>NC_063335.1:110508884-110528929 GCF_021869965.1 Rhincodon typus | reverse complement strand
TAAGGAGATATTAGGTTAGGTTTGCAGCACATTTGTGCCAGGGAATGACCAGCTTCCAACAATAGAGAATCTACCAATTGGCCCTTAGCATTCAATTATATTGCCATCACTGAATCTAACAGTATCAACATTGTTAGAGGTTACAACTGACCAGTAAATGACCTGGACAAGCCATATAAATACTGTGGTTATAAGAGCAAGTCAGAGGCTAGAACTGGTTAAATTATCTTTTGTTGGAAGTGGTTTATGCCTGATACTTGTGTGGTACAAATGTGACTCGCTGCCTATCAATCCATGCCTGAATGTTATCCAGGTCTTTTTGCACATTACACTGCTTCAGTTGCTGAGGAATCACAACTGATTTTGAATATTCTGCAATCATCAGTGAAGCTTCCCACTTCTGACCATATGCTGCCATGAAGGTAATTGATGAAGCAGTTGAAGATGGTTCAGCTTGGAATGCTATCTTGCAGCGATGTACTGGTGTTGAGATGATTGGCCTGCAAAACCTTAACTGTCTTCCTTTGTGTTTGGTATGACTTGAACCATTGGAGAACTTCCCACTGATTCCTATTTGACTTCAGTTCAGCTAGAGTTTCTTGATGCCAAATTCCGTCAAAAACAAGAACAAAAACAGAAGTTCCTGGAAAAGCTCAGCAGGTCTGGCAGCATCTGTGAAGAGAAAATCAGAGTTAACGTTTCGGGTCCGGTGACCCTTTGTCAGGACTGAGGAAGGTTTACCAGACCCGAAATGTTAACTCTGATTTTCTCTTCACAGATGCAGCCAGACCTGCTGAGATTTTCCAGCAACTTCTGTTTTTGTTCCTGATTTACAACATCCGCAATTCTTTTAATTTTTATTTAGTACTATATTCAGTCAAATCCCGATATCAAGATTCTCAACTTATTTCTGGAATCCAGTCTTTTTTTGTTCATTACTGGCTGTAATGAGGTCAAAAGCCAAGTAGTCCTTACGGATTCCAAACTGAGATCGGTGAGTTATTGCTCAGTAAATGCAGCTTGTTAGCACTGTCAACAAAATCTTTCATCACCTTGCTGATTACCTGCAGTGTAGACTGATGGTACATATTGGATTTGATAGGACATACCTAAGCAATGTTCTAAATTGTCAGGCATATTTTTTTAATTCAATCGTGGGATGTGGGTAACACTGCTTGGCCAGCAATTATTGGCTGTCCCTAGTTGCCCTTTAGAAGGTGGTGGTGAGCTGCCTTCTTGAACTGCTGCGGTCCACCTCCTGTGGGTTGACCCTCAATGCCATTAGGGAGTGAATTCCAGGATTTTGACCCAGTGACAGTGAAGGAACAGCAATCTATTCCCAAGTCAGGATGGTAAGTGGCTTAGAGGGGAACTTGCAGGTGGTGGTGTTCCCATGTATCTGTTGCCGTTATCCTTCTAGATGAAAGTGGTTGTGGGTTTGGAAGATGCAGCCTGATATCTTTGGTGAATTTCTGCATCTTGTAGATAGTACATGCCACTGCTACTAAGTGTCAGTGGTGGAGGGAGTGGATGTTTGTAGAGAGAGTGGATGTTTATGGATGTGGTGCCACTCAAGCAGGCTGCTTTGTCCTGGATGATGTCAAGCTTCTTGAGTGTTATTGAAGCTATATCCATCCAGGCAAGTGGGGAGTATTCCATTACATTCCGGATTTGCGTTTTGTAGATGATGGACAGATTTTGGGGAGCCAGGAGGTGAGTTACTCACTACAGTATTCCGAGCCTCTGACCTGCTCTTCAAGCCACAGTGTTTATGTGGTGAGTCCAGTTCAGTTTCTGGTCAATGCTAGTCTCCAGGATGTTCATAGTCGGGGATTAAGTGATGGTAATACCTTTGAATGTCAAAGGGCAATGGTTAGATTGTCCTATTGGTGATTGTCAAAGCCTAGCATTTATGTGGCACTAATGTTACTTCCACTTGTCATCCCAAACTTGGATATTGTCCAGATCTTGTTGCATTTGAACACAGACGGCTTCAATATCTGAGGAGTTGCGAATATGCAATTAGCAGCGAACATCCCACCTCTGATCTTATGATGGAGGGAAGGAAATTTATAAAGCAGCTAAAGATAGTTGAGCTAGGACACTACCTTGAGGAACTTCTGCAGAGATATCCTGGAGCTGAGATGACTGGCCTCCAACAACTACGACCATCACCTTATGTGCCAGGTATGACTCCGACCAGCAGAGAGTTTGCCATGATACCCATTGATTCCAGTTTTGCCAGGTAGCAGTATTTTAACTGTACTGGGACAGCATGAAGTGAGGTTAATTCTGGAGCATAAGCCATCAGTTTAATTGCTAAGCTGTTATTAGGTTACATAGATTTTGCTGTATCCTTTTTTCTTCTTTCATGGGACGTGGGCATCGAGCAAAGCCAGCATGTGTTGCCCACCCTTGAACTGAATGGCTTACTCAGCCACTTCAGAGAATAGTTAAGAGTCAACATCACCACTAGATCTTGAATCACATGTAGATCAGACTAGATAAGACAGCATTTGGAATATGATTGCAACTCATACTGATTTCATGGTTGTCATTTGATTAGGTAATAATTCCAGATTTCAATAATTTAATTAAAATTTAAATCATCTGCTTTGGTGGTACTCGGAGCATTTTCCTGAATTTCTAGCTTGCTAATCAAGTGATGCTACCCACCTCACCCAATATCATGTGAAGTGAATCAAATTGGTTGAAGACTTAGATCTATGATGCTGGTGACCCCAGAAAGAAGCTGAATTAGACCATTCGCTGGCTGCAGATGGATGAAGCATTTGTAACTTTGTCATTAGCACTTATGTGCAGGGTTCCTTCCATATTTAATATAGGATATTTTTGGAACCTTCTCTTGCTCCTTTAGCTATTTGTTTAATTGTCCATTGGTATTCATGCCTGGTTGTGGAAGGACTTCAGAGCTGATCTACTGGAGGCCGAATCACTTAATTCTGTCTGTTGTGCTCTACACTCTACTAAGTTTTAGTTCAGGTTTTGCCAAGATGGCATTTTTATCTGTGCCTAATGCTGTTTTGGTGTGTTTTCCTGAAGAATACACCAGGCTGTGAAGTTACAGGTTGTGACTGAATGCAAATCTGCTAATGCTAACAGACTACAACTCCTCCTGGACACCCAGATTGTTCTGAATGTATCCCACAACAAATTAACATAGTAGTAGTACAGAACATAATGAACACCTGCCCTCAATGTGAAAACTGAACTTTGTCTCCAGAAGGACTGTCTGGTAGTCACTATCAGTACTACCTTGGACAAAAAAAATACTGTGATAGGTGGATTAATGAAGGCCAGACTTCAGCTAACTCGGTCAGTAGTGGTGCCATTGAGCCACTTTTTTGTGAATGGCCATTGAAATCACTCACCTGGAAATCAAGAGGTCTAGGTGAAATCTCTGGAAATGATGGTTCAAATCTCACCATACCAATGAAACCTTGAATTGAAAGCCATCCTCTGAAATGGTGACCACAAAATCATCATTGATCATTTAAAATGCATTTTGTTCACTGATACCCTTTACGAAAGGAAGCATGGGAGCACCACCACACACAATTTCTCCTCCAGTTGTCACACATGACTACATGTTGTTGCAACTGTATTGCTGTTTCTTCATTGCTGATGGGTCAGAATTCTGAAAATGCCTTCCTAATAGCATTAACACTTAGTAGCATAGAGCTTGAATAGTATTGAAAGGAGAGACATGTTGCATGAGCTTTACACCTTGCACTCATCAGGACAAATGCAGGAATGTCAAATTTCAAATGGTCACAGTAATTTGTTAGAGGAGAAAAACTTTTGCTAATTGTTTGGCAACGAACTCTGCTTAGCTGCGTCATTGCTGTGGAGAAAACAACAAGCAACTATAGGCTTCTCAAGCTTCTGGGTAACTCATAAAAGGTACAAGACTTGAATTTTTTTCCCAGAGAATGGGTCCTTGTGTTTGAAAGTATATTGGGCTGAGCAAGTTTAAATCAGCCACGTTAACATCTCAACTGATAATCTTATATCGGTTATTACCGTAACTATTCATGCACTTAGGAATGCTCAGTAAATATTGCCCAATCACAGTAACGAATTGAACAATAGACATTTTGCATAATAATTTGACATTTGGCATTCATGTGATTGCCTTGATATGTGCAAAATGAAAGGATTGGGCAACATATCTCCCTTTTAAATAACAAAATTGTGTGTGTACCTACATCACATGGACTGCAGTCGTTCTAGTTGTCAATGACAACTGGATGAGCACGCTCATGTCCTAATAACAGAAAAAGCTCCTATTTGCAGCATCAATTCTTTAAATGGACCCAGGTTTTAGCATTCATTGTGCTACCTAGAAGTTAATTACATACATAGATTTTAATCAGTTCTAATTTTGCTATTTCCTAGTTAGAGCAATAATGTCTCTGGCAATTTAGTTTGAACAAGAATCTGGATTTATCTTTTCCGTTGTGGTAATTGTTCCCCAGTGCCTATCCACCATCAACAAGACACAAGTCAGGAGTGTGATGGAATACTGTCCAATTGCCTGGATGGCTACGACTCCAAAATCAGTCATGGTCGACTCCATCAGGACAAGACCTCGAATGTCACCTGGGATGACATGTTTTAGATATAAAGACAGACTGGATAAGTTTGGGTTGTTTTCTTTAGAGCGGAGAAGTTTGAAGAGCACCTGATAGAGGTGTACAACATTGAGGGGAATGGACATGTTGAATAGAAAGCAGTTGTTTCCTCCTACTGAAGAGTCAATAACAAATTGGTTTAATTTTAAGGTGAACAGTGGTTTAGAGGGCATTTGAGGAAATCGTTTTTCACCCAGAGGATGGTGGGGTTCTGGAATGCACTACCTGAGAGGAAGTAGAGGCAGGTAACCTCACACACTATTTAAAAAAAAACTTGGATGAGCACTTGAAATGTCATAACGTTCAAGGCTGTAGACCTAGTACTAGAAGGTGGGTCTAGTGTAGATCTAATGATTTGGTGGTACAGATATTTTGGGCTGAAGGGCCTTTTCTGTACTGTATGATTCCATAATTCTAAGACATCTTACTTGATTGGCATGAACCACCATCACTACAGAGCACAGTAATAGTAGTGTGTACTATTATAAATTTACTGCAGTACGTTACCAAGGCTCCTTCAGCAGCACCATGCAAACCTGCAACTTCTACCACATAGAAGAACATCACAACCTACAAGTTCTCTTTCAAGCCACACTGCCATTCCTGATTCAGAATTAATTCACTACCTCTTAATTAATGAATTCATTCATTACCTCTGGGTCAAAATCCTGGAACTCCCTTCCTGTTACCAATTTGGGTGTCCTACACCAGGTTTGCAGTGGTTCAAGCAGGCAGATTGCCAAAGCTCTAGAGCAGTTAGAAATGGGCAATAAATGCTGTGCTAGCCAGCCATATCCACTGAACAAATAAAAGATTTAATTTTACATAACTTGGTGTCACTGACAGGAGAGAAAAGGTTCCAGAGACAGTTACCAGCACTTAAAAAAAGCAAGTGACAGGAATACCTGGATATAGTCACCTAAAAGAGTGAAAAAAAGGATAACTCTGTTTCTGAAACAAGTTGAGAAAGTGGGGACAGCAGCATCATAAAGCGCGTGAGAGAGAGCAGGGGTAGCAGCTTTATAAAAAATGGGAGAGAAATTGTAGATTCAGCAGCTTCTCAAACAGTGAGAGTGGGGGACATCAGCTTCATAAAGGGAGGGGAAGGGGTAGGTGTCTGGTGGAGGCATCCCGTAGGAGATGGCAAAAATGATGGTAATGACCCTTTGGATCAAATGCTGGTGGAGTAGAAAGAGTGAACCAGCGCAACCCTATTTATGCTGTGGGAGCAAAGAGAATGGTTGAGGGCAAAAGTGGGGCTGCTTCTAGTGGGATGCCACCACCAGACACATATCCCCTCTCTCCCTTGTCAGCGTTTTACAGGGACTGCTGCCTCTGGGATATGCTGGTCCATTCCCAACACTTCCCCAGACTCCCATGCAATCGCAGAAGGTGCAACACCTGCCTGTTTATCTCCTCACTATCTAAGGTCTCAGACACACCTTCTAGCTGAAACAGTGATTTACCTGCATTCACTCAATCTAGTCAACTGTATTTGTTGCTCACAATGTGGTCTCCTCTACATTGGGGAGGTGAAACACAGACGGGGTGACCGCTTTGCTGAGCACCAAAGTTCTGTCCATAAAAATGACCCCAAGCGTCCAGTTACCTGCCACTTCAACACACCACTATGTTCCCTAGTCAACATTTCTGTCTCAGGCTTGCTGCAGTGCTTCAGTGAGGCTCAGCATATGCTCAAGGAACAGCATCTCATTTTCCATTTGGGGACCCTGCAGCCTTCAGGACTCCTATCGAGTTCAATAATTTTAGAACTTGAACACCTTCTTCCATGTCCTTTATCCAGCCCTCACACCCCAAGCCCTGTCATGACATAGGCTACTTTCAGCACAGCCAACTCATTTTCATCTTCATATAGTCCCCATTATCAGCTTCTCTATTATTCATCCTTTTGTCTCCCTACTGTTGTTTTCTCTCATCTTCATCTATTCTGTCATTGCTTTCTCCTCCTGTCATCACTTCCGTGTCTTCAATATAAATACCATCTTTCTCCTAGCTGTCGTCAGCTCTGAAGAAGAGTCACTGGCCTTGAAATGTTGACTCTGCTTTCTCTGCATTGATGCTGCCAGACCTGAGTTTTTCCAGCAATTTCTGCTTTTGTTTTAGAATTCCAACATCCACAATTCTTGGTTTTATCACAAGAAAATAGTTAGATTATTAGTGAGTATTTCTTTCTCGTCTCTTTTCATCGACTAAATGGTTTTAATCAGAGGTGTTATTGAAGCTGAAGAGTGCAATTAAGAAATTTACCTTCAAAATGTTTCACCAAATTAATTAGTCAAATGGAATAGTGATGGCTGGGCAGGTGAAATGTTGCAGTTGTAGTAAGTGCACGCTAGTGTGATCCATGGTGACAACAATGTCCACATCCCATGAACAAATAAAAAGTTTAATTTTACATCCCTCAATATCACTGGTGGGAGATAAGAGGTCCTAGAGATATTTGCCAGCACTTAATACAGTGAGAGGAAGATCTGGATATAGTCACTAGCACCTAAAAGAGCAAAAGGGAGGATGGCTCTGTGTTTCGAAACAAGATGAGACTGTGTGGGAACAGCAGCTTCATAAAAGCGTGAGAGAGTGCAGTGACTACAGCATTGTAAAGGGCAGGAGAGAAAGAGTGGATTCAGGAGCTTCTCAAAAAATGAGAGTTTGGGACATCAGCTTCATTAAGGGAGGGGAGGGGATACGTATCTCATGGAGGCACCCCACAGGAGGTGACGGAAATGGCGGCTTATGATCCTGTGGATGTAGATGCTAGTGGAGTGAAAAAAGCAGCAAGTCTTGTCTGTTGGAGGAATTTCAACATTGATGAGATGTATCCTGAGCTGTACTCACTGCAACACATCAGAGAAGTGGAGAGATACCTGAATGCTGTTTCAGAAGACAATCTCATCCCTTAGATTAATTATATCAAATTTGCTCCATGGAAAAGGATAGGAGAGTGTAAGTGTGAGTGAAGTATCCCAGAATTTAGCTTTGGAGGAGACTGAGCCCTGTGCCCTTGTCTAATAGATATGAGGTTCTTGGCCCTGGTTGGATGAGGACTGCAAGGACCATGAGCTAACTGACTACAGTACCATTCAAGTGTCATTCAAGTAGGGGGAGCAAATAGACATGTAAAGAGATAGCAGAGTTAGGGGAATAGATGCTGTTCTCTGCAGCAAAGATGGAGCCCCAAAAGCTTTACTGCCTACCTCATGCTGAGATCAGGAATCTCTTCTGGGCTGGAAAGGAACTTCGAGTGGCAGGGGAAAGATTCTTTAAAGTAGTCTGTATAGGTACCAACAACATTGATAGAACTAGTGAAGAGGTTCTGCTGAGGAATTAAGAGCAGCTCAGGGCTAGATTAAAAGACTGAACCACAAAGATAGTATTCTCTAGATTCGTACCCAAACCGTGTACAAATTGGTACAAGATAAATAACGATTAGAGCGGTGAAAGTTTGGCTGAAAGATAGGTGTGTGAGAGATGGGTTTTGATTCATGAGACACAAGAACTAGTATTGGGGAAAAGGAGAGCTGTCCAACTGGCTCGGGTATCCTTTTAAATGATGCTGAGACCAGAGTTATGGAAAATCGTATAACTAGCGTAGTTAGAGCTTAAAACGAATCAGTGGAAGGTTGGGAGAGGGCCTTCAACTGAAAAGAAGTTTAAAAAAAATGAGAGAGCAAAGTGGAGGGTAGTGAAGAGGTGAACAGTATCAAAGTGTGACAGGAGGAGGTAGAAAATATATGCAGAAAAGTGCAGAAGGAAAGTAAACTAGTATAATTATAATGTAAAACATAAAAACTTAAGGTTCTTTACTGAGCACATGCAGCAATTGTAAGATTGATGTGTTGACAGCCAAAAATGGCAGAAATGAATGATAATGACTTGATCTTACACAGACATGGTTGCAGCATGACCAAGACTTGGAATTCAGTATTGAAGGATATCCAGTGTTGTGGAAGAATAGACATAAAGGAAAAGGAGGTGGGGTAGCTTTGCTAATAAAGGATGCTACAAGTGCAGTGGTGAGTGGTGACATAGGTACAATAGATGTGAAATCAGTTTGGTGAAGTAAGGAATTGTAAGGGAGAAAAAAAAGGCACAGGTGGAAATCATTTATAAATCTCTGTAGGAAAAAGCATAAATTTGAAAATAATGGAGGCATGTAAGGAAGGCACTACAATTGTCATGGTTTTAGTCTGCACATTAACTGGACAAATCAAACAGGTAAGGGTAACATGGAAAACAAATTTGTAGAATGCTATAACACAAAGAAAGCCAGCCAAATGAATCACCCCTCTTACCCCTGTATTCGCAACACAATAAAATTAAAACATTCAATCACCCTCAAACCTCAAAGTCCTAACCAGACTTTTTGAATAACGATAACAGACGCTACACAAGAGGATTAAAAATTTATTTATAATAATAGCTTAAGCAGAGCAACAAACAAGGGTAGGGCTTATACAATTAATGGTAGGGCCTTGGGTAATGTTGTAGAACAGAGACCCCTAGGGGTGCAGGTACATAATTCTTTGAAGCTTGCATCACATATAGACAGGGTGGTTAAAAAGGCACTGAGCATGTTGCCTTCATTGCTCAGTCCTTTAAGTGTAGGAGTTGGGAAGTCATGTTGAAG
Source organism: Rhincodon typus (assembly GCF_021869965.1). Taxonomy (NCBI): domain Eukaryota; kingdom Metazoa; phylum Chordata; class Chondrichthyes; order Orectolobiformes; family Rhincodontidae; genus Rhincodon; species Rhincodon typus. The sequence continues at coordinate 110,519,626 of NC_063335.1, read as the reverse complement.
TTGTACAGGACATTGGTGAGACCTCTTCTGGAATAGTGTGTCCAGTTCTGGTCACCCAGTTATAGGAAGGATATTATTAAGCTGGAGATGGTTCAGAAGAGATTTACCAGGATGTTGAGATAACAAGGCGTGGAGCTGGACGAACACAGCAGGCCAGGCAGCATCAGAGGGCACGAAAGCTGATGTTTCAGCTCTGGACCCTTCTTCAGAAATGTTGCCGGGTATGGAAGGTTTGCGTTATAAAGGAAGGCTGGATAGGCTGAGACGTTTTCACTGGAAGTTGAGAGGTGACCTGATGGAAGTTTATAAGATAACAAGTGGTGTAGACAGAGTTAAAGGTAGTTGTCTTTTCCCTAGGCTGGGGGACTTCAAGACTAGGGGGCACATTTTTAGGTTGAGAGAAGAGAGATTTTAAAAAAGACATTAAGGGCAAATATTTTACACAGAGGGTGGTTCGTGTGGTGGAATGAACTTCCTGAGGAATTACACGTTTAAAAGAAATTTGGATAAGTACATGAGTAGGAAAGGTTTGAAGAGATATGGGCCAGGAGCAGTCAGGTGGAACTAGTTTAGTTTGGGATTATGTTTAGCATGGACTGGTTGGACCGAAGAGTCTGTTTCTGTGCTGTATGACTCTATGACTGTATAACAAGATATTGTAGTTAACGTTTATATTTAAACCCAATCTTCTTTGCTTCCAGTCTCCACTCTCATAGAAAACAAACACAGTTGAGGGATAAATCAAAAGAAACTAGTTTCCATGATCCACAATGTCACAGAACACATTGGCTTGTTTCTTGCTTGGCTTCTGAAGATACTAACCAATGCAAATAGCATCCTGTAGGCTCTGGAAAATACTCACTTTATATTTATATGTGAAATTCTATTCTCCAAACTTCCAATGAGTTGATAATGGAGGATAACCAGAGAGCAACCAGATCTCCTTCCTGTAGCTTTGGCAGCCACAATCCTTGACAAAATAAAAGTTCAAAACCAGTTCAAACTTTAGTTTAGAGATGGTAGGAACTGCAGATGCTGGAGAATCTGAGATAACAAATCTGAATTTTCCGAAGAAGGGTCTAGACCTGAAACGTCAGCTTTCCTGCTCCTCTGATGCTGCTTGGCCTGCTGTGTTCATCCAGCTCTACACCTTGTTATCTCAAACTTTAGTTTATCTTCCTTTTTGTTTCAAGATTTATTGGTACTCTCCTTGACTATCTTTGTTAACCACAGGTAATTCACCATTCTCATTGAGTCCTTTTTGATTGGAATACATTTTTGCTGAGCACTATGAAATATGTGTTTAAATATCTGACATTGTTTATTGTTTGCTAACATAGACTGGTTGAGCAAAAATTGCTGGAGAAACTCAGCAGATTTGGCAGCATCTGAGGAGAGAAAACAGAGCTAACATTTTGAGTCCAATGATTCTTCATCAGAGCTTCTTCAGCCTATTTTCCCATCCTGCTTTAGACAACTGTTTCTTCATACTTCTGTCATTGCCTTTACTTAAATCATGATACTGATTTCAAACTCAAGTTGCTCTCCCTCAAACTGCAAAATCTAGTGATAGGTCAGAGGAGTAGGATATTTTTAGGAATTAGTAGCAGATGACTAAACAGCTAATAAAGTGGGAGAAAATTAATTATGAAAATAAAATGGCAAGAAATATTAAAACCACAAGAGTTTTTGCAGGTATATGAAAAGAAAGCATAGCTAAAGTAAGTAAGAGATGCTTGGAGGATGCAACTGGGGAATTAATAACAGGGAACAGGGAAGTGGCAGATGATTCAAACCAGTATTCTGCATCACTTTTCACAGCAAAAAATGCTGCAAGCATCCTAAAGCTAATAGGTAAACAAGGTGCAATGGGAGAAAAGCTCTTGTAACAGTGTCTATCATGAGAGACAAAGAATTTGACGAACTAATGGGATGAATGACAATATGCTAGGACCTCATGGCCTGTATCCAAAGGTGTTAGAAACAGAAATTAGAAGCAGGAGTAGGCATTTCGATCTTTGAGCCTGCTTCACCATTCATTATGATCATAGCTGATCATCCAATTCAATAGTTTATTCCCAGTTTACCTCATGTCCTTTGATCCCTTTAGCCTCAAGTATAGCCGACTCCTTGAAAGCATACAATGTATTGGCGTCAATTGCTTTCTGTGATAGTGAATTCCACAGGTTGTCCACTTTCTGGATGAAGACGTTTTTTCTCATCTCAGTCCCGAATGGTTTTTCTATACCCTTGGTTCTGGACTCCTCATCAATCAACAACGTCCTTTCTACATCTTTCTCTGTCTAGTCCTGTTAGAATTTTATAGCTTTTCATGCGATTTCACCCCACGTTCTTCTGAATTCCAAATGATATAATCCTAACTGATTCAATGTCTCCTCATTCATCTGTCCTGACATCCCAGGAATCAATCTGCTAAACCCTGCGCTCTGCCAAAACCTACCTCTATAGCAAGGGCATCCTTCCACAGATAAATCCATAGAATCCCTACAGTGTGGAAACAGGCCATTCAGCCCAATTCTCTGAGAAGTATCCCAGCCAGATTCACCCCCCCTACCCTATCTCCACAGCTAATCCACGTAATGAACACATCCCCAGACACCGGGCAATTTAGCATGGACAATCCACCTAATCCACACATCTTTGGACTGTGGGAGGAAACCCACACAGACAATGGGGAAAACATGCAAACTCCACACAGACAGTGGCCCAAAGTTGGAATTGAACCCTGGTCCCTAGCACTGTGAGGCAGCAGTGCTAACCCTGAGTCACCGTGCCACCTTAAAGGAGATCAAAACTACACAGTATTCCAGATGTGGTCTCACCAAGGTCCTGCATAATTGCAACAAGACATCACTGCTTCTGTATTCAAATCTTTTTGCTATGAAGGCCAATATGCAGTTTTCGTTTTTTTACCACCTCCTGCACGTGCTTGCTTACCTTCAGTGACTGGTGGATGAGGACACCCAGGTCTTGGTGCACATTCCCCTCTCTAAATTTATAGCTGTTCAGAAAATAATCTGCCTTCCTGTGTTTGCTACCAAATTACATTAAACTGCATTTTCCAAGCATTTGCCCACTCACTTATCTTGTGCAAATCACACTGATGTATCTCTGCATCCTCTTCACAGCTGAATCTCTAACCCAACTTTGTGTCATCTGCAAATTTGGAGATATTACATTTTGATCACTCATCTAAATCATTAATACATGACGTGAATAGCTGGGGTCGTAGCATTGATCCCTGTGGTACCCCACTAGTTACTGCCTGCTATTTGAAAAAAAATCTGTTTATTTGTACTGTTTGCTTCCTGTCTACCAATCAGTTTTCTATTCATCTCAATACAGAACCCCCAATCCCATGAACTCTAATTTTGCATGCTAGTCTCTTATGTGGGACTTTGTCAAAAGTCTTCTCCAAGTCCAAATAAATCATATCACTGGTCCTTCCTGATCAACTCTACTTGTTACAACCTCGAAGAATTCCAGTAGATTTGTCGAGCATGATTTTCCTTTCATAAATCCATTCTGACTGTATCTAATTCTTCTACTGTTTCCCAAGTGCTCTGCTATTAAATCTTTTATAATGGACTGTAGCATTTTTCTCGTACCTTCATCAGGTTGACCGATATATAATTCCTGGTTTTCTCTTTGCCTGTCTTTTTAAAAAGATGAGTGACATTAGCTACCTTCTGAGCTTTAAGAACTGTTACAAAGTCTATAGAATCTTGGAAGATGACCACTATTGCATCCACTATTTCAAGGGCTACTTCCTCAAATACTCGGGAATTATCAGCCTTCAATCCCAACACCATTTCTTCACTAATAACAATTTCTTTCAATTCTTGCCTCTCACTAAACCCTGTCCCCAACATTTCTGGTATGTTATTTGTGTCCTCTTTTGTGAACACAGAACCAAATATGTATTTAGTTGGTCAGCTGTTTCTTTGTCACCAATTATAAATTTCCATGTTTCTGACTGTAAGGAGACTACAGCTTTTCTCTTCACATAGAAACGTTTACAGTTAGTTTTCATATTCCCTGCAAGCTTATTCTCATACTGTATTTCCCCTTTCTAATCAATCCCTTTGACCTCCTGTGTTGAATTCTAAACTGTTCCAGTTCCTCATGTCTGTTTTGTTTTCTGGTCCATTTATATGCTCCTTCCTTGGATCGAATCTCCTTTGTAAGCCATGGTTTGGCCACCTCTCCCGCTTTACTTTTGCTCCACATAGGAATGAACATTTTTTGCAGTTCGCCTATGCACTCTTTGAACATTTTCTATTGCCTTCCCTAGTGGGTTTGAAAGGTGCTGTCTAAGGATCTTTGGTAAATTTCTGCAGTGCATCTTGTGGATAGTACACCCTTCTGCTACTGAGTGTCAGTGTTGGAGGGAGTGGATGTTTGTGAATGTGGTGCCAATCAAGCAGACTGTTTTACCCTGAATGGTGCCAAGCTACTTGAGTGTGGCTAGAGCTGCACCCATCCAGGCAATGGGGAGATTTCCATCACAAGACTTATGCCTTGTTGATGGTGGACAAGCTGTGGGCAGTCAGGAGGTGAGTTACTCACTGGAGTATTCCTAGCCATTGACCTGCTCTTTTAGCCACTATGTTTATGTAGTGAGTCCAGTTAAGTTTCTGGCCAGTGGTAACCCCTAAAATTTTGATATTGGGGTATTCATTGATGTAACAACATTGGATGTCTCTTATTGATATCTTTTTCCTCACTATTATGTTAATTTTCTCTTTAACCAGCAATGCAACTTTGTCATCTTTTCCTTTGGTTGTCCTTCCTAAATACTGAATACCCCTAGATGTTCAGTTCTCATACCTGGGCACCCTGTAGCCATGTCTCCGTAATCATGACTGTATCATACTCGTTTTCATCTATTTGTATGATTATTTTATACACTTTATCACAAATGTTCCATGCAAAACTTTTACATTATTTGTCCCATTTCCATTGTTTTACCCTGTTTGATCCTGGCCCTTGATTTCTCTCCCTGTCACTTTTTTTAAATTCCTCTTTCTGCCTTTTATTCTTGTCCTTCATTCCCCTTCCCCTGACTCCTTGCATAAGTTCCCATTGCCCTGCCATTTTATTTTATAGCATCCCCAATTACTCTATCAAATACTCCCCTGATGACATCAGTCCCAGTCCTACGCATGTGTAACCCATCCTGTGTGTACTGGTCCCAATTCACCAGGAATCTGAAACCCTCCCCTTGTATTATTTCTGCAGCTGCAAACTCATCTGCTATATCCTGCTACGTTTACTCTGACTAGTACGTAGCACTCACATGCAACAACAAAAACAAAGTTGCTGGAAAAGCTCAGCAGGTCTGGCAGCATCTGTGAAGGAAAAAACAGAGTTAACATTTTGGGTCTGGTGAAATGTTAACTCTGTTTTTTCTTTCACAGATGCTGCCAGATCTGCTGAGCTTTTCCAGCAACTTTGTTTTTGTTCCTGATTTACAGCATCCGCAGTTCTTTCGGTTTTTATTTAGCACGTAGCACAGGTAGTTATCCTGACATCACTACCTTTGAGGTCTTGTTTTTTAACATACTTCCCAGCTTCCGGTTATTGGATCTCATTTCTTTTTAGCATCTGCCACCAGTACCAATTTGTAGACTGTCAGGTTTGAACTTTCAGCTTTATTTCTTTATTTTCTACTTAAAACTACAAGGGTCTGCAATGTGTAACTTTTAACCTTATTTTGTATGTTTTTTGCGATACTATAATTACTGCAATGTTTTAACTTCTAACTTTGTTCTTTCTTTCTACCTTGTTGTTAAGGTTCTGTACCTGGGTATTTGTACCTAAAAGATAGTGCCTATTGTGGTGACATTATACACTTTTCACTGTACTCCTGTACTTTTGTACTTGAGTACACATGACAATCAAATCAAATCAATCACTGGCTGTCACCGTCTCCTTCCAGAATGTCCTGTAGCTACTTTGAGAAATCTTTGACCTGGCACCAATCAGAACATGATCACTACAATCCTACTGTTTTCATAATTTATAATTTAGCCATAATTGGTACAGAAAAGATAACTTGCTTGATCATATTTGATTTCTTGCTGTACCAAATTACAGATACTGAAAGGTGATTTCCAGTTCTTGTCTGCTAGTGTTTCTTGATCTGTGCATTCTTGTGCTTTCTAAACAATTCAATGCACTGAATTTTATTGAAAATATTGATTTTGAAAAGTTTATTAAAATATTTTATATAAAGGCTTTGCTCTTAGTTTTGCTTAAAGCTTAGTTCACTGGCCATCTTCAACCGTGTAGGATATTTGGTTTTAGGCATTGCAGGACAGAATTAAGACAAGAGTTGTTGCAGATCATTACTAATAAAAAGTATAGTTCAGTGTGGCCAAGGAGCTATTACATTGCTATGTCCAATTTATTTCTAATGCACTCCACCATATTATTATTTCACTCATAAATTTGCTTCTAGTATTGTAATGTTTTTTAACCAGAGTATTTGAGGTTTTTGTAACCAGATGAAATTAATGAACAAGAGTTGACAATTTCTGATCATCTAAATGGGAATCTTCATGATTTGCCATCATCTATCAACTGAACAAATTAGCATTCTGTACTAAATTGTTATGTCTGATCTATTTGTGTTTATCTCAATCTCTTTGTCTGTTTGTCTTCTTTTCTGATCCTTCTTTTCATTGATTTGGCTTCTTCTGTGCTTCTCAGTTTGTATGTAAAGAGTCACCAGGCCGCATTTGGGCTGATGTCAAGGGTGAAATGTGATCCTTAGTACTTCCCTTCATAATAATTTGTTAGTCCATAATATTGCCTGCCTCTTAACTTACCCAGTACCCATTTCCCTTCTACAGCCATTTCACTTGATGGCCCCTAATCATTGAACCTGGCTTCTCATTATTGCTTCAATCAATTGTCAGATAACTCCTTAACTTGCCATCATCTCTCTAACCCTTGCTTTTCCTAAGAGTGAGTGTTCAGAGACCCAGTTATTAAGAAAAAAATTTTATTTAACTCTCCCCTGTCCATGCTGCTTCCCTTGTTCTCATTTTATTCTTCCTTTCCTCTTGTGCTGTCATCTTGTGTGTGTTTTGACTGCACAATTTGAATAAAACTTTAACTGTTCTGAATAAAAATACCAAATCCAAGACTAGCATTTTAGAATAACTTTTGGGTGGTCCTCAAGACCTTTAACTTTCAGAAGGACATTCAAAAATACTGAAAGCAATTAAATTGAGGCATCTGTTATTCTGAAGTTGTAATTTTTTCCATTGTTTTTCCATGGTACCTGAAATCTATAATGTTTAAACAAAGATAATAGACAAAATTTAATTTTGAAAAAGGATCAGAAAGGATTTTAAGCATTCTGTGGATGCACAAATTTCTGTTCTCAATGTTAAGTAGCAACTACTATGTGTGTGTATGTGTAGCTTTCATTTAGATGCGTGAAAATTATTTTTTGTGTTCTGCACATGCACTGTTAACACCAACAATCTGGCCAGACCTTAATTTTGATTGTATCATTTGACTAAAGGAGACAACTGGTAGAGCTGGTGCTGACTGCCAAGATTAGTCATTTGTTGTTTGTTCTTGTTTTTCCTAGATTTCAGAGGAGTTAAGGATGATAGCAAGATGACTGTTAATACAGCTGTAGGGGAGTTTGCCAAATGTATATAATGCCATTCAAATTTGCTGAATTTGGAGCTTGTATAATTATTGTTGCAGGGAAGAATGCATTCTTGAATACAGTGTAACTCAACAAACAGTGCAGCATGATATTTAGTTTAGATAAAAGAACATTAGTTTGAGCTATATGTGGGTGTGCACAATACATTGGTTAGTTATTCTTAAAATAGATTTAATTTTTGACCAGAAAGCAGATGAGATAATTTTAAGAATGGAAGTAAATTTGTAATCCATTCATATTCAGCCATTGTCCACAAGGGATTATCAGCATCTCTCTGTTCATTGTAATTCTGTATGCAATATTATGGATTTGTAATAGTTCTTATGAATGTTAATGTTAACATTAATGATAATGTCAGCAAATGCAAGAAAAAACATTTGGTGCTTCATTACAGTTTGACTAACTAAGAATAGTTTGCTTCAGTTTTACTTTAATAATAGTCTTAACAGTGCAATCGTTAATGGACAAAAGGTGCGTGCCGTTCATTATTCTTTGAGCTGTGCATAAACTTTTTATGAGCTTTTGTACGGTAACCTAGTGGCAAAATCTCTGCAGAATATCTGGGGCTAGCATGAACCGGGCTAAATTCTGAAAATAGTAAAGTTATAGTGATCATGTTCTGATTGGAGGGAGAGGGTGACAGTTATAATTAGTAAGTTTTCAGATGATATGAAAATTGGTGGTGTTTTTGATAGTAAGGAGGAAGGTCTGATACAGATCAGATGGTAAATTGGGCAGAACAGAGACAGAATGAAATTTAATTTTGATATTATTTTATATTATAAAATAAGTGTGAGATGATGCATTCAGGAGATCCAATAAGAAAAGGATATACACAACTTGTGGTAGGTGCTTAGGGAGTACTAAAGAACAAAGGGACCTTGTTGTTCAAATACATAGATCCCTGAAGGTGTCAGCACAGGAAGACAGGGTGGTGAAGAAGAGAAACGGGATGCTTGTCATCATTAGCTGGGCATAGAAACTTCATAAAACATTGGTTGGCCAAACTTCTAATACTGTGTAAAAACTGCGGATGCAGAACTGAGGCTCACTGGACCCAAAACATTAACTCTGATTTTTCTTAACAGATGATGCCAGACTTGCTGAGCTTTTCCAGCAACTTTTGTTTTTTTTTCTTGGAATACTGTGTGCAGTCTGGTCGCCACACTATTGGAAGGACACGATTGCACTGGAGAAGGTACAGGAGAGATTCACCAAAATATTGCATGGAATGAAAAATCTCACTTATGAGGAGAAACTAGATAGGCTGTGTTTGTTTTCCTTGGAGCAGAAGAGGGTGAGGAGGTATCTGATTTGAGGTGTACAAAATTATGAGAGGCATAGACAGAGAAGATTGTGAGAATCTCTTTCCCATGGTGAACGAGTCTAAAACCAGGGGGCATCGGTTTAAGGGGAGGAGTAAGTGGTTTAGAGGAGATCTGAGGAAACAGTTTTTTAACTCAGAAGGTGATAGATTTACGAAATGTCCAACTGAGAGGGTGTTGGAGGCAAGTACTCTCACAACATTTAAGAAGCATCTGGATGAGTACTTAAAATGCAAAGGGATAGTAGGTTGTGGACTATGTGCAGGTAAATGCAGTGTAGTTTGGTGTTTTTTAGTCAACATAGACATGTTGGGCCAAAGGGCCTGTCACTGTGTGACAATGACAGCAAGAGTTATATACTTTATTTTACATATATATTATTATATATTATGGAAATAATGAATGCAGTAGCAGTAATCTTCCAGCAACTTTTATATTCTGGAAGGGTCCCAGAGGTTTGGAAAATTAGAAATAAGCCACCTTTATTTAGAAACATAGAAGATAGGAGCAGCAGAAGGCCATTCGAGCCTTCAAACCTTCTCCGCCATTCATCACGATCATGGCTGGTCATCCAACTCAGTAGCCTAATCCTGCTTTCTTCCCATAACCTTTGATCCCATTTGCCCCAAGTGCACCAAGTTGCCCCTTGAATACATCTAATGTTTTGGCATCAACTACTTCCTCGGTAATGAATTATACAGGCTCACCATTCTTTGAGTGAAGAAATATCTCCTCATCTCCGTCGTAAATGGTATACCCTGAATCCTCAGACTGTAATTCCTGGTTCTGGACACACCCAACATTGGGAGCATCCTCCCTGCATCTACCCTGTCTAGTCCTGTTAGAATGTTATAAGTCTCTGAGATCTCCCCTCATTTGTCTGAACTCCAGCAAAACAATCCTAACATAGTCAATCTCTCCTCATAAGTCAGTCCTGCCATCTCTGGAATCAGGCTGGTAAACCTTGGCTGCACTCTCTCGAAAGCAAGAGCATCCTTCCTCAGAAAAGGAGACCAAAACTGCACACAGTTTTCTAGGTGTAGCCTCACCAAGGCCCTGTATAACTGCAACAACACATCCCTGCTCCTGTACACAAAACCTCTCACAATGAAGGCCAACATACCATTTGCCTTCTTTACTGCCTGCTGCACATGCATGCTTACCTTCAGCAACTGGTGCACAAGGAACAAAAAATACAGTGACTATAGGCTAGGTAGCTTAATTTGTTATTGGAAAAATGTTAGAGTATTATAAAGGATGTAACAGAACATTTAGAAATACATAATATGATCGGACAGAGTCAACGTGGCTTCATAAAGGGGAAAATATGCCTGATAAATTTACTAGAATTCATTGAGAAGTTAACACGGGATAAATAAAAGGGAAGCAGTGGATGTAACATTTGAATTTTCAGAAGATGTTTGACAGCACCACACATGATACTACTTAAGGTAAGATGTTGGAGAAATATTAGCATGAATATTAGAATGATTAAATAACAGAAGGCATCATTCATATAAGGGTGTCATTTTCAGGATGACAACCTGTAACAACTGGAGTACATGGGGATCTGTGCTGGTGCCATAATTATTTACAATTGTTATTTTATCAATGACTGGATGAGGAAAGTGAATGTATGATAGGCAAGTTCGCGGATGTCACAACAATAAGTGGGAAGGTGAGGATAACAAAAAGACTCTGTGGAG
>NC_063335.1:110483384-110508384 GCF_021869965.1 Rhincodon typus | reverse complement strand
TAGAGGTAACCCATCTACCTGACTGTATCTGCTGTTTTCTTACTTTTCTGAAACTGCCACTCATCACATCCCTGGGTTCCTGTAAATTCCTCATTGCCTCTAAATGCTGCTCCAATCAATCCATGTGATCCGACAGGATTTGCAACTAAATACACTTCCTGCAGACATAATTATCAGGAAAACTGAAATTCTCCTAATCTCCCACATTCAACAGGAAAAGCATATCACTTGACTAAAGGCTCTCTCTTCACCTTGATCTACAGACCCAGAAAAATAGCAGTCTTACTGCTCTAAAAACTCTGCTTGAGGATAACTTAATATCTGTTGTTTATATTTTTAAAAAAATAATCAAGAGACAGATCCCAGTAACACAAAAAACCCCCCGAGCTACTCAATAGTATAGATTTACAAAAAAAATGAAGTTTTATAACTCTTAAAAACAAACGCTTAGCTGATCAATGAAATCCTGACACTCCTAGCTGCAAGTAGTTCTGATTATGAGGTCTTTCATACTTCTGAACTCCAGTGAATACAGCCTAATCAATCCAATCTCTCTTCACGTCAGTCCTGCCATTCCAGGAATCAGACTGGTAAATAATTGTTGCACTCCCTCCATAGCCAGAACATCCTTCCACAAATAAGGAGACTGAAACTTCAGACAATACTCCAGGTGTGATCTCACTAAGGCCTCATACAACTGCAGCAACACATTCCTGCTCCTGTGATTGAATCATCTTGATATGAAGGCCATGCCAGTTCTTCACTGCCTGCTGCATCTACATGGTTACTTTCAGCAATTGGTGTACAAGGACACCAGGTCACAATGAACTTGCTCCTTTGGCAATAGATTGGATTCAAATAGTAATCTGCCTTTCCGTTTTTACTATCAAAGTGGATAACCTCACATTTATCCACACTACACTTCATCTGTAATACATTTACCCACTCACTCAACTTGTCCTCACATTTTAACCTCCCATCCAGCTTTGTGACATCTGCAAATTTTGAGATATTACTTTTAATTCCCTCATCTAAATTATTAATTGGAGAAATTGACAAGAATGAACGTTGATAAATCCCCAAAGTCTGACAATTTACATCCTGGGAGTACTTAAAAAATGGCCCAAGAAATTGTGGTCACCTTCCAAGATTCTGTAGACTCTGGAACAGCATCTGCAGATTGGAGGGTGGCTAAAGTAAACCCACTATTTAAAAAGGGAGTTGGAGAGAAAACAGGGAATTATGGACCCGAGTCTGATGTCGATAGTGGGGAAGATGCTATAGTCCATTATCAGGGATTTTGCAGCAGAGCATTTAGAAAACATGGTGGAATCAGACACAGTCAACATGGATTTACAAAAGGAAAATCATGCTTGACAAGTCTACTGGAATTCTTCGAGGATGTAACTAGAAGAGTTGATCAGGAAAACCAGTGGATTTGGTTCATTTGGGACATGCAAATGTGTAATGTGTGAAAAAGTGCATGAGATTGGGGGGGTAGTGTACGGACATGGAGACAAAACCGGTTAGCAGACCGGAAACAAATAACGGGAATAATTCTGAATAGCAGGCAGCAACTGGAAGAATACTGGATGGATTGGTACCAGGACCGCAGATATTCATAATGTATATGTCATTGATTAGCCAAGGGAATTAAACGTAATAAACAAAATTTGCAGATGACACAAAGCTGGGTGGAAGGGTGAGCTGCGAGGAGGATGCAGACATGTTGCAGTGAGATTTGGGTAGGCTGAGTGAATGGGCAAATGCAGCATAATGAGGATAAATGTGAGGTTATCCATTTTGGTAGCAAATGTAGGAAAGCAGATTATTATTTGAATGTCTGTAAATTGAGAGAGGGGAATGTTCAATGACACCTGGGTGGCCTTGCTGACCAGTTACTGAAAGTAAATGTGCAGATGCAGCATGCAGTAAAGAGACAAACTGTACGTTGGCCTCCACAGTGTGAAGATTCGAGTACAGGAACAGGGATGTCTTCCTGCAATTATACAGGGCATTTGGTGAGGTCAAACCTGGAACGTTGTGTGCAGGTTTGGTCTCTTTACCCGAGGAGGTTCTTGCTATAAAGAGCATGCACATTTACCAAATTGATTCCTGGGAGGGCAGGACTGATGTATGAGGAGAGATTGAGTTGGTTAAGATTGTATTCACTGGAGTTTAGAAATTTGAGGGGGAATTCTCATAGATAACTATAAAATTTGAACAAGACTAGACAAGTTAGATGCAGGAATGCTGTGGGGGATTCCAGACCAGGTGTCATAATTTAAGGATAACAGGTAAAACGCTAAGGGTTGAGAAGAAGAGAAATTTCTCCACTGGGAGAGCAGTGAGCCTGTGGAATTCACTAACACAGGAAGTGGTTGAGGCCAAAATGTTATGCCTTTTCAAGGACTAGATATGGATTTGCACATGCTACCTGCTGGAAACATACTTCATACACCTCCAGCAGGTCCTAGCCAAGCAAGTCCCAGAGAGCTGTATACAACTCAGTCCATAAGCTGTTGCTTTTGATGGTTTTATTCATTTCAAAGGACTCGAGGGCTTTGGTCAGCTCAGCCTTTTCCGCCTACTGTCATCTAAGACGTCCATGATAGAGGACACCAACACCTGGGAGGCCATGTTGGCTGTGGGCTTTATGTTATACAGTCAGTCTGGCATAAAAGGACAGGCTGATCCTCAGGATGTCAACCTAAGATGATGTTACTGAGCTATCGCCCTTCAGGCTACTGATCACACAGCTCTCCCTGTGCACCTTCTGGAAGGAGAAATGCAAGCATTACTCATCCTGCTATACAGAGCTGGCCCTGAATCGGAAGCGTATCTTGAAGGCCTCTGTGGCAAAGGGGGAAGGCTTGCTGGCTCTTCACCTCCTGGAGATCTTCCTTGACATCAACCCCAATTGTCTGCATTAGGAGTAGGTTCTGCATGCTTGTCTGGGATTTTGACAATTTTATCCATCTCGGTCTCACCTTCTGAACATCTTTGATGATATAGAACTTCTTGATGGCCCCATTGACTGTTTCCCACCAGTCCGCTGGACAGTCAAAGAGTGGTTTTACAGTTCTCCAACCTTTGTAATCCCCTTTGAGGTTCTCAGTGTGTTCTGGGATCAACAGTTTCACATAGTTTCTGCATTCCCTTGCCCACCTGCTGTACATTCTGTAGATGACAGTTGGCCAGCAAGAGGCAGCGGTCAGAGAAAAACACCAGCTTGATGTCAGTGGACCAGACCAAGAAAGCTAAGGACACAAACAGGATATCTACCCTTGAGCAGATAGACCCATTTGGCCACAACCAGCTATATCTACATTGCTGTCCTTCTGCAGGGTAAATTGGCATCTTTAATTGTCTCCATCAGAAATCTGTACTTGGCATCCAGTTTGCTGCCAGCCTCTTCAGATCATCCAGCTGCATCAATGATGCAGTTGATGTCTCCAGCCAGAATGACCAGCCTGGACTTTGCCAACAGCAATGACAGCTGTTGCAGGATGGCCAACCACTCACTCTTTACCTCCAGGACGTACATGTTAATTAGTCTCTGGTGGGGGGGGGGGGGGAAAGAGGTGTTTCTGCACACAACATCTGCTGCGAAGAGGTGCCCACCCACCCACCTCCTTAACTTCAGAGATGAAGTTGCCTCCTCACAGAATACCTGGGCTTGAGTAATGGTAATTGTTGCCCCATGGGCCCACAGGCTTGACCATTTCCTGTAGCTGCTTAGGTGCAGCATCCACACTCCTGCAGAAACAGGAGATCCATTTTGATGTTGGCCAGGTAAGCCAATGTGGAAATACATCACGTCGTGGCTTTAACACTATACATGTTAATGTTGGCAATTTTTAAACCCTTTTAAGATTATTTTAGATTACTAAGTGTCCAATATCCACTCACCCATAGTCTTGTCACTGGTTGAACTTCTGCATGCCCGTGTTGTGGGCGAACTACTGCATCCTTCCAGGGCCGAGGTAGCTGTCCTGTTCCTCTCTGCAGGCGTTGCCCCGATCTGGTGTCATCGGGGCAAGGATAAAACCAGGCAGGTCTGGTTGTGAATCAGACTGACATACTATCATGCTCTGCTCCTTTTTTGAAGTGTTGCCGCTCCCAGCTGAATGAGGCTGTGGTGGGGTGGGTACACCTTGGTTCCTGAAGATCGAAAGCCAGGTTTCACCAGGGCCCTTGCAACATCTGGCATTTCTGCGTTGGAGGACGTTCTTGTCCTCCCCTGGTATTCTCTCTTTTCTTGTTGGTGGCCATCCTTCCGTATACCATCTTCATCAGAGAAGCTGCTCATGTGTGCTTCATGGAGTTGCCTTGTCTCATTTTGCTGAAGGCTGTGGGGCCCAATATGGTTTCTTTTTTTTGTTGTTCTCTACCCTTTATCACTCTACCTACTCCTTCATTGCTTCTGGCTTCTCAGGTGGAGGTTGAATTGGCTGTTACATACTGCTTCATTGCAATGCCGACTGTGGAACACTCTTCCCAATCTGCTTCACTGCGAATCTACTACAGGACATTCTTTCCAGATTGCTTTATTAGACTGCAGGGCACTTTTCACTAGAGCGTGACTGAACTGTGTACCCAATGCCATGTGCACACAATTCCCCATATCCTTAGATACGTTTAGATAATAAAAATCTATTAATCTCAAATTTCAAATTAATCATTGTTCCACAAACAGGAATTCATGCTGAATCAAAGTTCCAAACTTCTACCATACCACCCTTTAACTGTGAAGGTGCTTCCCAATTTCACTGCTGAAATGCCTGGTTGTAAAATGTAAACTACACCCCCTAGTCGTGGAAACCCCAAAAGAAATATCCTCTCAGAAAATGCTGGAGAAACTCCGCAATCTGACAGCATCTGTGGAAGAAAAATAGAATAACATTTTGAGTCCAATATAACTTTTCTTCATACTCTAAAGAGTCTGTGTGTTATCTGCAAACTTGGATTTGTCAAAGAGTGCAAGAGATTGAAATTTGAAGGTAACACAATTTACACACAAGTCCAAGAGGACATGTAAGAAACAGCACCAGGCACATCGAAAAATAACGTGTCTACTTGGTGAAGCTACATCGTAGAACTACTTACATACTAAACAGCATAAGCAAGTGATATTCAGGGTTAAGCAATTCCTCAACCAGAATATTAGATCAAATCTCAGCAGTCTTGCAACATCAGTCATAAATAATGATGGACAATCAAATAACTCTCTGGAAGATGAAGAGGAGGTTCCACAAATGCCCCATTCACAATGAAATGGGGAGCCCAGCACATCTGTGTGAAAGATCAGAGAATCATTACAATGCAGAATGAGGCCATTAAGTCCATTATATCCACACTGGCTCTCCCAGTACTAAGGTTGAAGCATTTGAAACAATCAGCCAGAAGTGGAAGGGGTCATCAATAGTGCTATCAAACTGCACTTGCTTTGCAGTACCTTACTCACTGATGCTTAGGTTCAGTTCCCCCCAATAGCACTCAGGTCTGACCTCATTACAGCTTTGGTTCAAACATACACAAAAAAAAAAAAAGAGTTGGACTCCAGAGGTGAGGCGAGAGTAACTGTCCTTGACATCGTGCATCCTTTGACCAGATGTGGCGTCATAGATCTCTAGTGAAACCAGATTCAATGTGAATCAAGGGAAATACTTTCCACTAGCTGGAGTCATACTTAGCATAAAGGAAAATGATTATGGGATATTCAAGATTAGTCATCTCAGTTCCATGACATCCATGCGAGATTTCTTCAGTAGCATCTCAGAATTAGACACTATCGATTTTACTCGGCAATTCAAGAACCAGGGGAATCTGTATTGGGATTTTTGACTAGGTTTAGATGACTGGTGGTGACATGTGATTTTGGTTTAACCCTTAAATCAGATGCTGAGACACCACTTGGTAAGTGGGATTAATGATGTAACCATACAAAAGTGCCTACTAGCTGAAGCCCAATTGACTTCAAACAGGCACTACAACTGGCTTTATCATTGGAAAATGTAGCAAGTGGAGCATACGAGTTGCAGGATATTCCGATGATGGACACACACGCCAGTCCAACTAAGCTTGGGAAACACCACTTGAGTGAAGGCAACTGCATAGCCTCATTCAGGACATATCCTGAACAGAGGGACTCTAGGTCAACCCCACAGCAAAACCCCAAAGAAAGCCATGCCTCAGCCAAATGGTTAAAATTTTCTTCAGGATCCAGGCTGGTGAGCAAAAGAGTCCCACTAGACTTAATTGAGTAAGGGAACTTGTAGGTCGGTATCCAAGAGAGTGAACACACTGGAAAGTCCACCACTGTTTTGGAACAGTTAAGTTGCTTAACAACATGCAAGTCAGAACCAACCAATCAAAAAAAAATGTGTGGTTAAGTGATCACCTGGTTCTAACAGATGTCAATACTGGTGTGGCCATTTCAGTGATCGCAGAACCAGTCTAACAAAATTCGCTCTGGACTCCAATCCTTAAGTTTGTATAGGCTCTCAGCTAGACTGAGAACCTATACCAGGGAACCTTTACAGATTAAGGGTACAACTTTGGTTCCAGTCTCTTATGAGAAGCAGCTGGTTTAGTTACCACTGATTGTAGTAAATGGCTCAGCCTAAGCTTGATGGGGTGAAATTGGTTGAGTAAGATTCACCGAGATTGGCTCAACATTTTTCGATTATAAAATAGCTGCCCGAGTGAAGTCCTTATTAAAGACCCAGAAGATTTTCAGGAAGGACTAGGGACTATCAAAGGAGGCCATCTTGCATGTTGACCCGGAAGCAATTCCATAATTCTGCAAGGCCCACCATGAAATTTGTCAAAAATGATAGGAGTGTCAGACATTCTGTTCACTCAGAGCTAGCTCCAAGGGAGCTGGATCAGTGTCAAGGACTCTCCAGGTGCAAATAAAGGGTGACTTGGTGATGGGATACTGGTATCTGTGGAGTTATTTCACATCTGCCACTGATCTGCCCGCCTGACCAATCCATTTGATATTCTCCAGTAGCCTAACACTTTTCTCCTCACTGTCAACCACCCAGTCAATCTTTGTTTCATCCACAACATTACACATCAACTCTCAACATTCTCATCTACGTCATTATGAATATCAGAAACAATAAGGGACCAGCATCGATCCCTATTCCACATTACTGCACACTGGATGCCACTCACAAACAGCCTTTCCTGTCACTAAGCCAATTTTGGGTCCAACTTGTCAAGTTACCCTGGATCCCATGAGCATTGGTCAGGGCTGCTTGTCTCTTCCATCTCTCATAGCAACCGGCGATACAACTTAGCCAGACCTGAGGGTCTGTCTACTTTAAGCTTGCCAAAACCTCCATTATTTCCTCAATCTTCTCAAGAACCTCACAGTCCCTCTTCCCAAATTCTATATTTACATCCTTCTTCTCCCAAATAAAGACAGATGCAAAGTAGTCATTTAACACTATACAGTGTCCTCCAGCATCACATATAGATTGCACCCTTGGTGCCCAATAGGTACTACTATTTTCCTGTTTCTCTTCCCCTTAATAACTTATTTAATATTCTGGGAATCACCCTAATCTTGCCCACCAGCGTTTTCTCAAGCCCCCTCTTTGCTCTCATAACTGCTTGGAGATCCCCCTTGAACTTTCTATACTGCTGTAGACAGTCTGTTGTTTTGCTCCCTTTGCACCATTTAAATATCTCTTTTCCTTCTTATCCAGCCCTGAAGCCCATTTCCCTGGGCTTGTTCCCTTTAAGGTGAACTGTAGGAGCATGTCGGCCTGTACTCCCCCAGTACCTTTTTTAACATCTGTTCTGCTGTAGACTTTCCCTCAAGTAGCTGTTCCCAGTCTACTTTAGCTATATCCTGCCTTATTTCAATCCAAATCTTTTTTGCAGACCATCTTTTTGTTTTTCTATACCAAACAAAATATACTGTGTTGTGACTGCTATCACTAAAATGCTCCCCATCACCTTGAACATCTGTCCGACTTCATTCCCTAGAAGTAGGTCCAGCATTACATCATCTCTTGTAGGACCATCTAAAGCTCTCCTGTGTACATTTCAAGAAGTCTGTCCCCTCTAAACCCTTTGTACAATGATTATCCCAATTAATAATCACGTAATTGAAATTACCTTATTACTTTTATACACCTTAGTGAATTTACTACATATCTGCTCCTCAATTGCCTGCTCTTGTGACTGCCCCTTTGTATTCCTAATATTGATCCACAATGCGTTATTTGACAACCCTTCCAAGATATCATTCCTCCTTACTGCAGTAACTGACTCCCTAATTAATAATGTGACACCACCCCCTCTTTTACGCCCTGCCCTGAAGATCCTGTACTCTGGAGCCATATGTTGCCACGCCAGACGAGACCAAACCCCTGCCACAGTATTCTAAGAAGATAGCTCAGACCCTAACTAATGTGATTCGATTTGTCCACCACTACACTTTAATCAAGACATACTTTATTCTTATGATGCTGTTAAAATACAAAAAAAGGCATAACTTTAACTTTATTGAAATACTTAACAAGATAATGTACTATTTAACCACTAATCATCAACTGTTTCAATACAGGCAGCATCCCATAAACACACCCTTGGCAAAAATGCAATTCAGCAAAACAGATATAATTCTCACATGCTTTCTTTTCACTCTCGCAACAGAAAGAAAGCTCCAGCTGTTAGTTCCAGCAGCCAGCTAACAGAAACCTTCTCATTTGAAAGCAAAATTAAAAGCCTTCCTGGGTCTGTGTAAGCCCTAACCCCATCCACTCACAGTACTTTAATTTAAGAAAAATAGCCAGGGAGAACTCCAAAGCTGTTTACCAGGCACAGTACCAACACATCTGCCTCCTTCAATGATGTCTCTGTGACGGCAACAAGATCGCAGTTCCATATGCCAATTCAAACCCTTAACTCATCTGTTTTACCTATAATACTCCTTACATTAGAGGTCATTCATCCTTGCCTTACTCCCTTAAGACACAACATGGTTGAAATCACGATGCCTTGGCTCCTTTTCTAAGTTAAGCTGTGTCATAGAAACATAAACATAGAAGATAGGAGCAGGAGGCCATTCAACCCTTCGAACCTGCTCCGCCATTCATCACAAACATGGCTGATTGTCGAACTCAATAGCCTAATCCTGTTTTCTCCCCATAATCTTTGATCTCATTCACCCCAAGTGCTATATCTGGCTGCCTCTTGAATACATTCAACGTTTTGGGATCAACTACTTCATGTGGTATTGAATTCCACAGGCTCACCACTCTTTGGGTGAAGAAATATCTCACCGCCGTCCTAAAGGGTCTACCCTGAATCCTCAGACTTGACCCCTGATTTCAGACACACCCACCATCAGGAACATCCTCCCTGCGTCTACCCCATCTAGTCCAGTTAGAATTTTATTTCTTTATCTCCGAGATCCCCCACCTTGTGCATCTAAACTCCAGCAAAAACAATCCTAACCTAGTCAATCTCTCATATGTCAGACCCACAATCTCTGGAATCAGCCTGGTAAACCTTTGATGCACTCCCTCTAGAGCAAGAGCATCCTTCCTCAGAAAAAGGATACCAAAATTGCACACAATATTCTAGGTGTGGCCTCACCAAGGCCCTGTACAACTGCAACAACACATTCCTGCTCCTGTCCTCAAAACCTCACACAACGAAGGCCAACATACCATTTGCCTTCCTTGCTGCCTGCTGCACCTGGAGGCTTACCTTCAGCAACTAGTGCACAAGAACACCCAGGTCCGATACTCCCCCCTCCCAATTCACAGCCATTCAGGTAGTAATCTGCCTAATCAATTCTGAAGAAGGGTCATTGGACCCAAAACGTTAACTCTGATTTTTTCTACACGAATGCTGCCAGACCTGCTGAGCTTTTCCAGCAATTTTGTTTTTGTTCCCGATTTAAAACATTCGCAGTTCTTTGTTGTTATTTAGTAATCTGCCTTCTTGTTTTTGCTTCTGAAGTGAATAACCCTCACCTTTATCCAAATTATACTGCATCTGCCGTGGATTTGCCCACTCACCCAATCTGTTCAGATCATGCTGAAGGATCTGTGGATCCTCGTCACAGTTCACCCTCCCACCCAACTTGGTACCATCTGCAAACTTGGAGATGTTACATTTTGTTCCCTCATCCAAATCATTATTATATATTGTGAATAGCTGGGGTCCCAGCATCAATCCTTGTTGGCAACCCACTAGTTACTGCTTGCCAATTTGAAAAGGATCCACTAATTCGTACTCTGTTTCCTCTCTGCCAACCTGTTTTCTATCCATCTCAATACACTTCCCCTAATCCGAAGCACTTTAATCTTGCATCTCTTATGTGGGACTTTGTCAAATGCTTTCCGAGAGTCCAAATATACCATATCAACTGGATCCTCCTTGTCAACTCTACTAGTTACATCTTCATTGAATTCCAACAGATTTGTCAAGCATGATTTCCCCTTTATAAATCCATGCTGACCCTGTCTGATCCTGTCTGATCCTGCCACTGATTTCAAAATGCTCTGCTATAAAAGTCCTTAATAATGGATTAGAGAATTTCCCCGCTACCGATGTTATGCTTACTGGTCTACAATTCTCTGTTTTCTCTCTATCTCCCTTTTTGAATACTGGAGTGACAACAGCTACCCTCCAATCTGCAGGGACTGTTCCAGAGTCTATAAAATCCTGGAAGATGACCACCAATGCATCCACTTTCTCTAGAGCCATTTCCTTAAGTACTCTGGGATGTAGATTATCAGGCTTTGGGGATTTATCCACCTTCAATCCCATCAATTTTCCCAGCACCATTTCTCTACTCATATTGATCTCTCTCAATTCTTCCCTCTCACTAAATCTTGCATACTCCAACATTTCTGGTATCTGATTTGTGTCCTCTTTTGTGAGACAGAAACAAATTATTTATTCAGTTGGTCAGCCATTTAGAGTCATAGAGACGTACAGCATGGAAACAGACTCTTCGGTCCAACTTGTCCATGCCAACCAGATATCCTAAATTAATCTAGTCCCATTTGCTCTTTGTCCCTTATTATACATTCCCCGGTTTCTGTCTGCAGGGGAGCTACATTTGTATTCAATCCCTTTCTCTTCAGGTACCTATAGAAACTCTTCATGTCAGTCTTTATGTTCCCTGCAAGCTTACTTTTGTACTGTATTTTCCCCTTCTTAATCAATCCCTTGGTCCTTCTTTGCTGAATTCTGAACTGCTCCCAATCCTCAGACAGACATATTATTTTTCTTGGCCAATCTGTATACTTCTTCCTTGGATTGGATACTAACTCTAATTTCCTTCGTAAGTCATAGTATGGCCCTCTTACTCATCTTGCTTTTGTGTCAGACAGGAATAAACAGTTTTGCAGTTTCCCCCACGCATCTCTTGAATGTTTGCCATTGCCTATCCACTGTCATCCCTTTAAGTAACTGTCCCCAATCTATCAAGGCCAACTCCTGCCTCATACCTTCATAGTTTCCTTTATAAAGATTCAGCACCCTAGTCTCCAAATCAACTACCTCACTGTCCACCTTGATAAAAAATTGTATCATGTTACAGTCGCTCATCCCCAAGGGGTCTCGCACAGCTAGATTGGCAATGATTCCTTTCTCATTACACGGTACCCAGTCTAAAATGGCTTGCTCCCTAGTTGGTTCCTCCACATATTGGTCAAGAAAACCATCCTGTATACACTGCAGGAATTCCTCCTCCACAGCATTGCGGCTAATTTGATTTGCCCAATCTATGTGCAGATTAAAGTCACCCATAATCACCGATATTCCCTTATCGCATGCATCTCTAATTTCCTGTTTAATGCTATTCCCAACATTACCAATGCAGTTTGGGGGTCTATATATGACACCGCTACTGAACTAACGCACTGTGTTCCCTGCCTCTGCTGAACTAGTTTAAACTCCTCCTAGTAGCACTAGTTAAACCCTCCCCCAGAAGGATGTTAGTCCACCAGAACCAGTATGGGACTGGCTCACTTGTAGGGGTCCTACCTTCCCCAGAAACAGTCCCAGTGATCCAGGAATCTGATACCCTCCCTCCTCGACTAACTTTTGCAATCATCCACTCTATTCTCCCACTTCTGTGCTCGATAGCATGTGGCACCAGGAGTAATCCTGAGATAACAACCTTCAAGATCCTGCTTCTTAATCTACTGCCTAGCTTTTTGACCTCATCCCTCAATGTATCTATGTTGTTGGTACCAATGAACACCATAACCTCGGTCATATCACCCTCTCCCTTCAGGGTTCCCTGTGGCTGCTCAGTTATATTCCTGACCCTGGCGCCAGGGAGGCAATACAGCATCCTGGAGTCACATCTGTAGCTGTAGAAACACCTTTTTGTTCCCCCAAGTAATGAATCCCCTATAACTATCTTTCCTGCTTTCTTCTTCCTCCCTTCCTGTACAATGAGGCCAGTTGTGGTGCCAGAAGCTGGTTCTGACTACACGCTCTATGTACCAGCGCCACGCTCAGCTTTCTGAACAGAAAACTGAATTGTGAACAGGATCACAGGGGCCTCCTTCACTACCTGCCTGTATCTCCTTGACAACAAGGTTGGTCACCATCCCTTTCTTTCCTCTAGTCCCTTGAGCAGTGGTGTGACCACCTCTCCAAATATGCTATCCACTCACACGCAGTTAAGGGTTGAATTAAGAAAATAAAGAAAATATAACTGGCCAGTCACTTAAACAGTTTCCACGGGAAAAAGTAACAGACACACAGGATTGTATCTTGCTTGACATCTGAAGACATCAGTCAATGTAAGTAGCTTCCAGTAGGCTCTGACGAATATCCATTTAAATTCTTATAACAGGTTCCATTCTTTCAGAAAGTTGATGATGGGATGATAACCAGGGAGCAATCAAACCTCCATCCTATACCTTTGGCAGACACAATCCTTCCGACTCAAACACAGTTCAAAACCAGTTTTAGCTTTGGTTTCAGAGATAGTAAGAACTGCCGATGCTGGAGACAGAGATAACAAAGTGTGGAGCTGGAGAAACGCAGTAGGCCAAGCAGGAGTAGGAAAGTTGACGTTTCGGGTCAGGACTTTTCTTCAGAAATGGTTTTGGTTTCTCCTTATTAGACTGGTTCCCTGCCTTTCAGTTCCCTGCTTACTTTCAAACAACAGAGCATAATATATCTCCAGAATCAAAATGTCTAGGGTGCTCTTTGAATAAGAATCAATTAACTTCAAAGGCCAGGTCTCAAACAACTACTAGCTTCGTTGGGTATTTTTAAAAAAGAAAACAACCTTATGTTCATTGCTCAGCATTCAGTTTCAGCTCTCAGCATCAAACTAAAAATGATTTAAAATAAAAGTAATGAAGGTCTCAGCAAGAGTATTTTTAAGATAGTTGACAAATCTATCTTCTGGCGCAAGGTACCCAAAGTGTCAAACAAAAAAATGACCAATATCCGGCTATTGCAGGGTGTGGAGATGGGTGTGGCAGCAGACCTGACATCCCATTCACTCCCAAAGAACTGACCCTCCCCTGCTATTAGATATAACACCCATTGGACCCAGTAGTCCTGCTGCGGGACCCCCACCCAACACACCCACCAACCCACTCCCCACCCACACCCCCATGTTCCTACTCATCCGCTCAAGCTTGGAAAAATGATGACACCACAGCTGAAGGGACGAGAGGAAAGAGGGAGAAGGCTCGGTGACTACTTCTCAATGAAGTCACTATAGGAGAACAGACATTATACGAGTTGGGACGTCATATTACAGTGGGGCCACTTTTGGAGTACTGTGTACAGTTCTGGTTGCTCTACAACAAGAAGGATATTGTTAATTTGGAGTGGGTTTAGACACGATTTACAAGGATGTTGCCGGGACTGGAGGTTTGAGTTATAGGGAGAGGCTGGATCGGCTGGGATTTTTTTTTCCCCACTCGAGCATAGGAAGCTGAGGGATGACCTTATACAGGTTTATAAACTCATGAGAGGCTCAGATAAGGTAAATAGTAAAGATCTTTTCCCTAGGGTAGGGGAGTTCAAAACTAGAGGGCATAGGTTGAAGGGGAGGAGAAAGATTTAAAAAGGAGCCTCAGGGGCAATGTTTTCACACAGAGGGTGGTTTGTATGTGGAACGAGCTGCCAGAGGAAGTGGTAGATTCAGGTACAGTTACAACATTTAAAAGACATCTGGACAGGTACATGAATAGGAAAGGTTTAGAGGGATATGGACCAAAGCAGGCAAGTGGGACGAGTGGAGTTTGTGAAATTTGGCACAGTGGTTAGCACTGCTGTCTCACTGCACCAGGGACCCAGGTTCAATTCCAGCCTTGGGTGACTGTGTAGAGTTTGCACGTTGTCCTTGTGTCTGTGTGGGTTTCCTCTGTTGCTCTGGCTTCCTCCCACATTCCAAAGGTGTGCAGGTTAGGTGGATTGGCCATGGGAAAAAGCAAGGTAACAGGAATAGGGTAAGGGAGGTTAGGATGCTCTTCAGAGAGTCAGTGCGGACTTGAAGGCCAAACGGCCTGCTTCCACAGCGGAGGGATTCTATGGTCAGCATGGACGAGTTGGACCAAAGCGTCTGTTTCTGTGCTGTATGACTCTAATCGAGTTACACTTGAAAAAAGACACGATTTCAAATGAGCAAATGTTTCATGAAGACATAATTTCTTGTAATCATAATAACATTGTAGCCATAAGATGCTACACCTTGCATTGATAGGACATTCTGAAGAAGGGTCCAGACCTGAAACGTCAGCTTTCCCGCTCCTCTGATGCTGCCTGGCCTGCTATGTTTATCCAGCTCTACACCTTGTTATCTCAGACTCCAGCATCGGCAGTTCCTACTACCTCATTGATGGGACATTGATCCTTTACACCAGAAGCAACAAAATCCAATACCAAAAAGCTTCATAGCACAATTAGTTCCAGTCTCTCAAAACATCAGGAAGGCTTCACTAGAATTAGTTCACATTTTCATCCACCCAAAACACAAGGGAAACAAATAGTGTCAAACTAAATATTTCAAACTTCACATTGCAAATATGTAAAAATTAAGAACTGCATACATTGTCCACATAGATAGGGATGCTGTGTACAAAATAAAATGGAGCAATAGGTATCCTAGATCCACTTTAACATTGAAAGATTATAAACAAAATTAAAATAAAGTCTGGGGATTGGGGTAAGGGGTGCAGATTAATGTTTGCCATTATTGGAGCTTGGAGTTTATCATTCTTGATTACTCAACAATCCAAAACCACTCCAATCCCACCCTGAAACTCTTAATTATTCTCTACTTGCCTTCAAACTTTAAAACACCAGAAATTGGACCTTCCTACCATGACAGATTGAACTTCATTAATACATTAGCCTTTGGCGCATTAAGCATCTAAAAGAATTTTTGGTCTTATTTACTAACCAAACAACAAACAAATAAGCGAATCTAACAGTATTTTTAAAGTGCACCAATTTTTAAAAAAAATAAGCTACCTTCAATTGCAGCGCTGTAACTACTTGACGTACAAGTTCTGCAGGTATGTGCTGTAGTGTAGTTTCTTTTATTTCGCTGTCACGGAGTGTTTTTACTGATGCTGGGTGTGCTGTTGACTTTAAACTTGGGCCTGTCTGGCTAAACACAGACACAGCTTTCTGTGTGACTGCCCCCAGTCTGGTTCTAACTCTCCTCCCTGTCTGGCTTCTATAGGAACACAACACACCACACCACACCACACCACCACAAACAACCATTTTATAACACCGAAATCGCCCAAGTGCCGGGATTATTATGAACAAATACAAATCGTGCTTGCAAATAAAAACTTCATCTCTCTCTTTCCAACAAAAATCATGGATAAATACAATGACAGCGAGACTCACTCACGCTCTCGCTCTCACATAGAAAGTCAGCCACCCCGCGGCTCTCGTCTGGCCTCTTTATTGCCGTCTCACTGACTGAGCAGCGCTCGAGCTCCTCCTCCACCTACTCGCGCTGCTGCCCGCCCCTCCATCCCCTCCCAACCAACCGTCCTAACCGTCTCTCAGCCACCGCGCGACCACCCCCCTCCCCCCAACCGCGTTTCGTCGCTCCACCTCTCACTACTTCGCTCGAGCTCCATCCATTCAGACAGACAGAGAAAAGAAGTAGGGACGTGGGGGATGGGAGAACCGCGGCAAATACCAGGAGGCCGGGGGAGGGGACAACAGAAAAGCCCCCTTCCATTACGCCTGCCGTCAACCCCTCTCTTAGTTCGCCGGTATCTCGCCATCTGCAGGGCAGGAGGGTGAGACGACACCATTGGAGTCGCTTCGTCTGTTATTTTCCCCGTGTGTTGGGCGGTTAAACGGAAGAAGCCTATGTCTGTCTGTGTGTGGGGGTCAGTGCTGGGTCAGAGGAACCTCCTTGGGGAAAATATACCGAAGCATTTGAGGAAAGCGATGCCTTCACATCATGTTAAATCTTCGTCTTAAATAGCTGCTTAAAGAAAAAAATACAAGGTTCTATTTCCCGAAAGCAGTCTTTTCCCAAGTTGGAAATAACGTATGTTATTAATTACAAAGGATCATTTAGTATTTCTGTTTGTGGTGTTTTATGAAAGAATGTCGTAACTGTATGGTCTTGGCAATATTTCTCAATTTCTTCCTGATGACGTTTTGTTGACAACAGTGATAGTTGATTTTAAATATATTTTATATTTAAGTTATATTTTAATATGAAGAAAACCTCACGATCCTGTGAAATAAGAACAGAAGGGTCTAGGACCGAAACGTCAGCCTTCCGGCTCCTCTGATGCTGCTTGGCCTGCTGTGTTCATCCAGCTCTACACCTTGTTATCTCATAGGAAATAGGAGCAGGAGTAGGCCATCCAACCCTGCACCTTGTTGTCTCGGATTCTCCAGCATCTGCAGTTCCTACTATCTCAGGAGTAGGTCAGCTGGCCCAATGAGCCTGCTCCGCCATTCAAAAAGGTTGTGGTTGATCTTTTAGTGGACGCAGCTCCACTTACCCACCCACTCACCATAATCCTTAATTCCTTTACTGTTCAAAAATCTACCTATTTTGCCTTAAAAACATTAACGAGGTAGCCTCAACTGCTCCACTGGGTAGGGAATTCCACAGATTCACAACGCTTTGGGTGAAGAAGTTCATCAACTCAGTCCTAAATCTGGTCCCCCTTATTTTTGAGGATATGCCCCCTCGTTCTAGTTTCACCCACCAGTGGAAACAACCTTCCTGCTTCTATCTTGTCTATTCCTTTCATAATTCTATATGTTTTTATAAGATCCCCCCACTATTGTAAATTCCAATGAGTATAGTCCCAGTCTACTCAATGTCTCCTCAAGCCAACCGCCTCAACTCCAGAATCAACCTAATGAACATCCTCTGCACCCTCTCCAGTGCCAGCATGTCGTTTCTCAAGTAAGGAGACCAAAACTGTGCACAGTACTCTAGATGTGGCTTTACCAGCACTCTATACAGCTGCAGACTTTTCTGAAGAAGGGTCTAGGCCCAAAACGTCAGCCTTCCTGCTCCTCTGATGCTGCTTGGCCTGCTGTGTTCATCCAGCTCTACACCTTGTTAACTGCAGCTTAACCTCCCTATTTTTAAACTCCATCCCTCTAGCGATGAAGGACAATAATTTCATTTGCCTTCTTAAATACCAGCTGCACCAGCAAATCAACTTTTTATGATTCATGCACAAGGACACCGGGGTCCCGCTGCACAGCAGCATGCTGCAATTTTTCATCATTTAAATAATAGTCCACTTTGCTCTTATTGCTACCAAAATGGATGACCTCACATTTATCAACATTGTAGTCCTTCTGCCAGACCCTTGTCCATTCACTTCACCTATCCATAATCCACTGCAGACTTTCAGTGTCTTCTGCACACTTTACTGTACCACTCATTTTAGTGTCATCTGCAAACTTTGACATACAGGTAGTTCGCCTGTAACGCAATAGTTGCATTCTTGTGTGACCTCGCACGACAGAAAATCGACATCGAATATCATGTTATAGGGAAATCGCTATACATGTACAGCAGAAAATTTGTGTTTTACGAACAGCATCCGCTATTCATAAATCATGTTACAGCCAATTTGCATTAACGAAACATATGTTATAGCAGAACTACCTGTACTACACTTGATTCCCAACTCCAAATCATCTATGTAAATTGGAAACAATTGCGGTCCCAACACTAATCCCTAAGGCGCGCCACTAGCCACTGATCACCAGTCACAAAACAACTCATTTATCCCCACTCTTTGCTTTCCGTTAGTTAACCAATCTTCTATCCATGCTAATACATTACCCAAAATGCTATGTACCTTTATCTTGTGCGACACCTTATTGAATGCCTTCTCGAAATCCAGATATACCACATCCACTGGTTACCCCCGGTCCACTGTCCTCGTAATGTTGTCAAAGAATTCCAGTAAATTAGTTAAACATGACCTGCCTATCATGAACCCATGCTGTGGCTCCTCGATGGGACAATTTCTATCCAGTTGTCTCGCTATTTCTTCCTTGATTAAAGATTTAAGCATTTTCCCCACTATGGAATTTAAGCTAATGGGCCTAAAGGACCTTTTATCTACGTCTGTTTTTAAACAGTAGCATCACATTTGCTGTTTTCCAATCTGCTGGAACCACCCCAGAGTCCAGCGAATTTCGGTAAACACCATGAACGCATTTGCTATTTCCCCTGTAATCTCATTTAGAACCCTGGCAAGCATTCCATCAGAGCCAGCAGACTTGTCTACCTTTAGCCCCATTAGCTTGCCCAACACTACCTCTTTAGTGATAATGATCGTTTGTAGGTCCTCACCTGCCATAGCCTCCTTGTTTCCAAATTGTCAAGCATGCATTAGTCCATAGTGCATTAGTTAATCCCAGTTAGGATTCTGGATTTCTCTTATCTTGAGCCACAGTAGATTAAGAACAAGATGGTAATTTTAAAAAAAACAAAAGAACTGCAGATGCTGGAAATCAAAAACAAGAACCAAAATTGCTGAAAAAAATTCAGGTCTGGCAGCATCTGTGGAGGGAAATTAGACTTAACGTTTTGGGTCCAGTGACCCTTCTCAGAACTGATGGTAGCTAGGAAAAAGTTGGTTTTTATGCAGAACATAGGATGGAGGAGGGGGTAAGGAGTAAATGATAGCTGGAGATAGAGCCCAAAGACAGTGAAGAACAGTTGGACAGAGAAAGGAGTGGATAATGGTCAGTCTAGGAGAATGAATGGCTGCTAATGGGGACAATTAGTGGCTAACAATGGGTAATGTGTAATAGCAAACCAGATCAAGGCCTGGTGTGTGAGGGTTGGGGTAAGGATGTGGGAGGAGGTGCCTCAAGCCCTAAAATTGTTGAACTTGATATTGAGTCCAGAACGGTGTAGAGTTCCCAAGCGGAAAATGAGGTGCTGTTCTTCCAGCTTGTGCTGAGCTTCGCTGGAGCACTGCAGCACTGCAGCAAACCTGAGACAGATGTTGGCCAGGGAACAAAGTGGTGTATTGAAGTGGCAAACAACTGGAAGCAGACAGACATAGGTGTTCTGTGAAGCAGTCACCCAGTCTACACTTTGTTTCCCCAATGTAGAGGAGACCATATTATGAGCAGTGAATGCAGTTGACTAGGTTGAGTGAAATGCAGGTAGAGTACTGCTTCACCTGGAAAGTGTGTCTGGGCCATTCAATACTGAGGAGGGAGGAAGTAAATGTGCAGGTGTTACATCTTCTGCAATTTCAGGGAAAGGTGCCGTGGGGCGGTAGGGATGTGTTGAGAGTGAAGGAAGAGTGGACCATGATGTCCTGGAGGGAATGGTCCTAAAACTCGTTTCCATAGTTACATCACATTCCTCAGTGACTGCCTCTGGCTCAAGACTCATCCCATGTGAATTTTAACTCAAGTTTCATCCTTCCTGTTTTGAATCCCGCAGGATCACAGGTATCTCCGTGATGTTCAACGTTCCACAGACATCCTGAGATCCACACTGCCATCACCGTCATATGTGCCCTCTCGACCTCTCTCACCAACAGCACCGCTTCATGTCGGCTCAGGGCTGCACTGCTCCCCGGTTCCACTTCATCCTCTGGCTCATTCGACAAGCTAGAAAGAAAGTTTTTCTTTTCAGGCATCAAAAAACACAAGATGCAACAACTCAGAGACACCCATGGCCCTATGGAAATTTCCTCCACTCCCCTTCTCTCTGACTATATCCACTCTCCCAATCCCACCTCTTGTCATGCATTTACTATCCCTTTTGACCTTCCACTCTCTGATGCTGAACATTCTGTACTCAACAAGTGTCTCAGTTTTATCCCACTGCGACCCCACCTTAATGAATTTCGGGCACAACATGACGTTGAACTCTTCTTCTGTCAGCTTTGCCTCTGTGCCCATTTCTTTGGACAAGAGTCCTTTCCTTGTCCCACAGACTCTTTCGCTCACCTCCAACACTCTCCCTCCACTTGGACTCCTCCTTCTGGTCTTTTACCTGCACTCGACCTGTTCATCAAGAACTCTTGATGCGATGTAGGTCACCTCAATTTCTCTGTCCCGCTCACCCATTCAAACCCATCTCTCCATGAACTGACTGCACTCCGTGCTCTCAGATCCAATCCTGACTGTGTAATTAAGCCTGCTAACAAGGGTGGAGCTGTTGTTGTCTGGCAGGCTGACCTCTACATTTCAGACACTGTGCGCCAGCTCTCATATACTTCCTCCTATTTCCCCCCAACCGTGTAAGATCAGGCCATTGTGTCCAAGCGGTCATTAACCTCATTTCATCTGTTGATCTCTCTCCCCACAACCCCTATTGCCTCCAAGCTCATAGTCTCCCAACCCTGCAAAGCTCGCTTCTATCTCCTTCCCAAAATCCACAAACTGGACTGCCTGGATGGACCCATTGTTTCTTCCTGCTCCTGCCCACAGAACTCATCGCTTCCTATCGGTTTTTCTCTGCCCTTGTCCAGTCCCTTCCTACTTACATCCACGATTCCTTTGACGCTTTAAGTCAGTTTCAGAATTTCCAGTTTGTGGGCTCTGGCAGCCTCCGTTTTTACCATGGACATGCAATCCCTTTACACATGCATCCCCCATCAGGATGGTCTCAGGGCTTTCTGTTTATTCATGGAGAAAAGGCCTGAACCGTGTCCATCCACTACCATCCTCC
Organism: Rhincodon typus; assembly: GCF_021869965.1. Lineage (NCBI taxonomy): Eukaryota > Metazoa > Chordata > Chondrichthyes > Orectolobiformes > Rhincodontidae > Rhincodon > Rhincodon typus. The sequence continues at coordinate 110,487,206 of NC_063335.1, read as the reverse complement.
TCTGCCTGGCTGAGCTTGCCTTCACTCTGAACAACTTCTGTTTTAACTCCCCTCATTTCAGGTCAAAGGTGTGGCCATGGATACCCGCATGGGCCCCAGTTATGCTGGTCTTTTTTTGGGGTACGAACATTCCTTGTTCCAGTCCTGTTCTGGCCCACACCCACAACTCTTTCTCTGGTATATCAATGATATCATCGGTGATATTTGCCTCTCTGATCCGGAATTGGAAACGTTTATCAATTTTGCTTCCAATTTCCACCCTGCTCTCACCTTCACCTGTCCATCTCTGACTCTTCCCTTCCCTTTCTCGACATATCTGTTTCCATTTCTGGAGATATGCTGGCCACCACTATCCACTACAAACCAACTGACTCCCACAGTTACCTTGACTGTACATCCTCATGCCCTGCTTTCTGTAGAGATTCTATTCCATTCCGTCAGTATCTCTGTCTCCATCATACCTGTTCACACAATGCCAACTTCGACAAGGGGACCTCTGAAATGTCCACTTGCTTTCTCAGCCAAAGATTCCTCAGCACCATAGTTTACAGGATCCTCAGCTGGATCCGACCCATCTCCTGCACTTCAGTCATGACCCTCTGTCTTACCTTCCAAAGCAACGATAGGGTTCCCTTGTCCTCACCTACCATCTCACCAGTATCCATACACAGAGTATCATTGGCCGCCATTTCCGCCACCTCCAGAAGGATGCTACCACCAGACACATGTTTCCCTCCTCTCCCTTGTCAGCCTTCTGCAGGAGCCGTTCCCTCCAGGACACGCGGTGCACTCGTCCTTCACTCCAAATACCCTCCCACAGGCCCATGGCACCTTCTCCTGCAACCACAGAAGGTGTAACTCCTGCCTGTTTACTTCCTCCCTTCTCAGTATCCAAGAGCCCAAACACACCTTCCACATAAAACAGCGCTTTACCTGCACTTCACTCAATCTAATCTACTGTATTCGCTGCTCACAATGTGGTCTCTCTACATTGGGGAAATGAAGCATAGACTGGGTGACCACTTTGCAACACACTTATGTTCTGTCCACAAAAAAGACCCAGCCTATCTAGCCTCTCTTTATAATTCAAATGCTCCAGTCCTGGCTTTTTTCTGTAGCCTTTCTACCTTTCTGCATGTGCCCTGTCAAATGTCCTAGAATTTTGTATGTTTCAATAAGGTACCTTTAATTCTCCTAAAGTGCAATGAGTTACTGACCCAACCAACTTAACCTCTTCTCATAAGACAGTCCCTCCATGCACAGAATCAGCCAAGTGCAGCTTCTCTGGACTGCCTGAAAAACCAGTACATCTATCCTTAGATAAGGAGGCCAAAACTGTTCACAGTACTCCAGCTGTTGTCTGACTAGTGCCTTGTATAGTTTTAGCAAAATCTCCCAACTTTATGCTCCATTCCTTTTGAAATAAAAGCCAACCTTCCATTTGCATTTCTATTACCCACTGAACTTGAATGTTATCTTTTTGTGATTCATACACAAGGAATTCCAAATGCTCCTGCTCTGTAGTGTTCTGAAGTCTTTCTCCCTGTAAATAGTATTCGGTTACTCTATTGTTCCTGCCAAAATGTGTAAGTTTGCACCTTACCACGTAGAATTCCATCTGCTAAGATCTTACCCACTCACTTAACCTGTCTCCATCCCCTGTCATCCTCACCACTTGCCATCCCAACTAATTTTGTGCGTTTGCAAACTTGTCTATTATACATTCACTTTCCTTGTTCAAGTCATAGAGTTATAGAGACATATAGCATGGAACAGACCCTTCGGTCCAACTCATCCATGTCAACCAAATATCCAAAACTGACCTAGTCCCATTTGGCCCACATCCCTCTGAACTTTCCTATTCATGTACCATCCAGATGCCTTTTAAATATTGTAATTGTACCCACCTCCTCTGGCAGCTCATTCCATACATCCACCACCCTCTGTGTGAAAACGTTGCCCAGAGGTCTATTTTAAATCTTTCCTCTCTCACTTTAAATCTATGACCTCTAGCTTTAGACTCCCTACCCTGGGGAAAAAGACCTTGACTAATTACCCTATCCATGCCTCTCATGATTTTATAAACCTCTATAAGGTCACCCCTCAACCTCCAAAGCTCCAGGGAAAGAAAGCTTCAGCTTATTCAGTCTCTCCCTGTAGCTCAAACCTTCCATTCCTGGCAATATCCTTGTAAATCTTTTCTGAACCCATTCAAGTTTAACAACATCTTTCCTATAGCAAGGAGACTAGAATTGAATGCAGTATTGTAAAAGTGGATTCACCTGTGTTCTGTACAGCCGCAACATGACGTCCAATTCCTATATTCAGTGCACTGACAAGTGAAGGCAAGTGTGCCAGACGCCACCTTCACCATCTTGTTTACCTGTGGCTCCACTTTCAAGGAACTATGCACCTGCACCCTTAGGTCACTTTGTTCAATAACACCCCCAAGGCCCTACCATTAATTGTATGAGTCCTAGCCTGGTTTGCTTTACCAAAATACAACACCTCACATTTATCTAAATTAAACTCCACATATCATTGATATCTTCTAAATAATTGTGGCCCCAGCACTGATCCCTGTGACAGTCCATTAGTTATAGGTGGCCATCCTGAAAATGCCCCCTGACTCATCCCACTTTATCCCAATTCTGTTTTCTATTCATTATACTAACCTTATATCCATGCTAATATACTACCTCTAACATTCTTATTAAGTAGCCTAATGTATCTTATCAAATGCTATTTTGTCCAGCCATTCATGCAGCTACTTTCTAACCCTCTTCAATTGCCAGATTATTACAGGATGTCCGCGCAACAGACATAGAAAAAGATAAAGCATGCTAAATTTGATGTACAGTGGAACTTGTCCATCTGTTCAATGTGAATTTGGCTTACAACAGTTATGATAGAAAGATAGAATATAGGACTAGGAATAGGTTATTCAGCTCTTCAGACCTCCTCTGCCATTCAACGTGATCATGGCTGATCATCCTACTCAGTACTGTGTTTCTGTTTTCTCCCATATCCCTTAATCCCTTTAGTCCTAACAGCTAAATCTAACTCTGTCTTGAAAGTCTTCAATATTTTGGCTTCACCGCTGTCTGGGTCAAGATATTTCTCCTCATCCATGTCCTAAAAGTTCTTATCCTTAGACTACGACCCCTGGTTCTGATCATCAAGAATAACCTTTCTGCATCTACTCTGTCTAATTCTGTTAGAATTGAGTAGGTTTCTATGAAATCTCCCCTCATTCTTCTAAACTCTAGTGAATGTAGTCCTAACCAATCCAGTTGCTCTATGTACATCAGTTCTGCCGTCGCAAGAATCGGTCTAGTAAGCCATCTTATGAAAAACAACTGGAAATCTAGTTAATTCACAGAAAACAAAACTATTATTAGACTCAAAATTGTGTTTGAAGGCAGGGCTGCTATTGGTGGGGCAAAATGACAGGCTCTGAAGTCCTAAGAACATTGGCTAAGAGAATTTCACCTGTCAGAGCGGAATTCTGAGCTGCCTGCCTTGGCCTCTGTCTGAAGCCATAGGAATTGCAACACATAGGAGTGGTCAGAAAAAGAATAAAACATTCTGAGGAGTATGCACACACATGTTTAACAAATTGTGATATTATGTTATGTCCTTTAGTAGAATCACATCAAAATGATTATTTTACATTTGCCTGTTTGATTGTTGGATGGTATTGCACCTTTTCAGTTGTTTGATAATGAACTGGAAGACAGGATCTGATAGGGAATGTGTAATGCATAGTTGTTTGGTGGCAGGGGTGCTTTGTGTCCATGGAAATTCTGGGGGGTGGATGTT
>NC_063335.1:110473588-110482884 GCF_021869965.1 Rhincodon typus | reverse complement strand
AGCTGACATTTTTACAAATCACTACAAAAGTCTTGTTGCAATTTTATAGTGCATTGGCTAGGAAACAATACTGTGTGCATTTCTGATTGCTACATTATTGGAAGGACATGATTGCACTGGATAGGGCACAGAGATTCACCAGGATGTTGTCCCTGGGATGAAAAGTCTCAGTTATGAGGAGTGAAGGGTTGACTGGATAGGTTGATTCTGTTTTCCTTGAGGCAGAGGAGGCCAAGCACGGATCTGATCAGGGTATGTAAAATTATGAGGGGCAAAGGTAGGGTAGATCGTGAGAATCTTCTTCCCATGGAAGAAGTGTCAAAGACCAGACAGGATAGGTTTAAGGTGAGGAGTAAGTGGTTTAGAGAGGATCAGAGAAAAAATGTTTTCATCCAGAGGGTGGTAGAAATATGGAATGTGCTGCCTGAGAGGATGTGAAGGCAGGTACTCTAGCAACGTTTAAGAAGCATCTGGCCGAGCACTTAAAATGCCAGTGTAGAGTAGACTATAGATCACGTTCAGGTACATGGGATTAATATAGTTTGATGTTCATTGGTCAATATAGGCACAGTGGGCTGAAGGGCGTGTTTCTATGCTGTATGACTCTATGACAAGCAGAGATCTATCAACGCTCATACTTATGAATGCGATCCCATATAGAGGTGTCATTTTAATTAAGAACATTTCATGCACTTACAAATAGCTACTTTATGTTATCCCGCACGGTGATTCAACTTGCATACAAATCAACTTGGAAACCCATTCGTAATCTGAGACTGCCTGTATATAGTCTGAAAGCTACTATTCAATCTGTTGCTACCACCTTTTTGGTCAGTACATTTCATGTCAAAGCAATTTGCTGCTTTAAAAAGTTTTCATCTTCGTTCTGCTCATTAGCCAATTACCTTATTCCCTGTTTGCTGGTTATTGATCCATTTGTCAGTGGCAATTTTCTCTTTATTTGCTCAAACATATTTTTGTAGAGTTTTTATGGGTAATCTCCCACGTAAATAGACATTATCAAAACACTTACCTTTTAAAGCATTTGTGGATTGAAGATCAGCTTCCTGCATACTGTTTTCGAAGCAAAGCTTGCAATTCAAACTTTAACTTATCTTCACTGAGTGATATTGAGCAGAAAGTAGGCAGGACACCTCCATTGCTGGTCTTGACAGTCCATTTCTAAGTGCAGTGCATTTCATCTGCAAATAAACAATCCTTAAAAGCAGTTGTGCAAACAAAAGTTGAAGTTCCAAACTGGCAAAGTATTAACCACCAAGCCACAAAAATGTTGCCATTGTAAACTTGAAAGTAACAGCAGAATAATGAACCATCTCCACTGTTGTCTTTTTAAAAATGTAGTTATAATCTTCTCCAGGATTTAGTCACAAACACTTTCCATTCCCATTCTATGGTACTTCGTGCACAGTTCTGAAAAATTAAGAACCAGAGAAGATTATGTTTTTGTGAGCTACAATTATTATGTTAGTAGGTCTGACTAAGGGAGACTAGCTTCAAGGAAAGTTAGTACATATTGAAATTCTTTAAATATAAAATGAAATAAATCCAACAAAGTTGTTCCGTTGACTTTGACGTGCAAAGAAAATAGGGTAATATTAAGTTTCATAAACATGTAAAACTAATCATTGAAAAAAAAAGTGAGATCTATGCCTTAATTATCATGTTTAAGGTCAAAAATCACACAACACCAGGTTATAGTCCAACAGGTTTATTTGAAGGCACAAACTTTGGTGTGCACACATGCACGCATGCGCGCGCAGGTGTATGTGTCCACCCCAGTCCAGCACCGGCACCTCATGTTTATCAAGTATTTGCCAGTTAAGTATTTTTGTTAAAATAAAATGCAATATGGAAATCCACTTTGCATCACAAATTAAATAATGTTTCAATTTACCACCTAAATTAATATGAAGATGAAAGTGTTAGGAATTGCTTCTGCCACAGGAAGTTTGCACCTAAAAGGGAGCAGTGATAAAAGGTATTGTTTCAGAGATAGTAGGAACTGCAGATGCTGGAAAATCTGAAATAACAAGGTGTAGAGCTGGATGAACACAGCAGGCCAAGCAGCATCAGAGGAGCAGGAAGGCTGACGTTTCGGGTCGGACCCTTCTTTTTCTGAAGAAGGGTCTAGGCCCGAAACGTCAGCTTTCCTGCTCCTCTGATGCTGCTTGGCCTGCTGTGTTCATCCAGCTCTACACCTTGTTATCTCAGTGATAAAAGGTAGTTATTTAACAGGTAGAAAAGGACAGTAAATACTCTGAAAATAAGTCTATCGATACAGATGTGGTGAGATTACACATAATATACATAAATGAAAAGGTGTTTACTTAGTATTATTTACTAAACTCGACAGTTCAATTAGATTATATGAATGCAGTCACAGAGATGATTCATAATCCATTCCAGGCTAGAAGATTGCATTGGTAGAGCTGGTAGTGCATCATCCTTATCCAAAATTGATTTGTTGAAAGAATATTGGCAAGTACCACTGACAACAAGGTGTAAGGAAATTTCCACTTTTGTCATACCCAATAGATTATACCATTGGCAGGTTACGCCATTTGGATTTAAGAATGCCTTAGGCACATTTTAATGATTAATAAGTAGGATTATAGCTGAAGTAGCTAATTATGTTGTTTACTTGGAAGGTATTGTAAAATATAGTACTGCATGGACAGAACATATACAACAGTTAGAAATATAGTAAGAACTGCGGATGCTGGAGTCAGACATAACACAGTGTGGAGCTGAAGGAACAGGAAAGCTGACGTTTCAGGTTGGGACCCTTCTTCAGAACAGTTAGAAAACTTGTTTTCACAATTACAGTCAGCCAGGTTAGTGTTAAACCTAGTAAAAAAAGGGAAAAAAGTGAATTTTCAAAAGTCAAGGCAATGTACTTAGAACATGTTGTAGGACAAGGTCAGATGTCACCCAGAACAGTAAAAGTAAAAGCTTTAATTGACTTTGCCATCCCTAGAACATAGCGAGAGATAACAAGGATCTTGGGAATGTACGGATCTTATTGAAAATTCGTACCTAATTTTAGTACCATTACCATCGACTAATTTGCTATGTAAACAGATGATGATGGTGCAATCAACAGAATGCCAGGTAGCTTTGAAAAGCTAAAAACAATTTTAATGAATAGACCTGTATTAACTGCACCTAACTTTAGCAAACCATTTAAATTGGCAGCAGACACTAGTGATTTGGGGAGTTCAGCAGTTCTCTTACAGGATGGCAAGGCTGGAATGGAGAAGCCCCTTGCTTACTTTTCCAAGATGATAAATCAACATCAAAGGAAATATTCAGCAATAGATAAAGGAGGCATTGGTGCTGTCAGAAGTTTTTCAATACTTCAAAGTTTTTGTTTGACATAGAAACTATGTGACCTTGGTTTTTAACTGACAGGAATCTTAACTTTTCTATAAAAGTTAAGAACTAAGTCTCCAAAATTGTTCAGATGGAACTTAGATCTTCAGCCATTTAACAAAAAAAATTGTACATATTTCCACAAAATAAAATGTAATTACTGATGTGCTGTCCGGAATATAAACTGTTATGAACTTAAGAACATGACCAAGAAAGTTGAATGTGATGAAGAAACTGGTGGGAGGAAGATGAATGTCTCAGTTTTGTGTTTTGTTTGTCATTTAAATGTTTCTAGCCTTTCACTTTATAAAATGGCATTTCATGTGGAGAGTGGAGGCATGTTAGAACCCTCACTGATTTTTCTATTTTGTTTAATTCCTTTTATCAATTTTGGTTTGGAGCTGTGAACTAATGATTGCGAGCTGAAAAGCAAACTTTGGACTGTAAGTTGTTGTTTGTTTGTTCTTTTCTTTTGAAACAAGCAGTAGCTTACAGTCCAAAGATCACTTTTGATTTTTGTTTGAGAGGCCAGGCATGAAATTAATTGCAGGTTGGTTCTTAATCAAAGAGCTCCACAGACATTTCAACTCCGGAGAGGTCTTATGCTCAAATAGATGGCAGATATATGAATGGTAACAGGGCCTCATAGAAAGGCAACCAGTCTGGCAAGGAGAAGCCAGAGTTTGAACTGTTTGGACCGTGTTTGGGAGAGGAAGAATATGAATGCTAAGGCATGAAGATTTGAAAGATCCCTGCCTGATCTCCCAGTATCAGCTATTAGAAGTTCAGAGAGTAGAAACTAAGTAACTGAATCTTTGTTAAAATTGAAAATTATGATATAATAGCCACTACTGAGAAATGGTTGGGATTGAGAACCAAATATAATCAGGTTTATAAGGTTTACAGGACTGAAAGGGAAAAGGCAGAGCAGGTGGAGTACCCTTACTGATTAGAAACAAAACTACTTCAATGGTGAGTCAGAATATAATGAGGGGAAAGTATTCCGTGGAGACTGCATGGGAGGAACTGAGGAATAGTAAAGGACCTCAAACTATAATAGATGTTGTGCACAGACTTCCTGGTAGCAGCTCTGAAGTGCTAGATTGTATAAATGTAGAAATTAGGCAAATATGTAGCAAAGCCACAGTCCTATTAATGGGAGAATTTTAACTTAACATAGATTGGGAGAGGCAGACAAGCATGTATCAGAAAGGTATTAAATTTCTGGAGTGTGCCTGGGATAGTTTCCTCAGGGTTACTAGACCCGAAACGTTGACTCTGCTTTCTCTACAAGATGCAGCCAGATCTGCTGGAGGTTTCTCCAGCAATTTCTGTTTTTGTTTCTACAGCAAAATGTCCTGGATGCAACAAGGGTACAAGCAATATTGGTTTTAGTAATGAGTAATGAGCTGGCTTTAACTAGTAACTTAACAATGGGTGAACATTTATCAAATATGGTCAAGTTTAATATAGCATTAGTGGGATGCTTTTCTGGGGTTGGTGAGACTTGATGGGCAGAATTGCCTCTTTCCACACTGTAGGGATGCGATGTCATGGTGCTATGCACATTCCACTTGTACCACAGCACTATATGTCATCCCATGTCTGAGTGGATAAACAACTGACCTTTGAGCCCCCCACATAACTGACCACCAATATACCAGCCTTAGTGGTTTACCTTTTTTGAACCCCTACCCCACCCCATCTCTCGTCATACTTGGATTCCAATGAATTTCTTAGTAGAGAATTCTCACTGGAAAAGATTCACCGAAATAGATATGGAAATGGAGCACAAAATTTAGCCAGTCTAACACTTGTAATATCAGTTAATTTGTGCATTCCAATCATCTGTGATGGAAATAAAAAGCAAAACAATAAATGTAAATGGTATGAATTTAAGAAATACTAAAATGTTGAGAAACATCTTGCAAGTGAGTGGCATTGGTTAAGAGAAGAGAAAATTAGCATCACAGCTGCTGAATGACCAGTATAAACACCTGTCCCTGTGCAGAAATATACACACATCCAAATGCCACTGAATCATTGTCAGACTTGTCAGAAATACTACATGATCTAATTGATTTTTCTTTATTTTTGTAGAGAGATGGTATGAGAGTTTGGAGAGATTCAACTCATCCATACTTCCCTTTTAACAAACCTTTCTGAAGATTAATCTACAGATTCCAAAAATATCCACAACACATCTTTGAAATTTTCCTTTTAAATCAACTTTGAAATTAAATCTTCTTAAATTGATGGAACATTTTAACAATAGAGAAATAATTTTAATGTCATGGATATAAACATTAAAATATTTAAAACTTAATTGATCACTACTGGACCTGGTTGGCTAATGCAAGTAGAGGTGACAAACTTAACTTAAAAATTGAAAATCAGACAAAATCTCAGTTATTTCTAAGCAAATTAATAAATTAACATGGCCTCTTCTTCAGTAACAATGAGTGCAGATTTGAAGTGAGTGTTCAGGTACAACACACAAGATCCAGAACTTCCAACAAGAATATAATTGTGTAGAATATTAGTATGCATACTGCAATGTAAAAACTTAAGTCATTTTTACTGAGTGTCTGCAGCACATTAAACATTAAATAAACCGTTTGAAACAAAATATATAAGTGGTTTGTTTTTCTACCATATGCATTTGATTTTAAATGTACTATATATAATTTAGTAACAAAATATACTTGTATGAAGTTTGTCCACTTCTTTAAAAATATAATGTTGAGCAAAAGTCTCTTAAGGTTTTGGAGTAGATTTGTGGCTCGGGTTGTGGGTGTTGAGGTTGGTTGGCTTGCTGAGCTGGTTTGTTGTTCCGCAGACGTTTTGTTACCGTGCTTGGTAACATCCTCAGTGCAGCCTCTGATGAAGCGTCGGTGTATTTTCCCGCCTGGCTTTTAAACTCTGGGGTCCGTTGCGATGGATTGTCTCACTTCCAGGTTTCCTCCGTAGTGGAATGTATATGGGGTCGAGTTCAATGTGTTTATTAACTCATCTCAATCCACATGGACAAGGAGAACGACGACTTCGACTGGGACAACACCAAGATCCTGGGACAGGCTAAGCAGAGACAAGCACGAGAATTCCTGGAAGCATGGCACTCCACGAAGCAGGCTATTAATAAACACATTGAACTCGACTCCATATACATTCCACTATGGAGGAAACCCGGAAGTGAGGCAATCCATTGCAACGGACCCCAAAGTTTAAAAGCTAGCGGGAAAACATACTGACGCTTCATCAGAGGCTGCACTGAGGATGTAACCAAGCACGGTAACGAAACGTCTGCGGAACAACAAACCAGCTCGGCAAGCCATGCAACCTCAAAAGTCTTTTAAAGTGTGTCACAAATCAAAAAATAATTGAAGTAAAATAAATTTTGATAACTATAAAAAGAACAATTTACTATGGCTTTAAATATATTTTCAGTGGTTGGATATACAGAGAGCCTAGAATGTAATTTGGAAAACGGGTCTTTAGTTTATAGAAGTATACAGCACTCCATCTAGAAAAAGATGGATCAGATCCTTGAACTTATTTTTTTTTCGGAATTCATACTGACCCCCAAATAAGACTGCATCAGAATTAATCAGAACTTCTGAACCTGCGGTACACACTGAGATTAAGGTTTGCACTTGGAAGAGGTTAGACCAGTTCAGGCAAAGAAGGGTTAGTAGTACAATCTAAAGATGCAATATAATGGGAATGCTTTCTACCACCCTCTCATTACATTAAAAAACTTCAACAGGCTACCATTAACATCGAGGAGGATCAATTAGCACCTTTGCTCACATCCCTGACTTGCAAGCATTTCTTAATTCTCAGCCTGATATGCACGCAACCTTCTCGAATGTCATTTAGTTTGTAAATGTTTTCATGAATCTGTCATCAGTCCCATTAATGATCACCAAATGATATTTGGGTTAAATACATCACATGGCAACAAAAAGCATATGTAACATTCATATTCTTCACAAGAAGGGAAAACAACCCACAACACAGAGAAAGATCAGGCTGTAAGTGGTGATGGCAACCCTTGGACTTCCGAGCTCTACAATGTAGGAACCTTGAAGGTACTCAGGAAACATGATGGAGAGGTAGCCTGAGAGAGGAAATTTGGATGACACATGTCAGGTGCAAGTCTGAAATAATCCCCTACTTTTTATAGCGGTATGGTAATTTTCAGTCAGTGCAGTGCCTACAATGGAGGCCAATCGCTAGTGAAGCTGCAGCAAGTGGCCTAACTAATTTGTCACCATCACTACAATTACTACTTCTGGTAGTGCTGTGTAGGAGTGTTGTACTTTGTATAATCCAGAGTAGGAGGGTGGTGGGTTGCCATTATTCTCCTCTGTGATATCTGACAAGCTTGCTTTATTTTATTAGTCCTATTCAACCTCCTTTAAAGGCACAGAGGTATTTCAAATTTTAATCTTGTATTAACCTCAATAGAAAGTGTGATGAGGCATGTAAGTCCCACTTTAGTAGTCACAGCAGGAGACATTGAAACAATGATCAGTATTCCTGTCACCTTTTAAATGTAACAACACGGGTATGCCTAATAACACCATTAGGCAGGGAGCTTTCAAATCTTCACACTGTAGCATCCATATTCTTCCTCTCCCAAATACAGTCCAAAAAACCAGTTCAAACTCTGGCTTTTCCTTGCTAGACTGGTTCTGTTTTTAGAAGGCCCTGTTACCACTCAAATATCTGCCATTGATTTGAGCATAACTTACTACACCACTATCTGCAGTAAATAAATGAAAAATATGCTTTTATTATGATGCTGCCTAAAGAAATGTGTAATGAAGGAAAATACAGACCTGTGATACCCAGCATGCTTGCAATTTTGACATTTTATAGCTATCTCATCAAGATAAACTATTTAAATAGAAAGGGATAAAAACATTAAATGCTACAAAACTCAACTGTTCTGGTTTTGTTTCTGCCACACCTGCTTTCTTGAGTGGTGCAGTCTTGCAGTTCAGATTTATTATTGAAAAAGTACAAATTTAAAACACCACCAGTCATAGCTGTACACTGGAGGTTACTGTAACCTATAGGTGACACAATTAAATTTGCCATAACTGAGAGCAATAGTCTAAACTCATTTGAAAGAAAAACGGTGTCCTTCCATTCAAAGGCCAGAGTGGCTGGTTTCAGAGTGTGGTGGAAATTAATTACCTGGTAATCCTCAATTGAATTTAGGAGGAAAAGCATCAGCACAATCATCAAACATGTCAAATATCAAGGGGTGGTGGTGTAGAATGAAACTAAACTATGACTTTTCTTAAAAGGCAGATAAGATGCACATTTGAAGTGTTTACAAAATGGAAGGAAAATTATAGCATAAGGTGTCACACAGAGTTTAAATGGAACAATTAAACAGCAGTTGAGATTGAGAATCAGCCAGTTGGGCTGCAATTTAACATTGTGAGATGGGATTCTGACAGAAGGTCAAGAGGACAGCCCACATGCTCAACCAATGCTCTGTTTCTGAAATAATTACAATAAATACCACTCAAAGGCTAATCAGAAGGATTGCAAGACAATTACTCAGAGCGAGGTGCCTTATCGTATTATTGTGCCTATAGGCAGGACATCCAGTAACAGTGGAATCAGGCCATGACAAAGAAAGAGAGTCTGCCATGGATTTGAAATGCACTGCTTGGAAGCCTGGTGGAAACAGGTTCAATTGACACATTCAAGGGGATTTTGGAGTAGATTTGTAGCTCGGGTTGTGGATATTGAGGTTGGTTAGCTCACCGAGCTGGTTTGTTGTTCCACAGATGTTTTGTTACCATGGTGAGTAACATCATCAGTGCAGCCTCCAACGAAGCGTCGGTGTGTTTTCCCGCCTGGTTTTTAAACTCTGGAGTCCG
>NC_063335.1:110457884-110468588 GCF_021869965.1 Rhincodon typus | reverse complement strand
GTCTGGCAGCATCTGTGAAGGAAAAAACAGAGATAACATTTCGGGTCTGGTGACCTTTCCTCGGAACTGTTCCTCAGTTCACAGATGCTGCCAGACCTGCTGGGCTTTTCCAGCAACTTTGTTTTTGTTCCTGATTTACAGCATCCGCAGTTCTTTTGGTTTTTATTGTGCTGAAGGTACATGCCTTGCAGGTAAATTTTTCAGTTTTTCAGTCAAATGTTTCAGTTTGTCACTTTCCCATGTCTGTTTTGTTAGTTGCCCAAAGTTAGCAGTTTCCTTTTCAATTAGTGTGCTGAGCTCCTTGGCAAGAAACAAATTGTATTTTTACTTCGTAACTAATATTTAAGTGAACTACATGTAGTTGACTTCACGAGAAACAATTACTCACAAAGTGAATTAAGTGGAGAAAACTTAATGAATATCAAAACAATGTCATTACTGAAAACACATTTGTTATAAAAATCTATTTATATAAAGCATCCAATGATGAGTAACAGGATTTGTAGAGGCAACAAGATAAACATACAATTTAATAGATAGCTGATATTAAATGTGAAGGGTTAGAAAACTGAAACTAAAATTCAATGCAAGATCTAAATCTCTTATACATTGGTAACATTGAATGTTTATTTTTAATAAAAATCTTCAAACTTATTTTCCTTACACATCCATTTAAGTCAGAACTCAAAGCTGTCACGTTAGAACGTTGAGACTTGCAAAAGCAAAATTAATTTGTGCGGAGTTGAATTAATTTTTTTTAAAACTGCTTATTAAACTGCCAATGGATCAAACCTCATTTCTATTTCCTAGTATTCAATAAATACCATGCATTAACCTTTCTATAATTACACTGAATTTCTATCTCTCCAGTAAGGATATCACAACGCATCAATTACATTAAACACATTGTGGGAAGCGAGGGAAGAAATTGCGGGCTGCCTAGAATTCAGAAGATTGAGGGGGGATCTTATAGAAACATATAAAATTATGAAGGGAATAGATAAGATAGAAGTAGAGAGGATGTTTCCACTGGCAGGTGAAGCTAGGACAAGAGGGCATAGCCTCAAGATTAGAGGGAGCAGATTTAGGACTGAACTGAGAAGGAATTTCTTCACCCAGAGGGTTGTTAATCTGTGGAATTCCTTGCCCAGTGAAGTAGTTGACGCTACTTCAGTAAACGCTTTTTAAAAAAAGATTTATTGTTCAAAAAAAATCTAGGAATTAAGGGATACGATGAAAACACGGGTAAGTGGATCTGAGTCCACGAAAGGATCAGCCATGATCTTATTGAATGGCGGAGCAGGCTCGAAGGGCCAGATGGCCTACTCCTGCTCCTAGTTCTTATGTTCTTATGTTTATGTTCCTAGCAGAGATATTTGTTTCATTGATTGCCACAGGTGAGGTTCCGGAAGGCTTAAGAGTGGCTAATGTTCTGCTATTGTTTAAGAAAGGCTACAGGGAAAACCCCAGGAAGTACAGACTGGTGAGCCTGATGTCAGTGGTGGCTAAGCTGATGGAGGGGATTCTGAGAGACAGGATCTACATGCACATGGAAAGGCAAGGACTAATTAGGGAGTCAGCATGGCTTTGTACATTGGAAAGCATGTCTCACAAACTTGACTGAGTTTTTTGAAGGGTGACCAAGAACATAGACAAAGGCAGAATGGTAAATGCTGTCTACATGGACTTTAGCAAGGCCTCCAACAACGTTCTGCATTTTAGACTGGTTAGTAAGGTTAGATCAATGGGATCCAGCGAGAGCTAGCTAATCGGATGCAAAATTAGCTTGACATTACGAGACAGATGGTGATGGTAGTGGATTGTTGTTCAGACTGGAGGTCTGTGACCAGCAACGTGCTGCAAGGATCAGTGCTGGGTTCACTGTTGTTTGTTATTCATATAAATAATTTAGATGAGAATATAGGATGCATGGTTACTAAGTTTGCAGATGACACCAAAATTGGTGGTATAGTGGACATTGAAGAAAGTTATCAAACAGTACAACAGGATCTTGATCAATTGGGCCAGTGGGCTGAGGAATGTGATTCAGATAAACGTGAGATGTTGCATTTTGGTAAGACGAACCAGAACAAGACTTACACAGTTAATGGTGAGGCCCTGCAGAGTGTCGTCAAATGGCGAGATCTAGGGGTACAGGTACACAGTTCCTTGAAAGTGGGGTCACAGGTAAACAGGATGGTGAAGGCAGCACATGGCACACATGCCTTCATCAGTCAGAGTATTGAGTACAGGAGTTGGGACATCATGATATAGCTGTACAAGACATGCGTAAGGCCACTTATGGATTACTGCGCACAATTCTGATTGCCCTGCTATAGGAAGGATGTTATTAAACTGGAAAAGGTTCAAAAAAGATTTACTTTATTGGATGTTACCGAGACTGGAGTGTTCGAGTTAGAAGGAGAGGATGGATAGGCTGGGATGTTGTTCCCTGGAGCGTAGGAGGTGGAGGGGTGATCTTATAAAAGATTTATAAAATCATGAGGGGCATGGATAAAGTGAATAGCCAAGGTCTTTACCCCAGGGTAGAGGATTCCAAAGGGCAGAGGTTTAAGATTGTAAAAGATTTGAAAAGGACCTGAAGGGCAATCTTTTCACAGAGGTGGTGCATATACAGAACGAGCTGCTAGAGGAAGTAGTCAAAGCGAGCACAATTACAATACTTAAAAGACATTTGGACAGGTATAAATAGGCAAGGTTTAGAGGTAAATGGACTAAATGCAGGCAAATGGGACTAGTTCAGTTTAAGAAACCTGGTTGGCATGGATGAGTTGAACCAAAGGACCTGTTCCATGCTGTAGGACTCTATGACAAGATCAACACACGTGATGAATTAAACAAACAAAAACAAAGCCAAAGTGAAGTGAAACTGTTGCCAACTCTATAGAAAACTGAGTTTTTTTTTAAAAATACTCGAAGACCATAATCTATTTTTAGTGTGCAGACAGTCATAATCCTACTACGAAGCATATGTTTATGTCTGTTTCTATGGTTAGATTTCTCACTATCAACTGTTTGACTATTCACATGCCACGGTCAGAGAGTAAAATATCAGCCTAGCAGCTGTTGTCTCCAAAAAAGTAGTAACATAAAAAGTGACCACCGACATTTTTAATGCCTCAGTGCTGAACCCAAAAAAGCTATCAAGTTTAACCTGAAAGAAGTCAAATCACCAACATTCAAGATACATTATTTTATTATTTTACTCAGATCGGGTGAAGTACAACAGAAAATTATTCTCTTTCCTTTTATCCATAAATACTCAAGGAAATTTATTTGTACTTCTTTTTAAAACCAGGCTCAGAAATAGTTAACCTCTTAGTGGATTGGCAAGCATAAACTTTTAAAAATAACGTGCTACACCTAAAAAAGGAATGGAAAAAGAAAGAAGCCATCATGCTCCACCTCACCTGAATGAAACAGAAGGATTAATAGGGTGATTATCAACCCGTTTGGTCATATTAAAAAATACACCTTTGTGGCCATCAAGTCCTGGAGTGGGACTCAAATCTGAGCTTCTGGCTCAGAGGTAAGGACACACTCAATGCCCATCCAGATCTTCGTGTCAGATTAAATTAATGTCAAATTAATGTTCTGTAATTACTCAGTTGTGCATTACTGTCTGTCCTTAAATACAGTCACAGTATGGTCTTGAACTTAAAGTGCACTACTCCTGCCAATGTAAGGGTTCAAATTTACAAATGCCTCCAACCAAAATGCATCTTGCTTATATCCTTTCCTCCAGTATGAAAAGCTATGGAAGTACAAATAGAGCAGATTTCAGGAAGAATATATTTGTAAACTGGTTGTACACTATACTTTTGAGGCCAGATTATTTTAATGCATCATAACATAGCAGGATACTTCCTGTCCTCTAATGGGCTACTGCTAGAGATATATGCAATGGGTTGGTTATCTCAGTTGGCTAGACAGCTGGTTTGTGATGCAGAATGATGCCAACAGTGTGGGATCAATTCCTGAATGAGCTGAGGTTACCATGAAGGACTCTCCTTCTCAACGCTCCCTTACATGAGGCATGGCAACCTTCAGATTAAACCACCAACAGTCATCTCTCTAATGACAGGGCAGCTCAAGAAGCCAGCAGGATGATAATGACTTTACTTTTTACAATTAAATGTCGTATTGCTAGTCTGTACTTCCTAGTCTGATCATTTTACTGGAATATTCTTTAAAAAAAGATTTGAGACTTTTGAAAGTCATCAAATATATTACGGGAAATGAAGTTCCTCTCCTATTAGTAATTCCCAAATGTCAACTGGAAAGCACTCCATTACAGTACTTTTCTTTACAACCCCAATAATATTAGTACTAATAAAATCAGTAATAATAATCATAGAAAATATTAATCTAAATGCCAATGATAAAATTAGAAACATAGAAAATAGGAGTTGGAGTAGACCATAATGGCTTTAGAAAGTGTTTCCACTTTATGCCCATAACCTTTGATTCCTATAGCCCCAAGAACAATATCCATCCCTTTCCTGAAAATATTCGACATTTTGGCCTCAACTGCTTTTTGTGGCAAAGAATTTCGTAGGCTCACCACCCCGCAAGTAAATAAATGTCTACTTAACTCAGTCCTGTATCCTTAAACTGTTAATTCTAGTTCTGGGATTTGTAGTGATCTTCCAGGTTTTTTTTGGGAATGAGAATCCTCAGGCTGCGGTTAGATCTCCATTTGTACATTAATGAACAATGGGATCAATTGACACCACGCAGAGTGTAATTGCAGTGCACTGTCAAGCCAGAAAAAAGTGCCCCTTTCTTTCTTGTGGCCACTGTTGAAATATTGCAGGGTGCATGTTTTCAGAAATTAAAGAGCTCTTCTTTGGCAGATAATATGCTTGCATTAGAAACGTGCAAGTAAGAACATAGTTCTTGGTGGACAGAGTATAAGATCGAGCAAAAATCCCCAATATTAAAACATAAAATCGACAAAACCATGGATTTTGGGCAGTGTCCTGGACTTTCAAAACTTTTAAAAACAAATATGAAAGCTGGAATGAGTCTGCAGGGAATGCACAACCAGCAGGCCTCTGAATGGAGATTGCTGTCTGGGAGTATTGTTCAGTCTGGAATCCCAATTTCCATCTCCTCTCTAAAAAAAAACAATTGACCTAAACCAAAAAGACCCTAGCCTGAGACAGCTATTACACCTCGGGCTGTGTAACACGGCCAGCATGGTGTCCAAGAGATGCTGGACACTCAACCACGATCAAAACCCATCCACATATACTGTAACCATTGGAAAGCTAATTAGCTTCAGAAGACAACATCAAGAACTCAATGAAAACTACAGATTTGAACGGAGATAACAGGGCCCCCAGTCAGTATAAATACCAGCCCTGATCTCACCTGAACGGCTGGCCTTTTTCAACAAACTTCTGCATGAACAGCTTCCCAACAGGTATCCCCCACAAGCAGCTTCGGAATCAGAACCACAGAGGCCGAACCAAGAACCAAGAACAGGGAACCCTATAACCAAGGACTCATCAGAGCAAAAGACATCCGAGAGGGAGAGGGCAACAGCATGATCCAAACAGAAGCTTCCAAACACAGGCCTTTCTGAACCAAGATGACCAACGGCAAAAACCTCAACAGCCGTGACCATTTGAACTAGGCAGTGACAAAACCCAACCAATCACCGACTCCACCGAAGTTGCAAGTTGTCAGACACAACCTGAGGTGAAAACCAGAACAGCCAGGTGAACTTCAAAACCATGTTTTGAGTGGTGAGCATAAATTCAAAGACCCCAAAGTTCTAACATAGCTAGCAGTGAGAGGAGGGTGATATCAGTGCATTGGGACTCTACTGGTAGGAATTCTGATTAATTGTTCAAATGATCAAATGTTCATTTGAAGCACCACATGTAAAGGCACTACTGATGGGAAAGAACTTTTTGTGTGATACAAACATAGGAAATAAGAAACTCTCAAACCTGATCTCTCTTTCAATAATATGTATTACAATCATAGCCTCCACCTTCCTGCCTGCCTTCCCACAACTCTTAACCCTTTTGCAGATTAAATATCTTCAAAGTTAGGTACATTTTCAATGAATCAGCTTCCAATGCTCAACAAATACATGAAAAGTAAGAGGGAAGCCAAAGCGAACATAGGCTCCTTGGGGAATGAGGCTCGGAAATGATAATGGGGAAAACCAGGAAATGATAGAGGAGCTGAAGAGTCTTAAAATTCTGCAACTGTTATTCTCAGGCTTTTAATCAAAAATAATTCAACATACTCAAATTTACAGCTATTAATGCTTGTAAACTTTAACTAAACCACCAACTGATCTCAGAATATGCCTAACTGACAACTTCCAATTTAAATATACATTTGTCGCTGGCATACCTAAGTGCTTGACTTGTCACTTGTGTGCATTCATTGTCCATAGGCTTCTTAATTCATTGACTTTAATCCTTTAAATAACCATAGATCGGAATTGTATAGGACTTGGTTCAGCCACTTACCTCAAGTATGAGCGAACCAAGGTGTCCCAGAGGGAACGGTGGTCCCTGTGAAAGCTTACAAGGTGCGCAGTACCCTGGCTGTAGCTAGATAGCCAGCCAGGTTGGAGTTAGCCCTCAACTGAGGAGATTCTAATCTCCTGGTTGTATTGGTCAGCCAAGGCTTTCCTGATTAGCCTAAGGTAACAGCCCCAATCAAGAACCTTCCAGATAACAAGATCCACCTAGTTTCAATCACTACATCCCTGCCCCATAAGTCCAGGCACATAGGCCTGGTCTTTTGCTTGTAGCTTCTCGTGACGCTTTCATCCCAGGTCCGGTTCCTCTGACGCAGACTCACACACAGGCAGTGTGCACAGGACCATAACTCATCTCTTGTGTCCAGGACATCTTGGAAAAGTCTCCTCCTCTTCTTCCAGCAGCAATGGTATGGAGGCTGCATCTATTTTGAACCTTGAGTTTTCCTCGACACCAGACAGAGGGGAAGCATCTGCGGTTTCAGCCAGGCCTTCTGGCTGTTCTGAGGGGCCAGGTATGTTTTACTCCTGTCCCATTTGCAAAGTAATGGCTTTCAAGTGATGCACGTGTTGAATCACCAACTTGGACTTTGTAAGTGATAGGACTTGACCTCACATCAACCTTGCCTTCTACCCATACAGGGCCATTTTCATGGTTCCAGCATCAAACTTCATCCTCTGAATTAAAATCATCTCTCTTGCTTTGAGGAGGCATTTGGCCAGCATTGGCGTTCCTGCTGCCATTTCATCCTCCCCTCCCAGGACTGGAAATATCAGGTTTAACCTGATGCAGAGTCTTCTCCCCATCAGCAACTCTGCTGGAGCTATTCCTGTCATTGCATGTGGGGCGGTCCTATAATCGAACAGGAACCTGGACAGTTTGGAATCAATTGACACTGTAGGCTGCTTCTTTAAGCCATGTTTGGACTGCTCTTTCCATTAGAACATTGGACAATGGATGGTATGGAGCTGTCCTTATGTGCCAAATGCCATTGGATTTTAGGAAATACTTGAATGCCCTGCTGGTAAATGACATCCTGTTGTCCATGACCAATACTCCCAGGAGTCCAGGTATTGTGAACAATGCTTGCAGCTTCTCAGTCATCATCCCTGAGTTTGCTGAATGAACTTTATGCACATCCAACCACTTTGAATGGTCATCCACAACGACCTGGAACTCTGAGCCCATGAGAGGACCAGCATATTGAAATACAACTGAGTCCAGGCTTTACTTGGCCATTCCCATGAACATGGGGTTGCTGCTGGTGGCAATTTTTGTCCTTGTTGCCACTCCCACCAACGCAGATATGTCGGCATCCAACCCTGGCCACCAGACATAGCTTCTTCATCTTGGAAACCCCTGGATGACCCTGGTGGAGTTCAGGCAGTGACCTTTACTTGGGATAATCACCCTTGCTCCCCATGGTAATATGCCATCCTCTACAGTGATCTGGTCTCACCAGGTCCAAAAATGCTTCAATCCTGGTTGTGATGGTCCTTCTGTTTCCCCCATTCCCAGCAGCTATTTCAGTTTCACTAAGACAGGATCTTTTTGTGTCCACAGTCAGATATTGCCCATGGTGATTGGAAAGGTGTCCAGAAAGTTTAAAACTAAACCGGACTCTTCCAAGGGAGGCACCACCAGTGGAGTATCTGCCAGTGGGAGGTAGCTCAAGGCTTTCCTGATTGGCCCAGGTTAATAACCTCAATCAAGAGCCTTGTAGTTAACGAGATCCAACTGTTTTCAATCACTACAATGCAAAAGCAGAATTAGGCCATTCGATCCATCTCGTCTGCTCTGTCATTCGATCATGGCTGATATGTTTCTCAACCCCATTCACCTGCCTTCTCCCTGTAACTTTTCATATCTTTACTAATCAAGAACCCATCTATATCTATCTTAAATACAGCCAATGACTTGGTCTCCAAAGCCTCTGCAGCAATGAGTTCCACAGATTCACCACACTCTGGCTGAAGGAATTCCTCTTTATCTCAGTTCAAAAGGATCATCCCTTCATTCTGAGGCTATGCCCTCGGGTCCTAGTCTCTTCTACTAGGGGAAACATCTTTTCCATTCCCTCTCTATCCAGTCTTGTCAGTATACAGTAGGTTTCAACGAGATTGTCCCTCATCCTTCTAAACTCAATTGAGTACAGACACAGTTGTCAACTGCTCTTCATATGACACACTCTTCAAGCCCTAGGATCATTCTTGTAAAACCTTCTCTTGCACCCCCACCCCCCTCCAAGGCTAGCGCATCTTTCCTTAGATATGGGACACAAAACTGTGCACAATATTCCAAATGTGGTCTGACTAGAGACTTATACAACCCCAGCAATTCATCCCTACTCTTGCATTCTAGCCCACTTGAAATGAATGCTAACATTGCATTTGCCTTCATGACTGCCAACTAATGTGGCGGTCAGTCACTGAAAATATTCATAAGAGGCTGCCAATGTACTCTAACAAAATGACATTAAATTTTATTCCAAACAAAAGATTAAAAAACAAACATTTCACGCATAATAATTATTTGAAACGTCTAAATAAACATTTCAGCAATAAAGATTCAATCTTGCTCCCTAAACAACAATCTTACAACAAAGGTAGACCGTGTTTCTACTTTAAAATTCCTTTATCATTTGGCACAGATGTACTACAGTTTTTTCCCATAAAATTTCTGCATTAACTTGATGCTAACTTTAGTCATTCTGTCTTTGAGACCTATAAACCCCTTACCAATTTGTTAACACAAGTTCCTCAAAATCCTCTTCCAAAGCCTTCTGATTCTGAAGCTTCTTGAGAATTCCTTCTCCTGCCCTGTCTGTTCTACGGACAGCTAAGCTGCACTATTACTGGTACAGATCTTTTCTCTTTGTAAAAACCAATAACACTCAGTGAATTCCTCAGTGTAAAGGGAAACTGCTCCTGTCTCTGTTTTGGAGATAGCAAGAACTGTAGATACTGGAAGTCAGAGTCGATACAGCAGGTCAGGCAGCAACACCTCCCTCCCCTTCCTGGAACTCTCTATCTCCATCTTCAGCAACCAAGTCAGCACCGACATCTATTTCAAACCCACTGATTTCCACAGCTACCTTGACTATATCTCCTCTCACTCACCCTCTTGCAAAAATGTGATCCCATACTCCGAATTCCTCCTCCTCCACCTCATCTGCTCCGGGGATGAAGCATTCCACTCCCGGACATTCCAGATGTCCTCCTACTTCAAAGGACCATAGCTTCCCCTCTCCCATGATTCATAATACTGTCAACCACATCTCCTGCATTTCCCACACTTCTGCCCTCAACACCCCTACCCCAATAACGATAAGGATAGAGTCCCTCTGGTCCTCTCACACCACCCCACCAACCTTGTAATCGAATGCATCATCCTCCGCTACTTTCACCACCTGCAATCAGACCCCACCACCAAAGAGATATTCCCTTCCCCACACTTATCTGCTTTCCATAGGGGCCGCTCATGCCACAACTCCCTCCTGTGCTCCCCACCAACCCCCCACATCCTGCACCTTTCCCTGCAACCGCAGTAAGTGCTACACCTACCCCTCCACCTCTCCTCTCACCTCCGTCCACGGCCCCAATCATTCCAAATCCAACAGGGATTCACCTATACGTCTTCCAACCTGGTCTATTGCATCCGTTTCTCCTGATGTGGTCTCCTCTACATAAGAGAGACCAAGCGCAGACTCGGTGACCAATTCATGGAGCATCTGCGCTCTGTATGCTCCAATCAACACCACCTTCCGGCTGCCAGCCATTTCAACTCACCATCCCACTCCCTTGGCAACATGTCCACACTGGGCCTCCTCCAATGTCACAACGAGGCCACATGTAAACTGGAGGAACACCTTATATTCTACCTAAGGAGCTTACAGCCCAATGGCTTCAACATCAAATTCACCAGCTTCAAAATCTCCCCAGCCCCGGCTTCATCCCATGTCCAGCCCACCCTCTCATCCCCGCCTCCTTGACCTGACAAGACCTGTCCATCTTCCTTCTCACCTGTCTGCCCCACCGTTCCCATTGACCAATCTCCACATCTACCTGCATCCACCTATCACTGTCCCATCTACCTTCTCCCAGCCCCACCCCCTCCCTCTATTTATTTCTGAGCTCCCTTCCCCCTCTTGTCTCCCGATGAAAAGTCCTGACGC
>NC_063335.1:110432384-110457384 GCF_021869965.1 Rhincodon typus | reverse complement strand
GGATGTAACTTGGCAGATGGAATATAATGTGGGGAAATGTAAGGTTAAATAGGCAGGACGAATAGAAGAGTTGAATGTTATTTAAATGGAGAAAGACTGCAAAAAGCTACAAAAGAGAGGGAATCCATGAATCACAAAAAGCTAGCATCCAAGTTCAACAGATAATAGGGAAAGCAAATGAAATATTGGCCTCTATTTCAAAGGAAATGGAATATAAAAGTAGGGAGGTCTTGCTAAAATTATACAAGAAATTAGTCAGACCTCAAGTATAATGCTATGAACGGTCTTCTTGTCAACGGAAAGATATACTGGTATTGGGGACAGTCCAGAGAAGGTAAGGCTGATATCAGGTATGAAGCAACTATCTTATGAGGAAAAGTTGAGTAGAATGTATGTGTACTTGTTGGAAACTACAAGAATGAAAGGCAACCTTGTTGAAACATCCATGCTTCTTAGGAGGCTTGATAGGGCAGATGTGGAAAAGTTGTTTCCCCTTGTAGGAAAGTCTACGACCGAAGGACATAATCTCAGAATCAGGCATCACACACTTATGACAGACATGAGGAGACTGAATTTGTGGAATCTTACCACAGGCTGTTGTATTTAAGGCTGAGATATATAGATTTTTAATCAGTAACGATATAAAGGCTTATAGGGAAATGGCAGGAAAGTGGAGTTGAGAGTTATCGGATCAGCCATGATCTATTGTATGGTGGAGCAAACTTAACGGGCTGAATGACCTGCTTCAGCTCATACATCTTATGATCTTAAAACTAAACAAATCATACTAAAAATTGCAATTCCACAGGAGATTTTTGGTATGATTGAGGAGATTTGGTAGTAATTAATAATTAGTTTGATAAAATTCACTTACACTTTAATGTCCCAGCTCTAAATGTACCTGGCATATTTAATGTTTTACTTAATTCATTCATGGAACATGGGTATCACTGACTAAGACCACATTTATTTCCCATATATGATGCTTTTTGAAAAGCTGGTGGTGAACAGTCTTCTTGACCTACTGCAGTCCTTGGGTTGTATCTTCTGGAGTGCTGTTGGGAAAGGAGTTCCAGTATTTTCACCCAGCAATAGTGAAGGAATGGTGATACTGTGCCAAGTCACAGTAAAGGATCTTATTTCTTGGTGATTTCAATACAAGGGCAGGAAACAACAATGCCTTTTGGCAGAATATCTATGGAGAGCACACAGTTAGACAATCTAATTACTACAGTATTTGTTTTTATCTCAGTAATACTGGTCAAGTCAGATCCTAAAATAAAACCTGACTCAATAGTTTGTATTTTTTAATTTTGTAATTAGTAACCATGATGGTTAATCGCTGCAATATATTCACACAATGCAGCTGATGTACTTTAATGACAGAATATAAATATATTGCACAAAATAATCCATGACCTGTTTTAAAATAAAATTACTTTCACAGAACTGATTTACATCCATCTGCCTCTATTTTAAAACCAAAATCTCAAAATACTGTGGATAATACATCTTTCATCACATGTGTACCTCCTTATCCTGTGTGCTAAACTCAGTTTTGTGGCCATTGGTTTTCTGAAGAAGGGTCTAGGCCCGAAACGTCAGCCTTCCTGCTCCTCTGATGCTGCCTGGCCTGCTGTGTTCATCCAGCTCTACACCTTCTTATCTCCTTTGTGGCCATTGACATGTTTTACCACCAAAAGCAAACATTTTATGGTAACATGGAACATTGAAGCACTGGCACTTAATAGACTGATAGCAGCAGGGCTGAAAAAGATGTGCACATTTATATGTGCTTTGGTAGTGA
Source organism: Rhincodon typus (assembly GCF_021869965.1). NCBI lineage: Eukaryota > Metazoa > Chordata > Chondrichthyes > Orectolobiformes > Rhincodontidae > Rhincodon > Rhincodon typus. The sequence goes on along the minus strand of NC_063335.1, from coordinate 110,455,577 downwards.
CTGGAAAGACCAATGACTGCTTTGCTTGTCAGTGGTGCTTGAGGTGGCCCCTTAAATGACCTCACAGCTGCATCAATACCAAGTAAGTTCAAGTTCAAATTAAATAGCTTAAGGAATTTCAACAACAAATCAATTATCATCTACATGAAGGTTCATCAAGAAGGAAATGAAATCTTTGTTCACACGACTGCCTTTTAAGGTAACCAAAGAGATCTATGAACTAACATTGGTAAGATCCAAAGATGGCAAGTTTCTCTTTCAAGACACAGATACTATTGACATCCACTAGAAATAATACCTTGTAAAGCTAGTCAATGAAGACTCTAAGCTGGATATGTACCTGGAGTCATAGAATCATACAGTACGGAAACCGATCCTTCAGTCCAACTCGTCCATGCTGATCAAGTTTCCTGAACTAAACTAGTCTCATTTGCCTGTGTTTAGTCCATATTACTCTAAATCTTTCCTATTCACATACCTGTCCAAATACCTTTTAAATGTTATAACTGTACCTGCATTTACCACTTCTTCTGGCAGTTCATTCTACATACAAATCACCTGTGTGAAAAAGTCACTCCTCGGGTCCCTTTTAAATCTTTCTACTCACACCTTAAAAATATGCCCTCTGGTTTTGAACAACATGCAATTAGACAGTAATCTAACACTCAATGAAGTGATCACTGCTGTCAACTAGATGAAAACAACAATGTTTCCCCTCCTGACATCTAGATGTAAACTAGAGATCATAGTTTAAAAATAAGGGGTCGCCCATTTCAGGCACATAAGGAAGATAATTTCTTCTGAGGGTTATGTGCCTTTGTAAATCCCTCCCTCAAAAGGCAGTGGATGCAGAGCTTTTACATGTTTTAAATGCAGTGGCAGATAACTTCTTGATTACCAAGGAGAAGAAAGATTATTGGAGATTTGCAAGAATATAAAATTGAGGTTAAAGTCATATCAACCATGATGTTATTGAAAGGAATGCATGCTCGAAGGGCCTAGTGGCCTACTTTTGTTTCTTGTTTGTATGTTTGTGTTATTGTTGAGAGAAGATGCATCATCTGTAATGTTTCCTATAACCAGAAAATTTAATGTGCCAAACGTCATGACAAATAAAATTTCTGAGCATTTGGACAATATAAATGTTGCAGATGTGATCATGATCTCCTGTATGATAACCAGTGAAGATATTGATGAAACCACTACCTCCTGTTTAGTCAAAGTTGCTTTATTTTCCTGCTTGATATCCAAGTATTCATTATTTCTCTACCTTTGATGGAAACCTCTAGATGTTCCTTTTGCTATGACATTAAGATTTTATTAGTGGAATTTGAATATCATATAGTATCATTCTCAGAAATCTTGAAAGGCTTTCAATACCTGTTACCTTAGTGACTTGTACTAATAGATCAATAACTTGCATTATTTGAAGTAAATTGCCATCTTTTATCATGTCCCTTGACGGATAACTTATTAGATTTAACACCCAGATTTATATGCCGCGAGAAACTAGAAAATACAAGCAACTCTGATGGCTTTTTCCTAATTACACCTATCAGTAGAATAGTTTTGAATAGTTACTCAGCTGTGTACAGTTCAAATTTTAAAGTGCATCACAGGGTTATTTTGAACTTTCTTTTCTTAATTTATTCAGGTATAGATAGTTCTGGTATTTCTTGTTTAAATCTTCCAGAACAAGAAATAAATTCATTCATGTCTCTTTGTTGCACCCTGTTTGAAGTATCAGCCATAACTGAACAGTACCACTTTTACTTGAGTCAAACATTTGTGGATTCTATGCCCATAGCAGAGACTTGAACACATAATCTAGGTTGAAATGAAAGTATTGTTTATTTATTAGATGAGATGTTAAACTGGGGCCACTTCTCTCAGGTGAATGGCTTTAAAAGATCTCTTGGTACTATTCATGGGAGAGCTGGGAGATTTGTTTCCAGATTTATCTTCTTGAATCTTTCCATTCACATTTCAGCCCTGCCACAGTACTGCGCCTTATCAAAGCTTTATCATACCAAAATCCTCTGTGATTGTGACCATGGTAAACTATTTCTCCTTCTGTTTCTATATCTGTCTGTAGTCTTTGACACAGCTGCCCACACCATCTTGCTCCACCACCTCACCTCTATCTTCCAGCTGAGTGGAAGTACTGTTGCCTGGTTCCATTTTTGTGTTTGGAAGGCAATAGAAGCAGGTCTGCCTGCATCTGTGGAGACAAACAGAGTAAACATTTCAAGTCTTTCATCAGGCCTTGACAGATATTAACAGACCTGCTGAGTGTACCCTTCATTTTCTGTTTTTATATCATTTTCTTCAGTATCATTGGTATTTTCATTTACAGTTTCATCTGTCCAGTAATTAGAGTACCATCTTTTTTTTAAATTATTCATCCATTGGTAGTGGGCATCACTGACTGAGCCCATCCCTAGTTGTCCTCGAGAGGTGGTGATGAGCTGCCTTCTTGAACCACTGCAGGCCATGTACTGTAGATAGACAATGCTGTTAGGGAGAAAATTCCAGGATTTTGACCCAGCAACAGTGACAATGCTTCTAAATCATTAGCTCTGGTATTCCCAAGAGATCTGTCATTGCCTTCAATTTCTTGCAACATACTGCCCCTTGGGAACATTATTTGAACACGTAGTGTTGGTTTCCGCATGTACACTGACATTGCCCTTTTAAATGTTGTTATTGTATCAACCTCCACCTCTTCCTTGGCAGCTCATTCCATACACATACTACCCTCTGTGTGAAAAAGTTGCCCCTTAGGTTCCCTTTTAAATCTTTCCCCTCTCAAATTAAACCTATGCACTCTAGTTTTGGACTTCCCAACCCAAGGAAAAGACCTTGGCTATTCACCCTATCCATGCCTCTCATGATTTTATAAACCTGTATAAGGTCACCCCTCAGTAAAGGGCCCAGCAGTCACTTCCCTAGCTTCCCACAGAGTTCTAGGGTACACCTGATCGGGTCTCAGGGATTTATCCAACTTTGTGTTTTAAGACGTCCAGCACCACGTCCTCTGTAACATGGACATTGTTCAAGATATCACTATTTATTTCCCCATGTTCCCTATCTTCCATATCCTTCTCTACAGTAAACACTGATGCAAAATATTCATTTAATATCTCCCCATCTCCTGAAGTTCCATGCATGGGCCGCCTTGCTGATCTTTAAGGGGCCCTATTCTCTCCCTAGTTAGTCTTTTGTCCTTACTGTATTTGTAGAATCTCTTTGGATACTCCTTAATCTTATTTGCAAAGCTATGCCATGTCCCCTTTTTGCCCTTGTGAAACTTGTCCTGCTGGACTGGATAGGTGAAAATTATGACTGGAGTTATTGCCCTTTCTTTTCACTGTTCAACTATGTATTTCTGTGTGGATCTCCAGTATGATGACATCCATGTATATATAGCTTCATAATTCTTGGGTTAGCATTCACACACCATCAGTGTTTATTAAATTAAGTTAAATGAAATGGTTTGATGACACCAACGCAGCTGCCAAGTGCTACATTTCAGAAGAGAGTAGGAGAATACCAAAAATGTAAGAGTTATATTTAAATAAAAATGATGACTATTGTTTCTCGTATCATGTCTGAAAGGCAATAAAATAATATTTCAGTCAAAATTTGGCGTAAATGTGGCTTAATTATAAATGTGAAATGATTCATTGCAAATTAGTATTATGATTTTCAGGGCAGAAAACAGAATACCCTAACAGTGGATTGTAAATAAGTATAAGGTTGAATACTTGTTGAAGCAAATTTAATTGCCATCTGTAGGAGAATTTTAGAAGTAGTGCCTTACCAGTTCCACAGTTTGTAACCCAGACGTTACCTCATTATCCTGGGCAGACATCCCACTTCTATGCTAACCAAGTCTGCAGGACTAAATAACTAAATACTTTCATGATTAGCTGTAAAACCACAGAAACTGGTACGAAAGGTTTATTCCCAGCACACTCTGCAAGGTGTATCACTGTTGCCATCTGTATTGTTTTTGTCTTTGGGAGTTTGTCATGGAAATGTTTGTATGTTGGCAATTTTACTAATTTTTAAATCCTGATTAGTAAAATAATTGGAATAAAATAATTTCAAGGCATCATCATTTTTTTTTCTGTTTGGAATCCAAGAAAGGATTCTGGGTAATCCAAGATGGAGAACGGGAAAAAGTTGTGGCTGTAAGAGCTGCTCCTTATTTGAAGTATTTTCAGTGTTGGAGCTGATTTCCTCAAATTCTAGGAACAGTAATTACAGTTTTATAAGCTGTTGCATTGTTTTGGAACTTTGGGAATAAAAGATCAAAACAATGGTGCTTTATAAACAAGGAAGAGAGACAAAGGTAGTAACCACATGGGAAGTGAATCAAACGGAGAAATAAACCCGCACAGCTGACTTAGCCAGCAGTAATCTGCAGAGCAACTGCCTCTGCTGTTTTGTTTCAAGTATCTCTGGACATTGGAGTTTGTCTAAGAAAAATTAATAAACAGCAAAATTCATAGCTGACTTTGGAGAAACCTGTGTGGGGGATCTCACAGCAGGGGGCAACTAAGTGGCTAGTTTTTAAGTGTAACCTTGCTACATAGAACATAGAACAGTACAGTACAGTACAGGCCCTTTGGCCCACAATGTTGTGCTGACCTATTGTCCTACTCTAAGATCAAATTATCCTTCATACCCTACATTTTACTATCATCCATGTGCCTATCCAAGCGTTGCTTAAATGTCCCTAATGTATCAGACTCCACTACCACTGCTGGCAGCGCATTCCATGCACCCACCACTGTGTAAAGAAGCTACCTCTGACATCTCCCCTATACCTTCCTCCAATCACCTTAAAATTATACCCCCTCATAATAGTCATTTCTGCCCTGGGAAAAAGTCTCTGGCTATCCACTCTATGCCCCTCATCACCTTGTACACCTCTATCAAGTCACCTCTCATCCTTCTACGCTCTAATGAGAAAACCCCTAGCTCCCTCAGCGTTTCTTCATAAGACCTGCCCTCCAGTCCAGGCAGCATCCTGGTAAATTTCCTCTGCACCCTCTCTAAAGCTTCCACATCTTTCCTATAATGAGGTGACCAGAACTGGACATAGTATTCCAAGTGTGGTCTAACCAGGGTTTTACGGAGCTGCAGCATAACCTTGCGGCTCTTAAACTCAATTCCCTTGCCAATGAAAGACAACACAACATACGCCTTCTTAACAACCCTATCAATTTGGGTAGAAACTTTGAGAGATCTATGGACATGGACCCCAAGATCCCTCTGTTCCTCCACCCTGCTAAGAATCCTGTCATTAACCCTGTATTCTGCATTCAAATTCCACCTTCCAAAATGAATCACTTCACACCTTTTCAGGTTGAATTCCATCTGCCACTTCTTTGCCCAGCTCTGTATCCTGTCAATGTCCCATTGCAACCTACAACAGCCCTCCACACTGTCCACAACTCCACCAACCTTTGTGTCATCGGCAAACTTACTAACCCACCCTTCCACTTCCTCGTCCAAGTCGTTTATAACGATCACAAAGAGCAGAGGTCTCAGAACAGATTCCTGCGGAATACCACTGGTCACCGAGCTCCAGGCTGAATACTTTCCATCTACTACCACCTTCTGTCTTCTATTGGACAGCCAATTCTGTTTCCAAACAGCCAAACTTCCCTGAATCCTATGCCTCCTTATTTTCTGAATGAACCTACCATGTGGAACCTTATCGAATGCCTTGCTAAAATCCATATACACCACATCCACTGCTCTACCTTCATCGATGTATTTTGTCACATCCTCAAAGAATTCAATAAAGCTTGTGAGGCATGACCTCCCCCTCACAAAGCCATGCTGACTATTTCTAATGAAACTGTGCTTTTCCTAATTATCATAAATACTATCTCTCAGAATCCTCTCCAATAATTTGCCCACCACAGAAGAAAGTCTGACTGGTCTGTAATTCCAAGGATTATCCCTATTCCCTTTCATGAACAAAAGAATAACATCTGCCACCCTCCAATCATCTGGTACTACTCCAGTGGACAGTGAGGATGCAAAGATCATTGCCAAAGGGTCAGCAATCTCTTCCCTCATTTCTCATAGTAAACTTGGGTATATCCTGTCTGGCGCAGGGGACTTATCTATCTTCATGTTTTCAAAATTTCTAGCACATCCTCCTTCCTAACATCAACCTGTTTGAGCATATCAGCCTGTTTCATGCTGTCCTCACAATCGTCAAGGTCCCTCTCACTCGTGTATACTGAAGCAAAGTATTCATTAATGACCTCTTCTACCTCCTCCTGCGCCGCGCACAAGTTCCCTCCACTATCCGTGATTGGACCTACTCTCACTCTGGCCATCCTCTTGTTCCTCACATATGTATAGAATGTCTTGGGGTTTTCCTTAATCCTACCCGCCAAGGCTTTTTCATACCCCTTTCAAGCTCTCCTAAGTCCATTCTTCAATTTCTTCCTGGCTACCTTGTAGCCCTCTAGAGCCCTGTCTGATCCTTGCTTCCTCAACCTTAAGTAAACTTCCTTCTTCCTCTTGACTAGATGTTCCACACGTCTTGTTCTCCAAGGTTTCTTCACCTTACCATCTCTTCCTTGCCTCAGTGGGACAAACCTATCCAGTACTTTAGCAAGTACACCCTAAACAACCTCCACATTTCTGTCATGCATTTCCCTGAGAACATCTGTTCCCAATTTATGCTCTCCAGTTCTTACTCAATTGCATTGTAATTCCCCCTCCCCCAATTAAATACTTTCACACACCGTCTGCTCTATCCCTCTCCATGACTATAGTAAAGGTCAGGGAGTTGTGATCACTATCACCGAAATGCTCTCCCACCAAGAGATCTGACGCCTGGCCTGGTTGGTTGCCAAGCACCAAATCCAATATGGCCTCCCCTCTAGTGAGCCTATCTACATATTGAGACAGAAATCCTTCCTGGACACACCTGACAAAATCTGCTCCATCCAAACTATTTGCACTTAGGAGTTTCCAGTCTATATTAGGGAAGTTGAAGTCACCGATGACAACAACCCTATTACTTCTGCACCTTTCCAAAATCTGCCTCCCAATCTGTTCGTCAATGTCTCTGTTGCTATTGGGGAGTCTATAGAAAACACCCAATAAAGTGATTGCTCCTCTCCTGTTTCTGACTTCCACCCATACTGACTCAGTAGACAAACCCTCCTCAACGACCTCCCTTTCTGCAGCTGTGATACCATCCCTGATTAGCAATGCCACTCCCTTACCTCTTTTACCTCCTTCCCCCCACCCTCCCCATTTCTTTTGAAACATCTAAACCCCGGAATATCCAACAACCATTCCTGCCCTGTTATTCCAAGTCTCCGTAATGGCCACAACATTGTAGCTCCAAGTACTGATCCATGCTCTAAGGTCGTCACCCTTATTCCTGACACTTTTTGCATTAAAATAGACACACTTCAACCGTCGCACTGACTGCAACTTTGCCTCATCAACTGTCTATCCTTCCTCACAGACTCTCTGCATGCTGTATCTGCCTGTACACCTGCTACCCCATCCTCTGATCTGTAGCTCCAGTTCCCATCCCCCTGCCAAACTAGTTTACACCCTCCCGTAGAGCTCTAGCAAAGCTCCCGCCCAGGGTATTGGTGCCCCTCCAGTTCAGGTGCAACCCATCCTTCTTGTACAGGTCCCACCTTACCCAGGAGGCATCCCAATGATTCACATACCTGAAGCCGTCCCTCCTACACCAGCTCTGTAGCCCCGTGTTCAGCTGCACTCGCTCTCTATTCCTAACTTCACTAGCCCGTGGCACCGGTAGTAATCCTGAGATTACTGCTCTGCTCGTCCTGCCTTTTAGCTTCCAACCTAACTTCCTGTATTCACTTTTCAGGTCCTCATCCCTTTTCCTAGCTATGTCATTGGTACCGATATTTACCATGACTTCTGGCTATTCACCCTCCCCCTTAAGAATCCTGTAGACTTGATACGGGACATCCCTGACCCTGGCACCCAGGAGGCCACATACCATCCGGGAGTCTTGCTTGGGACCACAGAATCTCTTGTCTGTTCCCCTAACCATTGAATCTCCTATCACTATCGCTCTCTGGCTCAATGCCAGAGACCTGGCTGCTATGGCTTTCCCTGATAGGTCATCACCCCCAACAGTATCCAAAGCGGTATACTTATTATTGAGGGGAACGGCCACAGGGGATGCCTCACTATCTGCCTATTCCCTTTCCCTCTCCTGACGGACACCTAGCTACCTTTATCCTGTAACTTGAGTGTGACTACCTCCCTATAACTCCTCTCTATCACCCCCTCAGCCTCCCTTACTGTTCTTTTTGTAAAAATCTACAGTAGTGAGTAGTATGTTTTGATTATATGTTTTTATTGAGATCTGTCCCTCAATTAACCTGTAAAAATATAAAAACATAGGTACTAAGTTAGCCTGGAGCAGTGTTTTTAAAACAGTAAGAGTGTGCTATTTTCTGGGTCTGTAAACTGTTAAGGTGCAAAGATGGCCTTTAGTATGGAGATCTGCCCTTCATGTCAGATGTGGGAGATTTAGGGAGAGTTTCCACGTTACTGATGATTATGTCTGCAGGAAGTGTGTTTGGTTGCGAATCCTATTGGATTCCATGGATTGGTTGGAGCGGCAGCCAGAGGCAATGAGGAATTTACAGAAGCTAAGGTGTGTGATGGATGGCATTTGCAGGAAGGGAGATAAACCAAAGGCACAGTCAGGTAGATGGTTACCTTCGGGAAAGGTAGGATAGGGAGGCAGGGAGGCAGGTAGTGCAGGAGTCTCCTGTGGCTGTCCCCATCTCAAACAAGTATGCTGTTTTGGAGAATGTAGGGGCTGACAGACTCTCAGGGGAATGTAGCACTCACAGCCAGGTTTCTGGTACTGAGACTGGCTTTAATGTAATGAGGTAAGCCAGGTTCCAAGCGATCGATTGTGACAGCGGACTCTGCAGTCAGAGGCATAGACCGATGTTTCTGTGGCCAGCAGTGGAACATCAGAATGGTGTGCTGCCTCTCCAGTGCCAGGATCAAGGATATCTTGGAGGGGGTGCAGAATATTCTTAGAGAGGGACTAACAGGAGGTCGTTGTACACACTGGAACTAACGACATAAGACGAGAATCTGAGGAGAGTTAGGCAAGAATTTAAAAATGAGGTCCTCGAGCATAGTACTCCTGCTGCCACGAGCTAGTGAGGGTAGGAATAGGAGGATAGAGCAGATGAATGCGTGGCTGAGGAGCTGGTGTAGTGGATCATTGGAATCTCTTCTGGGATGGAAGTGCCCTGTATAAGAAGGATGAATTGCATCTGAATTGGAAGGGGACTAATATACTGGTGGGGAGATTTGCTAGAGCTGCTCACTTAAACTAGTGAGGGGAGAGGGGTGGAATCCAGGGAGATAGTGAGGAAAGAGATCAGTCTGAGACTAGTACAGTTGGGAAAAGTGGCAAGTCAGTCACGGCAGGTAGGAACAAGGCAGAGAATGAGGTAGGGCTGATAAATTAAACCGCACTTATTTCAATGCAAGAGGCCTAACAGGTAAGGTAGATGAACTCAGAGCGTGTTTGCGAACGTGGCAATTACAGAGACATGATTCAGGGCTGGACAGGATTGGCAGCTTAATGTCCCAGGGTATAGATGCTATTGAAAGGATAGAAAAGGGGGATAAAGAGGAGGGGGAGTGACGTTTTTGATTAGGGATAACATTACTGCTATACTTGAGGTGGATATTCCTGGGAATATGTCAGGGAGGTTATTTGGTGGAACTGAGAAGTAAGAAAGGGATGATCACCTTATTGGGATGTACTATATACCCCCCCAATACTCAGCGGGAAATTGAGAAACAAAGTTGTAAGGAGATCTCAGTTATCTGTTAGAATAATAGGGTGGTTATGGTAGCAGATTTTAACTTTCCAAACATAGACTGGGATTGCCCAAGTGTTAAGGGTTTGGATGGAGAGGAATTGATTAAGTGCGTACAAGAAAACGTTCTGATTCAGTACGTGGATGTACCTACTAGAGAAGGTGTAAAACTTGACCCACTTTGGGAAATAAGGCAGGACAGGTGATTGAGGTATCTGTGGGAGAGCACTTTAGGGCCAGTGACCAGTATTCTATTAGCTTTAAAATAGTGATGGAAAAGGATAGACCATATCTAAAAATTAAAGTTCTGAATTGGAGGAAGGCTAATTTTGACGGTATTAGGCAAGAACTTGCATAAATTGATTGGGGGCAGATGTTTGCAGATAAAGGGACGGCTGGAAAATGAGAAGCCTTCAAAACTGAGATAACGAGAGTCCAGAGAAGGTATGTTCCTGTTAAGTTGAAGGGTAAGGCTGGTAGGTGTAGGGAATGCTGGATGACTAGGGAAATTGACGTTTTGATCAAGAATAAGAAGGAAGCGTATGTCAGGTTTAGACAGCAGAGATCGAGTGAATCCCTAGAAGAGTATAAAGGCAGTAGGAGTACACTGAAGAGGAAGGCAAAAAGGGATATGAGATAGCTTTGACAAATAGGGTTAAGGAGAATCCAAAAGGATTCTACAAATACATTAAGGACAAAAGACTAGCTAGGAAGAGAATAAAGATCAGCAAAGCCAACTATGTGTGGAGTGCAGAAGATGTGGGAGATACTAAACAAGTATCTTACATCATGTGGAGAAGGATATGGAAGATAGGGAACGTGGGGAAATAAGCAGTGACGTCTTGAAAAATGTCCATCTTACAGACGAGGTGGTGCTGAGCATCTTAAAACGTATGAAGGTGGATAAATCCCCGGGACGTGATCAGGTGTACCTTAGAACTCTTTGGGAAGTTAGGGAAGTGATTGCTGGGCCCCTTGCTGAGATGTGTGTATCATTGAAAGCCACAGGAGAGGTGCAGGAAGACTAACATGGTACCATTACTTAAGAAAGGTGGTGAGGAAAAGACAGGGAACTAGACACCAGTGAACATGACATGGTTGGTGGGCAAGCTGTTGGAGGGAATCCTGAGGGACAGGATTTACATATATTTGGAAAAGCATGGACTGATTGGAGATCATCAACATGGCTTTGTGCGTGGGAAAACATGTCTCACCAACTTGATTGAGTTTCTGATGAGGGCAATGTGGTGGACGTGACCTGTATGGACTTCAGTAAGGTGTCCGACAAGGTTCCTCTTGATATACTGGTTAGCAAGGTTAGGTCACATGGAATACAGGGAGAACTAGCCATTTGGATACAGAACTGTTGGAAGACAGAGGGTTGTTTTTCAGACTGGAGACCTGTGACCAGCGGTGTGCTCCCAGGATTGGTGCTGGGTCCACTGTTTTTCATCATTTATATAAATGATTTGAATGTGAAAGTAGGAGGTATGTTTCCTAAGTTTGCAGATGACACTAAAATTGGAGGTGTAGTGGACAGCGAAGAAGGTAACCTCAGAGTACAACGGGATCTTGATCAGATGGGCCAATGAGCCGAAGAGTGGCAGATGGAGTTTAATTTAGATGAATGTGAGGTGCTGCATTTTGGAAAGGCAAATCGGGGCAGGACTTATACAGTTGGTCCTGGGGAGTGTTGCTGAACAAAGAGACCTTCGAGTGCAGGTTCATAGTTCCTGCAAAGTGTTGATAGGACAGTGAAGCAGGCATTTGGTAAGCTTGCCTTTATTCGTCAGTGTATTGAGTATAGAAGTTAGGAGGTCATGTTGTGCCTGTACAGGACATTGATGGGCCACTTTTGTAATACTGCATTCAATTCTGGTCTCCTTCCTATTTGAAAGATTTTGTGAAACTTGAAAGGTTTCAGAAATGATTTACAACGATGTCGACAGGGTTCGAGGGTTTGAGCAATAGGGAGAAGCTGAATAGCTTGGGGCTATTTTCCCTGAAGTGTCGAAGGCTGAGGGGTGACCTTATAGAGGTTTATTAAATCATGAGGGGCATTGATAGAGTGAATAGCCAAGGTCTTTTCCCCAGGTTGGTGAGTCCAAAACCAGAGAGCATAGGTTTAATTTGAGAGGGTAAAGATTTAAAAGGGAACCTAAAGGGCAACTTTTTCACGCAGAGGATAGTGTGTGTATGGAAGAGGAAGTGGTGGAAGTTGGTACAATAACAACATTTAAAAGGTATCTGGATGGGTATATGAATAGGAAGTGTTTAGAGGAATATGAGTCAAATGCTGGCAAATGAGACTAGATTAATTTAGCATACCTAGTCAGCATGGACAAGTTGGACCAAATGGTCTGTTTCCGTGCTGTACAACTCTATGTCTCCAAGTGGGATAGATTTTGAGTGGAATAGATATAGCAACTCAAAACAGAGCATCCATGAAGTGCTGTTGGTCATCAGCAGAGTAAAACTGTATTCAACAATAATCTGTAACCTCACAGTTATCCTCAAATTCCCCCAGTCCATCGTTACCACCAAGTCAGGGTATCGACCCCGGTTCAATAAAGACTGCAGAAGGGCATGCCAGGAGGCAGCACACATAAACATAGTCTCAACGTGGTGAAGCTACAACACATGATTATTTGCATGCCACATATCAGGCGGAGTACACCGTAGACAGATGTGAGCAATCCCCTAACTAATGGATGCATCAGACACAAGCTCTGCATTCCTGCCACATCTTCACGAGAGGGAGTAGAGAATTAAACTAACCAGAGAAGATCTGTGTAAAAGACAAGGATGAAACATTCTCAATCATGTTCAGCCAGAAATGCTGAGTGAATGATCTATCTCATCATCATCATCAATATCATTATTCAGCTACTTAGATTCACTCCGCCTAGTATCAAGAAATGTTCAGAAGTCCTAGGATACTGCAAATGCTATGGGATCTGACATTCTGGCAATTGCATCGAGCCTTGAACTCCCAAATTAGCTGCATTTCTAGCCAAATTGTATTACTATCATTCACCCAACAATGTGGAGAAAAGCAAGACAAATCCAACCTATCTCACTCACACACAGTCACACACCCCCATATATGCTATCAAGAAGTGCTTACTTACATAGCAACTTACTCATTGTCTCTCAGTTTGGGTTTCACCAGGACCACTCAACTGATCTCAATTAGGCTTAGTCCAAACATGGACAAAAACCTGAGCTAAAGGATGAGGTGTGGATGACCACCCTTGACTTCAAGGTAGAATTTAAGCAAGTGTGTCTTCAAGGAGCTTCTGCAAACTTGGAGTCACTGGGAATCAAAGAGAACTCTTCACTGGTTGGAGACATACCAAGCACAGTTGAAAACAGTTGTGGTTGTTGGAGATAAATTACCAAGAACATTAGTGCAGGATTTCTCAATGTAGTGTCCTAGGCCCAATGATTTTCAGCTACTTTATCAATTCCATTTCCTTCCATCAGGGGTCAGAAGTGATGTTTGCGTGACGTTCTGTACTATTCACAACACATCAAATACTGAAGCAGTCCACGTAAACAACATATTCGGGACAATATTCATGCTTGGGCTGAAAAATGACAGGTAATATAAGTGCTGGGCAATAACCATCTTCCCTTGACATTCGATGGAATTACATTAATTGAATCCCCTACTATCAATATTCTGATGTTCACCATTGACACTGACACTGAAACTGAAATTGAACCAACCATGTGAATACTATGGCTGCAAGAGCAGGTCACAGAGACTGGGAATTCTGTGGTAGATAACTCGCCTCCTATTTCCACACAGTCTGCCTGCTACCTACAATAAAGAAGTCAGCAGTGTGCCAGAATACTCTCCACTTTCCTGGATGAATGCAGCTCCACCCAAGAAGCTCAAGGATAAAGCAGGCCAGCTGATTAGCATTTTATCCACCACCTTAAATATTGTCTCTCCACCACCAACATAAAGGTGACAGCAGTGTTTACTGTATACAATATGGACAGCAGCAGCTCACCAAGGCTCCTTTAACAGTATCTCCTAATCTGCAACCTCTACCACCTAAAAGAACAAGGGTTACAAGATGCATAGGAATGCCAACACCTGCAAATTCTCCATCCAAATCATAAACCATCCTGACATTAAACTATGTTGTTATTCTTTCACTGTTGCTGGTCAAAGTCCTAAAATGCTCCATTACTACTCCAGTGGTAAAAGACAACACAGTGTGGAGCTGGAGGAACACAGCAGGCCACACAACATCAGAGAAGCAGGAAAGCTGACGTTTCAGATCGGGACCCTTCTTCAGCTTTCCTGCTCCTCTGATGCTGCCTGGCCTGCTGTGTTCCTCCAGCTCCACACTGTGTTATCTCAGACTCCAGCATCGGCAGTTCTTACTATCTCTGAGTGATAAAAGACAGCAGTTTATCACCACCTTCTCAGGAGTAATTAGTGATGGGCAACAAATGTTGACCTAACCATTGGTGTCCACATTCTTTGGAAATGGGAAGATAAGATTTATAGTCACAAAGTCATATGTGATTTGACTATGAGTAAGTGATCTTTGTTTTTCATAGCCCCATAGGTTACCATGTTTTGCAATTTTCGGTAAGCTATGTAGAAACACAAATCATGGATGGAAGTATTCCATCATTGTTTTACCTACACACCTTTATCGTTACTAAAATGACATGACTTTTTTTAGTTTTAAAAGGGATTTTGGTTGTAAAAAGCCTGACTTAACTGAGACATGCCTGCTACATTGCATGCACAAAACAGTCAGTTAAAAGTTTAACTGTGAATTCTGTATCTTAGCTGTATTATCAGGTGAGCTTCGATGTTTTCTGTTTATCTAGTTGGTTGGAGGGAAATTTGGTGAAAGAATAACTCTGGTCTGCCTGATTTGTTACAGGCATGTATACAGAAAGGGGGGGTGACGTGAGAGAGAGAGAAAACAGAGACACAGAGAGACAGGGGGAGGTTATATACTCAGCTTTTGACAAAACAAGCCTCTGGGGAAAAGAGATTTTAAAGTAATTCAGCTTAATGTTTCCTTAAAATAGACATTTAATACGCACACACCTTCTGATGTCCTCTGATGACTACACGATGAAGTATCATTTTCAGAATTGTAACCGTGACATGACCGCCAGTCAGTAAATTTGTCCTTCAGTCTTAGAGGTAAATATCCTGTTTCGTTCATGAAAGTTGGTTGTATTGATATATAGAAGTAATCTATGATTTGAATATAGTCAAAAGTATATGTTGACAAAGTTTGCAGAAAACACAAAACTGTGAGGCAAATGTAACTTATAAAGGCCAAAGAAAGCTGTAAAAAGATATTGATGACATTGTGAAATAGGTAAAATGTAGAAACTGGTAATCCAAGACTAGCAGAAGAATGCTGATTATAAGGCAATAGAATCAATATTTCTGCAACCATGAAAGGATATGTGGATGGAAACAGACTGTTGCTAGTGAAAATATGGTTATAGACATGGCATTATATGCAAGAGATTGGCAAAGCAGTTATTTTTCCTGCACATTTGTAAATATTGTTCGAGAGCAGTACGAGCATTGCAAATTCATCTGGCTCACCATAATATTTCTCTTTTCCATTCAAAATACTCAGCCAATTTTAAGAATCTCTGCTTGATAACATAATCGATATCATAGATGTGTGTGGGCAACCATGAAAGCTTTGTTCCATCCAAAATACCAATTCTTAAAGTTTGATCTGATTCTTGTGTACGCTGTCCGGAGAAACAGGTTTTCAAAACTGTGATGCTGCAAATGAGAGTGTAATAAATTGGGCACAAACATTTAAACTGGTGACTGTTTTCATTAAAAGAAAGATTACAGAATAATTATTTAAAGGGATTTAGTATTATGAAGGGCACAAATCATAAATGAGAGGAGGTGGATGAGATTATATGAGAGATTTTACATTAGAAGGAGGAGAAGCATTGTGAGGTTGTCGAATTCACTATTGGATTTAGTGATTGAAATAGAGACCTTATTAACTTTTAAAAACTGGCTAGGTTGAAAGCGAGAGGATTAAGAAGTTATGAGAACAAAGTGGATACTTGAGATTACAGCTACATAGCTGTTAAACTTGAATGAGCTTATGTTATCTCCATATGCAGCTCTGTGCAATATGCTGGATGAAAACATTTATGTATTGTTTATATTTACTTTTAGTATTTTCATAGCATAAATATTTCCTTTCTGAGTTGAGGATCTGTACAGTTCACTCTAAAGTATTTTTTTAGAACAGTTATGAACTTTTGATGTAATACAAGATATCTTCTTTAGCTTCACTAGTGTGCTTGATAGAGCTATAAACCCTGTATTTTTATCTGTTCAAACCTTTTTAAGGATGTTAAACCCTTCTATTTGCACAATATTCATTTTGATAATCTAAGGTTAATCTTGTTCCTGGTGTAATATTTCCAAATGTTACAGAAACTTGAAGTTAAATATATTAATCACACCAGAATGGTTATATTTTTTCATGTTTCCTCATGAATAACAATTCATACCTGTATTCCACATCCTACACTGCTGAAATAATAGCCAAAAAGGCATAACTGTCATTCATCATTAATTCATAAATTCTTCATGGCAATGCCTCTTCCAATCAGAATCTACTTGCTTACAAATTAGCACACTCCTCTAATATATATTTGCTTTGATATCTCTTGCAAGTTGTCCTGATGTGTGCAAGACATGATGTGTCTTTCTTCAGTAATACACAAGTTCTGTACTACCAAACCAGCACTTCCTGTAATAAAGACAAATATTGTGGACGTTGGAAATCTAAAATAAAATCAGAAAGCAGAGGAGAAACTCAAAAGATCTGGTAGCATCTGTGGAGAGAAAAACAGAGTGAACGTTTCAAGTCCAATTACTCTTCTTTACAACTTCCTATGTCAGTCTGCACTGCCTTCTGCTTTTTTACATTCTGCTATTCATTACTTGAACTTTAATTGTTAAGCTATTTTACATTTATAATCTCTACCAGATTTGTTGTGGATTTAATTTTGTACTTTAGAAAGCCAGGAAATCTCCTACCCTGAATGCAGGGAGCATTTGAAGACCACAAATAAATTTGTATAATGATTGCTATGTTTTTAAAACTCAAGCTGCTGAAATCAGTTGTTCAGTGGGAGCCAGAATGAGTAGTTGTAATGCCACCGTCGATTAGTATGAAATATTCCAGAAAATCAGGAATAGACTGAGAATAATAGCTGCTGTAAGATGTGCCTAAACAAGTTTCAGGGCAATTAAGCAACCGATCAATAAATCCAACAAATAGGAGAACCCACATAGTGGAAGTTGGATTATAATGCAGTCCACTATCTGTGGTACAGCTTGTTATCTAAACGTTTAATTATTGGTTAAATTGTGGTACTTGGGGGTTCTAATTATATTTTCAGCTGTGTTCTGAAAGGTATCATGAAACACTTAAATAAGAAAATAGTTAGACATGAAAGGCAGTTCTATTAAGGGAACAATATTATTGACATACCAAGAGAGGTTCTTCCTCTGCAAGTTGAAATGTTAATAAATGACCATCTTTTAACTTATGTAATTAATTTATTTAAATGACTTAGATTGCTTTGACCTCATTAACTGTTAGATAACCTTGGATGGACTTAATATCATTAACTGTCATCCTACAAACTACATACTTTGATGAGAGGGAGGTCACACCTAATTCTAAGCAAATAATTTCCCAGGAGTCTTTGCATCTAGGTATCAGATCTCAAGCAGAGTGGTACGAATCATTTTCTGTGTAATGAATTTCAGTTGATCTAAGCTTAAAAGAGCCATTAGGAATGGCATTTAAATGAAAGAGCGCAGTCAGGACAAAATGCAGCAAATTTGAACCAGACCGACCTTGTGGTGCTGCTGTCTACAGTTGATTATCCACTAATAACTTGATTGTCCTGAAGTAGCCATATGTGTCCATCTGTAGCAAGACCTTGATAATGTCCAAGCATGGACTGATAAATGACAAGTAATATTGGCACCACACAAGTGCCAGGCAATGATTATCACTAATTAGTGAACCTAACCATCTCCCCTTGACATTCAAAGCACAGGAAGTGACGTTGTAGTAATAATGTCAATGGACTAGAAATCCAGAAACCCAGCCAAATGGTCTATGGACATGGATTCAGATCGCACATGGCAGCTGATGGAATTTAAAATCCAGTAAATTAATGTGAAATATAAAGTTAACCTCAGGAACAGTACCATGAGACTACCATGGATTTATATCAAAATCTGCCAAGCTTACCTTTTCTACATGTCATTTCAGGCTCGCAGCAAGGTGGTTGACTTTTAACTGCCCTCTGAAATGGCCGAGCAAGCCATTCAATTCAAAGGCAATTAAGGGCAACAAATGTTATCAGTGCCACCCAATTACCATGAAAGAGTAAAGAAAAAGTATTACCATTGCTGAATTCTCCCACTACGAATATTCTGGGTGTTACCATTGATGAGAACCTAATAAGATCAAAGACTGGGAATTATGCAATGAGTATTCACCCCCAGTCTAGCAAGTGCCTGTCCACCATTGGGAAGGAACAAGTCATAGAATACTCTTCACTGCTGGGATGAATGCAGCTCCAATGACACTTAAGCGGCTTAACACCATCCAGGTCAAAGCAACTTCCCTGTCTGGAACTCCACCTATCACCTTCGACGTTCACTCATTTCAGTGATGCACAGTGTCAACAGTGTGTATCATCCACAAGATGCACTGCAGAAAATCACAAAGTTCCTACAACAGCTGTGATCTCCAGTATCTAGAAAGTCAAGGGCAGTAAAATCAACACCACTACCAATACATTCCTCTCCAAACCATAAACCTAACTTGGGTTAATCCTAATTTGGGATTAAATAGCTGGCTCTTCACTGTTGGATCTAAAACCTTGAACTCCTTCCAAACAGCACATGGATAAGCAAACCTATTTCTGATTACCACATACTGCCTTCCCTCAGCTGATGAATCTATGTCTCTCCGTGTTGAACTCCACTTGGAGGAAGCACTGAAGATGAGATTCCAATGGAGACTTCAGCATCCATCACCAAGAGTGGTTCAGCAGGACTGAGTAGTTCAAGTCCTGAAGAATATAATTGCTAGGCTGAGTCTGTGTCAAATATTGAGGGAACGAGCAAATGGGGAAAAATGTATTTGACCGCATCCTTACCAATCTGCCTGCCACAGACGTGCATTCTATGACAGAATCAGTATGAGTAACTACCAGGTGTAGAGCTGGATGAACACAGCAGGTCAAGCAGCATCAGAGGAGCAGGAAGGCTGACGTTTCGGGCCTAGACCCTTCTTCAGAATCTGTTATCTCAGAATCTCCAGCATCTGCAGTTCCTACTATCTCTGAGTAACTACCACACAGTCCTTCTGAAAATAAAGTCCCATCATCACATTGAGGATGCCATCTGTCATGTTGCAAAAGAACAAAAGAGAAGTACAGCACAGGAACAGGCCTTTTGACCCTCCAAGCCTGTGCCAATCATCATGGTCTAACTAAAGTAAAAACCAGACCTCCTGCCCTTAATTGGTCCGTATCCTCTATTCCATCCCTATTCATGCAACCATCCAGATGTATCTTATCCATGCCTCTCATAATTTTGTAGAACTCTATCAGGTCTCCTCTCAGCCACCATCTTTCCAGTGAAAACAATCCTAGTCTTTTTAACCTTTCCTCATAGCCAATGCCCTCAAGACTGAGCAGCATCCTGGTGAACCTTCTCTGTACTCTCTACAAAGCATCCACATCCTTCTTGTAGTGTGGCAACCAAAATTGCACACAATACTCTAAATGCAGCCTAACAAGGGTTTTATGTACCTGCAACATGATTTGCCAAATCTTGTACTCCATGCCCCAGCTGATGAAGGCAAGCATGCCATTATGCCTTCTTAATCACCTTGGCCACCTGTGTTGCCACTTTTAGGGAACTGTGGACCTGCACGTCCAGATCCATTTGTATGTTAATGTTCCTAAGGGTTCTCCCATTTATACTATAATTCACACCTTAATTTGATCCTCCAAAATGCATCACCTCGCATTTGTCTGGGTTAAACTCCATCTGCCCAAATCGCCAATCTATCTATACTGTATCCTGTTACATCCTTTCACAATCGTTGGCACTGTCAGCAACTCCACCAGAGCAGGTTTGAAGGGCCAAATGGCCTACTCCTGCTCATATTTTCTATGTAAACCAGTGACAATACCACTCAACAACCATTTCTGGCATGGGTACACAGTTGTTACCACTGCAGACTAGGTTCAGGGACCTTGGTTCAATTCCAGCTTTGGATGGCTGTCTGTGTGGAGTTTACACATTTTCCCTGTGTCTGTGTGGGTTTCCTCTGGATGCTTCAGTTTCCTCCCACAGTCCAAAGATGTGCAGGTAGATGGATTGGTCATACTAAATTGCCACATAGTATCCAGGGATGTGCAGGTTCAGCGGATTAACCATTGTAAAAATGAAATGTGCGAGTTTACAGGGGTAGGGTGGGATGCCCTTCAGAGGGTCGGCATTGACTCGATGGACCAAATGGCCTCCCGAGCACTGTAGGATGTCTGATTTCCCCAAAGCAGGTAGTGCAAATTTTCCATCCAGCATGGTCGATGCCATTGTCATCCCGAAGAAGACAACTATCATCCTGTGAGTGAAGGCGATTTTGTCCATTTGACCTTGGTTTATTAATAGACCTGGTGGTTTCAAAAAAGACTTTGCATGTTATGATAGTTGGATTATCCTGTCCCATCATGTGTCCATTATCTTTCAGATTTGTCTTTCAGCTTCTGCTTAAAGCTGTTAGAATAGTGTTTCTTTACTTGGGGCCTCGGTTGTTCTGCCAGTCAGCGAAGACTTTTTTTTGTGTGAGAACTGCACATATTTAAACATTGTCTTCATTGATCCAGTTCTGGTGGCACTGATGCTCAAACTCAATAGTCTGAACACAGCAGTGTAATAGAGCAGGTGAGGACCATTTGCTTTTCGAACTCAATTTTTTCCAAATGTTCTTCAAAATATCCAAGTCACGGCTAATCTAGGCATCAAATCTCCTAAAATAATTATCTTTCATCTTTTAGGATGGTAGTTAGAACTTCATAGACTAGGAGACATATTTTTAAGGTTAGAGGAGAAAGATTTTAAAAAGACATGAGGGGCAACTTTTTTACACAGAGTGATTTGTGTGTGGAATGAACTTCCAAAAGAAGTGGTGGATGTAGGTATAGTTACAACATTTAAAGTACATTTGGATAAGTACAAGAAAGGATATGGGCCAAGCACAGGCAGGTGGGACTAGTTTAGTTTGGGATTATGGTTGACATGGACTGGTTGGACCAAAGTGTCTGTTTCCCCACTGAATGACTCTATAATCAAACATTTTCTTAATGTCATTTTTGGAGTCAAAAGTCAGGCATAAATGCTGGAAGAAGAAACAAAAGCAAGGTGTTACTTAAACAGAGAATAACTGCAAAATTCTAAGGTGCATAGGGATTTAAGTGTTCTAGTTGATCTGCTTCTCAAAGTTAGTATACAGATACAGGAGGTAATCAAGTAGGCTAATGGTGTGCTTTCCTTTGTTATGAGAGGAATTGAACATGGAAGCAAGGATGCTATACTTCAGTTATACACATCAATGGTTATGTTCTTATGTTCTTCCATCATTGGAAATATTTATGGATCTGACCCCTTTGTTATTCAATTGTCCACCAGGTTGGTACATATTAAGGGTTTTGATCTGATCTGTTGACTGTGGCATGCTGCACACATGCATGCATTTATTGTAGCATTACGAGTTATGAGTGGCATCATTGGGAATAGCTGGTATTGCTACTGGGCATACAGTTCTGCAATCTTCACTGAGCCTCACTGATTCATGTACAACAACATCTAAATTCTCTGAATATCAACATTTAGTAGCGTGTAACTTTTTGAAAAATATTCTGCTTTTGTATACTTCCCACTAAAATGGATAATTTCATTTTTTGCCTAATTTTTATTTGTCTGTCATATTCTTGACCAATCACCTAACCAATCGATATTCTTTGCAGCCTCTTTAAGTTTTCCTCACCATTTACTTTCCAACCTGGCTCTTCAATGTCAGCAAACCCCGGATACATACGCTCAACCCTTTATGTATGATATTGATATAGTTTGTGCATATCTTTGACCCAAAAAATCCTTGGAACACTCCATCAATTAAACCCTGGCATCCACTTATTCCTGCTTTTAGTTTTGTGTTTAAACCAAAACTCAATCTATGCTAATGTATTCTTCCCAATTATGAGTCCAGTCTTCTGAAACAACCTTCTAAGATACACTTTATCAAATGCCTGCCAGTAATCCAAATATTACCACATCCAAGCACTACTGTGACATCCTTACCAATGGATTATAACATTTTTCCAACTGAGATTTCAAACTAACTGCCATAGAGAAGGGTTAGAGACCATCATGTGTATGGGTATGGGAAGACAGAGTGGTAAAATGGGGAAATGGTGAAGAGTAATAATTGGCTAATACAAATCAATAAAAAATTGTTCGAGAAATTCAGCAGATCTGGCACTATCTGTGGAGAGCAAACAGAGTTAACATTTCGAGTTCTGTGATCCTTCTTCAGAATTGCAATTGGTGTTTTTGTTTGCTTCAGATCCCCAGCATCCACTGTTCTTTGTTTTATAATACTGTGGCAACGCTAGTTTCAATATCAGCATGCCAGTTTACGAAATTTAAATTCAATTAATGATTAATCTCGAATTAAAAGTTAATCTCAGTAATTCTATTATGATTCCAGTTGTTGTTATTGCCAGATGAATCTCATTGTTATGCAAATCTATCTGCTTCACTGACAGCGTTCCCTATAAGTTCCTCAGCCACGCAACTGCTTCGAGAGTCCACTCTCAGTGATTGGTGCGCTAACGCCATTCACAGCGTTACCTTCCAGTTCCAGGCGTTGCTGCCATGTAGGGATCTTGGAGGTCCGTGCAGAAAGAAAATAGATTAACCGGAACATTGTTCACTGATGTACTTTTGGGAAGGAGATTTGCCATCCTTAATCAGCTGACCTACATGTGTCTCCAGATCAGCACCAATCTGCTCTTAACTGCTTTCAAGAGCAATTAGCGATGGACATCATATAGTGACTTTACCAGCAACTCCCAGATCTCATCAAATAATAATAAAAAAGAAAGGATTACCAGGTTAAAGGCCAAAGGAAATAGTTGGAGGACCAAAGGCCAGCAGTTCAAGCTG
>NC_063335.1:110299341-110431884 GCF_021869965.1 Rhincodon typus | reverse complement strand
TTATATTTATAAATGAATTTATTGATGAGTTTATTTCTCTGAAAATGCTCGCAACTTAAGAAAAATATTTCTAAACAAATTGTACTGCCTGTTGTTTTTGGAAAGTTTCAAACATATACCCAATACTTTTGGTCCAAACTGGGGTTCAGCGTGTGCAAAATATTTCAAAAAAAGCAAAAAGCCGTACCATGATTATAATGATTTCAGAGTGTTCATTCAGTTGTTTCCATGTGTGTCTGTAGAAATTAGAACAAAATATTGTCAGGAACATACATCCAGGCACTGCGAGCATCCCAGGAGTGGCAAATACAGTCTGTGCTGACTGCATTTCTCATCACAACATGTTAAATTGTGTTTCATTCATTGAATTTCCAAACTACCTTTCTGAAATGACCCATAAACTGAATACTTTAAACTGTATTGAATGTTTCCTTTGACCTCAGTTAAAAATTCAAAGCAGCTGTGGTTTACCAAATTTCCCATTATTTTTCACCTCTTGCTTATTGTTTTTTCGCATTTGTGCACTTTTAAAGCCTGTGGAATACATAGAATGAAATTTTTACATAAAAACATCTTTGAGGCGGTTCTTTTTTGAAAAGAGAATAGTGTAACTGAGTACCAATATGTAATGTTTAGCAGTTGAATATATATTCAGCAAGTAATGCTTATATATTTCCCAGCTTTGTGGGTTCAGAAAAATCTAATACATGTCACTGCAGTGGAAAGATAGTAATCTCGTGCTGCATAGTGGTAAAAATTAGCAGTTTGACTAATAATAGTTCAGGTAAAAATTAGCAGTTTGACTAATAATAGTTCAGTGATTTTTCATGTTTCATTCTTGCTAATAAAAATGGGTGTGGACAGAAATAGGTTCAAAAGACTGAAAAAAAAAACTCACTTTGTTCCTTTATTATAACTTATTCAACGTATATATTTATACAGCAGATGTCGTGTTTTCAGTTAGGTGGCACAGCCATCTTAGATGATAATCCACAAGTAGCAAAGTTATTTTCTTGTTTGTAATACATGAATGTATATGTTTACCTTCCATTTTCTGACACCACACCCTCCTCCTTTTGCTCCCATACAGGAACTGTAACACGGAAATTGAAGATTTAGAGTTGTCCCACAAATTGCACTGTTGTGCTTTGAAACGAGTCTTTAGTAGATTCAAATATGCCAGTACCAATGGCAGACATTGCACAGTCAACACAAATGTAGTGGGCTAAAAATACATTTTGACATATTGTTGTCATTGTATATCCAGTTTCTCATTTTATGAGCAAATTCTCATTATTAATAGCAAGCAGAAGGTACAGGCAATCTAAATATTAAGGTGATTCTTCAATCAATAAAAAAAATAATTAATTTGATAGTCATAACTGCTGTGGATTTGAATCATAAATGCTTAGAAATGAACAGCAAGGCATCCAACCAATTTTTCCACTGTTTCATGGTTTCTGTTTTATGTCCTTTTTAATGTTCATGCCATAGATGCTATTGGTTAAAAATGTATCTTCAAAGACCATCTTCTTCAAAGAGTAATATATAATTCACCAGTCACACTTCATAAAACAAGCTGACAGACTAATTTTTACAATGTTTAGATTAGCTTTAGGTCTGTTTTCTCAAGGGCTATGAAGGATCCTCTTAGAATCTTGCCTTCTACTTTAGCCTTTTCTAATAGCATATAACCTCAAGCAGGGAATGGCAGGAGATAGGAACTGCTCCTCAAACAAGCTGTATGTTTTTAAACATGCTAGAATAAAATAAATACTTAACACTGAATGGATCTTCACTTTTGCAGATGTATTTTTCAACACCAGGCAATATTGCACTTTTGCTATTTTTTAAGTTTCTTTTCATAAATGACCTTTACTCATGCATTGCAGTATCCCGTACTCTTGAATTAAAGGTAAAACAAATATTAGTCATTATTTTAATTTGATTCTGAAGCTTTCCTTTTTTTGTGTGTAAGGTGTATGATTTCCGAAAACAGCCAGTTATTCACTGGTGTTGCTGCTGCTTCTAATGCTGCTATTGCTTTAAATAATTTGTAGGTCAGCTTATAATAGTCATATGGTATATCATAAGACTTAGTGTGTGAAGGAACCTCTTTATGCTTTCTTTGTTAGCTTGTTATGTAAACTGTGGTAGAAATTGATCTATATGTATTTTTGAAGAGGCTTGCATGTTATTAGTATGTGAGCAGATAAGGTGCCTCATTTTCAGGTTTGGACACATATAGGAATCCCCTTGCACTCTGAGCTCCCACCTTTGTTGTGCCTCACTTAAATATGGTGCTTCTTTTGTTGTCTGTCTCTTATGTTTATTTGTAAGGTGCTGTATATAACTTGAATATATTATGCACATATCCTGCCCAATGGGTAGAAAACATTGTTAATAATGTATGATAATGTACAATTGAAAAATTTTAACACAATGGCATAGAATTTGAATGCCTACCATGTGTTTTGTCCTTTCGTAAACAAAGTTTGCAGAGTGATACATAGAGAAAAAAATCTACATACTTTATTTTCCTAATAAATATTGTCCTATAATGCTGTAATAAGAAGGTGAAATCACTGGGCTTACCTCCGTAGTTGAGGAGGTAGTCAGTTTGTATGTAACAGAATTCTCAATTATGAATGAACTTTGCAGTGATGAAGATTTACTCACTCACCATTAAAACTGCAGCAGAATATTCACAATTTATTTTGCCTGTCATTCAGTTGTCACTTACTTGGACCAGTATTAGTTTAAAGGAAGACAGACTTAGATTTATAAACGTTAGAAGAAATTATTGCAAAGTTGAATATGTAGTTTAGGAAAGAACCTACAGACTATTTTAAATATAAAAACATCTAGGAAAAAAAGTAACTTGTCTAAACTTTTTAAAGATATAGAAAACAATTAGAATTAGATGAATTTTCAAAACACTTTAACATTATCATTAATGGCTTCCACGTTTTGATTTTATTTGGAAGAAAGAAGTATGATAATTTTATTGTAATTCAGTTGCTGAATAATGGAATGGACATGCTAAAAGACAGGGGTGGGAGTCAAAGTTTAGTATGCCCCATATCAAATTTAGGTAAGGAGTGTTGGAGTGATGATCAAATGCTTCACAACTGTAAAGCACAGCCACAATGACAGCCTCCAAAGCTACATTGTCATTTGAGTCACGGTTAACACCAACGTGATCGTAACTGTGAATTCAAAGTTGTGAATAATTGGCATTCAGATTTTGTTAACGTGGTGTACAAAATTGCCCAATCTAAATGATTGAATGGGGGGAATAAATTATGACTGTCCAATCTCAACTTGACAAACAACATTGACCTATCAAAAGGGTAAGAAATTTTCACAATTCACAACTCTGCCATTTACATTTGAAACAAATGGTGGTGGAAGCACATATGATTTAACATTAATAAAGTAGGAACTTTTATTGCTGCAATTAAGCAATTTATTATAATTTACACTAGAATCCTTGCCAATTCTGTTAATAATGATATGAATAAAATCATATCAAATACTTAGCTTATCAGGTATAATAATGAAATACAGATACAGCTAGTTCTCTCAAATCTGTTAGCAATTTTTAATTGATAGGTATCCTTATGACTCCTTGTAGATGAATACATTTCATAGAGGACATTTTTTTGACATAGCAGTGTTGGACAGATCAGAACATACAAATAAAAATGGTAGCTTTCTAGCTGTTAGTCTTTGCCAACCTCTATTCATGTTTTTATCAGCTACAGGATATGTTGCTGTAGCTTTCAAACCATATATGCCCTTATTTTGTTACCAAACCAAATTATGTACAGCAATATCAAATAGTTGAATGTTCCTTGCATTTAGAGTTCTGTTATCACAAGTTGATTCTGGCAGAAGTGTTAACTGTACAATGTAACTTTATACAATTATCAGAAATTAATGTGACATATAATGGCAAAATTTGCTTTTATGGTTTTTTAAACAGTATTTGCATTTTTCCATAACAGTTATCTACAAAAAAATGATACTTGTGTATTTGCCTCTAATTAAGCAATGGTGATGTCATAGTTTATAGACCCAAGGTCTGGTTATTGCAATACTTTACAGAAGATGTTGCTACGTGCATTGTAGTCAAATATATTTTATGCTTGTAATTGGCTGTGGTCAGACCATAGCAAAATCATTAAACAAGATCCTGAAATACAAATTGGCTGTTTCTTTTCATTTTTGACATGTATTTTCAAATGAAAATGCTTTTGCTTAAGTGTTGTTTAAAATTAAGATCAAGGATTAACTTCCCTTTAACTTCTCTTAATATAATCTGGTTGAGGATGTTTTTCATAAGATGCTCATGATGTGTTTTGGAACATTTTATTACCTATTCCTGCAACAACTTGTATTTATATAGCAGCATCAATAGTTCTAACTTGTTTATGTTTACGAGGCCTTCTGTTTTATATCCTCAGTAGTATTGATCTACTACAGACAGGTCAGTGAGTCCAACCAGTCTGTGTTGGAATATACATTGAAAATGCTGGAGAAACTCAACTGGTCTAGCAGCATCTGTGGAGAGAGAAATAGTTAATTCAGTTTGTAAAAATTGTGATAGAGCAATGACTGCTGTTCCAAACGTGAACACGTCTCACACAACATTTATTGTTTTCTTTAGCTTTCAAGTGATGAAGAATTGATTTAATGTTTTGACCTTCCCCAGGTAAGGCAGGACAATGAAAATGCGAAGTCCCAGTACTCCAGCAGTGTGCCTTCAACTTTTAAAAACAGCTCACCCTTCAACTTGACTGTTTATTTTAAGATCACCAGCAGTTAAATCTAGTACAAGAACTTATAAACCAAAAAGGAGCAATCACATTTCTGGACAGTGTCCCACAGGCCCTCTAACAGTCCAAGAGAAATAGAAGAGCAGCTTTGTAGGCAAATTTCAGGGAAGTGTAAAAGTGATAGGGGATTTCAACTTTCCCAATATTAATTGGGGTAATCATGGTGTGAAAGGTTTAGAAAGAGCAGAACTCTTAAATTACATCCAGAAGAGCTATTTCAAACCAGTATGTAGAAGGCCATAAAGAGGTGGGGTGGTCCTGGACTTAATTTTAGGTAAAGAGGTAAGGCGAATGATTGAAGCATCAGTTGGGGGGTGGGGTGTGCATTTTGCAGATAACAATCATAACTCTGTTAATATAGTTATTCAAGATTATGGAGAAGGTGAGGGAATGGCCCTAAAATCAAAGTTCTCTATTGTTTGGAGCAGGTAGATTTTAATAAGATCAGATATGATTTGGCCAGTGACCTGGGAGCAGATACTTTCAGGTATAGCTGTCTCAGAACAGCAAGATGCATTCAAGAAGGAAATATCGAGAGTACAGGGCCAACATGTTCTAATAAAAAAAAGGACGGGACCATCAAATCCTATGTTCTCTGGATACCAAGGGATATACACTATTTGGATTAAGAGCAAAAAGAGGCTGATGGCAGATAATGAAGGCTCAAAACAGTAGAAGACTCAGGAGTATAGAATGTGATAGGGAACTTGCAAGAGAGATTAGGAGAGTTGAAAGGGGATCTGAAAGGATACTGACAGGTAAAATAAAGGAAAATCCTAAGTTTTTTTTACAGGTACATTTAGGTAAAAGAAGACCAAGGGAAAAAGTAAGGTCCATGAAGGAACAGTGTTGGTAATTGAGTATGGAGCCAAAGGATGTAGGTAGGGTTCTTTTGGTTGGTATTCATTAATGACTGGGATGATATAGCTACAGAAATCAAGGAAGTTTGTGATTCAGTTCAAGAAATTTGCATAGAGAATGGTTTGGCAGGCTTAAAAGTAGATAAATCTTTAGGGGCAGATGAACTGTTATACTGTGTGAGGCAACGAAGGCAATAGCAGGGGCACTTCCGCAAAATTTCAATTCCTGTCTGGCCAGAGGAGATTGGAGGACAAACAATGTGATGCCATTATTCAAGAAGACAGAAAGAAAGGGATAAACCAGGAAACTATAGGCCAGTCAGTCTAACTTCAGTTGTGAGCAAACAATTGGAAGCAATGTTGAAGGACAGAATTTATCTGCATTTGGAAAGGTAGGGATTAATCAAGAACAGTCAGCATAGTTTGATAGGGGGGTCATGTCTGATCAACTTGCTTGTATTTTTTTGAAGTGACTAGGTGTGTAGATGAGGGCAATGATGTAGTCTGCTTGGATTTCAGCAAGGCTTTTGATAAATCCCACTCAGGAGATTTATAGCAAAGGCCCATGGGTTCCAAGGAAATTTGGCAAATTGGATGCACAATTGGCTGAGGGGTCCTTGTTCTTTGTGGTTTACATAAATGATTTCAACTTGAATGTAGGTGGTTTAATCACTAAGTTCGCAGATGATACAAAATTGGTGGTGTAGTAAATATACTACAAGAGGATATAGGTGGGCTGACCAGTGGGAAATGGAGTTCAATCTGGGTAAACAGGAGGTGATGCTCTTGGGCAGGGCAAACAAGGAAAGGGACTATATGAAGCACCCTGTGAAGTACCAGCCCCTTAAGATAGTGGAAAAGGTAGATAAAGTGGTTAAGAAGGTACATGGTACACTTACCATTATTAGTCAAAGCATAGAGCTAAAAGCAGGGAGGTTATACTGGAACTGTATAGAATGTTGGTTAAGTCACACCTTGAGTATTCTGTGCACATTATAGGAGGGATGAGATTTATCACGATGTTGCCTGGACTGGAGAGTTTGTTATGAAGAGAGATTGGATAGACTGGGGTTGTTTATCATAGAACAGAGAAGTTTACGAGAGGACATGATTGAGAGGTATAAAATTATGGAGGGGCATAGATAGACAGGAAGAAACTTTGCCTCTTGGTCATTGACCCCTCCATCAAAGGGAATAGATTTAAGGTTGGGAGATGTGAGGAAAAACTGTCTTCACCCAGAGGGTGGTGGGAATCTGAACTCTCTGCCTGTAGGGGTAGAAGCAGAAACCCTCATAATGTTTAAGTATTATTTAGATGGCCATTTGCTAAGCTAAGGAATACAAGGCTATGGGCCAAGTGGTGAAAAATGGGCTTAGAATAGTTATGTGCTTGTTTTTAACCAGCATGGGCTCAATGGGCTAAAGTGTCTTTTCCAGTGCTGTAGGTTTCTATATTACTCTAATATAAGAACTAGGTGCAGCAATAGATAATTCAGTCCCTTCAGCCTGGTCTGTCATTTAATATGATAATGGCTGATCTCATCTCAGTCTCAATTCAGTTTTCCTGTCTGGTCTCCATACCACTTCGACTCTACTAATTGAAGATGTCTTATCTCCTAAAATTTACTCAATGTACTGGCATCCACCTTACTCCGGGTAGTTAATTCCACACATTCACAACCCTTTGAAAAAAGGAATTTCTCCTCTACCCCTATTCTAAAAGTGGTGCATCCAGTTGGTAATTTCTATGTGAGGGTTTCCAAACTTGTTTAATATAAAATCTTGCATCATAGTGCAGATTTCATACTGTAGCCCTGCATTGAAGTGAAAGCTTGGTCTCAGGAAGCTGTGCTAAAAACAGACAAGCAAATGGATGTCAAATTGTTCATTTTAATGAATAAACTACTGCCAAATGGTTTTGTAAAGGATAAAATAAACCAATTCCTTTGTGGTTATTCACCTAACCGCAGCAAAGTTTGATATTTTAATCCAGGTAGATCAAGGATGCAGACGTATAAAGTCTTCTACAGCTGGAATTAGAATTGAATTGCATGCTGTTGCATTAAACTAATCCATATGCTTCCAGTCTAACCAGCCCTGGATATTAAACCAATTGTTTGGCACAGATGCCATTATTCAAGCCAAATCACAGTTCATTTCACATAGAAAATCAATTCAAGTGTTGTTGAACAGAGACCTTGGAGTGCAGATTCATAGTTCCTTGAAAGTGGAGTTGCAGGTGGATAGGATAGTGAAGAAGGCATTTGGTGTGATTGCCTTTATTGGTCAGTGCATCGAGTATAGGAGTTGGAAGGTCATATTGCAGCTGTACAGGACATTGGTTAGGCCAGTTTTGGAAAACCATGTTAAATTTTGGTCTCCCTGCTATGCTATGAAACTTGAAAAGGTTCACAAAATATTTACAAGGATGTTGCCAAGGTTGGAGGGTTCAAGCTATAGGGAGAAGCTGAATAGGCCAGGGCTATTTTCCGAGGCTGAGGCGTGACCTTTACAGAGGTTTATAAGATCATGAGGGGCATGTATAGGGTAAATAGAAACGGTCTTTTCCTTGGGGTAGGCAAATCCAAAACTAGAGGGCATAGGTTTAAGGTGAGAGGGGAAACATTTAAAAAGGGTGTAAGGGCCAACTTTTTCACACAGAGGGTAGAGTGTATGGAATGAGCTGCTACAGGAAGTGGAGGAGGCTGGTACAATTACAACATTTAAGACATCTGGATGGGTATATGAATAGGAAAAGTTTAGAGGGATATGGGCCAAATGCTGGCAAATGGGATATTGGTCAGCATGGACAAGTTGGACCAAGGGGTCTGTTTCTGTGCTGTACATCTCTATGACTCTACGTGAAATATTCTTGTTCTGTACTGGGGGTATTCTAGAACTAGGGAGCATAGTCTAAAAATTAGGGCTAGACCATTCAGGAGAGATGTTGGGAAGCACAAAAGGGTGGTAGAGGTTTGGAACTCTCTTCCACAAATGGCAGTTGATGCTAGATCCGTTATTAATTTTATATCTGAGATAGATGAATTTTTGTTAAGCAAAGCTGTTAAGGGATATGTGCCAAAAGAAGGTATGTGGAGTTAGGCCATAGATCAGCCATGATCTTACTGAATGGCAGAACAGTTTTGATGGGGTTGAATGGCCCACTCCTGTTTGCATGTTCTTAATGTACCGCTGGATATCAACAAAAAATTTCTAAAGTAAGATCATGGCTGAATTATTGGAGTACAGAAATGTTGAGATTATATCTCATTCTTTCCAGGACATCACAGCACAGTAAATTTTAACCCATGCCAAGATACTCAGTTTTAATATCAGGAATGTAGAAAATATATTTAGAATTATATACACTTACTTCCTTCTAAATGCCTAACTGAGATTCTAGGGAGTATGATATTCTACTTCCAAGGGCCTAGAAATAGGTCATAGGTGGGCTTTTTAGAGACTCTCTATAAAGAGAGAGTGGTCATTCCTCTACAGCAGAGCAAATGTAGACACAGATGTATTGTACAATTTGCATTGAAAAATCTACGGATAATTCTAAACAGTACTTTAAAAACACAAAAAACAAGAGGCCAAAAAATAGGTAAAATGTTTTATTTTTTTAAAGTAATTGAATATTAAACTGCTCTTGTTCAAATGAAACTTTGATACATTATTAGAGCATCTAGGAGACTATAAAACAAATTTACACAATGTACATCACTACTGCTTCCCAGTATACTTCTGAAAATTAAGGTTCTCCTACACAACCACTTAGGATTAACATAGAAAAAGGCAATTGGTGTTTATATTTCACTTTAGCATATTCCTACATTTAATTTAAATCTATCATCATAACCCTCTGTTCCCCGCTCCCTTGTGCTTCTCTACCTTCTCTTCACAATCCATTTACACTACCGATTTAAGCCACACGTTGTAGTAGCAAGTTTCACATTCTCAAAACTGCAGGCAAAAACATTTCTTCTCAATTCCCTATTAGACTTCTTGTTGACTAGCTTATATTCATGTCTTCTGGTAATGGTCTGAACCACAAAACATTCTGTCTCTCTCAAAAGCTGGTCATGCTTCAGTCACTGCACATACAACTAACTTTGGATTTAAAGGTATCACTTCCTCATTTTAAACATGAGGACAATTTTACAATTTCTTTCTTACCCAAGCCTCCTTACAATTACCTGCTCACTTATCTGGAAGTGAACATTGCATGAGAGATTTAAGAATTGATATTCAATATGTATTCAACAGATGTGGGGTAACAGTACATAATTTAGACTTCCAAAGTACAGATTTTTTAAAAAAACATATTGCCATACGTGAGTCAACAACAGTGTGAACATAGTTTCAATCCATTTATAGTGAAATTGGTTTGGACTGGCTGAGTTAGAAGAGAGCTGGTGGAATGCCACTGCCAAACAGTAACCTCCAAGAACTTGGAATCTTCCACTGAGCCTGTGTTATGCCATGTTGATCACTCTGAGAAGGAAACACATTTCATTAATCAAACTGTTCATATCTATTATTTTTCAAAGGATTATATTCAAAGAAAGTCATCTGACAAACCAGCAAAAATGATAAAAGTTTCAGTTTCCTTGAAAATAGCTGGGAAAAGGAACCCTATGTTAGCTATGTGGCACCAACCAGTAGGAAAGCCTAATTTGCTGTGCTTGCCTTTAACACCCTATCACGCATGGACATATCCTCCAATCTGCAAATGCTAATCAGTAATGGATTTAATTAAATTCTTTGCCCAAAAAAAAATCCCAGATTGACAGTGACAACAGACAAGCAGGACACCTCCACATTAACAGCAGCGTGTTAGATAGGATAGAACTCTGAAACTCAGCATAGAGACAATTATTGAGAGAGATTCAGTTGTACAATGAGCAGCCAAAAAGATGAGTTTAGGATGTATGTTTTGACAGGAGCTGAATAGCTCAACTGGAGGAAGTTGAGACTTTCCCAACTCCAAATGGAAAGATAAACTGGTTTTGGAGGGGACATAGCATAGGATTTACCAGAATGATTCCAAGATTCGATTTCCACAAATACAGTGGATGGCAGGAATGATGCAACATGTCTACCAATGAGATTAAGGGTTGAGAAAGAAACAGGAAGGAAGGCAAGTTAGTCAAATCACGTACAGATCGACAAAAAGAAAAATTGGATTAAGAGGAAAAAAAAGACAAATGATTAAAAGTACAACAAATTTAACTTTGAAGCTTTACTATCTGCAGGAATTAAATCCAACAGTTTAAATTTTTTGGGGGGCGTGTGCAGACTTTTGGCAAAGAGGAGAGTCAAAAGTTCCAGTACATGGTGCAAACAGAGGGCAGGTAATGAAGCACCACAATCAGACTTTCAGAAGCTAGGAAGGAAGTTAAAACATAGGACCTTAAAAAATAGTAATGTAAATGACTCCCAGTGCCACACATTAGTCAGAATTGAATTAGGAAGATGAGAAGGATCAATGTGTGGCTTGAAGCATGTACAGACAAAAGGGATTTAAGTTCTTGAAGCATTATGACCACCAGAAATCACCTATTCAAAAGGGTCAGGTTGCCCCTCAATATGACTAGGATCGATGTCCTCTTAGCAAGGTTCACTGGTGTAGTTGGAGAGTGTTTAAAAATGGGCACTATCAGCATGTAGAAGTAGAATAATGTCCCTAACATTGGAGTACTAGGCACTACGAGAGAAGGGAGATTGGAGCAGACTAGAAAGATTAAAAGGAAGTGCATGTATAGAAATGCACAAAGTGCATTTTTATTTTGCTTCAGAACCGTGGAGATCAATAACTGAACACATTCACAAAAGTCAGAGTCAACAGCATGGAAACAGATCTTTGGGTGCAAATAGTCCATGCGAACCACGTTCCCAAAATAAATTGGTCCCACTTGCCTGTGTTTCACCCACATATCTCAAAATCTTTCCCATTCATGTACTTATCCAAATGTCTTTTCAATGTTGTAACTGTACCTGCTTCCAGCACTTCCTCTGGCAGTTCATTCCGCACACAAACCACTCTGCATAAAAAGTTGCCCCTTGTGTCCTTTTTGAAACTTTCCCCTCTCACCTTAACAATATGCCCCCTTGTTTTGAACTCCCCCAACTCTAGGGAAAAGACCTTTGATATTCACCTTATCTATGCCCTTCATGATTTTATAAGCCTCTAGAAGGTCACTCCTCAACCTCATATGGTCCAGTGAAAAAAGTCCTAGCCCATATTTCTAACTCAAGGAGGCAGGATGAGGTTAGTAGGTAGGAGATGGGGGTGCAGCTTGAGGTGGGAGGAGGGGATAGGTGGGAGGAAGGACAGATTAGGGAGGCAGGGACGAGCTGGGCTGGTTTTGGGATGCGGTAGGGGGAGGGGAGATTTTGAAGCTTGTGAAATCCACATTGATACCATTGGGCTGCAGGGTTCCCAAGCGGAATATGAGTTGTACCTCCTTAACGTTTTTGAAGTGTTTGAATCGTCTGCCCACTCATTCCCAGGCTGGCTATGGATCTGACAATCCGTGCAGTCATGACTTGGAGGGGAAACATTAAGACTGGGCTCCCTCTTACTGCAACTGAATTGGAAATGTCATTGCTTATAATAACAATTACATTTTCTTTAATCAACTCCACATCCCCCACTTCCTTGGCCTACCGACCAACCTCATCCCGCCCCCTTGACCTGTCCGTCCTCCCTGGACTGACCTATCCCCTTCCTAACTCCCTACCTACACTCACCTTTCCTGGCTCCATCCCCGCCTCTTCGACCTGTTTGTTTCCTCTCCACCTATCCTCTCCTCTATCCCTCTTCTATCCGCCTCCCACTCTCTCCCTATTTATTTCAAAACCCCCTTCCCCTCCCCCTTTTCTGATGAAGGGTCTAGGCCCGAAACGTCAGCCTCTCTGCTCCTATGACGCTGCTTGGCTTGCTGTGTTCATCCAGCCCTGCACCTTGTTGTCTCGGATTCTCCAGCATCTGCAGTTCCTACTATCAAGGATACAATCCATTTGGTTCAAGCTAAGTCACATGCTATTGATAGGTATTCTATAGGCCTCCGAATAGTGAGAGAGAGAGAAAAAGAAAGAGAGAGAGAGAGAGAGAGCGAGAGAGAGAAAGAAGCAAATCACTGTGGTTCAGGTCTCCATTTTTCTTAAATTCTTTCATAAGATACAGGCAAGGTCAACATTTGTTGCCCATTCCTCATTGTTTTTGTGGCAATCAGATGTTAACCACATTGCTGAAGAGTGAGACACGTGAAGGCTAGACCAGGTAAAGTGTCAGATTTAATCCCTAAAAGAACAATAATGAGCCAGGCAGGTTTTAATGAGAAGCAATGATAGACTTGCCAATGCAGATATTTTTAATCCGACTTCTAATTCCAGTAGCTGCTGAGGTAAGGTTTGAACTTGCAAATCCAGAATATTATCCTGGACCTCTCCCTTAAATGGTGGATTACGATCATTTTAGAGCAAAGGAGAAAGGTGAAGAGGAATTTGTGAACTGTGTTCAGGAGAACTTCCTTGATCGCTATTCTTGGTCCAACTAGAAAGGCACATTATACTCAAAATATTAACACTGCTTCTCTCTCCACAGATGCTATCAGGTGAGTTTTTCCAGCACTTTGTTTTTTATTTAGAAAGGAGATGTTACTGAATCTGGTGCTGATAAATAGGTGGACCAAGTGTCGAAGGCAGGGGGAATGCTTGGATTGAAGTGATCATTCAGGGGAGGTGACAGCACAGCAGTATTGTGACTGGTCTAGTAATCCAGAAACTCAGATAATGTCTTGGGGACCTAGGTTTGAATTCCAATACTGCTGATTGTAGAATTTGAATTCAATAAACATTGAGAATTAAGAACTCTAATGATGATCAAACCTTTGTCGATTGTCACAAAAACCCATGTAGTTCACTTGGGAAAGAAATCTACCGTTTTTACCTAGTCTAGCCTACATGTGACTCCAAACCCACAGGAATGTAGTTGACACTTAATTGCTTTCTGAAACAGTCCAGCAAATCATTCAGCTATATTAACTGCTGGAAAGGAAATTAAACGGACTACTGACATTGACTAAGGCCAAAATTGAGAGCTGTCTCGGATTTACCTTACATACAATGCCCCAGACAACATACCACCATCCCTGGGTATATCCTCCCCCACCGGTAGGACAGACCCAGCAGAGGTGGCGGAGCAGTGATATACAGTCAGGAGGGAGTTGCCCTGGGGACCCTCAACATGATCTCCAGACCATGAACATGGACAAGGAAACCTCCTGCTGCTTATCACATACCATCCTCCTTCCACTAATGAACCAGTACTCCACATTTAGCAGTACTTGGAGGAAGTACGGAGGGTGAGAAGAGTGCAGAATATACTTTTTTTGAGGGATTTTAATATCCATCACCAAGAGTAGCTCAGCAGCACCAGTATTGGCCAAGCTGCTTCAGCCCTAAAGGACATTGCTACTAGACAGAAAACAAAAAAAGTTTCAGGGCTTTAGGGATCAAGCCAGTTCTGAGATGTTTGGTGGAGGGCTGGAAGAGAATGACAGGCTGAACAGTCTTTTTCTATGCTGTAAATTACTGCGTGGGAAATAATTTGACATTTCATTAACAAATATTGCATCAATCGTGTTCCACCTTTCTACAGCATGTTTGGTGGGTAATTAATGTGAAAATTCAGGAAGTTCTTAATAATACCAAGGAACTTGAATTCAAGGAAATGGTGGACTGGGTGCAAATCCAGCAGCAGTTCCAGAGATTGGCAAATAGAAAGCATTTCCTCTTCCCTGGAGCTTGCTGGCCAATGTGTGCATTAATAATGGTGTCAATATTCCTGCTGCTTTTTATTCATGTTGCTTGGACTCTCTTTATTTAAAATATACAATCATACCACAAGCAAGCTAACACACAAACAATCTGAGAGATCACATCGAGCACTCACACACGAACAGATGGGGCAAGACAAGAAATGAACAGTAAACTTACTGGTTTTCCTTTTAACTCCATCCATTCATTCAGGAAGTTCAGAAGGTTGAATGCATCAGGGATGTTATCTCCTTCGGAACAGAAAATCAGGAGCACCGCCAACGGGATTCCTTCAATGCAACTGCACAAAATCAGTGCAAGAGTTAGTATACAAACACATTCAGTAACATTTCTCTTTTTAATAAAACTGAAAACCTTCCATACAAAAAGTATTTTAATCCATTACTGTTGCCTTGTTAAACAGTTCTCGAACAGAGCTCCAGTAAATGTTTTCTAGTATTTTAACCTACAATGAGTTAGCTTTTAAATAACTTGATGTAGCTTTACTACAAACAGCCCCCTCTTGTGACTTGTCTGAAAACAGCAGATGAGTGCAACCCACGGTCAGACCACAACACAGATTCTAAACAGAAATTGCTGGAAAATCTCAGCAGGTCTGGCACTCTGAAGAGAAATCAGAGTTAACGTTTCGGGCCGAGTGACCCCTCCTCAGAGCCCGCATCCGCAGTTCTTTTGGTTTTTATAGATACCAAATACATTAGAATTGTTGGGAACCCCAACACTTGTGGAAACAAACAAAAGGGATTGTATCACATAGACCTTTGGCAGTTTAGAACTCAGCAAAGGAGACTCAAGAGGTTGACTGAGAGGAGTAAAGTAAAATAGAGAATGAGTAAATTTTCAAGGAAGATAAAACGCGCTTCTGCAAGTACATGAAAAAAGTTAGTGAAGACTAAAATAGGCCTTTACAGACTCCAACAGGAGAATTATTAATGGGGAACAATGAAATGGCAGAACAAACAAACAACTACTTTTATAAAGAGAGAACAAAAGACACAAAAAAATTCCCAATAGTGCAAGGGAAGCAAGAGTCTTTTGGAAAGGATGAATTGAAGGAAATTAGTAGTAGTTTAAAAAAAATGTGGAGAAATTAATAAACTGGAAGCTATTCTCCAAGGAACTAAATGAGATGGAAATGTGGATGCATTGGTTGTCATCTTCCAAACTTCTGTATATTCTGGAACAGTAAAGTTAAAGTTGCCATAGTTCTATCAGACCATAGGGCTGT
The DNA here is from genome assembly GCF_021869965.1 of Rhincodon typus. Classification (NCBI taxonomy): domain Eukaryota; kingdom Metazoa; phylum Chordata; class Chondrichthyes; order Orectolobiformes; family Rhincodontidae; genus Rhincodon; species Rhincodon typus. Next base: position 110,416,111 of record NC_063335.1, on the reverse strand, counting down.
GCGCTCTCTCTCTCTCTCTCTCATTAGAGACGACTGGTGATGTGTTAACCAGAGGATCATCATGTCTCACATGAGCAGAATCCTTCACCGTAATCTCAGTTGGCATGATAAATCAACCCACATTGTTGGCACTAGTCTGCACCATAAACCAGCTATCCAACCAACAGGGCTAACCGACCCCAGTACTAACATATTGAAGAATGGCAAATGTAACCTCACTGTTTAAATGAAGGTGGGAACTTTTAGACTGGTTAGCCTAACATCAGTAGTAGTGAAAATGCTGGGAATCTATTACAAAGGATGTGATAACAGGACTGTTGGAAAATATCAATTGTTTTACACAAAGTCAAGATGGATTTATGAAAGGGAAATCATATTGACAACCCTGCAGCTTTTTTTGAGGATATAACTAGTCGAATAAACGAGGTTGAACCAGTGGATCTGGTGTATTTGGATTTTCCGAAAGCTTTTGGTAAAGTGCCATCTAAGTGCTTATTGTCCAAAATCAAAGTACATGGCATTGGTGGTAATATACTGGCAAGATTGAAAATTAGTTAAACTGTAGGAATAAATGGGGCTTTCTTGAAGTGGAAGGCAGTGACAAGTGGGGTACCGTGGTGCTTGATCCCAGTTATTCAAGATTTATATCAAAGATTTGGCTGAGGGAAACAAGCGTAATATTTTCAAATTTGCTGATGACTTGAATTAGATGGGATTTGTGAGTGGTGATGGAAATGTAAAGAGGCTTCTGGGCAATTTAGACAGGTTGAGAGTTTGTAGAAATGCATGGCAGATGGAGATACAGGGTGGCAAAAGTCAGAAAGAGAGATTGGGATAGGCAATGTGCAATGACATCTGGGTGTCCTTTTCCACCAGTCACTGAAAGTAAGCAAGTGCAGCAGGCAGTGAAACAAGGAAATGAGTGAATGAGACTCAATGCAAGCAGGAGGAACAACACCTCGTCTTCCAGCTGGGTACCTTATAGCCTTCAGGACTCAACATGGCATTTCGGAACATGAATATGCTCTCCCTCGCTCATACCCTCCTCCCCATCCCGGTCCTATGTGCTGTCCTGAACGTCTTGCTCCTAGTATGGCCAACCCATCTGCAACTATTTCCATTTCTAGTTAATGCATCACCTAGTTATTACATCTCTCTTAGTTCATCATCATCAGCAATTTCTTTGTTTGCCTATCTTTTTATTTCTCTCTGGGCATTGTCTCAATGTACTCTCTTGTCTCTTCACCCACCACAACCCTAATCCCACCCCATCATCAGCTACATTCCAATCTTACCCAAATATTTTTCAGTTCTGATTAAGGGTCACTGAACTGAAAACGTTAACTCTGTCTTCTCTCCACAGATACTGCCAGACTAGCCGTGCTTTTTCACCACACTGTGTTTTTGATGAGCCAGCATATTTGGAATTCTGTCTCTCCAACTCCAATGGTGCAGGAATCAGAGCTCAGTATAACCTGTGCTGACTTGTCCTCTGTAGAGTCTCAGTCTCATCAGGTTACAAGGATCCAGGCCTAACACCAGAAACATATTAAAATTCATACCTACTGTGGTACAGTGATTTTGTGATGCCCCCTCCAGGGATGGAGATCTCCTCTTCCACCTCACTAATCCCAGGAAAGGCTGCTACCCGTTCAAGTTCCTTCCATTTGAGGGTCTGGAACTTGTCTCCCAGAATGGTTTGCAGAGCAGGTGTTGCCAAATATCGCAGCGGAGTGCTGGAAAAATAGTTAGATTTATTAGGAATTGCATTCTATAACTGAAATTTAGTTTCAGATGCAAATTTTCCTTAATTGAAAGCTAACACATAATTGCATTGCGCTCTCTCTCATGATTTACAATAGCATTAGAATAAGCAGTTAAATGTAAGGTTTCTCTTCCTCTTATCCTTCTAAACTCCATCGAGTACAGACCTACAGTCCTCAACTGTTCCTCACATGAGAAGACCTTCATCCCCATTGGATCATTCCTGTAAGCCTCCTCCAACGCCAGCACATCCTCCCTTAGGTATGGGACCCAAAGTTGCTCACAATTTTCTAACTGTGGCCTGACCACGGCATTATACAGCCTCAGCAGGACATCTCTGCTCTTGTACTGTAGCTATCTTGAAATGAATGCCAACATTGCATTTACCTTCCTAACTGTCAAATGAACCTGCACGTTAACCTTAGGAGAAGGCTGAACTAGAACTCCCAAGACCCTTTGCACTTCTAATTTTTGACACCTTTCCCCATTTAAAAACTAGTCAACACCTGAATTCTTCTCAGCAAAATATATACCCTCACACTTTGCCACATTGTATTCCATCCGCCACTTCATTACCCACTTGCCTAGAATGTCCAAGTCTTTCTGCAGCCTCCCCGTTTTCTCAAAACTACCTGTCCCTGTGTCATTTGCAAACCTAGCAACATGCCCTCAGTTCCTTTGTCCAGAGCATTAATGTATAACACAAATAGTTATGGTCCTAAAACTGACCTCTGCAGAACCCCACTAATTACTGGCAGCCATCCCGAAAAAGATTTCCTTATCCTCACTCTCTGCCTTTTGCCAGTCAGCCAATTCTTAATCCATGCCAGTATCTTGCCCCTAACACTATGGGCTCTAATCATATTTACAGCCTCCTGTGCGGCACAGAGTCATACAGCACTGAAACAGACCCTTCGGTCCAATTTGTCCATGCCGATCAAGTTTCCCAAACTAAACTAATCCTATTTGACTGCATTTGGCCCATATCACTCTAAACCTTTCCTATTCATGTACCTGTCCAAATGTCTTTTAAATGTAATAACTGTACCTGCATCCACCCCATTTCCTCTGACAGTTCATTCCACAAAAGAACAAGCCTGTGTGTGAAAATTTTGCCCCTCAGATCCCTTTTAAATCTTTCTCCTCTCACCTTAAAAAAATGCCCTCTAGTTTTGAACTCTGCTACCCTAGAGAAAAGAGCTTTGTCAATCAACTTATCCATGCCCCCTCATGATTTTATAAACCTCGATAAAGGTCATCTCCCAACCTCCTTTGCTCCAGTGAAAGAAGTCCCACCCTATCCTTATAACACAAACCCTCTAGTCTCAGTAACATAGAATCACAGAATCCCTATAGTGTGGAAGCAGGCCATTCAGCCCATCAAGTCTACATGACCCTTCAAAGAGCATCCCACCCAGACACACTCCCTACCTTATCCATGTAACCCTGCATTTCTCATGGCCAATCCACCTAATCTGCACATCTTTGGACTGTGGGAGGAAACCAGGGCACCCTGAGGAAACACATGCAGACACAGGGAGAATGTGCAAACTTCACACAGCTGCCAGAGAGTGGAATTGAACCCAGGTCCCTGGCGCTGTGAAGCAGCAGTGCTAACCACTGAGTCATTGTGACCCTTTGTAAATCTTTTGTCATTTACAGGCTTGTAAATCTTTTCTGCACCATCTCCAATTTAATAATATCTGTCTTATAGCAGAGCAACTAGAACTGTATACAGTACTCCAAAAATAGCCCCACCTGTACAGCTGCAACATGATGTCCCAATCCTATACTCAATGGTCTGAGCAACAAAAGCAAGCAAGCCAAACGCTTCTTAACCACCCTGTCTACCTGTGATGGAACCCCTAGGTCTCTCTGTTGAACAACACTCCCCAGGGCCCAACCATTAACTGTGGAAGTCCTGACCTTGTTCGCCTTACCAAAATACCTTCAGGTATCTAAATTAAACTCCATTTGTCACTTCTCTATCCATTGGCCCAAATGACTAAGATCCCTGTGCGCTCTTAGATAACCTTCACTCTCCATTTTACCATCAATTTTTGTGTCATCTGCAAACTTACTAGATCATGTCCAGTGGCTCTCCTCTGTCTAGCTTGTTCAATACCTCCTCAAAGAATACTAACAGATTTGTCAGGCATGACTCCCCTTTACGAAGCCATGCTGACTCCGCTCTATTTTATCATGCACTTCCAAGTATTCTCCAATCTCATCCTTAATAATGGTCTCTAAAAACTTATGAACGACCAAGATCTCGGTAACCAGCCAATGGTTTTGTGCCTTCTGCCTCCCTCCCTTCTTAAACAAGAGGTGTTACATTACTCACATTGCAATCTTCTGGGATCATTCTTGGCCCCAGTGATTCCTGGAAGATCACCATCAGTGCCTCTACAATCTCCCCAGCTATCTCCTTCAGACTGTGAGCTGTAATCCTGATGTGTTATTAACCTTCAAACTTTTCAGCTTCCCTAGCACCTTCTCCTTACTGATGGCCACTACATTCACTTCTTCTCCCGACCCTCTAAGTTCGGGTAAGTTGCTGGTATCTTCCACTGTGAAAACAGGTGCAAGGTAGACAGGGTGATGAAAAAGGCATTTGGCATGTTTGCCTTCATTAGTCAGTGCACTGAGTACAGGAGTTGGGATATCATGCTGCAGCTGTATAGGATTTTTACTAGTTTAGACTACGACGTTCAATTCTGGTCTCCCTGCTGTATGTAAGATGTTGCTAAACTTGACAAGGGTGCAGAAAAGATTTAAAAGGATGTTGCTGGGATTGGAAGGTTTGAGCTGGAGAGGCTGAAAAGGCGAGGGCTTTTTTCCCTGGACCGTCAGAGGCTGAGGGGTGACCTTATAGACGTTTAGAAAATCATGAGGGGCGTGGGTAAGCTGATTAACCAAGGTCTTTTTCCCAGGATAGCACAGTCCAAAACTAGAGAGCATAGGTTTCAGGTGAAAAGGGAAAGATTTAAAAAGTACTTGAGGGGCAACATTTTCACACAGAGGGTGGTGCGTGCATAGAATGAGCTGAAGAGGTGGTGGGGGAGGCAGGTACAATTACAACATTTAAAAGGCACCCGGATGGGTACATGAATAAGAAGGGTTTAGAGTGATAGAGGCCAAATGCTGGCAAATGGAACTAGATCAGTTTAGGATACCTGGTTGGCGTGGACGAGTCAGACTTAAGGGTCTGTTCTGGTGCTGTATAACTCGCTGACTCTAAGTACCTATTCAGTTCCTCTGCTATTTCTTTGTTCAAGATTATTACTTTTCCAGCTTCATTTTCCAATGAGGCATCCAATGTCCACTCCACTCTTACCTTTTAGATTGCTGAAGAAAACATCTTGCACTCCCTGCTGGTTTTTAAAGGCTTCCCGCTAATTTTCACGCATTATATACTTTTCCTTTAGCTTCTATCTTCCGGACTTCCCTTGTCAGCCATGGCTGACTCATCCTCTCCTTAATATGTTTCTTCTTCCTTGGGATGAATTTCTGCTGTGTCTCCCAAATTACCCCAAGGAACCCCTGCCAATGCTGCTCCACCATCTTTCCTGCTGGGCTTCGCTTCTGATCAACTGCGGCCAGCTCCTCCCTCATGTCTTTATAGTTAATTTTACTCAATCATAATACAGCTGTATCTGATACAATCTTCACCCTCTCAAATTGCAAAGTCAATTCTATCATGTTATGATCATCGCTCCCCACAGGTTCCTTCACCTTCAACTGCCTAATCAAGACTGCTTCATTACACATCGCACATTATTGCACATCCTAGTAGTTAGTACACATACAACCTTGGTAACTTTGTTTTTAAGTGGAAATTCGTAGTTTTACAGAGATTGTTCGGCATTTTGAATTCTATTGCTGGGTAACATATCTCAGAATTGTAAAAAGGGTTGTTCAAAGAAATTGCACTCTAGCCAATGGCCTCTCCTAAAGATAGTGACATTTGCAGTTGCAGCTTTATAGGTACCAGGAGGCAATTCAACCATTGGAAATATAATAGCTGAGCCTGATCTCGATAGCTAAATATCCATTCAGATAAAAGCTAAATGCCCACAGATGCTGGAAATCTGAAATACAAACAAGTAGTTCTGGAGAATCTTAGCAGTTCCAACAGTATCTGTGGAGAGAGAAACAGAGTTAATATTTCGAATCCAGTATAACTCTGTTTCTTTCACCACAGATGATGCCAGACCTTTGGAGTTTCTCCAGCATTTTTTTAGTTAGAAGCAGGATCATTATTTCCCCCTCTGTAATCTGGACACAAAGGACAGCTGAAGTGGCCCCAAGCCTTCGATGAGATCAGAAAACCCAGCCAGAGTTTAGGATAGACGAGGTCTCTTTGGCCCATGACTGAAACATTCTCTCTCATAACTTTCAAAACCTAATCAAGCCATCCTTCAATGTTAATCACAATGGTGACACTGTACCTACCCAATGAGTTGCTGGTCAACACGATGATAGGCATAACTACTGGACAGGACCACAACTTTGCTGAACGCATTTTCTTTAATCCAAGAAAGAAGTTGTTGTCGGAATGAGCGGTGTTTACCCTAAATGGTTGGATGACATTTGAATTACTAACACAGACTTTACATCTCTGAAAAGACCAATAAGCTCAACAGGTCAATGCTGATGTTAATGTTCCATGCATGCTTCCTTTCACCCCCGCTTCATCTCTCTCCATCAGCCAATACTTGGCAGCAAGTTTAACATTCAGTTCTCTCTCTGGAGAGAGAGGTTTTAGAGAGCTTAACACCCTGATTATTTCAAGTGCGACAGAGCAGCTCGATGCTAAACCAAGTCAAATGGAAATTTTCTTCTACCAAGTTAACAAATCACAAGACAAGATAACTGTCAATTATTAATTGGCGCATTGTTCATGCTAACACCGGTACCAAAGTCTATGCGCCAATCAATCAGCACTCCCCTCTGATGTAGGTTTTCTCCATGACTTAGTATTTCTTAAAAATTAGCCTGATGATTGCATGGCAAAAAGCTTCAAAATAAGTGTCTTTTTCAACAATACTAAAATTGATATACACCCAATTGCTGAATTGACTGGGTGGCAACCAGATACTTCTTTATTCACGCGCAAGGCACAAATGCAAATTGGTTAAAATAAAACCAGGCTCATAATATTCACAATCAACATAAACAAAGGTACCATAACTTTTAGAAAGAAAATTAATCTTGGGAGATTTGGGGGAGAGGAAGGATTGTGAAGGGCATAGGACTAATAGAAAACAGCTGTTCCCTTTAGTCAAAGGGCCTATAACAAAGGGGTATAATTTTAAGGTGAAAGACCCACAAGGCTTAAGGTGAGGAGGCTTAGAGGGGATCTGAGGAAGTATTTTTTCACCCAAAAAGTGGTGGAGGTTTGCAATGTACTTGGGAGGGTAGTTGACATGTGAAACCTCACTTTAGTTGAGCACTTTTAAATGCTATAACATTCAAGGCTATGAAGCTGGCGAAGGAAAGTGGGACTAGTGAAGCTGCTAGTGTATTTTTTGTGGTACAGACTCGATGGACTGAGGGGCCTCTTCTGTACTGTATGATTCTATGATACTTTTCTTAAAGATATATTTCACATTTTGATAAGTGAAAGGATTCTTGAATGAAATAAACATTTGTGCAGCTCCACAATATAATATTGTGTGTGGATGGCATCAATGGCAAAGTCCCAAACGTAGTGATTTGATCTTTAGCTGCAAGATGGGAGACAATTCTCCAATACTTTAAACAGCACAAAAACCATAGAAAGCCATGCCATTAATGAACATGGGTCAGTCACAATGACGTTAACCAGGTCATTCAGACATACTGAATGTCTCGATGTAACTCAAAATTCGGTGCATACTAGAAGTACCAGAAAAGTAAATTAATTGCTAACCAACCCATTGCAGACAACCTTTTTCCCAGTCATTTTTATCAGGAAAAAGGTGAGAGGCAATGTATTTTGGGAGGATTAACAAGACAAAGGAGCACACACTGATTTGAAGCACCCTAGGAAGCATAGAGGGTACTACTTCTTTGTAGCGGACCAAAGTCCCTAGATCCTTGAAGGCAATGGGCAGGTAGGTAAGGTGGTTAAGGCAGCATACGTGATACTCGCCTTTGCTAGCCAAGGTGCCAAACCAGCAAGGAGTTTATGAATGGAACTGTATGAGACATGAGTTAAGCCACAGCTGGAGTACTATGTAGAGTTCTGGTCACCACACTACAGAATGTGATTGTGCTAAAGAGTGTGCAGAACAGATTCATCAGAATGTTGCTTGGGCTGGAGTGATTCAACCATGAAGAGAGACTAGATAGGCTGGGGTAGTTTTCCTTCGAGCAGAGAAGGCTGAAAGGGATGGATACAGAAAGGTAAATAGGGAAAAACTTTTCCTCAGAGTAGAGGGGCCAAGAACCAGGAGGCACTGTTTTAAAGTAAGGAGCAGGAGGTTAGAAAGGATCTAAGGTAAAACTTTTCCACTCGAAAAGTGTGCGTATTCTGAACTGACTACCGAAAAGGGTGGTAAAAGCAGGAACCCCAAAATCATAGAAGTCCATTTGGCCCGTCGAGTCTGCATTGCCCTCCAAAGAGCACCCCTCCCAGATCCACCCTCGCATTCCATCCCTGTAACCCCGTATGGAATTTTTTACCATGGCTAAAACAACCAAACCTGCACATACCTGGACAGTACAAGATAATTTTTTTAGCATGGCCAATCCACCTAACCCTCAACATTTAAAGGCTATTTAGATGATCGCTTGAAATAACACAGCTACAGGGCTATGGGCCAAGTGCTGAAAAACAGGACTACAATAGACGGATGGTTCACGGCTGGTGTGGATGCAATGAGCCTTTTATCATGCTATAAAAACTTTACATTTCAATAAAAGGTAAGGACCAAAAGCTTCACTTAGATTTCAACCATTTAAAACACAATCCACGATAGCCAAAAGTGTCTGATTTTGTTACATTGAATACCTGAACAATTGGGGATCGAATCTGCAGGACTGCCAACTTCCGGTCTGCTGATGCGTAAACTGCAATATAGTAAATAATCAAATGTGTAACACAAAAGGTTAGGGGGGAAAGATTTAAGTTTTGTTGTTATAGGAATCAATTAACAGACTACATCCTCAAGAATATACTCTGGTAAGAGTTTTTATCAAGTTTTATTTCAAAACCAGAAACTGCATTCTTACTGGAGGCAATTATAATTATTATAAGCCAACTAGTTGTATGTTTTCCAATGCCAACTATGTTATGTGGGCAGGGCTACTGAGAAATAAAGACTTGCATTTATACAGGACGAGAGGAACAGAAGCAGGACCACAGATTCAGGAGGCCATTCAACTGCTTGAGCCTACTCAGCCAGTTAGATCATAGCTAATCTGTACCTTAACTCCATCATCTACTCTCATTCTACATCCTTGAATACCAGTGATAAAATGTTGGAAATCAATCTCAGTTTTAATATTGATTAATCTAGCTGCAACAGCTATTGCTTTAACAGGAAGGGAAAGAAAGAATATTTGAAATTTCTACTGCTGTTTGTGAGTGAAACACATGAGGAGCCCAGTTCTAATTTGAAGGTTGCATTCCTTTCATCTGGGTTGGCCCATAGAAGAACTGGTTGCTTTCTATTGCAAAAATTATTTTTCTGTATTCTCATTTTGGACTGAAATGGGAAAAAGACTTCTTTAAAATTAAGGACTGTGGAAGAGATTGCTGCATGAAAATTAATCAGCTATTCTAGTCTTCAAATACAGGTTCACACAAATTACTGTCATCTGCCTTCTTGTAGTTGCCACGAAGAACCTAAAAGGGGGAACAAAGGCATAGTAGTAAATGATATTTGATTAGCCAGAACCCTTGATGAATGTTTTTATTATTATTTCTGTGCTGGAGAAACAGAGAAGGTAACATCTGTGGTGTGAATGCTTCGAATGCTTTAGAGACATGGGATCAAATTCCAGCACAACAGATGGGAAATTTAAAATTGAATCAATAAATCCAGAATAATATATTAGTCTCATTAATAAACGCTCATAAACTACATGGTTACTGAACCAGAAGAGTCTTATGTCAATGTCCTACAGTGAAGGCAATATGCCATCCTTACCCAGTACGACCTACACATGACTCCAGATCCACAGCAACATATTTAGCTCTGAAATGATCTAGTTTCTTGAGTAATTTGGGATAAGAAATAAACACTGGCCTTGCTAGTGATACTCACATCCAAAAACCAAATTGTAAAAAGGTTTGCTAGACTTCAAAGGGATAATTAAGTAAATAAAACTGCAATAGCAATTTTGAAGACAAGTTAAGGCCATTGAGTGTTTAAGTAGCTTTTCATCAGACAACACATCATCAGTGGACAATCATTAACATGCATTTGCCAATGACATCTTAACTCTTTCTCTCAACACATCCAACTGTTTCTCAAAGACTTGTGCCATTTCTTATAGTGTGCAACTTTGCTATATAAAGAACCAACTTCAGTTAAACTTTTGTTACATAGTGTTTTAATTTCTGATGACAGTGAACAATTTGCCTCAAATCAGTTTCATTTAGCTCTTTCACAAACTTAAAAACTCCCTGAAAGTACCTGGTTTCTGCCCCTGCACAGCACTAAAATGACTTTATTAATCAAAATTGCAAAGGACAGATTACATATTCATGATCACATTGTACAATCCCTCCTCATCCTTCTCGAGCAGTCTACAGCCTTTCATGCTACTGACCACAATGTTGCCTTGCTGGATGGAACGACCATCACTTTTCTAATTATATCTAGGGCACAACCCCCAAACATCTCCAGAATTCCTGAGGATTGAACCTTGGATTTTTGTTTTCTAAATGTAAATTCCTAAATATATTATGTCAGAGTTCTTCACCCTTGTTCACCTCTCACTCACCTTCAGAGCTGACACACATTTCTGTTGAGTTCTCCAAAGTTGTTGCATATGGATTGTTTCCCACCACCGGAAGGAGGCAGTCACTGTGGATATAACCAACCCTTGGCAACGTGAGCGTAGAAATGATCAGATCCATCGTTAGCTGACCAACATTACCCACAGACACAACTGGCTGGAACATCAAAAAGCTCAGTTAATTAAAAGTTACATGTTCACTGCATTCTGTCACATGACTAACTTGATCTTTTGTTGTTCCACAGAAATAACACACAAGCATAAGACTTTGGCCATACCTTATTTTAAATGCATCAAAGGAACGAGTTTTGGACTCAACAACCCTTTCAGATAGTTAGTTCTAGACAACCTTTATTCTACCCACCAATTATTTCTCATACGCTCTCTTTGCTTTCATAATTTCGTTTTTAAGTTTCATATTTCTCTAGGGACTCTGCTGTATTGAACATTCAGTACCTGCTGTAAGCTTCATTTTAAAAAAAATTCTAACCTTTATGAATCTTGACATCTAGGTTTCTCTGATCTTGTTCCCTTCTGTTGTCTTTAACATATTTGCCACGTACACTCACTTTCTCCTATCTGAATGCTTCCCACTACTGGCAATCTTAGCCACAAGTAACTGTGTCCCGTGTAAAAGCCTTTCATGCAATTGACCACTTCCCACATCTCTAGCAATACCTTCAGAATCCCTTGAAACTCAATCGATGCACAACTCACCCCCAATTTGCCACACACTGATGTCGTCCCTTGAAGAGAGGAAGAGGACGAAAACTAGGAGCAACACATTACATCTGCAAGAAGTCAGGTCAAGTAGATCCATGTAGGAGGACAAGACCAGTGTAGGTGCAGCCCTAGCATGAGTCTACAGTACAGTGAAGTCAGCATCTTCAACAGTTCCCATAAACCGTGCTAAAAGCACACTTTACACAGAATGAAATGACACTGAACTTAGCAGCATGGCAACAGGCCATTTGGCTTAATTGGTTTATACTATTCAGTGGCCCCTCTCAGCCCATGGCCATGTTTTTAATGAGGGATTGTATGCACAATGCTCTGGATAACAAGGAACTGGGGGAGTCAATGGGAGAGTTTGCCACTCATCCAACAAGTCAAAGAGTAAATGCCAAGAAGATATTTCCCCTTGTGGGAGAGTCTAAGAGCAGAGGACATAGACTCAGAATAAAAGGGAGCCAATTTAAAACTGACATGAAGAGGAATTTCTTCTCTCAGAGGGTTGAGTCTTTGGAACTCCTTGCCACAGAAAGCTATGGGGGTAAGAGTCCTCGTGTACATTTAAGACTGAGATCGATAGATTCGTGACCAGTTGGGGAAGTCAAGGGTTATGGCAAAGGGGCAGGAAAGTGGACTTGAGAAATGTTAGATCAGCCATGATCCTACTGAATGGTGGAGCAGGTTCGAGACGCCGAGTGGCCTGCTCCGGTTCCTATTTCTTATGATTGTTCAGTTACCTACCATGATGAGAGTGTAGCCTTTCAGGCTTACGGAGCCATTCCCACTCGGAACGAAAACTGCCTCCATTCCACCACCTGAATTCCTTCAACTGTCAGGCGCTTTCTGATGACGTGCTCCCTTCCCAGACACAGGGCGGGGGCTATACATAGACAGCGTCGCAAAATTGTGAGGCACCGGCGTTGTTTTTCTTAAAATCGCACTTATTATAGGCAACAGCTAGCTACAGCTGTACTTTGCAACGTTGAGCGAGCAAATCCAGTTGTTGCAGATTTTTTCCATTGCGTCAGGCAGTTGAACGGGCAAGCGCGAGGTGAAATTCCCGCTTAGTTTTCAGGCCTGAATTACAAACCTTCAAACTTGGAGCGCGAGCCGTGAGCGGGTGAAGGGGCGGGGCTTCGTCGTAACCAGTGTGAGACTGGCCTGGGTAGTTGTGCAACAAGGTTCATGAGTGCGGTTACGGGGTTGAAACGCTGTGGGTTTGGTCTTTTGGGAACATGAAGTTGTTGGAAAAGCTCTGGCAGCACCTGTGAACAAAAACATCAGAATTAACGTTTCGGGTCCTCTTTCCGTTTTTATGTGGTGTTTTGGAGGTGTGCGCTGTTCGGTGTCCGTTAGTAAGAGGGCGGGTCCTAGTGGCCGTTGGTGGGTGGGGCTTTGGTTGTTGCTGGAGTTAAGGGCGGGGCTAGATGCTGATTGGAGGGTGGTGATAGGCGGGGCTTGAGGTCCGTTGGGAGGAAGGGGTGGTGTTTGTCGTCTGCGGAGACGGTCGGCTGGTGGCGAGTTGTTTCTGCGTTGGGCTGCTGGTTGTGCACGTTGATAAACCCTAGTAAAACGGTCCTTAGCGCCATGTCGCTGCCGCCAGAAAAGGCTTTGGAACTCAAGCAAATCATTCACAATCAGCTGACCCAGGTGAGCTCTCACCGCGTCCGGCCTCGGGCTGGGGCCTTGGTGTCGCCCAGGATGCGTGAGCCGCCGTCCACATATCCCCTTGTCCCAGATTATGTCTAATCAGTTACAACAATGATCATTAACTTTTAACTCTTTACCTCTTTTTACGATATGCATTTCATAATAAAATTTAACCTGTTGAGTTATAATTTTAGAATGAGAGCAAATTACTATGGATCTGAAATAATGAGAGAAAATGTGTGAAATCTGTGTAAAGCCAGAAACAGTTAATGTTAACTGTTTCCCTCTTCGTAGATTTAATATACAAATCATGAGCAGGAGTAGGCCATTCAGCCCTTCGAGCCTGTTCTGCCTGCTTCAATAAAATCATGGCTGCTCTGATTATTCCACATTACTGCCTATCCCCTAAAACCTCTTATTCTCTTGCTTATCAAGAATCTGCCTACCTCTGGCTTGAAATGAAGACAGGATCACCGGCTCCTGTCTCTCTTTGAGAAAGCATTTCTACTTATCTCTGTTTTGAATGAATAACCCTGTATTTTTAAATAGGGACTTGTAGTTCTAGATTCTCCCACAAGAGTAAACATTCTTTCCACATACACTTGGAACACCATACCATCCAAAACTATGAGCCAAGTGTTGGAAAGTGGGACTAGAATAGATGGATTAGCACAGACTCTGGGCTAAAGGGCCTGTTTCTGTGCTGTAAAACTATGGCTATGACCTGTCAAGAGCCCTCAGCATTGTGTATGCTGGCTAAATTTGCTGATGACACCGCTAGGTAAGAAAGTAAGTTGTGAAGAAGATATTAGGAGCCTTCAAAGGGATATAGGTTGTGAGTGAGCAATTATCTGATAAATGGAATATGTAGAACATAGAACAGTACAGCACAGGAATGGCCCTTTGGTCCATAATGTTGTGCCAAATGTGATGCCAAATTAAAGTTATTCCTTTTGCTTGCACTTGGTCCATATCCCTCCATTCCATGCATATTCATGTGCTTATTTAGAATTTCCTTAAATGCCCCTATTGTATATGCCTCCACCACCATGCCGGCAGCACATTCTGGACTCCTACCACACTGTTAAAAAGAGAGTACAACTCGCCTCTCGCATCTCCTTTGAACTTTCCCCTGTCACCTTAAATGCATGCCCACTAGTATTAGACATTTCAACTCGCAGGAAAAAGATTCTGACTGTCAACCCTATATATGCATCTCATCATTTTATAGACTTCCGTCAAGTCTCTGCTCAGCCTTTGCCGCTCCAGAGAAAACAACCCGAGTTTTACTAGCCTTTCCTTATAACTCATACCCTCTAATCCAGGCAGCATCCGGGTAAATCTCTTCTGCACCCTCTCCAAAGCCTCCACATCCTTCATGTAATGTGACAACTAGAATTATGGCCTAACCAAAATCTTTTAAAGCTGCAACATGACATCATGACTGTTGTACTCCATTCCCTGATCAATAAAAGCAAGCATGCTTTACAGCGCTATCTCCTTGTGTGGCCACTTTCGGGGAGCTATGGTCTTGAACCCCTAAGATCCAATGCTGTTCAGGGTCCTCCCATTAACTACACTTTTTCCTAACATTTGATCTTCCAAAAATATAGCACCTCACATTTATCTGGATTAAATTCCATCTGCCATTTCTCTGCCTATAACTGATCTATATCCCGCTGTATTCTTTGACAATCTTCTACACTGCCCATAACTCCAGTGATTTTTGTATCATCTGTAAACTTACTAACCCATCCATCTACATTTTCGTCCAAGTCATTTATATATATCACAAACAGCAGGCATCCCAGTATGGATCCCTACTGAACACCACTAGTCACAGACCTCCAGCCAGAAAAACACCCTTCCACTGCTACCCTCTTGCCTTCAATGGACAAGGCAGTTCTGAATCCAAGCAGCCAAGTCACTGTGGATCCCATGCATCTTAATCTTCTGGATGAGTGCCATGAGGGACCTCGTCAAAAGCTTTATTAAAATCCACATAGATGACATCTACTACCCTACCTCATCGATCACCTTTATCAACACCTTGAAAAATTCAATCAAGTTAGTAAGATATGACCTGCCAGGCACAAAGTCATGCTGACTGTCCCTAACTAGGCCATGCTTTTCCAAATGAATGTAAATCCTATCCCTAAGAATTCTCTCGAATACCTTCCTATCCACCAATGTGCGACTTACTGGTCTATGGTTTCCTGGATTATCCTTATTTCCTTTCTTGAACAGAGGAACAACATTAGCCACTCGTCCATCCTCTGTTCTCACATACAATGTGAGAAATTTTTGGCAGAAAGATAAAGAAGCATGTTATCTAAGTAGTGAGAAGTTGCAGAGATCTGAGTTGCAGAAAGATCTGGGTGTCCTAGGGGGAGAATCACAAACGGTTAATATGCAGTAACCAGGCAAATAATCAGGAAAGCTGATAACGTGTTTTATTGCAAGGGGAATTGTATGTGAGAGTAGAGGAGTTGTGCAGGGTATTGGTGAAACTACACCTGGAGTACTGTGTACAGTACTGATCACTGTACTTATGAACTGGTGTTAATGCATTGGAAGCAGTTCAGAGAAGGTTTACTAGACCAATACTTGGAATGAGCCAATTCCCTTTGAGGAAAGGCTGGACAGGTTCAGCCTGTAACTGGAGTTTAGAAGTGTCAGAGGTGAGTTGAATCTTAAAGGATCTTGGCCAGTGGATGTGGAAAGCATGTTTTCTCGTGTGAGAATTTAGAACTAGGAATCATAATTTAAAAGTAAAGAGTCACCCATTTAGGGACAGAGATGAGGGGGGTCGGTTGGAAAAAAAACAGGGTTGAGAGTCTTTGAAATTCCATTCCTCAAATGGCAGTCAACAGAATCTTTAAATATTTTCAAAAGTAGAGGTAAATAGCTTCTTTATTACCAAGGGGATGAAACATTATTGGAGTATGCAAGAATGTAGAGTTGAGGTTAACATCAGATCAAACATGAGCTTCTTGAATGGTGGAGCAAACTTGAAATGGCCTGCACTTCGTATATTTAAATCAGGTTGCCTCTTCATTTACATCCTTAAATAAGGAGAGCAATGCTCCAGATCTGGTTTCACCAATACCCTGAATAATTGAAGTATAAACTCCTACTTTTCTATTCAATTCCTCTTACAACAAAAGATGTATATATTCTATCAGTTTTCCTAATAATTGAACTTGCATTCTAACTGTTTGCAATTCGTGAACTAAGGCACCCAGGTCCCTCTGCATTCCAGAGCTCTGCAATCTCACACCATTTAGATACAGTTCTTTTTTATTCTTCCTGCCAAAACAGACTATTTTTTATTTTCCCAAGTTTTCATCCATTTGCCTAATCACTGTATATATAACGTATATTCCCTTTATATTCATCAGTTCCCCTTTATCCAAGCATGTTACTTCCTCAAATAATCCATTCTGTCTGATTACTTTGAACTTTTCTTAGTACTCTCCTATTGTGCTTTGATAATAGCTTCTAACAGCTTCCTATAACAGACGTTAAGCTAACTGACTTGTAGTTTCCTGCTTTGACGTCTTCTCTTTTCAAGTAACTGAGTTATATTTGCTATTTTATATTTAATGAATGCTTTTTTAAATCCAGACAGTTTAAATTAACACATCACTGTCTCACCAACTACTTTTCAGATTCTAGGCTGAAGAGTTTTAGGACCAAGGAACTTGTCAGCCCACAGCTCCAACAATTTGCTCAGTAACATTTAGATTAACATTTGAGCAAGGAAAAGGTCATTGACCTGGAATGTTAACTCTGTTTCTGTTTCCACTGATATATGATAATCCTGTTGAGTATTTCCAATATTTTCTGTTTTTTATTTTAAATTATAATTTTGTTCTTAATGTCCACTCTGCCTATTGATTTGTGCAAAGCCTTGAGAGACAGAGTTTCTTCTCCCTGGTAAACCTGATTATGGTCTTAACTCTGGAAGAACTCTGGGTAGCTGCATTGACTCTGCTCTGCAAGACTTGTCAATGGTCACTTCTGCCAAATCAGAGCAGCGTGAAGCAGCTTCTGCCTTGCTGATTCCTCTTGCATTGACTAGACAAAGCTCAGAAACACGGGACTAAAACACTGCCAGAAATAGAGCAGCAGCCCCCTCCAAATAGAGGGAGTTGCGACCTCTCACATTTTGTATAAGGATGAAACACTGATTCATCAGGCCGTAAAAAATAGTTCAAAGGCTCTTATCTCACTAGAGCTGCAGGGATTTTTAATTACTTTAACCTGGGGTAAGGAGGGGTGCTATTGTCAGTTGTGCCAGTTCTGGATGTGACATACTTGCCTTTCAGTCACAATGTGCAAGTGTGTGTACTGCAGACATTTGTGCTCATCATGCTATGCTGTACTGAAGGAGTGGCACACAGAGGGAGGAACCATATTGTGAATGCGATGTTAAACCCTGTCTGCCCCTTAGGAGGCACTATTGCAAAGAAAAGCATAGCATTTCAATCAATGTTTACCTGTCAATAAAGATTGCTAAAACAAATTCTCTTGTCGTTGTCACATTGCTGTTTGTGGCTGCTTGCTGTACATATGAAATAAAATTTATATTAAACATGAAAAAAGGACTTGCATTTATACTGCATTTATATTTCGTAACTGCAGGATGTGTCAAATGCTTCACAGCCAATGAAGTACTTATTGAAGTGTAGTCGCTGTTATAACTTAGGAAACTGCAGCAACCAAATTGTCCACAGCAAGCTCCCACAAATCCCAATCAGGTAAATGACAAGATTTTTTTGTGATATTAGTTAAATGATAAATATTGGACAGCACTTCACTTTTAAAAAAATTATCTTTAGGATCTTTCCCTCAGTTGCAGCAACTGAAATGCATGACAGCCTGATTGGGTTGTTAATGTATGTGTTATCTGTTCAGTGGGATTTGAATCTCCAACACTATCATTCAGAAGTAAGAGTGCTGTCAAAGGCAAATTTAAATCTAATCCTAATGACAATTCAGAAGACTATAACTAGACTCTAATTTCAATCAAACTTGGATCTAATTAAGACTCCTGGCCAAATGTCACTTATTCTGTGTAAGGTAATGCGAAAGTTGAAGAGAATAATAAAAGGTAAAGTACAAGAAACCTGTGATCTCAAAGCATAGTTTTGTCATTTTCAGCATTTCCTGTCTTATTTTCTTTGCTGTGAATTTCTTACGTTACTTGCCCATTTGACCAAGTGAATAAGCCAGAGACCGACCTTCATCTTTCTTGTACAGTGCTCCTGGCAGTTATGTAAGAATAATGAAACAATATCTGACCTAGATTGAGTGTAAAGCAGAAATACAATAGATGCTAATTTTACTGTAAAGGAGTTGAGAGCTGTAGCTCCATTGTGGTGGAACACTATGGCCTGTATTTTATGATTATAATGACAGTGAAGCTGTCACCATATAATGTTGAGGCTCCCCCAGTCTGCAATCAGTTGAAATGCTGGGATTCCACTTATTGTGAAAAACCTTTAAGAATTTTCGCCTTGTTTATTGAGGTATAAGTAGGTTTTTTACTGGTATAATAACTTCATAATTGCTGCCAAATATTCTGGATGGCTTTGAAAATCTAATTTTATATTTTTACAATTGCTGGTAGTTTTGGTAATGGTGACCATGAAACTAATTGTAAATTTTAGGTTTATTGATTTGAATTTAGATCCTACCAGCTGCACTGTTGGATTTGAACTCCTGTCCTCTGTGTTCGCCTCGGCCTCTGGATTTATAATCCAGTGATTGGCAAGATTGAAACATCTCTTTAAAGATGCAAAATGTATTTTTGCCTGTTCCTTTAAAATTTAAACTTGTGAAGCAAATTTGTCACTTGACGGCATTAATAACTTGCTGATCAATTGTGAACAGATGAACGTCCATGAAAAGATCAGGGAAATCTTAGGAGAATCAGTTCGTGAAGAACTAGGTGTTTCTTCACAAACTTTATCTGAGGCTGATCTCATAAAAGCATTACAACGACGAGGCATTGTGGATGATGTCATGAAGGAACTCAGATTTTTAACTGTAAGTATTTCATTGCATTGAATAGCACACTACCTAAAATATCTCCAGTATTGAAGTCAGAGCATCAAAAGCTTAGTTATAATGAAAATGATTGTTTTTATATTTAATGTAATTACTGAATCGCGTTGTTTTAAAGTATCGTGAGTTGAAGTTGCTCCATTAAACCAAACACACATTTGGAGTTGGGAAGCAGGCTGATGCAAAGCTCCAACACTGTTCCCCAAGTTCCCTTCTGTGCAGAGGTTGCACTGTAGAAACTTGGAATGGTTACAGCACAGAAGGAGACCATTTAGGCCATCATGTTCGTGCCAGCTATGTGAAATAGTAACTCCAATCCAACACCCCTTTTTTTCCCAGTTGCCCAGGAAATTTGTTCTCTTCCAATATTTATCTAGTCTATTTTTAAAGTCACAATTGAATCTGTCTCCATTGCACTCTGGCAACACATTCCAAATTTGTTTTCCTTGTGTCACCTTTTGTTCTTTTGCTGTTCATCTTAAATTGATGACCTTTCATTCTTGTTCCTTCCACAAATGGGCATAGTTTACCCCCGTCTACTGAGTGCAGATTTCTTGTGATTTTGAACACCTTTATCAGATCTTCTCATTTCTAAGGAGAAGAGCCCCAACTTCTCCAATTTATCACTGTAAGTAAAGCTTCTTTTCAGTGGAACCATCCATATCACTCTTAACTGCATCTTCTGTAATGCCTTCACAACCTTCCTAAAGCATGGTGCCCAGAATTGGGCCAGCAATAATGTGTCCTTAGAAAAAGTGGTGAGCGACTTCCTTGAATCACTGCAATCCATTTAGTGTAGGGGGTGCTGCTGGAAAGGCAGTTCCAAAATTGTTCATCATGTCTAGATAATTTATTTTTCCAAAGCATGTAACAAGTCATCACTAAAATGTGACCATTTGTGTGGACCTAATGATACGTATTGCACCTATTGTCCCTGTGCAGAGCATAAATTTTAATGTCCTTTAACATTTATACCTAAAATATAAAATGAAAATGGTTCAGATAATTAATAATGGCTTTATGATTATTATTGCTTATTTGTAGTTACTATTATGCTTTCAATATTGGCTCTAATTCCAGATTGAAGAATTGTAATTCAGATCCATAATATTAGCCAGAGCATTAGCTCGGGAGTTTGGATTATGAATTCAGTGACATTATCACTACATCTCTGCCTCTTGATTACAAAGAAACCTTAAGTATTGGGGGAGCTAAGAATAGTTGTATATAAGACATTTCAGCAGCTTATTGTTTCAAAGATTTGTTGCAATTGAAATGTTGTATTTTATTCTGGAATACTGTGATTCTATATTTCAATGTGACCAGTGTTGTTTCTTGCATTTTAAAAGAATGGAATAAAGATGTTTTTCATTTCCAGGAAGTGCAAGTCAAAGAAGATACATCCAGTTCAAAACCAGCCACACACTTTATCGACAAAGAGCCAGCTGAATTAAGGAAAAGTGAGTGCTATGGTGCTTTGTTCATTTCAGTTCATTAACACTTTATTTGCTTCTGTAAGTTCTAATGTTTAAAATGTTTTTCTTGAATGAATTATTGTTCGCAAGATTTGCATATAATCCGTCAGTAGCACTTGATGAGGATAAATAGTAAATGTACAGTGTTTCCTACTTATACAATGTGGCAGTTGGTCCTTTTGGGCAAAGATAAAGAAGATCTTGCAGTAACTGTCAGTTTTCAATTTGATTCATTTTCTGATTTCACTTTATTGGTCTCTTCTGTGGGATGGCAAAAAAGCAAGTGATTTTTTTAGAAATAAGCTGCTGCTTTTCAGGTTAGTGAGTCAGTGACTATCGCAAGCATCGGTGGACTAGATACTGAGCATAATGTTTATTGGTTAAATGTAATTCCATCAAGAATCTGTGTTGAAGATGCAGTATTTCTGTGGGTTATTTCGTAGCTGATCACAATATTTTTCTGAATTGTTACTAACAATGAGGCTTAAACCAGTTGCAAATATTGCACACATAAAAGAACCTGCTGTGGGCAACTTGGATGCTGCAGTTTCCTGTATTAAAATTGTGACTACACTTGAGTACTTTATTTGCTGCATGAAGTTTGGGTTCAGAGGCTGTGAGAGATGTTTTGTAAATAGTAACTCTTCCATTAAGGTATGGCCATTCATGTTTTCCCATTCATATTTCAGCAAGCATTGATCCCACCAGAAGAAACATATATCTTCAGGTTCTGGGTGGTAAAGCTTTCCTAGAGCATTTACAGGAACCACAGCCGTTACCAGGGCAAACATGCTCTACATTTACGGTCTTCTTACATTTCCGAAACCAGCGCTTCCGCTCTAAGCCTGTACCATGTGCCTGTGAGCCTGATCTGCAGGATGGGTTTTTGCTGGAAGTTCACAAAGACAGTTTAGGTGAGCAATGATGCAAGTAATCAAATTTGTTTGTAAAGTCAACTCATTGAATCCATCTTAAAAGGGCTAACTGGCTTCAAGCAGGGGCTTAATTGACTAGTACATGATCCCAAGGTACCAAACCATTCTGACAAATTCAACATGGCAGGCTCAATACTGAGTCTGTGTTATGTACGATGATGTCGGTTGGCATAACGGTGGGATCTACAGAGAGCTTCAGTGGTCTGAGTTAGTCGAGAGGAAAATGTTACACTTGTGTCTTCAATCACAATACTAGAGAACAGTAGTTACCTAGGAAACGTTAGTTTTGCATGAGTCATCACCCTCTACGAGAGGGCCATATTTGGAGGGGAAACGAGAATGCAACATTAAATGTGTTTTCCTACATTTACCAGAGATTATCTTGCTTCTAGATTCACTAGTGTGTTAACTTCTTAGTTGTAAGAAGTTATGAGTTATTTTGGAAAAGGGACATGGAAAGTCTGAGAGGCTGCTTTCTGGTGTTATCAGTTGGTTCAAATGTCTCTTTCTGAGCCATGGACCATATTGTACTCTGGGAAAGGTTACAGGAAATAAAGGTGTTCACCTTCATGAATAATTATAATGTTTGTTGCACACCAGTGTTATGAGGCCATCCTGAACACACAATGTGTTAAATATAATTCTAATTATATTTAAAATATTTTTCAAAGAAAGCTCATCACTGAGCAGAGGGGAATGAACTTGGGGGTGCACAAGCCAAAAGAAAATAACATTGCTACTACTGAGATTCTCATAGAAAAGCAAATTTGAAATGGAAAATACACAAGAACCCACATCACACTATCCACTATACTCTCAGCTTTAGATTAGAAATAAATACAACTGTTGTAGCTGATACCAGGGACTTTTCTGAGATTTCTCACATTCCACCACCGTAACTTTTGAAATCCCATTTATGCGCAATAACAGGGTTTCTACAGTGAAACTGTAGAAGACCTCAAAATAATCACAGGATATATCAAAAACATGGGAGAACATTGGAGATAGATCACCACCTCCTGTTTGAGGGCAATTAGCGATGAGCAGCAAATATTGATCTTGCCGGCTATGCTTAAATCCCATGCAAGAATTAAAACAAAAGGCAGTGGATTTCTTAGTCACAAAATGTAGCACTATCCAATCCACATACAGCTGCTTACTGGGCAACTAGACTATTGAAGAGTTGGCTTGTAGGCAATGTGATCTGATGCTCAATTCTTCTTTTATTGCTTATATTTAGGAGATGGCAGTAAGATGGCTGATGCGACAACTTTATTATCAATCTGTGATCCTGTGCACATGGTTCTTATAAAGACAGATACATCTGGAGAAACAACTTTAATGGCTTCACACTACTTGGAATGGCGGTCTTTGCTGAGCTCACCAGATGGTAAAGTGAGCATGTCTTTAGAGCTATTGGGTGTAGGTACGAATTCCATTGCATTGCCATGATCTAATATTTCAATTTGGAGATTAGATTTTTTTAAATTTACTCGTGGGATATGAAATTGCTGGCTGAGCTGGCATTTAGTTGACGCTGCAAAGGTGGTGGTGAGCTGTCACCTTGAATTTTGCAATCAAGTTCTGCAGGTAAGCCCACAATGCCATTAGGAACAGAATTCCAGGATTTTGACCCAGCCACAGCAAAGAAACAGCGATTACATTTCCAAGTTGTGGTGGGAATTGCTTGGGAGGGAGTTTGCAGGTGATGGTGTTCCCATGTATCTACTGCCCTTGTCTTTCTACGTGATTGTAGGTTTGGAAGGTGCCGGCATAAGGTCTTTGGCGAATTTCTGTAATATATCTTGTGGATAGTACACACTGCGAGTGAGCATCAATGGCAGAGTGCCTGAATGTTTGTGGATGTGGTGCCAATTAAATGGGCTGCTTTGTTCTGAATGGTGTCAAGTTTCTTAAGTGTTGTTGGAGCTGCATTCACCTAGGCAAGCAGAGGATATTCCACTTCTGACTTGTGCTTTGTAGCTTTGGGGAGTTGGGATGTGAGTTACTCATTGCAGTATTCCTAGGCTCTGACTTACTCTTGTAGACACTCCTATTCATGTGGTATTAAAGTTCTGAAGTTTATAATACCAATTTGCCTTGTGAGGCTTAACTTGCTTACTTGAGGGTTTTATTTTGATTGTTACAAGCAATAAAGTTTTAAAATCATTGTTTCAGTACTTGATTTTCTCTAAGTTTTCTTAATAAGTAGCTGAATTAAAGGTAACTTGTGATTTAGCCAAATAGTAGCAAATCCAGTTGAGTTTCTGGTCAATGTTCACCCCCAGGAGGTTGATAGTGGGATATTCAGTAATGATAATGCCACTGAATTTGGTGGTGGTTAGATTGATGGTCATCGCCTAGCATTTGAGGTACTAATGTTACTTGCCACTTTTCAGCCCAAGCCTGAACATCCGATGCTTTGCCTTCATCTATCCTGCTTATTACCACCTCCAAAAAAATTCCAGTAAATTTATCAGGCATGGTTTCTCCTTCTTAAGCCATGCTTAATAATAGTATGTATAATAGACTGTAACATTTTCCCAATGTTAAGCTAATTGGCCTGTTTTTGACTCCTTTACTTTTAAATGTTACATTGGCAGTTTTTCAAACCTCTCAGACTTTTCCAGAATGTAAGAACTCCTGGAAGAATACTACCAGTGCATCTGTTATTTCAGTAGCTACTTCTATAACTTGCCTAGACTGCATCTCATCAGGTCTAGCAATTACTTGGCCTTCAGTTCTGCTGGATTCACGAGAACTTTAGCTCTAGTGGTAGTTATGATATTTGTCTCTCTCTCTCTTCTCCTCCCCACCCCCAACAGACACACACCACTTTGCCCTTTGATTATTTAGTAATTCTGCAAAGCTAGTAATGTTTCCTACGTTGAAGACTCGTGCAAAGTATTTAGTCAACATCTCTGCCATTTCCTGATTCACCATTATTATTCTGCCAGCCTCATTCTCTAAGGAAACTGCCGCTCACTTTGGCTTCTCTTTTTATATATTCAAAGAAGCTCTCGCTGTCTGTCTTGATTATTATTTAAGTTTACTCTCAAAGTTTATCTTCTCCCTTTATTTTGGTTATCTTGTGTTGTTTTATAAAAAAACTCCCAGCCAAAACTGCCACTAATCTTTGCCACACATATTTTCCTTTGAATTTGATGCTATCCTTAACTAATTAACCATAGTTCACATATCCCCTTGCAGGGTTATCCTGTCGTTGTGTGCAATGAACTATTTTCTTCATTGTTCCTCAACCATTTTTTTTCTCTTAAACTCCCTTAACAGCCAACCCCAGACAGTTCTACCCTCACTTGTGATAGTCTTGCATGATAATCTGTGTCTATAAATTTGCAATTTTATGAACTGTTATGGGTATCCACACACATGAATGTAACCCTCATTTAGAGTTCATTACTTTCTCCCTTACTCCCAACTCCACCTATCAACTTACTAAGTTCTATTTTAATGCTATCTGCCTCCCTCAGCATTTTTGTGCACACTGGTATTCCTTTCTAATATTCTTGCACTCCTGCTGAATTAATTTAAATCCTCCCAACAGCTTTAGCAAAACACTATGCAGGGAGCTCAGTCCTGACTCTCTACAGATGCAAGCTGTACGTAATTAATTGAGCAACTATAACAACTGTCAATAACTTAGTGTAAAGGCATCTTTTAATGATTTATTAATTCCCAAGATTCAAATGTCAAAACCTGTTGTTGAATTTATAGACATTGGCTAACTTGCTACATGTTTCTAGTGATTTTTGTTTTTATTGTATTCGTTAGAGGTTTACGGTTTTTTTAGAATGAGGGCTATAATTTTGAATTCACTTGACATGAAACATTTACTCAAACAAATTCTTCTACTTTCAGGCACAGAGTCTAAAGTTCCTGTTGGAGTTTTGAATATAAAACTTGAAATATATCCCAGGCTGGTGCAACCATTAAACCAAGAAATAGTAAATACTCAGGTATGGTATGTCATGTTAATTGTCATGGAGGGAATTCTTTCCTTTCGTACTCATAGGGAGAGACCAGTGAATTCTGATTATCTTGAGGAAAAACAATTTTAAACGTCAGTCATGTTGAACTAAACTAACATCCCTTTCTGTAATTCCTACTAACTATTTCATAGACGCGTACAGCACAGAAAATAGACCCTCTGGTCCAACTCAACCATGCCAACCAAGTTTCCCAAACTAAACTAGTCCCACTTGGCTGCATTTAGCCCTATCCCTCTAAACCTTTCCTATTTATTTTTTAAACGTCCGAATGTTTTTTAAATGTTGTAACTATACTTCCTCTGGCAGTTCATTCCATGTACAAACCACCCACTGTGTGGAAACTGTTGCTCCTCAAAATTAAACTTAAAAATGCCCCCTAGTTTTGAACTCCCCCATCTAGAGGCAAGACATTTGCTGTTTATTTATGCCCCTGATGATTTAATAAACCTCTATAACCTCAACCTCCTGCGCTCCAATGAAAATTCCAGCCTATCCAGCCTCTCCCTATAATTCAAACGCTATAATCCTGATAAAATCCTGGTAAATCTTTTCTGAACCCTCTCCAATTTAATAATATCCTTCCTATTGTTGGACGACCAGAACTGGACACAGTACTCCAAAAGTGGCCTCACTAATTGTCCTGCACAACCTCAACGTGATGTCCCAACTCTTGTACTCAATGGTCTGAGCAATGAAGGGAAGCGTGCTAAATGCCTTCTGTCTACTTCTGGTGCAACTTTCAAAGAATTATATACCTGAACCCCTAGGTCTCTGTTTGACAAAACGACCCATGGCTTTACCATTAAATGTATAAATCCTACCCTTGTTTGTTTTACCAAAATGCAATACCTTGCATTTATCCAACTTAAACTCCATCTGCCACTCCTCAGCCCATTGGCCCAATTGATCAAGATCCCTTTGTAATCTTAGATAACCTTCTTCACTGTCAACTATACCACCAATTTTGGTGTCATCCACAAACTTACTAAGCATGCCTCCTAAATTCTCATCCAAATTGTTTATATAAATGACAAACAACAGTGGACCCAGCACCGATCCCTGCAGAACACTGCTGGTCACATGCCTCCAATCCACAAAACAACTCTCCACACTGTTTCGTATCGTGAAGCCAATTTTGCATCCGGTTGGCAAGCTTTTCCTGATGATATGATCCATGTGATCTAACTTTACTAATCAGTATACTATGAGTATTTTTTTTAAACGAGCAGTTAGGAAATCGTTGGTGTTATGCTAAACAGTTCACAGTTTTGGACAAATTGCTTTGTTGAAAGACAATGTGACCTCTATATAAGACTTGTACAACCAGCCAGAGACATTAGTTCTCTTTTGTTATACCACTTCTAGTTCCACCTGAGTACAAGCATCACTCGTTCCAATTGAAAATGCGGTTCTTGGTTCTACTTAAGTTTATCAAACAGATGTTTCCACTTTCCAGTTATTTAAACATTCATATAGCTACAATAGGTTCATTTGGCTAAATGTCACTCCCATAGTAGCTGATAAACAGACTCATTCTGAATGAGGTGTAATATAAAATGGCTTCCCAACCTTGTCAGGTACCTATGCATGACCAGGGGTTATGGTGTCTTTAAGTTCAGACTGTGAATTCAGTTTTCTTTCTGCCTTTGTCTAAAGCTTTGAATTTGGTTGGTTGATTTTTCCAGCTATCTATAATTATCCAGGTCCCTAGCGAACTCTGGAAATCATTGTTCCCCAGGATGTAGAAAGCAACATTTTGTTTTCAATACATTAAATGACTAAGACATGACAATGAACAAATTGGAACATATATTTGATATTACAATCTAGGACATGCTGCCTTGTGTGTTCTCCCACTTTTCCAGAAGGTGGAGTCAGTAGCTTTCTAATGAATTCAACTGATTGTAAACCACAGATTGGTTTGTATTTCATATATGATTGAATAGACGGCAATTTTTTAGTGAGTTACATCTATTTCTTGTCGTTCCTCACATCATCAAACAGCAAAACAGGCCACTCCATTTCAACTATAGTCTGAATTCCATGTTAATGGCCCCTGACTAGCTGACAATAACTACTGGAAGGCTACTTGGATTCATAGCTTCACTTGGAAAATCTCAGGTTCCTTGTGGATTAGAAACTAAGACTGTGGTTCTTACTGTCTCAGACTCGCATAAGTTTCCTTCTCCACTGAGAAGGAGAAAGGCTGACTTCACTCATTCCTCAACTCTGTCATTACTGTTTGCTGAACTAGTCAAAGTGCTAAGTTTGACTGATCCCCTTCCTACAGCAAACTTGGAAGTATCTGTATGTCCGTTCGGTAATTCGGTAGAATCGTAAAATCCCTAAAGTGCAGACAGAGGCCTTTTGGACTACCCTATACCTGCATTTACCATGGCTAATCCATCCAACCTGCACATCCCTGGACAGTAGGGGGCAATTTAGCATGGCCAATTCACCTAACCTGCACATCTTTGAACTGTAGGAAGAAAGTGGAGCACCTGGCAGAGACCTATGCAGACATGGGGAGAACATGTAAGCTCCACATAGACATTCAGCCAAGATTGGAATCTAACCCAGGTGCCTGGCGCTGTAGGCAGCAGTGCTAACCACTGTGCTGCCCATACACCTGATCCTCCTTCCTGGCTCCCTACCATGGCTACAGCGCATACTATTTAAGGATACCTACCAGTATGGCGCAGTGTGTTTGGCTACTCTCAGACTTTAAACTCTGCTATTATAAGGACAGGAACATGCAGTGGCTTTGCCATCACCTCCAGGTTTTCCTTTCGACCGCACTCCATTTTGACTTGGATATCTGTTGCCATTCCTTCATGATGGTTGCATCAAAATCCTGGAATTTCTGACCTAATGCCTTCCTTTTAGAAACTTAGAGGCGCCAGTATTTTCTATGCTGTAAATATCCCGTCCTCCCTCTTGATTCTCTACCTTGGCCACAGTGCATTCTATCTACCTTCATTCCAATTTGTCTCTGGATCATTTACCTGGATTACTGGATCAGACTGAGGAAAAACTGTGGGAAAATTAAGGATCTTTAATAAAGAGATACTTCAGGTATAAACTAGGTAAATTTCAACTAGGGTGAAATGGTAGGGTAATCAAACACACAGTTCCTTGGATGAAGAGGGAGATACAGGCCAGAACAGTTGTTATGCCAGTGTAGTGGGAGGTCCGTGTGGGGACGCAACAGAATCCCCATTTTAGCAGACTGAAGTAATTACACTGAAAATTGTATTTTCTTCTGTGCCAATTGGCTGCTTGGAACCCTCTGACAGTCTCCATTTAAATCAGAGACATCGGAGGGTTCCATTGAAATTACGTAAAGTAGTTGCTTAGGAAAAGTTAGACTATTAAACACTTCGTCTAACTCCTGAGTAACCATTCAACAGATCCCGTATTCACCTCATACGGCCTCAACTGCATCTCTCCAGATCCCTAGCACCATCCTGAACCTGACCTAAGCCCCCTAGTCTCAACACCTACCCTTGCTGACCCTGAGCATTCCCAACCACCCTGATCTGTCCTAAACACTGCATCACTTGCCTTGTCAGCTGCCTAGCACCCTACACATTTAGCATTTTATCAACTATGCACCCTAGCCCCTTCACATTTGGCACCCTACTCCTACTCATCTGGCTTCTTACCCCTGCAACCCGTTCCTTCAGTTGGCATCTTACTTGTGTAGCACCGTACCCACCTTGCACCCTACTTGGTCTATCACTTCTATCCATTTGGCATCCTGAGGAAGAGGAATCTGAGAAAATATCAATAGAAACTGAGATAGTAGAGAAAATGGATTTGATGAAATTTGAGAGAAATGAGCCACTGAAGTGCTGGTGATGCTTAGATTTGGTCAGTCTGGATAGCTTGCATCTTGGGTTGAGGGAATTTTTTTTAAGCTTCCTTAGATGTGTTGGAGGTCCCAGAGTAATGGAGAGTGGCAAATGTTACTGACTTTTTTCGGAAAAAAAAGCCACAAGGCCAGTTGTATGAATTACGGATCAGTTAGCCTAATATCACCGGTAGGAAAAGCTTTGGAAAAGAATCAACAGACATTCAGAGAGGTTCAAGTTAACTTTAGGAGAGCCAGTTCAGATTTATAAAAGGCAGATCGGCTTGACCTTCATCCTGATTATTTGATAAAGAAGTGCCACTGATGAGGGGAATGTGTTGGATGTTTGCCTAAATAGATTATAAGAAAGTGCTCGACAAGGTACAACATAAACATTGTTAATAAATTGAGGCTTAGAAGGAGCTCTGAGTGTGCAATTGGATTGAAAAGAAAATTAAGTCAAGGACAAAAAGCAGCAAGTCATAGTAGTAGCTGAATGCTTTCTCGAGGTGGAGGATAGTCAACAGTCATATTCCCCAGGGGTCAGTGCTTGCACCACAGCTCTCTCACTGAACATAAATGATTTGCATCTTGGAATATGGTGTAAAATTTCAAAATTGGCTAATGTTCTCCACTCCTCAAGTTTGCTTACAGTGAGGATGAAATGAATTGCCTGTGACCGGAGGTAGATAAGCCAGCATAATGGGCACCCAAGTGGGAGATGGGTTACAGAGACCAAGCAGAGGACTGGATCTGATTGGATTATTTTGCAGGGAGTTGGCATGCATTTGATAGACAAAATAGCCCCTTATAAATTATGATGACTTTTTCTAAGCTAACACAAGAGAATTAACTATTTTGACAAGAAACTTTGCTGCTCTGGAAGCCTTACTCCGGCATTGTCTTCAAAAAAGTGAAGACTCTTGGCACAGCATATCTAAAAATATTCCTTTGTATAGGAAAGCACCAGGACCCTGACCATACAGTCAGGTTTACTTTCTACTAAATGGAAACAGATATTGGTGACACCCACCCCTTTTCATTGTATAGTATGGTACTTGTGCTTTGTAAGAATTTTCTTTCACAGTTTTGACCATAAATGCATTTTTAAAAATTAATTTCACTTCAAATTTGCAGCTAGCCTTAGAGCGTAAAAAGACTGCAGAAAAGGAACGCTTATATCTTGTATATGCCAAGCAATGGTGGAGAGAGTACCTTCAGATCAGACCTTCACATAACACCAGGCTTGTGAAAATCTTTGCACAGGTTTGTATCTAATTTGTGTTGTGCTTATGCAAGTTGGTATTGGGGATGGTGCTGTAAAGTAGTCAACAACTTTGGGAGAGGAAGAACGCTGGGGGGAGAAAGATATGAACCAGAGAATATATGTCTTATATCTACAGATATACCTATAGAACTTCTTGCTATCGTTCTTACATTTCTAGTTTGCTCACTATCATACTTTTTTCCCTTGCTCCTGATTAATCTTTTAATTATTCTTTACCTTTTCTTTATATTCCAGCCAGTTATCTGCACTGCCTCTCATCATTGCAAATCATATTCATTTACCTTAAGTTTGCTTCCCTGAACTACTTTAATTAACCATGAATGGTGGGTCCTCCTTTGGAATCTTTCTTCATAGTAGGGACACAGTTATTCTGAGTACTTGAAATATCTCCATCAATGCCTGCCAATGCTTCTGTATTGCACCATCTCCTAACCTAGTAGCCCAGTTCATTTCATGCCCACATAATTGCCTAGATTTCAGTTTAGAAAGTTAGTCTTAGACCCACTCATCGCTCTTTCAAACTGGATGTAAAATTCAATCATATTGTGGTTGCTGCTATCTTGAAACGCCTTTTTTCTGAGGTTCTTAAATCTTATCACATTATGTAGGAGCGTAACTCCCGACCGGAGACAAAGACTCGGGACGCAGACAAGATTTAGGTAGGGACAGGCTTATTCAAGCAAAAACCGGTTAATGCAGGGAGAGCTCCAAAGATCTTTCCTGAATCTGGCCTCTACTGAGAACCCAATCATTCCCTTAATCTATGCATTGTATTAATTCACATTTCCAAGTTACACGTTATACTCCTTCAGGCTTGTCCCAGACTTGCTTATCTCTAAGGACTGCTTGAATTCTGTTATTTATTGAATTCCATGTGCTGTCCCTATCAAATTCTGTTATTCCTCTTATTTTCCACTGTCCCAATTATTTATATATATAAATGTAAATAACTGCTATAAGATTCGTAATATTAATTTCTGTCACAAAGTTAGTTATAAAGTGTAAAGTTATACAGCTACTTCTAGTGTTAGCACTTATTAGAAAAAAGTTGGGAACAATCTATTTCATTCAGGACATGCCAGGCATCCTTTTAGAGATGAGGAAAGCATCTCATGAGACTAATTAACTTTCACATCTATATTTTTCCTCTAATTCTTCCACTGTACTTTTTGTTATATATGTTTATCTATAATTATGTTGAAATCCCTGATTATCTGAAGAATTTTTAACTAGAACCTATTTCTTAATATTGTGCATAACTTCAAAGAAACAAATGATTACTACAAACTAACTCTAGCTGGAGGAATACAGCAGGCCAGCAACAGAGGAGCAAGAAAGTTGACGTTTCGGAAAACCCAAAAAATCAACTTTCCTGCTCTTCTGATGCTGCCTGGCCTGGTGTGTTCCTCTGATGCTGCCTGGCCTGGTGTGTTCCTCCAGCTCGACACTGTATTGTCCCTGACTCCAGCATCTGCAGTTCTTGCTATCTCTAAATAACTTTAGCTGTTGTTTCCATCGCTGCTTAATGAGTTAGGCTGACTGGTTCATGGACTGAGATTTACACCCCTTCTTTGAACCAGTGCTTTTCATTCAATGGGAAAACATCCTTTCAATAATGAGGCTAAAATCAATCACTTGTCATATTTTAATGAACTTGTGTCTATCCTTCGATATCCTCTTATTAAGCTATCCCACCTTGGAGTAGCCATGTTCAAAGGTACCGTTATGTTTCACTTAAATGCTGGACAGGCTGTTTAATTTTATTTATCCCTTGTCTGCCATTTTGTGCCTTAATGCTTTCAAACGTAGGCTACCCTTACAGATATCTCCCCCGCTTTGGCCCTATACCAGATTATGGCCATTGGGACATTATTGGTCCAGGAACTCCCTACCTACGTCCCAATTAAGCCTACCTCAGTCCATGAGTAGATGTCTTTTGGTGATGTTGCATCCACGATTCTCTTCCTGTCATTTGATGAGCTGGTCATTTTCTTTCGTCATTCCACTAATGGTCTGTTGGCATGAAAGCATGTAGCAAGACCACCTTCTTGATCCGTGGCCCTTCCGCAGCTGTCGTCTTCATTACTGTGGCTTGAGGAAGCCATAAACAAGGTGACACAAACATATTATGACATTGAAAATTACTATTCCCTGTGCAATGGATGTGCCCAGGGATTCTATCCATCCTGTTGCCCAACTCCATAGGGTCGAAGATGGGGGTTGTTTAAGTTTGTTCATTTCTTTTTGGATGTGATCAACCAAATTAGTAATTTCTTTGAAGTTGTTGGGGATGTGCGTATAGCACTCAATGTACCCTCTTTCTCGGCTAATATCAAGTCCAAGGCCATTTGATTCTGCAGTGCCATGGCTCTGCATTTATCTTGCCCAGGGCCTGTGAGGTGTCGTTAGACACTTGTTCTAAGACTGCGGCCATAATGATAGATTCTCTGGCTAATTTGGCTGTACCATTACCTGGGTATCAATCTGTTTCTGAGATTGCACTTTTTTCGGCAGCAAATAAACAACAGCAAGAAGACACTGTACACCCCAACACACTGGCCACCTTACCATATATTAGAAACATTTCGGAACTGACTACAAGGCTCCTACAACCGCTTGAAGTAATGATAGCACACAAACTAACAGCCAACTATTCTCAAAGACGAAAGACCCATACCCACAATGAGCAGGACAAATGTGATGTTCAAAATACCATGCTGCAACTTGGAGAAGCAATATGTTGGACAGGAAACTTGCCACCAGGATACATGAACACCAACTCACAGCAAAAAGGCACAACCAACTCTGCCTCGTTTCTATTCAGCCCGACAAAGAAGGACATCAGTTTAACTGGGACAACGTAAAAATACTAGGAGAAGCAAAACAAAGACAAGCATGAGAATTCGTGGCAGCCTACTAATACTATAAACAAACATGTTGAAATAGACCCCGTCTGCATACCACTACAGAGCAAAACTGGAAACAGAAGTACCCACCATAACAGCCCGGACCATATAAATTCAGAACGGAACTGAACAGAACAACAGCGCTTCAATGGAGGCTAGACAGGGCTGAAGATGTCATCTGGAAGGGGACGAAACATTTGCACGAAAACCAGTCAGCTTGGCGAACCAAGCAACAACTCCAGCCACAACCCGAGGTATGGATCTTCACTAAAACCATTCAGACTGCCATCCTGCGGTCAAGGATCCTGTTCCTTCTGCTTGTTGTTGGTTACTTAGGGACGGTCCTTTAAAACCTGCAAGAGGGAGAGATGAGAGAGAGAATACCAGACTAGCAGGCTGGAATGTTATACTGTTAACTCTTGTATACACTTAGATGGGTAGGATGCCTCCATTTTCGTTAAGTGCGCTCCTGTTACCTGTGAATATTACCTCATGAGGTCCGACCCATTGGGGGAACAAGGCTCCCTTGCTTGGGATTATTTTTGCCAGGACTTTTTGATCCTGGGGCTGGCATTTCTGTTTGTCCTGGACATTCCTCAGACTCCCAATTCTTGACAAGCTGCTGATCTCATGCCTGTCTATGAAGTATGCGTAAATTCTTACAGAGAGATTTCATGTAATCCCAAACTTGTCCCTTGCTGTTGGTCAGTTCTGCTCCCCCTGTGTTTAGGTCCTGGGGAGTGTCATTGCTTGTCCCATCATGAGCTCAAAGGGTGTCGGTCTAGTGGCCCTTGAGGGCATTGCCCTCTGGGCCATCAGAATGGCTGGTAGGGAAGGGGTTAATTTAACCCTTTCTCCTATCATTGCCTTGGTCAGAGACTTTTTCAGCATTCTATTCATTCTCTCTACTATACCCAAGCTGTGTGGGTAGGGGGGAATATGATACTTCTGTGTTATTCCCAAGAGTTTACATGCTTCCTTCAGGCACTTGCCTGTGAAGTGGGTCCCTTGGTCTGAGCCTAGTTGCAGAGGGGCACCCTACCTGGATATTATTTCAGCTGCCAGTAATTTTGCCACTGAGGTTGCGGCACAGTCCTTTGTGGGGAAAACTTCTACCCATATTGTGAACTGGTCAACCATGACCAGACAGAATTTCTTATTCTGACTCTGTGGATGTCGTCCTATAAAGTCCATTTGAATATGGTCCCTGTGGGCAGGGCTGATGCTCATTTTAGCATTCCCTGTCCAGGTTCTGTGTGTGCAAAAGCAGTGCACCTCTGGCAAAATTTAACTACGTCTCTTCCCATTTCTTTCCAACAACATCAATTAAATATTAGCTGTATCATTTTATCCTTCCCTATGTATGTTAATCCATGGTAAACATTGCATAAGGTCTGTTGGCAGAATTTGAGAGCTAAGACCTTACCTTCTTTCCTGCAAATATCATCTGCCCCTAACGCTGCCCTGTCTTTAATTCATTTTGCTTTTTCCTCTGAGCTAACTGCTGCATGTAAATTTAAAATGTTCCTTTCATCATCTTTGACTTCCGACTCTCTCACAGCTGCTATCGTTACCATTTTCTGTTCTAATATTGCTTTTGCTGCACTGTTTGTGTGGTTGTTCCCTCTCTGTTCAGGTGTCTGAATCTTTATGTGCTTTTACTTTAATTACTGCTACCTCCTTCAGTTCAATATCTGCAGCCACTAGGCCCTTGACTAGGATCTTGTGTTGAATTACACTAACATTCGAGGTAACGTAACCCTGTCTTGCCCATGCTGTCACGTAGTCATGGACTACACCGAAGGTATATCTACTGCCTGTGTAGATATTAACACTTTATCCTCTCCCTAAGTGCAGGGTGGCAGTAATTGCTTTTAGTTTGGTTACCTGGGCAGAGTGACATCCTTGTTTCCTTTCTCCTGCCAAAAGCTTCCCTTTCAAATTAATCACGGCGCACCCTGTCCAGGCCTCACCATCATAATACTTCTGTGCTCCATCTACAATCATGCATTTCACGTCTGGCCCCTCTAATGGCTCTTCCTTAACTTCACCCTGTCTCTCCTCTTCCTGCTCCATGAGGGGGATACAATCAAGTGTGTTTCCTTCCTGATTCACATAGCTTGCTGGGTTCTCTCTTTTATCTTTAACCACTTCCACGTCCTTGTCTCCTGGCAACAGTGTGACTTTCCATTTGGCTCGCCGACTGTAGCACCTCTCAATTTGCCAGTTTCCAATAGCTGGACTATACTACTACTGAATGTAATACTTGTGTCCCTGGTCGTGTCAAGGTGAGGGAATGTCGTTAGTGCCCAGGTAATACCTTGTGTGGTTCGGACACACGAGTGTTGTCCCACCATGACTGGATCCATTCTGCCTGAGTAGTATCTCACGGGCCGGAGCTTCTCTGTAACACTACTGCAGATTGATTGCAGAGATAGTAGGAACTGCAGATGCTGGAGAATCTGAGATAACAAGGTGAAGAGCTGGATGAACACAGCAGGCCAAGCAACATCAGAGGAGCAGGAAAGCTGACGTTTCGGGTCTAGACTCTGCTCCTCTGATGCTGCTTGGCTTATTGCAGATTGATTGCCCTTGCTTTCACTACAGAAGAGGTGAAAGGGCTTTTTTGGGTCAGGAACTCCTATTGCTGGTGCAGAGGCCAGTGTCTGTTTGATTTTGACAAGGGCCATCTCTTGCTCCAGCCCCTAATCAACTTTCTTTGAGAGCATGCCCCTGCTTTGGTAAGATCTTGCAGGGGTCCTGCAAGTAATTTTTGCTGTAATTTTCTACAAAGTTCCTGCAATAGTTAAATAGTCCTAAGACTTGTCTTATCCCATTAATTTTTTCAATACTGTAGTTTAACTATTATCACCTCTTTAATTCCAGACTTCATCTGAAATGTCCCTTTTTTCTGTTACTTGATAATTCATTCTAGATACTTAATATCTCTATGTAACTTTGTCTAAATTTAAAGTTCTGTTTTATTCCCTCAAAGTTACTAACAATTTTTATACATCAAAATTCCTACTCCCTAACGCTTTTAATGTTTCCACAATACTTCTCCAATGCTAAGAAATAAACAACCTCCATCGATTTTTCTTCAAACAGAGTGGGGTAATTAGTATTGATCTACTGTGGAAAAGGGGGTGGGGTGTAAACTCTTGCACGTAATTAAGTAAACTTTCGCTTCTCCTTCTGCAGGAACAAAAATGTTATACTTTAAGAAAAAGCTCACCTCCTTTGCTAAATTTGCCTTTCCTAATTCCTTTATCAGCTTTCTCAGACTTTCGAGCATATAATCAGAATGTTGTTCAAAGAAAACTGCATTTCCAAGATTTCAAATTTTCTTACAGCTCTCTGCTTCTTCCTGGAGCAAAGACCTGAACCATTCCCACCCACCACCACCCTCTTCCGCTTGGCTGAGCTTGTCCTCACCCTCAACAACTTCTCTTTCAACTCCTGTCATTTTCTTCAGGTAAGAGGGGTTGCCATGGGTACCCGCATGGGCCCGAGTTATGCCTGTCTCTTCGTGGGGTACGTGGAACATTCCTTGTTCCAGTCCTATTCCAGACCCCACCCACAACTCTTTCTCCGATACATCGATGATATCATCGGTGCTGCTTCCCTCTCTCGTTGAGAATTGGAAAACTTCATCAATTTCGCCTCCAATTTCCACCCTGCCCTCACTTTCACCTGGTCTATCTCTGATTCCTCCCTTCCCTTCCTCGACATTTCTGTTTCCATTTCTGGGGATAGACTGGCCACTAATATGCATTACAAACCCACCGACTCCCACAGCTACCTGGACTATATATCCTCACACCCCACTTCCTGTAAAGACTCCATCCCATTCTCTCAGTTCCTCCGTCTCCGTCGCATATGTTCAGATGAGGCCAACTTCGACAAGGGAGCCTCCAAAATGTCCACATTCTTCCTCAACCGAGGATTCCCCAGCTCCGTTGTCGACAGGGCCCTCAATCGGGTCTCCCGCACTTCTGCCCTCACCACTTCTCTTCCGCAACAGCGATAGGGTTCCCCTTATGCTCACCTACCATCCCACCAGCATCCACATCCAGAAGATCATCAGACGCCATTTCCGCCACCTCCAGCAAGATGCCACCACCAGACACGTGTTCCCCTCCTCTCCCTTGTCCGCCTTCCGCAGGGACCATTCCCTCCGGGACACCCTGGTCCATACTTCCTTCACCCCCAACACCTCCAGCACCTTCTCCTGTAACCAGCGAAGGTGCAACACCTGCGCATTTACCACCTCCCTCCCCAGTATCCAAGGGCCCAAACATACCTTCCAGGTGAAGCAACACTTCACCTGCACTTCCAAGAATCTAGTCTACTGCATTCGCTTCTCACAATGTGGTCTCCTCTACGTTGGGGAAACGAAGCGTAGACTTGGCAACCGCTTCGCAGAACATCTATGTTCTGCTCGCAGAAAAGACCCTGAACTACCTGTTGCCTGCCACTTCAATGCACCACCTTGCTCCCTGGCCAACATCTCTGTCTTCGGCTTGCTACAGTGTTCCAGTGAAGCCCAGTGCAAG
Organism: Rhincodon typus; assembly: GCF_021869965.1. Taxonomy (NCBI): domain Eukaryota; kingdom Metazoa; phylum Chordata; class Chondrichthyes; order Orectolobiformes; family Rhincodontidae; genus Rhincodon; species Rhincodon typus. Next base: position 110,377,918 of record NC_063335.1, on the reverse strand, counting down.
CTGGAGGAACAACACCTCATTTTCTGCTTGGGGACCCTACAGCCCTCCGGCCTCAATACTGAGTTCAATAATTTTAGGGCCTAAACTCTCCCATGTCCCAGCCCCACACACCAGGCCTTGTTACCACATAGCCTGCCACTACACCTCCCCAGTTGTTAGTCACTAACAGTCCCCATTAACAAGTATTCACCCTCCCAGCCTGATCGTTAGCAACTCCTTTGTCTGTCCAACTGTCTTTCTCTCTCTTTGGGCTCTATCCTATCGTTTACTCCCTACCCCAGCCACCTCCCTGTTTTCTACATATAAACTGACGTTTTCCCAGCCACCATCAGTTCTGAGGAAGGGTCACCGGACCCGAAACGTTAACTCTGTTTTCTCTTCCACAGATGCTGCCAGACCTGCTGAGCTTTTCCAGCAACTTTGTTTTTGTTCCAAATTTTCTATTTGCATTCTTTCACACCTTTTACAATGAGCAAATCTTATCTTCCAGAATTAAAGATTCACTGGTGTTAGAATGGTATTGGAAGTTCCCTCTGGCCAGAAAGGGAAATTCCAAACTTGGTAATTTCTGGAATTAAAATTTACCCTAGTCCAAACACAACATGGAGCCAATACCAAAAGATAAACTTTAACCAAGCTTTACGAACCAAATTTTTAAACCAACGTTTCATCACAGACTGTTGCTTTGCACAACCAGTGATTATTTTGTTAATCATACATTACATTAACCACACATGTTCCCTTCTTATACAGGCACACCACACTTTTAAATCACCATACATTCCCAAATGCAAACTAACTTCAAAATATCCCCAGATCATGAGCTCCAAGGAACAAAAACACACAAATAGCATAAGACAACATTTAGCAACCAACAAACAAAGGTACATTTAAACCAGACCACAAAGAGTTAACACCCCTGCAAGGTCCAGTGAACTAACACAAAAAGCCATCTCCCCCTCTCACTCACTTATAAACACTGCAGCTATTTTTGCTTTTCTCTGTGCCTTTTCGGCATTCTGTTTAAACAGAGCCACAAGGATGGTTAATCCTTTGGTCCCTTTTCTTTCTGCTGACCTAGCCGCTAGACTTTCTGTTCTGATTTGGATCCCTCACTATTCCAGCTGTCCTCTGTCATGTCTTAGTGGTACTTTATATATTTTCAAACACTGTCTGCAGAATGGACCAGTCTGGGACCCAGCAGGTTTATTTCCAGTCTTTTTCTGCCATTCCCCTGAACTCCCTCCTGGCTGTCTAGCTGCTTCTATTTATTGTGTTTTTTTGTTTTTGCTTGAGGATTTTCAGTCTCTTATTAATCATTTGGTAGCTATCACCTTTTAGCTCCTGAGGATTTCTGACTTCCTATCTATATTTTGGTAGCTGTCGGTGCCGGCGGCCCTACTACCACACCTGTAATTCTGTCCTCTCCTGCTCACTCCAGTTTAAAAAGTTGGTTTTGTGCCCTGGTTTACAGGAACTTCCACGCCGAGTGCTGCGCTAACTAAAGGGTGGTAAATAAACGTACTCTCCCAAATCGTGGCCCAGGGTATGCCAGCTTCAAGCAGAGGCTCTTGGCTAGCTCGCCAATCTGTAGGATCGTAACCCCCACCCCTCCCCCACCAGGGAAGAAACTCAGGAGACAAGCAGGATTCAAGCAGGGGCAAACTTTTAACCAAGCAGCAACCAGTTAATGTAGGGAGAAGAACATAAGAACTAGGAGCAGGAGTAGGCCATCTGGCCCCTCGAGCCTGCCCTGCCATTTAATAAGATCATGGCTGATTTGAGACTCAGCTCCACTTACCCGCCCACTCACCATAACTCTTAATTCCTTTACTGTTCAAAAATTTATTTAGCCTTGCCTTAAAAACATTCAGCGAGGTAGCTTCAACCGCTTCACTAGGCAGGGAATTCCACAGATTCACAACCCATAACTTCGAAATGTAACTTAATAGGATGCATAGGATACCAAAGGATACCATAGGATGCGTGGAGATTACAATGTCTGTTAAACACCAAGAGATCACAGGAACCTGGGGCTGTCCACAGGAATGCTTATCATTGATTAGGTGTTTCACAGGGTTGGATGAACGGAACAAGGGGAAGCTGTATGTGATTATTGTGACAATACGTATAAACATGCTGCATTTCATTGTAAAAACCAGAACATGTCATTGATCTCTCTTCCGATCTGCGCTGTAGATTAAGGGAATGATTAGGTTCGCACATTAAGCCAGATTATCTCTAAGGACTGCTTGAATTCTGTTATTCATTGTACTGCATATGCAATCTCTATGAAATTCTGTTATTCCTTTAATATTTTCCACTGTTCCAATTTTATACACACATATAATATAAAAAATACAAATACAGTTGGTCTTAACTAACTGCTCTAAGATTCGTAATATTCATTTGTTATAAAATTAGTTATAAAGTGTAAAGTTACACAGCTACTTCTACTGTTTGCACTTTTTAACTAATAAGTTGTGAACAATCTATTTCGTTCAGGACGTGCCACGCATCTTTTTGGAGATAAGGAAAGCATTTCACATGACTGATTAACTTTCACATCTATGTTTAAATGTTTTTCCTCTAATGCTTCTGTTATACTTTTTGCTATATATGTATATCTGTAATTATGTTGAAATCTATCTCTGATTGTCTGAAGAATCTTTAACTAGAATCTATTTCTTAATATTATGCATAACTTCAAAAAAAACAACTGATTACTACAAAATAACTTTAAGCAGCTAATGAGTTAGGCTGAATGGTTCATGGACTGAAATTTACACCCCTTGTTCAATGAGACAACATCCTTGTCATATTTTAATGAACTTGTGTCTATCCTTAGATATCATGTTATCAAACTGTCTCGGATGGTTGCTTGTAGGGCCTCCCATTCACCTTGGAGTAGCCTGTTCAAAGGTACCACTATGTTCCACTTGAATGCTGGAGCATGCTGTTTAATTCTTTTTAACCCTTGTTGGCCATTTTGTGTCATTCAAACACAAGCAACCCTTGCACATTACATAATACCAAGTCTAATATAAACTGTTCTCTGGCTGGTTCAAGAAAGTGCAGCTTTAAGTAGTACCCAATGAACTCCTAATCCAGGTTACTATTGCCAGTCAATTTTTCCAATTTAACTGGAGATTAACATCAGCCATGACCATTGTCCCTGTATCATAAATAGCCAATTTTTTTTCTTGTATATTTTATTCTACATTGTGGTTACTATTAAGGAGCCTGGAGATCACTCCCTCAAGTGACGTCTTTCCCTAACAATTCCTCATCTCCACCCAAAACCAATTCTACATTACTATCTCCTGAAACAAGGGCATCTCTAACTGTGGCATTAATGCCATCTTTGATTAACAATATTGCCATTCCACCTTTGTCTAACTTCCTGTTTTTCTTGAAGTCATGTATCCCTCAATATCCAGGATCCGCTGCTTGTCATCTTGCAGTCATGTTGCTGTATTGGCTATTAGATAATATTTAATATTAAATCAAAAGGCAAAGGAGTGGCGGCCTAGGAAATTAAAGTAAGTAGCTACAGAGATAGTGAATGCCCTGTTAATAATCTTCCAGAAATCCTTACATTCTGGAAAAGTCCCAGAGGACTGGAAAATAATAATGTAACTCCATTGTTTAAAAGAAATCAAAAAAAACAGTTAACTATAGACCAGTTAGCTTAATGTCTGTTATTAGGATAATGTTAGCCTATTATAAAGGATGGGAGAGCAAAGCATTTAGAAATGTATAGAATGTATAAGCACAGGAGGTAACAAGCAGGATGAATAGAGAAGAAGCAGTGAATCTAATATATTTGGATTTTCAGAAGGTATTTGATAAGCTGCCATAATAAGAGCCCATGGTGTTACAGTAGTATATTAGCATGGGTAGAGGATTAGCCTACTAATAGAATACACATAGGCATTTTCAGAATGGCTACCTGTAACTAGTAGAGTGCTACAAGGATCAGTTCTGGGGCCACAATTATTTACAATAACTGATTTTGATGAGGAAAGTAAATGTACTATAGCCACGTTTGTGGGTCACAGATAAATAGATAAGTGACACATAATCTGCAGAGGGATATAAAATGGAGAACTGTGAGGTTATATACTTTGGCAGGGTTATATACTTTGGCAGGGATTTTGGTGTCCTTGTCTATGAATCAGAAAAAGCTAGTACCCAAGTTTAGCAGGTAATGGAGAAGGCAACTAGAACGTTGGCATTTATTTCAAAGGGAATAGAGTATAAACATCAGGAGGTCTTGCTAAAACTATACAAGATGCTCTGAGGAAGGGTCACCGGACCCGAAACGTTAACTCTGTTTTCTTCTTCACAGATGCTGCCAGACCTGCTGAGCTTTTCCAGCAACTTTGTTTTTTGTTCCTGATTTACAGCATCCGGAGTTCTTTTGGTTTTTATACAAAATGCTAGTCTGACCACAGCTGGAATACTGTGACAGTTTTGGACACCTTATGTAAGAAAGGATATACTGGCATCGGAGGCAGTCCACGAAAGTTCACTAGGCTGGGTATGGAGGGACTGGCTTATGAGGAGGGCTTGAGTACACTAGGCCTATACTCATTTGAATTTAGAAGAATGAGCGGTGACCTTATTGAAACACCCAAGACTCTTTGGGTAGGTGTGGAATAGTTGTCTCCCCTAATGGCAGGGTATAGGACCAAAGGGAATAATCTCAGAATTAGGAGTTGCACATTTAAGGCAGAGATGAGGAATTTCTTCTATCAGTAGTGAATTCTTTGCACAGGTGTCAGTTGAGGCTGTGTCATTGTGTGTGTTCAGGCATTTTTGATCAGTAGGGAATTGAGGGTTATGGGAAAAGACGGGAAAGTGGAGTTGAGAATGATCCAACCGCCCATGATCTCATTGAATGGCAGAGTAGACTTGAAGGGCTGAATGGCCTACTTCTGCTGCTATGTCTTATGGTCTTTCTTCAATATGTTATCAATTCATTAACTTTATGAATGCTATATGCATCCAGAGCCTTTAATTTTGTGATTGTATTTTTTTAATGCCTTGACCTGGCTGGCGGTGTATTCTTAGGTTTTTTTTCTTCTCTGTACCTTCTGCTGTTCTCTGATCTTAATTTCCATATTAATGTTTTTTCTGTCCTGTCTTGACTGGAACCCTTGATCTGTTTTTTAATCTATCTAAACTGAATCCTTTAACCACTCCCCCCAATTTAGACTGGCAGCTCTCTATGGTGAAACTTTACCCAGAGTTAAATTGCTGCAGGACTGCTGCCTGAATTGTGATAATGTACCCCATAGCCTGAACCCCTAACCTTTTAGCTGGGAGCAGGTGGCATTGTGGTACCATGTCAAATCCAGCTTGTTGAAACTACTGACATCCATTTACGAGCAGTGCTCAGTGAATAGATAGTCATCAGGAGCCTGAATCCCCTTGTATAGGCATGAAGGACAAGCCCCTCCCCCTTGCCTCCACTATTGATGGCCTACCTACAATCAGCTCAGTGAATAGCCTGAGGATTGATCCTGTGAGCATCTTTGCCTAAACAGCAGAAGGAGCCACTTTCATTAAACTTGTAAATTTAATAATGTATTATTTTATGCTTAATTATCTTTCATTGTGAGATTACGTCCTGCAAATATTGTTGTAACCATGATGAGTGGACAAATTTATTTAGATTTAGTGCAAGTTCTAATTAACAAAATCCCTTTAATCTTTTCATTTAACTTTCAAATGTCTTCCGTGATTTATTCCTTCAAGTTTCAGTATAATATCCGTTAAGTTGAATGGGTGCCTTCCCTGAAAGGTGAAACTGTTTGCAAATTCAGTTATTCAAGTGTACCTCTGTTTAACAGCCTCTGATTCTGATCTACCTTTATTTACCCGTGAATGACATGTTTAGAAATGGTCTCTTCTTTCACTGAATGGACTAACTTTTTTTTATTTTTCTCTTTTTCTTCCTCTTCCACTTCAGGATGAGAATGGCGTGAACCGTCCAGTTTGCTCCTATGTAAGACCATTGCGTGCTGGGAGGCTTCTGGACACACCAAGGCAGGCAGCCCGATTTGTCAATGTGCTTGGTTATGAAAGAGCAGTTGGGGTTGGAGGTGGATCGAAGCAAGAGCAGTGGTGTACTCTGCTGCCTTTTCTCTGCAGAGGCAAGGTATTCCTTCTGTAATAAATTGTATTTCCAAAGGCAACAATGAATTCTGTCCTGAACAAGTGGTTGGTCAAAGCTAAGAAAGGTCTTCTGAATCAAAATCCTTGTGTGGCTTCTTGATTTTAGAATTCTGTGTCCTAGTTCTCCTTAAGCCTATGCTGCACTACCCAAATTCCCAGAGATGTCCATCCTTTCTCCTGATTTTTTTGAAAGATTGAAAGTCAGATTGCACCAAAGCAATGCATTGGCTGGAATCTTCTGGTCCCAGAAATGGATTCTTGGGAACATAGGAACAGGATTAGGTCATTCATCCTGTCAAGCCTGCACTGCTATTTAATAGCTCATCAAATATTTAAATGTCTTTTACCCACATTTCTCCATAACCCTTTATGCCATTGGTATTCAAAAAATTATCAATCTCTACTTAAAATATACCCAAAGAATGAGCATCTAGAGTCTTCCAAAAATTCACCACCCTCTGAATAAAAATATTTCTCCTTATTCCAACCCCACAATGGCACACCCTTGTTTTCAAATAGTGCTTCTTGCATTTAGATTCCCCAGCCAGGAGGAGCATCTTTTCTGCATCTACCCTGTCAATCCCTTTTAACTATTTTGAAGGTTTCAACAAGATCCTTTTTCATTCTTAGAAACTGGAGAATACAGGCCCAGTTTCCCAATCTCATTTCATAGCAAAGTCCCGCCATCCCAGGAGCAGGTCTGTTGAACTCTCTTTTTGGCAGTAATATCTTTCCCAAGATGAAGAAACCACTACTCCTGTATTCAAATCCTCTTGCAATAAAGGCTCACATTCCATTTGCCTTCCTAATAGATTGTTGCACCTGCATGTTAGCACTTCAGTGACTGATTAACAAGGCCACTGAGGTCCCTTTGCATGTCCACACTTTCCAACTTCTCACCAGTTAAGAAAAGCTGTATGTATCTGATCTGCCTACCAAAGTGAATAGCCCTCACATTGTTTCACATTTTATTTTGTCTGCTATATTCTCGCCCAATCACCAATCTTGTTTCAATCCTCTGAAAACATTTTAAATCTGCGTCACAACTCACATTCCTGCTTAGCTTTGTTTCATTTTCAAATCTGGAAATATTAGATTTGTTATTCATTCCAATCATTGATGTATATTTTGAACGCTGGGGCCCGAGAATTGATTTTTGTAGTATACCATCAGTTACAGTCTGAAAATGTGAGAATGACCCATTTATTCCAATTGTTTTCTGTCTGTTACCCAATCCTTAAACTATGCTAGCACCTTACCTCCTGTGCCGATCCTTGAATTTTGCCAACCAACTTCATGTGGGGACCTTGTCGTAAATCGTCTTTCATTGTTGTTTGTTAGATTGTATTTACATTCTATTCTTCTTTTCCATATCAATTTCTTGGGCTTCCTTTGCTATGTTCTAATTATTATTACAATTACTGATTTATTACAATTTCATGCCACTCTATTAGCCTTCTCCTTTAATCTTATACAATTCTTAACTTGCTTTGTCTGTCACATTGACTGACTTCTTTTGAAGGAGTGTATAGTTGCTATAAGTCATGTTATATTTATTTAATGACAGTCCATTGCCTACGTACAGTCAAGCCTTTTAATGCATTTTCCCAGTGCAGATCAGCCAACTTGTGCCTCATGCTTTCATAATTTCCTGTATTCAAATTTAACACCCTTGCTTCAGATTGAAGCTAATTTAATTTGATGAATGCTGACATTGTAGAAACCTGCAACCTTCTGCCTGAATTAAGTTCTGGGTGGGAAGGCCTAAGCTACATCATCCTGTTGCCGTTTGAGATCCTAAGTGTCAATTAACGAACACACAAGGACCTACTCCTAACTCGTGTTCAAATGTCCTACTTTGTTCTTTGGAGTTCTTGCATATAATATTCTCCTGTCTACTTAGCATCTCTGAACCTGATCCCTCACTCAGAAAATTCTAACTCCGGTATTCCTTTCTTCAACTCTGTTCTGTCTTTACTCAATAATGTACACCTGATTCAAAATCAATCAAGAATTTTTGGATGAAAGCCTACTGCTAAATATTTGAATAATTCCCCAGTGACAGACCTTCCTTCAGGCTTTTTGTAAATTAGGAAGAATACTTGGATTTGTGTTGAAGCTGATCATGTTCTCAAGGTGTTTGAAAGCACCTCACACCCAATTAATGATTTATTTTGCAAGAAGTCTTTCATTTTCCTGAGAAATTGTGTTCTATTACTTCAGTAGTTGACCAGTTGAGGTGGATGTAGTACAGAAACGTGTACAAGATTGGGAAGTAAAGTCAAACAGTTAGCCATATATCTGTATTGTTGTGATGTAATGAAAAATCATTCTATTGTCTACAATCAATGTAACAATTGGTAACCTGCAGGGCGACTGTGAGGATCATGCCAACTTACTGTGCAGTTTGCTGCTGGGTTTTGGATTGGATGCCTATGTGTGCGTTGGAACAAAAGCAAAAAGGGTCCCTCACACTTGGGTGATGACTTATGGAACTGACGGAGCTGTCGTTTTCTGGGAGAGCTTAACCGGACACAGGTGAAATTGGGGTACTTATGCTCTGAAAAACCATCCATTAATAAGTCAAGTCTCTTAAATACAACAGTTCTATCATTTAACCAATAGATACTAGTCCCAGACAACAAGGTGCAGGGCTGGATGAACACAGCAGGCCAAGCAGCATCATAGGAGCAGAGAGGCTGACGTTTCGGGCCTAGACCCTTCATCAGAAAAGGGGGAGGGGAAGGGGGTTTTGAAATAAATAGGGAGAGAGTGGGAGGCGGATAGAAGAGGGATAGAGGAGAGGATAGGTGGAGAGGAAACAAACAGGTCGAAGAGGCGGGGATGGAGCCAGGAAAGGTGAGTGTAGGTAGGGAGTTAGGAAGGGGATAGGTCAGTCCAGGGAGGACGGACAGGTCAAGGGGGCGGGATGAGGTTGGTCGGTAGGAGATGGAGGTGCGGCTTGAGGTGGGAGGCCCAGTGTGTTTATCTATTCTTAGTCAGCCAACGCACCTTTTCTATGACTCACAGGATGATTACACACACAGTCCATTTGTAAGATCCTTCTACTGGAGGATTTGCAGCTTTCTGATCCATGTCTGTTATACTGGATTGCCCAATGTCTGTTGAGAAAGATGTGTAAGAAATATGCTAGTTCAAAGTGAGCTAATCATTCTGAGGCATGTGACAATTCCTGGATCTAGCCTCAATTCAGGCTTCTGAACATAACCAGTGTAATAATTCTTAAACAATGCTAATACAATTTTTGTTTTCTAGTGTAAGAATGTGATCGGTTGAGTAGATATTATTTGGGTACCTGAGGATTCTTATTTTATGAAAATTGGAGTTGAGACATTCCGTAATGATGTTGGGACATCATTAATTAAAAAGTTAGTAATGTATAGAACAAGATGTTCAGAAGTACTATCTTCATTCTATTTTGTTTCAGTTCCATTTAGCTTGAGCATAGTCAGAATTTTTACAATGCAGGAAAAGGCCTTTCGGCCCATCATATCTAGTCCAATCACCAAACAAACACCTATTCTAATCCATTTCAAGCACTTAGCCCGTAGCTTTGTATGCTGTAGTGTTCAAATGTTCATCTAAATAGTTCTTAAAAGTCTTGAAGGTTTCTGCCTTTACCAGATGCCCACAACCCTCTGGGTGATGAAAAGTTTCCTCCAATCTCTTTTAAACCTCATGCTCCCTACCTTAAAATTGTGCCCCCAGTTATTGACCCCTCTATTAATGGAAGAGTTTCAGCCTATCTACCCTGTCTGTGCCTCTCAGAACTCTGTGAATACCACAGTCAGATACCTCCCTCAGCTCTGCTCTAGGAAAAACCACGCCAATCCCTCTAGTGTCTCTCATAGCTGAATTGTTCAGCCCAGGCAACATTCTGATGAATCTACTCTTCCCCCCTCTCTAGTGCAATCACATCTTTCCTATAGAGCGGTGACTCAAACTGTGCACTGTGGTCGAAGTAGTGTTACATACACCCCCATCATACCATCCTTGCTCTTGTGTAACATCACTCTCTCTGTTGTAGGATTTTCTGCTGGAAAGAACATGCTGGCTTATAAAACTTTCCTGGACATATTTTGAGAATTCTGCCCTTTCTAAGCCTTTCACACTTTGTCTATCCCAGTTAATATTCAGGAAGTTGAAATCCCTTATTATTACCCTACTGTTCTCACAATTCTCTGGGAGTGTCTGGTAATAATTCCCATTTCTGCATGTCCTGAGAATTGACTCCTGTGTGAGAATTCATCAAAAGCCTTCTGAAAATCCAAATACACCAAGTCCACTGGTTCTTTTTTATCCATGCTGCAAGTAACCCCCTCAAAAATCTCCAACATGTTTGTCAAACATAGCTTCACTTTTGTAAGATATCAAAGTGTATAGCTGGATGAACACAGCAGGCCAAGCAGCATCAGAGGAGCAGGAAAGCTGACGTTTCAGGACTGGACCTTTCTTCAGAAATGTGGGAGGGGAAGGGGATTCTGAAATAAATAGAGAGAGGGGGGAGGCGGATGGAAAGTGGATAAAGAAACAGATAGGAGGTCAAGGAGGCGGGGATGGAGCCAGTAAAGGTGAGTGTAGGTGGGGAGTTAGGACGGGGCTTGGTCAGTCAAGGGAAGATGGACAGGTCAAGGAGGCAGGGATGAGGCTGCTAGGTACGAGGTGGGGGTGAGGGTTGGTCCGTGAGGTGGGAGGAGCAGATAGGTGGGAAAAAAGACGGACAGGTCAAGGAGGTGGGGACGAGATGGGCTGGTTTTGGGATGAGGTTGGGGGTGGGGAGATCTTGAAGCTTAAAAGGTTGAAGCTCCTACCAACCAGCCTCATCCCCGCCTCCTTGACCTGTCCATCTTCCCTTGACTGACCAACCCCCATCCTAACTCCCCACCTACACTCACCTTTACTGGCTCCATCCCCACCTCCTTGACCTGTCCGTCTCCTCTCCACCTATCTGCTCCTTTATCCACCTTCCATCTGCCTCCCCCTCTCTCTCTATTTATTTCAGAATCCCCTTCCCCTCCCCCATTTCTGAAGAAGGGTCCAGACTCGAAACGTCAGCTTCTTTGCTCCTCTGATGCTACTTGGCCTGCTGTGTTCATCCAGCTCTACACCTTGTTATCTCAGATTCTCCAGCATCAGCAATTCCTACAATCTCTGAGTCCATGTTGACTCTGCCCAATTTTCTTATTTTTAAATGTTCGGTTATCACATCCTTTACAATAGATTCTCATATTTTTCCTATGAGGTATCAAGCTAATAGACCTGTAGTTCTGCACTGTCTCTTCCTGTCTTATTAAATATTGAGCTTACATGTGCTATTTTTCAGTCAGCAGGAACCCCTCCAGAGTCTTTAGAATTATGAAAGATAGCCATCTATGCATCCACTATCTCTCTGGCAACTACTTTTGGCACTTTGGGATGAAGCCCATCTGATCCAGGAGATTGATCAACTCTCAATCTTGCTTTTTATCAAGTGTTACTTCTTTACTAATTTCAATTCTTTTTGGCTCTTCAAATACTGTACTGTACAGCCCCTAGTATTTCTGGTCCAAGAGATTTATTGTACTTCTGTGAAGATAGATGCTAAGTAATTGTTTATTTTGTCTGCCATTAAATGTTTTCCACTATAAATTCTCCTGTCCCACCTATAATAGGCCCACATTTATCTTTTGCTCAATTTTTTCCTTTTCTATATTGATAGAAGCTTTTACAATCTATCTTTGTTTCCCTTTAGCTTGCATTCATATTCTCTTTTCCTTTATTTTTTTTTCACCCTCCTTTACCTGGGTCCTAAATGGCTCCCAATTTTCAGACGTATCACTATTTCTGGCATTATTATCAGCCACTTCCTTGATTTAATGCCATCTTTAACTTGGTTAACCATGGTTGATTCACCGTTCACTTTGGGTGTTCATGCCTTAGGGAAATGTATGTCTGTTGGTGACCTTGTAGTATTTCTTTAGACACTGGCTATTAGCTATCTACCATCAAACCTCTTAATGCTTTTTCCCCAAGCTTCCTTAGCCAACTTGGTCCTCAGACACTGTTTCCTTTTGCTCATATTTCAGAGTGAACTATGTCACATTCAATTCTTACCTTAAACTATATCTTCTTCTTTGTGTTCATTCATGGGATGTAGCCTAAGGCTGGGCCAGCATTATTTCCTTTCTCTTCTTGCCCATGAATTGCTTTCTTGAACCACTATGGCCCATTTGGAGCGGGTACATACACAGTACTGGTTGGGATGGAGTGCCAGGATTTTATCACAGAGATACTGAAGGAGCAGCGATAATTGAATTGAATTAGCTTAGTAGGAACTGCAGATGCTGGAGAATCCGAGACAACAAGGTGCAGGGCTGGATGAACACAGCAGGCCAAGCAGCATCATAGGAGCAGAGAGGCTTTATTGTCACATTGTTCAAAGGAGTACAGTGAAAAGTTTATAAGTCGCCACTTGCAGTCACTTGCCATCTTAGGTACAAAGATATCTAGGTACAGCCCTTAGTTACAAAATAGAGAAAAAAAAAGTTACATTACAGCTATACACAGTAAAACCATAGTTCAGAAAAACAAGAAGCAAAATTTGGAAAGACAAACATCAGTCTGTCTCCAAAGGCTCTCTGCAATAGACGAGCAATGAGCCTCCACGTGGCCTTGAGCGCTGGCTGCTATGATGCTTCGCACTGCGCTGCTTTTCACTGGCGTCCCTGTTGCAGCCACTGGCATCTCTGCCAACCCCACATCGGAGGTCAGGTGTCCGAGGCAGAGAGAAAAAGCCTGTGCTGATTATCATGCCCTGACTAAACTAAAAAAACAAACCTTCTGCCCTTATTTGGTTCGTATCCCTCTATTCCCTCCCTATTCATGTAACCATACAGATGCCTCTTAACTGTCACCAACGTGCCTGCTTCCTCCACCTCGTCTGGCAGTACTTTCCAGGCTCCTACCATTCTGCGTGAAAAACTTTCCTCACACACCTCCCTTAAACTTTTGCCCTCTCACCTCGAATCTGTGTCCCTTTGTAATTGAAACTTCAACCCTGGGAACAAGCCTCCGACTATCCACCCTAGATATGCCTCTCATAATTTTATAGACCTCTATAAGGTCTCTTCTCAGCTACCATGTTTCCAGTGAAAACAATCCTAGTCTTTTTAACCTTTCCTCATTGTCAGTGCCCTCAAGACTGAGCAACATCCTGGTGAGCCTTCTCTGCACTCTCTTCAAAGCTTCCACGTCCTTCTGGTAATGTGGCGACTAAAACTGCACACAATACTCCAAATTTGGCCTAACAAGGGTTTTATATCGCTGCTGCATGTTTTGCCAGCTCTTGTACTCTATGTCCTGGCCGATGAAGGCAAGCATGCCATTATACCTTCTTAATCACTTTGACCACCTATGTTGCCACTTATAGGGAACTGTGGACCTGCACGCCCAGATACACCTGTATGTTAATGTTCCTAAGGGTTCTGCTATTTACAGTATAATTCACACCTAAATTTGATCCTCCAAAATGCATCTCCTCACATTTGTCTGGATTAAACCCCATCTGCCATTTCTGTGCCGAAGTCGCCAGTCTATCCCTATCCTGTTGTATCCTTTCACAATCGTCAGCACTATTAGCAACTCCACCAGTCTTCGTGTCATCTGCAAACTTGCTGATCAGATCTCCCACATTTTCCTGCAGACCATTTATAAATACTACAAATAGCAGAGGACCTAAGACTGATCCTTGTGGAACACCACTAGTTACCAGTCTCCATTCTGAAAAACTCCCTTCCACTGCTACCCTCTGTCTTCTATGACCAAGCCAGTTTTGTATCCATCTAGCCAGCCCACCCCAAATCCCATGTGATTTTAGTTTTTGTACCAATCTTATAAACTGCCTTACTGAAATCCACATAAACTACATCCACAGCCCTTCCCTCATCAATTATCTATGTCACCTCTTCAAAAAACTCAATCAGGTTGGTGAGACATGACCTTCCCCATATGAAACCATGCTGCTTGTGGCTAACTAGTCTATTTTCTTCCAAATGTACATATATCCTGTCTCCCTGTATCTTCTCCATGAGCTTCACCACCACAGATGTCAGACTCACTGGCCTATAATTTTCTGGATTATCCCTGCTTCCTTTCTTAAACAAGAGAACAATATTGGCTAATCTCCAATCCTCTGGAACCTTGCCTGTGGTCAAGGAGAATGTGAGGATATCTGCTAATGCTCCAGCTGTTTCTTCCCTTGCCTAACCTAGGATAGATCCCATCTGGCCCTGGGGATTTGTCTACCTTAATGCAATTTAGGGTACCCAAAACTTCCTCCTTTAATATAATGACATTCTCCAAAATATTCACACACTCATCCCTGACCTCAACATCAGTCATGTCCTTCTCCTCATTGAATACCAATACAAAGGACTGCGGGATTTGTCCTAGTTCCTGTGGCTCCAGGCATAATTTCTCTCCTTTGTCCTTGAGGGGGCCAAAAATATGCATAAAAAGCCTTGGGATTCTCCTTGCCCCTGTTTGCTAAAGACATTTCGTGGCCCCTTTTAGCCTTCCTAATTATGCATTTATATTTGGAGGTCTGGATGGTGAGGGGAATCTTGCAGGTGATGGTGCCCCCATGTTCCCTTTTCATTCTTGATGGAAATGGTTGTGTGTTTGGAAGATGCTACCTGATATTTATCACTGTTTCATTGAGGATTGACATATCTCTTTGACATATCTCAGTACTGCTACCTTCACCACCTGCCCATCTATCACATTAATTAATACTAAATCAAGTTACATCTGTTGCATATGTACCATGATTAGGGGCTCTTATGGTACAGCAGTGGCGTCCCTACCTCTGAGTGAGCCGGGAGGCTAGGTTCAAGTCCCATCTGTTGTTGAGGTGTGTAATAAAGTCACTGAACAGGTTGATTTGGAAATATCTATCATGTACATGTTATTGACAAATCAGTGCAATTTCTCTGTTTAAAGTTCACGTCTCTCTTGCTTTAGATATATCCACAGGCCTGTTAATCCTGATGACCCACCACTAGCAGATCAACCAAAAAGGACATATCCATATTGTTCGATAGGCTGCATTTTCAATCACCAGAACTTTCATGCTAACTGCCAACCATCTGACACTGTCGAACTGTGTCACTTTGACCTAAATGACGAGTCAAAGTGGAAATCCATGAGTATTGAGGCCATAAAATCTGTCTGTGCTCCTGGATCATCTATTTCACTGCCGCCATTTCCACCTTTGTGTGCTCCTGTTATTGATGGTGCGGCTGTGAGCAATGAGATTGAGCTGGTTTTGAGGAGTCTGATTTCTGAACACAGGAAGGTAAGGAGATTGTCAAAAGTGATGAGTATTTGTATAGCTCCAGCAACATTGACAATATTTCTAATGTTTCGAAACCCGTGATGGAGCCAGTAACTCATATCACCGAACTTCTTTATGTAAACATATTTAAAGAAGAAAGCTAAGTATATTTTTATTAAAATTACTGTCCTTTATTTCATGGAAGAAAGGAATGTAGATTTCTTTAATTTGATTTATTATTTTCATGTACTGAGATACAGTGAAAAATATTGTTTCATATGCTATCCAGACAAATCATACCTTACATAAGCACATCAGGGTAACATCCTAGCCTACGGGCCACCTATGAGCTAATACTACCCTAACGTTCTATGGAGAGGCGTTGCATGTCAATACCAGATCTCACTTAGGATCATAGTGTGCCAACACCTTACAGAATGATAGCTGATTCTTCACTTCCCTGAAAGCTATGGCTTGGCTATGCAACCATTTCCAAGACTGATCTTTTTTTTAGAAGAGTTGGTGCAAAGGTGCCCAGGATAGAGGCCAGGTTATGTATGAACTTGCTGTAATATTTCATCACCCCAAGGAAAGACCTAGGGGTCAGTTCTGACATGGGAGCTGCGACACCTTTTGATTTCTCTCCCTTCCAACGGTTGTAACCCAGTCCTGTCAACTCTGTAGCCCAAGTATGTCACTTAGGGTTCCTGGAACACGCATTTTTCCCCAAGGCGTATGCCCGCCTGGGAGAAACATCAAAGGACTATGTCTAAGTTCTCTAAGTGCTCCTTATTGGTCTTCCCTATTATTAGCACATCATCTAGATAAATGGCGACCTTGTAAAAAACCTCTAACGTCCACTGAAAAATTGCACAGGCTGACAATACCCCAAAAGGCAGTCTTGTACATTGGCCCAAACCCTTATGGGTATTAATTGTGGCGTACTTCTGGGAATCCTCATATAACTGCAATTGCAAGTACACATGGCACGTGTCTAGCTTCATGAAGTACAGCACCGCTGCCAGCTTTCCATATAAATCCTCTGAGGGATTGGGTTTGTATCCAGCTGTGAAAGGCACTTTAACGTTTAAAATCCCCTCAAAGGCAAACTGACCCATTGGACTTCACATTTAGTACTACTGATGCTGCCCATTCTGTGCTTTCTGCCTCTACTTTCGTCCATAAGGCAAATGGCACTGGTTGGGCCTTGCAGAATGATGGAATGGCTTCCTGGTCAACATGCAAGCTGGCCTTGGCTCCTTTGATAGTCCCTAGACATTCTTGAAAAACCTCCGGGTATTTAATTAGGACTTCACTCAGGCAGCCATTTTCTAATCAAAAAGTGTTGAACTAATCTGGGTGAAATTGGTTGAGAAAGATTCACCCCATCAAGCTTGGGTCCAAGCCTTTTACTGCTGTCAAGTGGTGTTTCCCAAACCCAATCGGACTGACAGGGTGTCCACTTCCATTGGTATATCCTGCAACTCATATGCTGCATTTTCTCATGACAAAGTCAGTTGTAGTGCCTGTTTGAAGCCCAGTTGGTAGACATTTTTGATGATTACGTCATTAATCCCCTATACCAAATGGACTCTCAGCATCTCATTAAGGGTTAAACCAAAGTCAGATGCTTCTATCAGTCATCTTAACTTGGTCAAAAATCCCAGTACAATTTCCCTGGTTCCCAAATTGCCAAGTAATACCGATAGCGCCTCTGAATGGCGTTGTAATATTCCTTAACTAAATCTGTGAATTCTTGAAGGGTTTTATTATCTGGAGCCTCAGGGATAGTTAGACTCCTAATAATTGAAAATGCTGTGGGTCCACAAGCTGTCAGGAGAATTACTCGTTGCTTTTCATCTGCCTCAATGTCATTTGCCAGGAAAAAATAAATTCTTTCCACATGTTGGGTTCAGTCTTTGATTGCAGGATCAAATGAGTCAAACTTCCCAAATAACGGCATGATGCAAGAAATACTTATCCCAACTCAAAGACAACTTTTGCAAGTAAATTTCTTCAAGAGCTGCTCTTTTTCTTGTCACCCCTGAAATAATTCCACTAAGGCCGGTATCCCGTCACCAAGTCACCCTTTATTTACATGTAGGAAGTCCTTGACACTGATCCAGCTTCCTCAGAGCCAGCTGTCAGAGTGAACAGACCCTCTGATACTCCTGTTTATATCTGTCAGCCAGGGCTCCCTGACTGGGGCTGTTAATCTGGTCCAATCAAGGATCTCCTATTCTGAGGTCCATTGGCTGACCTCATTACAATCACTAAAAGTGATTTCCCCAATGTCTTTATTCACTGGGTGGGTCTCATTAATAATCAGTGTCATTATTTACCACCTCTAGCAAACTGTAACTATTTCCTTATCCCAAATAAAATCTGGCTGCTGATTTTGCAGGATTCAATTTTAATAAGTAACTTATTTTGTGGACTATTCCAAATTATTTACAGTGAAAACTCAGGCTGGTGTTTTATGCTCTGTGAGGCGAGCCTCCTCCCAAGCTTCATCTCACCAACATCAATATATCTAATTATTCCTTTATTCCTCCTGTGCAATCTACATCCATCAGTTTTGTAAATTTCTCAAAAACATAATCGAGTTCATGAGACATTCTTTTCTAAAACCTAAGTGAAGAGCTCTGTCAATATGGTTGTACAGTGAATGACTATAATTCATTCAGGCAACTTTCTTATCAGAAATCTTGCTAATAGGCTTGTAATTTCCCATTTGTACTTTTTAAATATTGTCCTCACATAGGTCCTCTCCAGTTCATGGGAAAATCCAAAACCTTTATTAAATAAGTGAGCGAGCAGCTTGCCATTACATTCCATTTGATCCATTTCATTTTCCATTCATTTGATCTCCCTCAAATGAACCTAGTCAGGTCGTTCTCTGCTTTATCTGTTTTAAGACCCTTTGTTCTTGTAAAAGCTATATCCACATCCATAGTGGCAATCAAAATTGATGTGTTGCATTTTTATCAAAATAAAGAAAAGCCTGATAAGATTGACATTCTTTGCATAACATGATAATGTACCAAACAATAAAAAGCTACTTTTCAAGCCCAATACTGATTTGTGTTTTACAGGGAATTTTTTTAAAGTATGTTGTACAAAGTGAATAGTTGAGAACATTATTTTTAATTAATATTCATAATGGAGGTGTTTTTTCACACTGCCTAAAGAGTTTTGTAACAAAAAAATTAATGTACAGAATTTTAATTAGGCAGTTTTGCTAAAGCTCTTTAATGTTTCCATTTGTAAATGGGGTAATTGGAATATTTGTTGACAGAGATCTTGTAACTTTTTGAAGTAAGTTTAGTAAAAGATGCTCTGGCTGAAGTAATGAAAAACATGCTGACCTTTCAAAATGCATGTTTCAAACTGCTGAATCATCTGGGATTTATTCCTCTGTATCAGAAAAGATTGGGCTTTTAATTTTTTGGAGAAAGTCTGCATTAATGGTGTGACAAAGAAGAATAACCTTTTATTTGCATTGGACAGAGGCCAATAATATGGGTTTCATTTGCCTAATTTTTGCCATCATTAGCTGTTTTGCAGTATATATTGCTGTAAACTATTGAAATGCAATTTGCAGCATCCAGAAAGATTAATGGAATAATTTGTTGAATTATTACTGTGAATTTTTTTTCTCTATAAGCGCACTATCTCAGTGTTGTGATAACAGAAAACTTTGATACCATAATGTTTAATTAAATATACATATTTTGTATAATTTTCAGGCCAACGTAATGGAATTTATTCAAAGCAGAGTTGGTAGATTTTGTCAACAAGGGAGTCTAGGATGATTGGTATCAGACAGGAAAGCATGTTGAGACTGCAACCAGATCAATCATTATCTTTTTGATTGATTGAAATAGGATTGAAGGGCCAAAGTCTGTCTCCTGCTCCTAAGTGCTATGTTACTATAATCATAATGCTTTCTAACTCAATAGGATCTTGGTCTGAACACTGTGTGGGATGACCATCTGTCTTACTTGCTGTCACCAGCACTTGCTGCGTATGAGATTGAGCGCATAACAGGAGTGTCTGCAGGTAATGAGGAGTTCCAGGATGCTATCAAAAGAGCAGTGCCAGATGGACATACCTTCAAAGGCTTCCCTATTCACTTTGTCCATCGAAATCCGAGAAGAGCATTAGCAACATGTTTAAGGTAACAGTGATTTTGTTTTGTCTGTGGGGAAGAGACATTATATGGCTCAGAATACATAGTCTATGTACGTAGAACAGAGAGAGATTGTAATACGCTATGGTTTTGTAACTTCACTTAAGTAACAGTAGATGAGAATACGAAAGTTGGTTGAAAAGGCAATGAAATTTAAAAATCTAGAACTTTTGATACCCCTTTTCAATAAAAGGAAAAAGGTCATTGACTTGGAAGAATCATTAAATGGCCAAAAAATCATCAGGCTATAACTATCAATAAGCATTAATGGGTGCATTCTCAACAAAATTGCCTCGAGCAATCAGAGTTCACTTTACAGCCAATCAGCATTATCTTCTTGTACATTATAAGTGTTAGATTTCTCCTTGAATTGGTGTTCTTGTGAAATGTCGTGATGGTTGAGAAGCTTTGACAGAAGTGGTTTTTG
This sequence comes from Rhincodon typus, assembly GCF_021869965.1. NCBI lineage: Eukaryota > Metazoa > Chordata > Chondrichthyes > Orectolobiformes > Rhincodontidae > Rhincodon > Rhincodon typus. Next base: position 110,357,782 of record NC_063335.1, on the reverse strand, counting down.
GCGTAGAGTCTTTGTTTAAAATGCTCTGGAGTTGATGTCTAAGATCCATCTTGGAGCAATTCAGAAGTTTTAGTCAGTGTATTGTTTGTAATGTAACTCTAGAAAGAGACAGATGTAGACACAGTGCAACAGTGATTTATTCATGATAAGCACCCAGTGTTTTATCTACCTCTGTTCCCCTCAGCCTACCACCCCAACTTCAAAAATGGTAATTCTCATGACTATTGCCAGAAGTTTTCATATTAATTCCATCAATCTGTCCTGATAGCCTGTGAATCGGAGACAGTTGCTAAACTGTTGCAGCATTGTCCAAAGATCAGTACACTGGAGCTCCTTTCCCTATCTGGGATCAATGCCAGCAGAACATTTTAAGCAATTTAAATTCTATACTTGAACCAGGGGTAAGAACATCTTCAGCACCAAGTGTAAATAAGCATTAGTAAATAGGTGGGCTTCATTTTTGAGGAAAGTAGCCTTTTAGATGGGCTACACCTTTGAAATTATTTTTTTAAAAGAGTCTTGCATTTATACAGTATACACTCATGACCAGTTTTTGTACATTTAGCTCCAGCAAACATTATTGAGATTATGCCCATTTCATCTCAGATAAACGGTGCTGATTGGGGAGTATAATTGGGCTAAAACTCCCATAATTGTCTTGTCTGGGATATTTTATATTTTCTTGAAAGGACAAACAGAGACTTGATTTAGCAGCTCATCTGAAAGATTAGCACCTCTGACAATGCAGCCCTCCCTTATACTTTCTTTTTAATTTATTCATGGGATGTAGCTTTGCTGGTAAAACCAGAATTAATTGCCCATCCCTAATCACCCTTGAAGATGGTGGTGACCTGCTGCCATGAGTACAACTGAATAGCTTGCTGGGCCATTTCAAAGATCTAGTATCAAGCACATTTCTGTGCATCTAGAGTCACATGTAGGCCAGACCAGTAATAATGACAGATTTCTCTCCTTAAAAATAATTAGTGAACTAGATGAGTTTTTACAATGATTTTGTTTATTTGTGGTCACTAAGTTTTTGTATTCTAGATTTTATTCAATTAAGTATATATAATGTCAGCCTTAATTTTGTGCGCATCTTTGGAACAAGTCTTGAACTCATTACTTTGACTCAGCAAGCCTCTCGGACTTAGCTAACAACACATGCCTTAATTTTTTTTCTCCTTCTCACATTTTAGGTCTCCATTCTGTGAAGAAATTCTTTGCTGTCGAGGGGACCAGGTACGCCTGGCTGTCCGTGTGCGAGTGTATCCATACCCTGAATCTGCCTGTGCAGTCTGGATTATGTTTGCATGCAAATACCGTTCAGTTCTGTGATGCAGACAAGTGTGTAAATGATGCTAGTTTCTTGTTGCTGCTTTTGCAAAGACCTTCCTGTGGGACTGTACCTTTTCAATGTTCCAAAAACATGATATGTTGTAGACATATTCTATATCTTGTTTGTGCACGATTGTGTATTTATGGAAAAAATAACCTGTGGAAATTGTATATTTTTTTACAGAATGTATAAAATATTTTGCTATACAATAAAGTTTGTTATATTTAGAAAAGATTGTTTTATTCATAATCTACTTCATTGCTAGCATAATAGGTAAGACAGATGATTTAAGGGCATGGATTGACATGTGAAATTGCAATGGTGTCATCACAGATGTGGTTGAGGGAGGATCAGGACAGGCAACTCATTCTGGGGTGTATGATCTTCAGGTAGGACAGGGGATGTTGTAAGAGAGGAGGCATCTCATCATTGAGGAGTCAGTTATGCAGTAAGGAGGGTCGATATCTTGGAAAGGTCATCAAATGTGTGCTTTGTGGATAGAGTTCAGGACTAAAAAAGAGCAGTCACACTGATATTATAGAGCCCTAAAAGTCAGCAGGCAATTGAGGAGCAGGTATCAAGATAATTCTCTCCATTAGGGATTTCAACTTCTGCAACATTAATTGGGATAATCATGGTATCTAGGATTTGAAGGGGCAGATTTACAAAGAACAGCACAGAAACAGGCCCTTCGGCCCTCCAAGCCTGCGCTGACAAATTTCCATACTAAAATTGTCGTCATTTACAGGATCCATATCCCTCTTTCCTTCCTATTCATGTGTTTGTCCAATTGCTTCTTGAATGCTGCTATTGTGTCTGCTTCCACCAACACCTCTGGCAACGCATTCCAGGCACTCACCACCCTTTGTGTGAAAAACTTGCCTCATACATCTCTTAAACGCACCTCCTCCTCTACCTTGTACTTTTTTTTTCTTTATTCATTCATGGGATGAGGGCGTCGCTGGCTAGGCAGCATTTATTGCCTATTCTTAATTGCCCAGAGGGCATTTAAGAGTCAACCACATTGCTGGGGTCTGGAGTCACATGTAGGCCAGACCAGGTAAGGATGGCAGTTTCGTTACCTAAAGGACATTATGAATCAGATGGGTTTTTCCAACAATCAGCAATGGATTTCATGCTCATCATTCAGTTCTTAATTCCAGATATTTTATTGAATTCAAATTCCACCATCTACCGTGGCAGGATTTGAACCTGAGTCCCCAGAACATTAGATAACAAGGTGTGGAGCTGGATGAACACAGCAGGCCAAGCGGCATCAGAGGAGCAGGAAAACTGACGTTTCGGGCCTAGACCCTTCTTCAGAAAAAGAACATTATCTGGGTCTCTGGATTAACAATCCAATGATAATACCACTAGGCCATCACCTCCTGTGTCCCCTAGTAATTGACTCCTCCACCTGGGAAAAAACTTCATACTTTCCACACTATCCATGCCATTCACAAGCTTTTGAACTTCTATCAGATTGCCCCTTAACCTCCTGCATTCCAGTGAAAACAAACCCAGTCTACTCCCATACCAGGCAACATTCTAGTAAACCTTTTCTGTACCCTCCAAAGCATCTACATCAAGCTGGTATATTTACAGCATTCAATGCAAATAACTATCCAAATACACCCATTTTGCACAAGCGTTCAAGATATTAAGGCTTATATGATCCTTGGGTTTATAAATAGAGGCACAGAGAATAAAAGCAATGAAGTGATGTTACACCTCCTACAAATTATTGTGTCCAGTTCCAGTACCTTATTTAGGGAAGGATGTTAAAGCCCTGGAGAGACTGCAAAGGAAACTTACTTGAATAATGCCAGGAATGATGGATTTTTGATACAAGATATTTGGTTTGTCTCTAGCACCATCTTATTTTTGGCTTTTTTTTGTAATTCTCTCTCTGCCTTAATTAATCAGATCACAGGACATCCCTTCGCTTGCTATTCAGCTCTTGACACTTTACTCACACCTTTTGACACTTTTGATCACCTGCAAAGACTTGTTATTCAGCCTGTCGACACTCCACTCACCCTATATTTACTATCTTTTGATACTCTTAACTTGCAATGATCTGTCCACCTATAAATTCTGTCCATCCTTCACCTGACAAAGGAGCAGTGTTCCAAAAGCTTGTCATTTCAAATAAATCTGTTCGACTATAACCTGGTGTCATGTGACTTCTGTTTTCGTGCACCCCAGTCCAACGCCAGCACATGCATGTCATGAATTTTTTGAGGCGACCAAGCGTGTTGAAGATTAGTGCAGTTGATGTAGTTTATATGGATTTCTGCAAGGTCTTTGATAAGATCCCACTTGGGAGACTGATAAAAGAATGTAAAAGCACATAGGATTTTGGCAAGCTGGATCCAAATTTGGTTAGGGAGCAGGAGACAAAGTGCAGTGGAAGTAGGTTGTTCATGAGATTGGAGCCTGGTGTCCAATGACCTACCACAGGGATCAGTGCTGAAATTTAACCCTGGTAAGTGTGAGGTGATGCAGTTTGGAAGAAGTAGCAAGACAAATGAGTACTCAATGAATGGTAGTACACTAAGAAGCCTAGAGAATAATTTCCACAAATCCCTGCAAGTGGCAGGGCAAGAAAACAGTAGTTAAGAAGGCAGATGGGACAGTTGCCTTTATCAGTAGAGGCATAAATTATAAGAGCAGGAAGGTTATGTTGAAGCTGTACAGAACTTTGGTTAGGTCACAGCTGGAATACTGTGTGCAGTTCTGGTCACCAAATTGTAGGAAGGATGTGATTGCAAAGGAGATTCATCAGGATGTTGCCTAGGTTGAAGCACTTCTGCTATGAAGAGAGACTGGTTAAGCGGTGGTTGTTTTCTTTAGAGCAGAAATGGTTGAGGGGAGTTCTGATAGAGATGTATAACATTATGATGTTCAGGGACAGGGTGGAGAGAAAGCAGCGGTTCCCTTTAGATGAAGGGTCAGTAACAAGGGGCCACACTTTTAAGTCAGGAGGTTTAGTATTTTCACCCAGCGGCTAGCGGGAATCTGGAATGCACTCTCTGGGAGGGTGATTGAGGCAGGAAGACTCACAGCCTTTTAAAAAGGTGCTTGGATGAACAATTAAAATGTGATAACATTCAAAACTATGAGCCAAGTGCTGGAAAGTGAGTCTAGTATATGTTTAGTATAGTTTTAATGGTACAGATTCAATGCCCTGTAGGACCTCTTCTGTCCTGTATGATTCTATGTTCAGCCCTCTTAAAGCAATTTACTTTTTGTTTGGACAAATATATGTAAATAATTGCAAAATGCCAGTAAAGTGGGGGATAGGTGTATAAGTCATTGACCCAAACCTCCTTGTAGTGTTTTCCTAATCTTAGCAGTGGTAGACTCATTACTCGTGTAATGTTGAAGCTGTAAGCAACTTCATCGTCTTTTGTGGGGCCCCCAACAACCAAACAGCTCAATGCTACATTGACCTAGACATCTGCAAATTGTCATATTGCCATTGTTGGTTGATGTCTGAGAGAGTTTCTGCAGTACAGCTACTCTCTGAACATGTTAAAAGTTGCATATTTGATGTGAATGGTGCAGAATCAAAATTCCCTTCATGTATGCCATTCAGCTGAAAGAGAGGTGGGACCAGCTTTTTATTTTTAAGATGGGAGTCAAAATTGCTTGGAGTTGCTTTCCCCTCCTACCCAGGATGCTCGTTGGTAGAATTTTCATCTGGTAGTGGGGATAGCCTGAGGTTGGGGATAGCCTGAGGTCGAGTCTGCCATTGGCAGCAGAGATGGAGGCGGACAGATTTTGAAGCTGTTGGAATAGAAGGCCTGTCTCCATGTGCAGAAACAGCCCAGTTATTGAAAGTAGGCATGAGGCACCCTCCCAATAAACTGTCTTCTCACACCCTATTTGCTCCATTGCCCCTTCCCATAGTTCCCCTGAAACCACTCACTGTATCCATTATAAACATTTTTCTAAACTCCAATTACAATCTGTCTAACCTTTCCACATAAGGTAAAATTTTATCCCAGGATCTAGTTAAGTGAACCTTCAATGAACAGTTTCTAATACAGTGATGTCCTTTCTTAAATAAAGAGACCAGTTATACTTTGTATTATGGATATGATCTTGCCAAAATCCTGAACAACTGTAGCAAAACCTCCACCATTCAATTTGATTCCCCTTGCAAAAATAAACATTCTATTTGTTGTACGTATAGACTATAACGTTCTTATGATTCATGTAGCAGCACACCAAAAACCATCTGTACTGCAGCATTCTGCAATCTTTATTTTAGTAGTGCTCTGCTTTACTAGTCTTCCTGCCAAAGTAGACAAGTCCACTATTTCCTATTATTATCCATCTGTGCTCAGCTAAGCACTTTGCAAAAGGAAATGGATAGGTTATGTCTTCTTTGCAACTTAATCTTCTACCTATCTTTGTGCCCTCAGCAAATTTAATAATTAGACTTCTAACCTCTTCAGTATAGATTATAAATAGTTGAGGTGCTAGTACTTATTCCTGTGGTACTCTACCATTACATCTTGCCAACCCACAATTACCCAGTTACTCTTGTTTCCTGTTATCTATGTAATCCATGTTAAGATTTTATCCACTATGCCTTGAACTCTGATTTTGTGCAGCAACCTTTGATGCAGCATATGATTGCGACTTAACCACTATCCTCCTCAAAAGCTCATAAATCTGTCAAAATTAGCTAGTTCATATTTTCCTGTATAACTGTAAATAATGCTTCTTAAGCAGAATTCATTAGAGCTTCCGAAGGTAGCCCACCTCTGCTAATGGTTTGAAAGAATTGAACAAGTGACAAAGCTAAATTTCAAGTAAGAAATTAAAGCAATGGGGACATTTCTTATAATCAGATCTGGATTTCGGACTGGGCTATCCCTTAAAAATCGTACATCGTAGAATAGCACTTTATCTTGTGAATATTTTACCTATGCTGCTGAAGAGTTTTCCATTTTACAATTCTGTTCTTTTCCTCAAAATGTTTTTACTTACTAGCAGTGAGAACTTGGCAATAATATAGATCTAGTTTATGTGGAATTTGAATATGGATGAATTTTGTTTGTGGGCTGAACATATATGGAATAACTACTGTCTATGAGGATGGTTTCATGTAGTTACTGTGTAGCACCATTGTAAAGAAGCACTGGAAGTATATGTAATTACATTTCATATTTATTCTACTTGAAATATTGTTTTTGCATTATTGCTTTGCATTATTCATTCCTTTCGTAAACTGTCAATTGTTTTAGTCTAATACAATGATAATTATCAGCGTATTCTGGGAGTACTGATAGCAGTTATATTAAAAAATTGGTACTAGTCTTCCCTTTTCATATTGTTATAATATCCACAAAAATTGATAACTTTTATAAAGGAGATATCAATTTTTGATTACTAAAGCAAAGAACTGCTCAAGATTTCACTTTGGGAGGCCCTTACTGTAACAAACTAAAATCATCATTGACTAAACAATGCAACTAATAGACTCAGGTACTGAAAATGTAGTTTTCCCATTAGTTTATTATAGCAATTAAATCCTATGTTATATTTATACATTGCACTGCACTCTCTGCAGAAATGTAATAATGAGGACAAAACAATTATCAAGAGAGGAACATAGAGTATAAGAGTAAATTTGCAGGGAATGTAAAAACTGTGCAAGAGTTTCTCTAAATATGTGAAGAGAAAAAGATTAGTGAAAACTAATGTAGGTCCCTCATAATCAGAAATGGGGGAAATTATAATGGGGAGCAATGAAATGGCACAAGAATTGAACACATATTTTGGTTCTGTCTTCAGAAAAGACAGCACATAATTTCACAGAATGTTAGGGAACCGAGGGCCTCATGAGAGAGAGGAATTGAAGAAAATCAGTATTAGTTTAAAAAGGGTGCTAGAAAAGTTAACAGCATTAAAGGCTGTCAAATCCTCAGGGCTTGATAATCTACATCCCAGAGTACTAAAGGAAAAGACCTTGGAAATAATGTGTGCATTGATGGTAATCTTCCAAAATTCTATAGACTTGCGATTATTTCCTTCAGATTGGAAGCAATGTAACCGGACTATTTAAAAAGAGGAGGGACAGAAAAGACAGAGAGTTATTGATCAGTTAGCCTAACATCAGTAGTGGGGAAATTGCTGGAGGCTATTATAAAAGATGTGGTAACAGAACACTTAGAAAGCATTGACGAGATTAGACAAAGTCAGTTTGTGTTCTTGAAAGAGAAATCATGCTTAACTAACCAGGAGTTTTTTGAGGGTGTAACTAGTAGAATAGATAAGACAGAACCAGTTGATATAGCGTATTTGGATTTCAAGAAGGCTTTTGGTAAGGTTCCACATAGAGATCAGTGGGCAAAATTAAAGCACACAAGAATAGTGGGTAACATTGAGAATTGGTTGACACACTGAAAACAGACAGTGGGAATAAATGGGTCTTGAAAATTTTCAAGTGAAAGGCAGTGATGTATGTGTACCACAGGGATCAGTGCCTGGGCCCCTAGCCCCTCAAGATGTATATAAATGGTTTGGTAATGAGAGCCAAATGCAATACTTCCAAGTTCACTGATGAGATAAACTAGATTAGATTGTGAGTTATGAGGAGAATGCAAGGAGGTTTCAGTGTGATCTTGACAAGTTGAGTGTGTGTGCAAAAACATGGCAGATGCAGTAGAATATGGATAAATATGAAGTAATACATTTCAAAAACAGCAAGGAAGAGTATTAGTTAAATGGTGATATTTTGAGAAATGTGGATGTACAAAGGGATCTCAATGTCCTTGTACAGCAGTCAATGAAAGTAAACAGGCAGATGTAATTTGGAAGGTACATGGTATATAGGCCTTCATTGTAAGTGGATTTGAGTTCAGAAGTAGGGATGACTTATTACTATTATACAGAGCCTTAGTGAGACTACAGCTTGAGCATTGCGTGCTGTTTTGGTCTCCCTATCTGAGAGGATATACTCACCATAGAGGGAGTGCAGCAGCGGTTCACTAAGCTGATTTCAGGGATGGCAGCACTGTCCTATGGGGAGAGATTGCTTTGACTGGGCTTGTATTCACTAGTGTTTAGAAGCATGAAGAGGGGATCTGCTTGAAACATATAAAATTCTAACAGGGTTGGATAGACCTGTTACAGGGAGGATGTTGCCCCTGGTTCGGGAGTCTAGAACCAGGGGTCTCAAACTCAGGATATGGAATTGACTGTTTAGAGCTGAGATGGGAAACATTTCTTCACTCAGATCAACACTGTGTATATTCAAGAAGAGATTGATAAATGTTTAGCTGTTAAAAGCATTAAAAGGTATGGAGAGAAAGCAGGAATATGGTCTTTTGAGATAGAGGATCAGCCATAAATCATATTGAATGGCAGACCAGGCTCAAAGGGCTGAATGGCCTACTTCTGTTCCTAGTTTCTTTGTGTATAAAGTCCTCAAACATGCCTTGGCTTTAACAGGATTCCATAAAACAGAACACGCATCTCCATTCTTTCTTGAACTAAAAAGACAGTTTAAAACACAACCATCTTATAAAGTCCAGCATTTGCAATAATATTGATAACTTTTTAAAAGTTACTGCAGAGGTTTAAATGTATGAAAAGGTAGCATCAAGATGTATTCAGAAGTAAATTAATATATCCCATAAATCATCCTTAATTTTATGTGTACTTCTCAATAACTAATACAAAAGTATATGTTACTTCAGTGAACTTATCTGGTCAGCAACTATTCATTCAGTTTTCATGGTGCTACCCAGATTGGTGAACCTGCCCAAAGCCTAAAGTGGTTGTCACCGCTAGTGATGGTGTGCACAGTGTAGTTCTTGTTTGATTGGATGAACCAGCATCTTTGTACAGGCGTGCTGTTGCAGAGTGGTTTAGGGTTGTCCATGTGTCATCCTGGGAGTGGGCCACAAGAGCACCAGCATTAGCAAATGGAGGTTCACAAACTGAATATTTCTGATGTTGGTCACTTAGAATTAAACTGCATTTATTTCAATGCAAGGGGTCTTACAGGTAGGGCAGATGAACTCGGGGCATGGATGGGAGCACGGGCCTGGGACATCATAGCTATTACAGAAACATGGCTGAAGGAGGGACAGGACTGGTAGCTAAATGTTCTGACGTTTAGATGCTATAGGAAGGATTGAAAAGGAGGCAAGAGAGGAGGGGGAGTGGTGTTTTTGACGAAGGAAAACATCATTGCTGTAGTTAGAGAGGATATTTCTGAGGGATTGTCCCATGAATCTATATGGGTGGGACTCAGAAATAAGAAGGGAATGATCACCTTCATGGGATTGCACTATAGGCACCCCCCAATAGTCAGAGGGAAACTGTGGAACAAATATATAGAAAGATCTCAGATGCATGTAAAAATAATAGGGTTGTAATAGTAGGGGATTTTAACTTTCCAAACATAGACTGGGACTGCCATAGTCTTAAAGGCTCAGACAGTGAGGAATTTGTTAAATGTGTTCAAGAAAATTTTCTTTATCAATATGTAGATGTACCTATTAGAGAAGGAGCAGTCCTTAACCTTCTCTTGGGAAATAAGGCAGAGCAAATGACTGTAAGTGGGAGAGCACTTTGGGACCAGTGATCATAATTCTATTAGTTTTGAATAGTTATGGAAAAGGATGGGCCTTGTATAAAAGTTAAAGTTCTTCATTGAAGAGAGGCCAATTTTGATGGTATGAGACATGAAACTTTCAAGAGTCGAATAAAGATGACTGTTTGCAGGTAAAGGGATGACTGACAAATGGGAGGCTTTCAAAAGTGAGATAACAAGAGTTCAGAGGCATTATGTTCCTGTCAGAGTGAAGGGTAAGGCTGGTAAGAGCAGGGAACAATGGATGAATAAAGATATTAAGGCTCTGGTCAAGAATAAGAAGAAGTACCTGTGTGGAGTTAACACATTCTCCCCATGTCTGCATGGGTTTCCTCCGGTTGCTCCAATTTCCTCCCACAGTGCAAAGATGTGCAGGTCAGATGGATTGGCCATGCTAAATTGCTCCATAATGTGCAGGGATGTGTAGGTTAGATGGATTAGTCATGGGGAATGCAGGTTTACAGCGATAGAGTAGGGGCTGGGTCTAGGTAGGATGCTTTTTTGAGAGTTGGTGTGGAATCAATAAGCCAAATGGCCTGCTTCCACACAGTAGGATTTCTATGATTAAAAGAAGTCATGTATTAGGTATGGACAACTGGGATCAGGTGTATCTCTTGAAGAGTTTAAGGGGTGTAAGGGCATTCTTAAAAGGGAAATCAGAAGGGCAAAAAGGGGATGTAAGGTAAGGTTTCTGAAGAAGGATCTAGGCCCGAAACATCAGCCTTCCTGCTCCTCTGATGCTGCTTGGCCTGCTGTGTTCATCCAGCTCTACACCTTGTTATCTCAGATTCTCCAGCATCTGCAGTTCCTACTATCTCTATACGATAGCCTTGGCAGATAAGGTTAAGGATAATCCAAAGAGATTCTACAAGTATATTAAGACCAAAAGAACTTCTAAGGAGAGAATAGGGAGAGATACTAAACACATATTTCATATCAGATTTTACTGTGAAGAAAGAAATGGAAGCTAGGGAACTCGGGGAAATAAATATTGATGTCTTGAAAATAGTCTACCTTACAGAAGAGCAAGTGCTGGAGGTCTGAAAACACATAAAGGTGGATATATCTCCAGGACCTGATCAAATGTATCCCAGGATGGTGTGCAAAGTTAGGGAGGAAACTGTGGGGCTCTTAGCAGAATTATTTGTACCATCTACAGCCATGGGTGAGGTGCCAGAGAACTAGAGCATGGCTAATGTTGTGTCTTTATTTAAGAAAGGCTCAAGAAGAAGCCTGGGAACTGCAGACCTGTGAGATGGACATCAATGGTGGGTAAGTTGTTGGAGGGGTTTCTGAGAGATAGGATTTACATGCATTTGGTGAGGCCAGATCTGATTAGGGATGGTCAGAGTGACTTTATGCATGGAAAATCATGTCTTCCAAGCTTGATCGAATTGTTTGAGGATGTAACCAAAAAGATTGTTGAGAGCAGAGCAGTAAATGTTGTCTACATGGAGTTTAATAAATCCTTTCACAAGGTTCTGCATGGTAGACTAATTAGTAAAGTTAGATGGCATGGGATTCAGGGAGATTTTGCCAATTGGATACAAAATTGGCTTGATAGTAGGAGACAAGAGAGTGGTGGTGGTGGGTTGTTTTTCAGACTGGAGGCCTGTGACCAGCAGTATTCCGCAGGGATTGCTGCTAGGTTCACTTTTGTTTGTTATTTATGTAAATAATTTGGGTGAGAATTTAGGAGGCATGGTTAGTAAGTTTGTTGATGACACCAAAATTGGTGGTATAGTCAACAGTGTAGCAGGATATCCAAGATTACAAAGGGATCTTGATCAATTGGACCAATGGGCTGCGGAATGGCAGATGGAGTTTAATTTGGATAAATGTGAGGTATGCATTTTGGTAAAACAAACAAGGGCAAGACTTATACAGTAGGCAGAAGTTACAGAAGCCTGAACACCCGCACAAGCAGATTCAGGAACAGCTTCTTTCTGGCCGTTATCAGATGTTGAATGGACTCTAGCCTCAATAACGTAGCCTGCAATGTAATCTGTAGACCTCTAAGTATTTTTGATCTGTACATCCTTTGCTTGCTGTGATCTGCCTGTACCGCTCGTAAACAAAGCTTTTCACTGTATTTAGGTACATGTGACAATAACTCAATCCTTAATGGTAGGGCCATGGGTAGTGTTGTTGAACAGAGAGAGACCCAGGGGTTCTGGTGCAAGGTCCTTTGAATGCTGCGTTTTGGGTAGACAGGATGGTTAAAAAGGCATTTGGCACATTTGCATTCATTGCTCAGACCATGATTACAGCAGTTAGGATGTCATGTTGAGGTTGTACAGGACATTGATGAGGCCACTTTTGGAGTATTGTGTACAGTTTTGGTCACCCTGCTATAGGAAGAATATTATTAAATTGGAGAGGGTTCAGAAAAGATTTACCAGGATGGTGTCAGGAATGGAGGGTTTGAGGTATAAGAATAGGCTGGGATTATTTTCACTGGAGTGTAGGAGGTTGAGGGATATAGAGGTCATGAGAGGCATAGATAAGGTGAAAAGCAACAGTCTTTTTCCTAGGGTGGGGGAGTTCAAAACTAGGGGGCATTTTTTTCTGAAGTGAGAGGAGAAAGATTTAAAAGGGACCTGAGAGGAAACTTTTTCACACAGAGGGTGGTTCATATGTGTGAATGAACTGCCAGAGGAAAGGGTAGATTCAGGTACAGTTATACCATTTAAAAGACATTTGAATAGATACTTGAAAAGGAAGGGTTTAGAGGGTTATGGGCCAAATGAAAGGAAGTGAGATTAGTTTAGGTTGGTAAACTTGGTTGGCATCGATAAGTTGGACCAAAGGGTCTGCTTCCATGCTGCATGACTCTATGATACAACTCATTCACAATAATCCCTGATGAATTGCAACCTAAAAATTTTTAAGCAAAGTATTGGAACAAAGGAAGAAATGTTAAAGTCTCCTGAGGGCAGAATTTTCCTGGATAAATCAATATGAAAGTTGAAATACTGTATCATAAATATCCAGCAATGTGCAATTGTATCTAAAATAACTTACAAAACAAAATAAATTACTGAAAATAGTAGGAGCACCGTATAAATTCATACTGGACAACAGTTGCCAGTCTCTCTTAAACAGGCCCTCCAACTCAAGGATCGTTTGTTTCCATTCCGGCTGATGGGTTCTGAAATGGCTCAATACGTAGACTCTGCCATGAGTGGACAGGAGTCACATGGAAGGTCAATGCCTATCTCAGCATTGATACCTTCCCAAATTAACTTTCATCCGTTTTGGATAATCGCTATGAGGTGCTGAAGATGTTTGACATCTTCATAAATGCTCCAGACATACCTAAAATATCTCAGTCAAGGTGATGTTGAGTGATTTGATCCTCAATGTAGGGCATTTTGGTTTAGGGAAAGCCATTCAAGCTTTTTATTTGAGCACCAAATAACACAGAGACCCACCCTGCAGTAAATCTTCGACGCCTGTGATATCTTGGACTGGTACACTGCTAAGGGTTTGAACTTAAAATTTTCTGAGCGTTTCTGCCAAGTAAAATACTCAAGAAATCTTTGGCAGCATTGAATGCTGGCACTGTCTTCTCCTGTTGTGAAATATATGTTCACTGGACGGTATTTTTCCAAAAAGAAAGCCCCATTTCATCAACATTAAAAACTTGTTTTGCTGAGTGGACAGATTCTTCAACAATTCTATCCATGTGGGCAGGAACTTCATCAGTCTCTCCTGTATCAGCACTAACTGCCTTCCCAGACTTTCTAATGTTATACAAGTAGGTACAGCTTCTTGAACAAGTTGAAACATCCATGATTAACATTGAAACTCCCTGACTGTGAAATCGCACTCGTTCATTCTTTAAGGTTTCATACAGAATTTGGGTTTTGTCTTGGATGTTCTCCCACTGCAAACATCCAGTTTCACTGTGAGGCAAATAGTGTTCCTTGATCTTTTTGCAGCCACGGTCTGTGCTACCATGAGTTGGTGTGCTTCTGGTTCATGTTGTAAAAGGGTCTGTTGCGAAGTTGTAATAGTACTTGTGGATTAGAAGGCAGGCTGTTAGGATTTGATGTTTGTAAAATGATGGCGGGGGGGAGCAGTGTGCGTAGTCCCTTTAAATGACGATGTGTTTGTTCTAGGCTTGGAGATTTTAAAAATGTGCAGGTGCATACAGAGTTCTCAAAATTGAAACATTTACATCAAAGGCTGTATGGTTTGAAGAAAAAAGCCATAGCCTTGTTTTGTTAGCAAGGCAACCATGTTGAATATCAATCAATTAATTTAAACCAGACACTCAGAAAACAAAAAAAAATTAAATTTAAATCTGATGATTTTGACAAGCTAGGACCAGTTCTGTTGTAAGAAACTGATAAGTCATCAAGGTTATAAAAGAAAAGGTTATTTGAAAATTGGGGTGAGAGCGAATTGCCATCGGAAGAAAAACTCATTTGCTCTCATAGAAATCTCTGAGGTCTCAGAGTAAGCATCATATAAATAAAGGTACTACAGCACTCTTAGCTAATATTCCTGATATAAGAATTCAACTGGAGAACAGTAGAGAAGGCAAAGAACATTCTGGAAGACTTATCCTGGCTGTTATTTTTAAGAGACTAAGTTTTAACTTATTTTTCTTATTACTTTGTTTTATATAAGTGGGATTTGTATTTATTGGAACAGCATACTACTAGAACTTTGTCTTATTCAGGAATAGTTAATAGTTAAGGGGGAATTGTTAGGTTTGTTGGTAGTTCTATTAATTTGTTTACTGTTAGAGTTAGATAAATAAATTGTTACTTGTTGATTATAAAGTGAGTATCAGGGATTTCTTTCATTTAACCACTCCATTATAACAGATTGGGAGGTGAGAGGCAGGTTATACCACTTTTCACACTTCCATTAACAGATTATGAGGCGAGGTGAGCTTGTCTGGGTATTTTGGTTTTAGTTATTCGGTGGTGGGAGGGGTCGACCTCTGCTTCGTAACAAGTTGCAGCAGAAGTCTGGGAGAAGGGACTTTAAAATTTTCTGTCTCATTTGCATGCTCACTGACTCCTCACCCATGTGTAATAGAAGCAACCCATCAACAAAACCGGGCTTTATTTTTAGGCTCTGTATTGTACCTGAGCAGCAACTTTCTGCAGAAAATTCTGTGCAGACCTTTATACTGCAGATGAACCAGCTCAAGGAGACCTTAATCAAAATTAAAAATCAAATTTTGAAATCCACAGTCACAATATCTTTGAGATGTGGAACTGATGTCTTTAAATGTAGTACTGTACAAGTCTTTCTTGCTGCAGAAAATTCTGTCTAGTACCTGAACTCCTGAAGAAGCAGCTCAAGGTGCCTTCAAATACAAATACAAATTCAGATCCTCAAATTCAGAGTCACAATGTCTGTACTGTATTTTCCACATGAAGGGCCCTTGGAGAAGGTACCAGGCTCAGGGCCCACTGTCAAGATCAAGGCTACACGTTGCAGATACATTAGCTTGTATACGGAAGCACGTTAAAGCCTCTGCTAATTTAAATCAGGGTCTGCAATTTTCAAAGGGGAAGTAGGACTTAAAAAGAAAAGCATTAAAACAAATATATATATAAATAGGGTCACTTTAAATGAGAGTGCCTATATTGTTCACCTTAAATTGTCAGTATTGTAAGTACTAATAAAATTGGTTTTGAAATCTGCTGTGGTGTTGCTATTTCTTGTCATTCTTGGAGTGTACTATGACAGAAAGATTAACCACTTCTTATTGAATTCATTCCTGAAGTAAGAGAGGTATAACCTTTTCGGACAATACTATGGTTTTAAGAGGTGTATTTTGCCCTGGTGTTTTTTTATGAAGAAAGGTTGAAATAGAGGTACCCAGAAAATTGCTTTAAAGCCAATAAAGTAAGCAGCTTTGTCCTCACAAAAGTTGGAACAATAGAAGCAGCCTGAATGGGTGGGGTCAAGCACAGAAGCAGGATTTTTGGTTTTAGCTTTCAGCAGTTGCTGGGGTCTTGAAGCTGGATGTGGAAGCATCCTCTCTCTGTTACAACTAAAAGCTGAGGTTCTCTTCCTGCTGCTAGAAGTGCATGTGAAACAATCTATTTTACTAAATTTACCTTTGCCAAGGGTGTGTTTATGGGATGTTACTATGTTGGAACAGTTAGTTAATAATGGGGGTTAATATTTATTTTTCTGTTAAGCATTTTGATAGAGTTAAAGCTAAGCAAATTCTTTTCTTTTTATTTTGTCTGTATTTTGTAGTATAAAAATAAAATGTGCTTTGCTTAAAAGAAGTCCCAAGGTCTCACAAGCTGTTTACTTTATTGGCTTTGAGTATACTGCTTGGTACCTCTATCTCACCTTGCCTCATAAAAGAAAATCAGGACACAATACACCTCTTAAAGCCATAGTATCATCACACCTATTAGAGTAACTCATTCAATTCATTTAAATGTAGCTACTTTATTCTTATTTGACCAGTAAGGGACAATGTTTTGCTTTTTGTTATTTCATCAATCTGTTGCTTTGAAACTAGGTTAATCAATCAAAAAATAGATGTTTACCTTCTAATTTGTATTGTACAAGACAGAAATAAAAAAAATTACCTGAACTGAAATAATTCCATCTGAAATTATTCCATTACAATGAATAATGCTCACATACTAACTTTTAGCTTTGGCCTCTTAAGTAGGCTCTTTTAGAAAACTGGAAACTTCTCTTTCAGTTTCATCCCAACAAAATAAATAGCAGAGTGTTATTGGACAACGTGACAAGTTGATAAGGGGAAATCAGGCAATCATGTTACGATTAATTATTTCATGCGTAAGCAGGGGCAGCCAGCCTTATTACCGTGAAGTGTAATGTAAACTCTGGTGTGTTTCAAACACTCCAAAGCTTCATATAAATAATTAAAACCTACATATTATATTATCTACTGTTTTCCCTCAGTCACTTACAGGCATTGTCTATCACAGACCAACACTATCCTGCTGATAGTATGACTTCAATGCTTCCAGCCTTAATTGTCTGTATATCTCATTTGTAATCTATTCTTTGCATGTCCGTCATTACCACTTGCTTTGGTAGCTTTGCTATTACTTAGAGTTATGACTAAAGCTTTAATCCTTAACTAACTTATCTCCTTTACCAAGGCAACAAAATCTTTTGTTAGAAAGCCACATCAAACTCCAAAGAACCGCGAAATAATTGACAGGTTAATGGTGTCACTTTTGAGAATTTATAGCCAAGGCAGGCAACTCTCTAAGCATGTTGTTCAGGGAAAAAAAACCTAAAGAACTGTGGATGTTGGAAATCAGAAACAAAAACAGAAATTGCTGGAAAAACTCAGCAGCTCTGGCAGTATCTGTGGAGAGAAACACAAACAAAGTTGCTGGAAAAGCTCAGCAGGTCTGGCGGCATCTGTGAAGGGAAAATCAGAGTTAACATTCTGGGTCCAGTGACCCTTCCTCAGAACCATTCTGAGGAAGGGTCACCAGACACGAAACGTTAACTCTGTTTTTTCCTTCACAGATGCTGCCAGACCTACTGAGCTTTTCCAGCAACTTTGTTTTTGTTTCTGATTTACAGCATCCACAGTTCTTTCGGTTTTTATTCTGTGGAGAGAAAGCAGAGTTAACATTTTGGATCCAGTGACCCTTCTTCAGAACTGATTATAGTTAGGAAAAGGTTGGTAAGGTATACATGGTTGTCAAGGTATATGGGCAAAATGATAACAAAAGTATTGACCCTCAGTAACTGTCTCCCACTGAATTTATGACAGCTCACTCAATGGATTTTGTTCTGACTTAAGTGGCCAACCTTTATTTTCAAACTATGATCTAGATTGCCAATTTTGGCAGAAAGAATTTTTTTAAAAATCTAAATGGTGAGAGGTTGCAGTGCGCTGAGATGTGGAGGGATCTGGACATCCTATTGCACGAATCACAGGAGGTTAAAATGCAGGTGCAGCAAGTAATCTGGAAAATTAATAAAATGTTATTTTTATTGCAAAAGAAAATAACTGCAAGAAGGAAGGTCATGCTTCATTAATCAGACAAAAGAAGTAGTCAGTGAGACAGCTGATGGGTCTGGCAGCATCTGTGAAGAAAAACAATATCAGAGTTAACATTTCGGGTCCGGTGACCCTTCCTGCAGTTTTGACGAAGGATCACTGGACCCAAAATGTTAACTCTGATATTTTCTTCACAGATGCTGCCAGATCTGCTGAGCTTTTCCAGCAACTTATATATTTTTCCTGATTTACAGCATCTGCAGTTTTTTCATTTTTTATTGAGATAGTTGATGGGTTGGTTTTAATTTTCCCAAGCTCATTGGTTTCAGCAAAGGTCTCTTTAGGTTGGAAGTTATTTTTTATAACTCAAGAGCAAACTATACGGTAAATGGAAAAGCCTTGGAGAAAATTGATACACAGAGAGATCTGGGCGTTCAGGTCCATTGTACCCTGAAGGTGGCAACGCAGATCGATAGAATGGTCAAGAAGGCATACAGCATGCTTTCATTCATCGGACGGGGTATTGAGTATTGGCAGGTCATGTTACTTTGGTTCGACCACATTTGGAATACTGCGTACAGTTCTGGTCGCCACATTACCAAAAGGATGTGGATGCTTTGGAGAGGGTGCAGAGGAGGTTCACCAGGATGTTGCCTGTTATGGAGGGCGCTAGCTATAAAGAGAGGTTGAGTAGATTAGGATTATTTACATTAGAAAGACGGAGGTTGAGAGGGGACCTGATTGAGGTCTACAAAATCATCAGAGGTATAGACAGGGGGGAAAAAGCTTCTTGCTATCCACCCTGAGTGGATGCCTCAATTACTAGGGGTCACGATTTCAAGATGAGAGGGGAAAAGTTTAAGGGAGAAATGCGTGGAAAGTTCTTTACGCAGAGGGTGGTGGATGCCTGGAACGCATTGCCAGTGGGCACGATAGCGTCATTTGAGATGTATCTAGACAGATACATGAATGGGCAGGGAGCAGAGGGATACAGAGCCTTGGAAAATAGGTGACAGGTTTAGATAGAGGATCTGGATCTGCGCAGGCTTGGAGGGCCTGTTCCTGTGCTGTAATTTTCTTTGTTCTTTGTTCTTTATTCAAACAGGGAGGAAGGCAGAAATCAGGAACTACAGAAAAGTTACCTTAGAAGTTCTAGATTTCTCACAAGAAGAAACATCCTTTCTACATCCACCAGATCAACTTCCTACTATCTCCCCTCAGGATCAATTGTTTCAACTAAGTCACTCTAATTCTTCTAAACACCAGGGTATACAGGGTAAGTCTGTCTAGTCTTTTCTCATACAATAATCAGCTCATTTCAGGTATTAGTCTAGTAAACCTTCGCTCACTGTTTCAAACGTATTAACACCCTTCCAGAAGTATGCTGACCAATACTGTGCACAGTACTTACAGATACAGCCTCACCAAAGCCTAATTAAATCCACATCCACTGCTTCCCCTTCATCTATACTGCTTGTTACCTCCTCAAAGAATGCTAATAAATATGTCAGGCATGAGTCCGTACTGATTCTGCTTAATCTGTTCATGCATTTCTGGATATATTACTATTATATTCTTCATAACGGATTCAAATATTTTCCCAAAAACAGATAGTAAGTCAACTGGCCTATAGTTACCAGGTTTTTGTCTCCTTCCCTTTTTAAACAAAGGTGTTACATTGGCAGTTTTCCAATCCTGTGGGACTTCACCAGAATCTAAGAACTCTTGGAAGATTACTACCATTATCTCCGTAACTACTTCCTTCAAAAGCTGAGGATGCATCCTATTAGGTTCAAGAGACTTAACTGGTCTTTGGCCCCATTAGTTTCCATAGCAGTTTTTTCTCTAGTGACAATTATGTATTTGTTTCCACTCCTCCTTTTGCCCGTTGATTATTTAATAATTTTGGAATGCTATGAATGGTTTCTGCTGAATAGACTGGTGCAATATATTTATCCAACTCCTCTGCCATTTCCTGGTTTCCCAAATTTTATTTCCCCAGCCTCATTCTCTCAGGGATCCGTGTTCACTTTGACTTCTCTCTTCCGTTTTATATCTTTAAAGATGATCTTGCTGTCCAGTCAACAACACCTAAAACAGAAGGAGAGGTACTCAACTGGGTAGAAATCAAGCATTAGATGTAATCATTTCAGACAAAGAACTCTGGCTGAAAAGGGAAGTAATGCAGAAATAAAGTAATCATGTAAATCAGTGGAATCCACCAGCAATGACCATGCTTGCATAATTTAGCAGCGAAAGGGGGGATCATGCAAGATGCCAAGTACTTTTATTGTTTGTTTAAGAAACATTCTCTTTTCCAGGCTGAAAATCAGACACAGAACTGCTGCAGATGCAGAATCCTGACTGGGAACTCTCTATATATTTTTCTCTCATCCAGCCTACAAGTTTGAGGCCTATCTGCTTTTCGACCATCAACACATCACACATAGAGTTTTAAGAGTAAACCCACCAGCTACTCTCTCAATGAGAACTGACGTAAATTGTTTGTCAATGTACTTGAATTGTCTCAATGCCAAATCCAAGGGGACCAACAAGCTCAGCCTGAAACAATTAAAATAATCAATCTTCAAGACCTGTATACCTTTAGCTTTTATTGGATTGTAAAATTACTGCTTAACTTATCCTCCCACTTTATAGCTTACTGGTGTGTATTTGTGTTAATCTTGAAGCATACGTATGAGTTCCAGTTGGAGAGTTTTCGTTATTTTATTTAAACCAAGTAAAATACAATCAGTACTATTCTCTTATAATTTTAAAAAACTTGCAAGAAAATAGGTCTTTCTGTGTTTTTTACAGTCACAGCACACAGACAATTAAACACTCCCTAAATTGACTAGGATATCTTTCCTTTAAAAAAAAGCCTGCTGCAGTCTAATGGGATGTGGGAGAGGAGGAGAGCAACACTAAAGCTCCTTGCCTCAGCATAATTTGTCTCTGCATTCAATTCATCTCAACTTATGTGGATATTCTCAAAAGGTTTTTGTGTATTCATTGGTTTCGAAGCCCAAATACAGAGACCTCTTTTTAAAGATACTTTCAAAAGCAACTTCAAATTTACTGTGTATTGACCATGTAAAGCATGATGTGAAAAAATACAGATTTTACAAGGTTCTGCTTTCCGGACCAATTTTAGTACTTAAGATCAATGTAAAGAAAACAGAAGTTCTGTCTCCTGTAATGTTCATGCCCAGTGACACTTCTTTCCACATATGTGGAAAATCAAATTTATTAAGTGTACATGAAGAAGCAACTTGACAGATGGCTCCTTACGCCAACTGTAACCATAGCAATTCTCCCAACAACTGCTCTGGATTGCAGTACAGTGAAAATAAAAACAGTGTTACGGAACTACAAACGAGAGGAAAATTTACTTTAGAATGTTACCATCATTGGATGAAATGGAATGTATATCATATATCAGAGAGTAGTTCAAGTTGGTCACCAGATTAGTACAATGCTGACCAAAGTCACACTGCTTCTTGTTGATCTCCCAGTGCAACTTGCCTGTAAGTTATGTCCCAATATTATGAGAGAATTGATAAGACACGGTCTCTTTAATTGCAATGGTTTCATTTTGAAACTGAATGGGAAAATTCAGGGCTAGAATTCATATCCATTAGCTATGATCAAACAGGAATCTAAGACATAAGTGTGACAGCAAATTTTTTCCACTTCTTTTCTTGCCTGTAAATCAAGTCTAATGAAAACTAACAGCAACAGGAAGGTGATTCATGGGAACATCATAACTTGACACCCAGTCATACAAGGCAGTATTCAAGCAAATGATCAAATGTTTGGTCAAAGGTTTAAATTTTAAGAAGTGTCTTAAAGGAGAAAACTGGGGTAAAGTGGATAGAATTAGAGCATAATTCCAGGGCATAGCTTCTAGATAGATGACGGCATCTGTTAACGGTCAAGCAATTAAGGTTGGAGATGCTCAAGTGGCCAATATTTGAGAACGCAGATGTCTCAGAGGGTTGTATGGCTCAAGGAGGTTACAGAGGTATGTAGATATGATGCCATGGTGGGATTTGATAACTAGAATGACAGTTGTAAAACTGAGAGTCAATGTTACTCAGTGAGCACACAATTAACGCTACTAACTGTGATTAACTCTAAATAGAACAAGTGAAATTAAAAAAAAAACGGAGGGAGCAAATGCAATCTCTGTTGCAGCATTGTAGGATAATCCACAAATTACAAAGACCTAGTTACTCAGTTATGCAAGTCTACTTTATGATTGGAATAATCATTGAATTCAGGACCTTCTGTTGCTTTACGTGATAAATTGAATAGCCGTATGCACAACTACATCAATGCAAACCAAAACTGCTACATATTGATGGGAACTACCGAAGTGGCAACATTCACATTTTGGTAAACACTGAGAACACATGAATTGAATATATATATATAATATATATATATACACACACATACACACACAAACTAGTCCCTTGGGAGACGTTTTAACTTCAGTAATGTTCGAGTCATAGCATCCGAGTTTTTATACCACAGAGAGAGGCCCTTCATCCCTCCATGTCTGTGTCAATCATCAAGCATCTACCTGTTATAGTGGGGTAAATTTCCTGGGGAGGTGATGGTCTGGTGGTATTATCACTAGACTATTAATTCAGAGACTCAGGAACCTTGGGTCAAATTTTGCCATGGCAAATGATGGAATTCGAATTCAATAAAATATCCAGAATTAAGAGTTTAATGATGGCCATTGAACTGCGTGATTTTCAGGAAGAACCCATCTAGGGTCACTAATGCCCTTTAAAGAACAAATCTGTCATCCTTGCCTGGTCTGGACTACATGTGACTCCAGACCCACAGTAATGTGGTTGACTTGCAACTCCCCTTAGGGATGGGAAATGAATGCTGACCTAGACAGCAACATCCATATCCTGTGAATGAACCAAAAAAGGTCCCATTTTTCACCTCTTAGCCTGTGGTCTTATAAGTTATAGAGTTTCAAGTGCTCACTAAATAGTTCTTAAGAGTTTTGAGGTTTCCTGTCTCTGCTATCATTTTAGGCAGTGAGTTCCACGTACCCACCACCCTCATAGCTTTTCATTTCCAGTAAATGCTATGCAAAGCTTTTAGATCTATTAGCCCCAATGTTTTACTTTAAATTTGTAGGGGCATAGTTGACTTATCCCTTTACCTAAAAGTTTATTTGTGACAAATAAATACATTATGGAAAATCAACTTGTCCTTTCATAATTGATCAGTCTTCCTATCCACACTCTCTATGGCCCTTATAATCTTATTTACCTCTATCAGGGTTTCTCTAAGCTGTCACTGCTCAAGGAAAACAAACCAGCCTTTTCAATCTTTCCTCATAGCTCAGACCCTCCAGCCCAGGCAGCAACCCGATAAATCTCCTCTGCTCCCTCTGTGGTGCAATCATATCCTTCTACAGTCTGGTGACCAGCACAGCAGTCAATACTCCAGTTGTGACCTAATCAGCGTTTTATACAGTTTCAGTATTACCTCCGTCGCCTGTATTTTATGCCTCAGCTAATAAAGGTAAATATCCCATAAGCCTTCTAAACCACCTTATCTACCAGTTCTGCTACCTTCAGGAATCTGTGGATATGCACACCAAGTTCTCTTTGATGTTCAGTACTTTGCAGGGTCTTACCATTCATAGTGTAATCCCTTATTTTATTAGCTCTCCCCAAGTATGGTACATGACACTTGCCTGGATTGAATTCCATTTGTCACTGTTCTGCCACCTGACAATTGATATCTTCCTCCAGTTTTCCACTAGCCTCCTTAGTATTAATCCATTACCAATTTTCCTGTCATCCATGACCTTTTTGATCATGCCCATATTTAAATCAAGATCATTAACATAGACAACAAACAGCAACAGCCTAACCACCAAGATCTCTAGAACCCCACTGGAAACAAATTTCCAGTCACAGAAACATTCCCCTACCACCACCATCTGCTTCCTGCCTCTCGGCCAATTTTAGATCCAACTTGCCCTTTGCTTTGCTTCCTATGAGCTCTTACTTTATTGATCAGCTACCATCAAAATTCTTGCTAATGTCCATGTGAGTTTTTTGAAGAGGTGATGAAGAGGATTGATGAGGACAGAGCGACAGACGTTGTCTGTATGGACTTCAGTAAGGCATTTGACAAGGTTCATCATGGTAGACTGGTTAGCAGAGTTAGATCTCATGGAATACAGGGAGAACTGGCCATTTGGATACAAAATTGGCTCGTAGTAGGAGACAGAGGTGGTGGTGGAGGGTTGCTTTTCACATTGGAGGTCTGTGACCAGTGGTGTGCTGCAGGGATTGGTGTTGGGTCCACTGCTTTTCATATTTATATAAATGATTTGGATGTGAATATGGGAGGTCTAGTTAGTAAATTTGCAGATGACACCAAAATTGGTGGTATTGTGGAGCGAAGAAGGTTAGTTCAGAGTACAATGGGATCTTGATCAGATGCACTAATGGGCCCAGGAGTGGCAGATGGAGTTTAATCTAGATAAATGTGAGGTGCTACATTTTGGAAAGTCAAATCAGGGCAGGACTTGCACACTTAATGGGAAAGTCCTGGGGAGTGTTGCCAAACAAAGGGACCTTGGAGGGTAGGTTCATAGTTCCTTGAAAGTGGAGTCACAGGTAGACAGGGTAGTAAAGAAGATGTTTGGTACACCTGCCTCTATTGGTTAGTGTATTGAGTATAGGAGCTGGGAGGTCATGTTATGGCTGTATAAGACATTGGTTAGACCACTTTTGGAGTACTGCATTCAATTCTGATTTCCTTGCTGGAGGAAAGATGTTGTTAAACTTGAAAGGGTTCAGAAAAGATTTACAGTGATGTTGTCAGGATTGGAGGGTTTGAGCTATAGAGAGAGGCTGAATAGGCTGGGGCTATTTTCTCAGGAGTGTCGGAGGCTGAGGGGTGACCTTATTGGTGTTTATAAAATCATGAGGGGCATGGATAGGTTGAATAGTCAAGATCTTTTCCCCAGAGTAAGGCAATCCAAAACTAGATGGCATAGGCTTAAGGTGAGAGGGAAAAGATTTAAAAGGGACCTAAGGGGCAACTTTTTCCACACAGAGGGTGGTGTGTGTATGGAATGAACTGCCAGAGGAGGTGGTGGAGACTGGTACAATTACAACATTTAAAAGGCATCTGGATGGGTATATGAATAGGAAGGGTTTAGAGGGGTATTGGCCAAATGCTGGCAAATGGGACTAGATTAATTTAGGATATCTAGTCAGCATGGATGAGTTGGACCGAAAGGCCTGTTTCGATGCTGTACATTTCTACAACTCTATGCAGACCACATCACATGCATTAACCTCTACAACATTCCTACTTAGCTCCTTGAAAAAAATTATCAATTGTCAAACACAGTCTTCCCTTAATAAATCCATGCTGATGATCCTTGATTAATCTGTGTCACTCCAATTGAAGTTATTCTGAAGATATTCTGCTGATCTCTTTGAAATTTTCTCCAGCTTGGGATACAAACTGCAGATTTATCCACTTTTAAAGATATTAATCCTACCTCTTTGCTCTCTATGTTTTTTTGTAATATTTCACAGTCCTCCACCCTGATGCCTATACTTCTATCATTGTTTTGGTCTTTACAAAGGAAAACAAAGTATTTATTGAGTACTGTCCCCGTGTCTTTCGAAAGCATACACAGATTACCTGTATGGTCCCAAACAAATCCTATTCTTTCCCTGGTTGTTATACTGCTCTTTATGTATTTAAAACAAAACCCTTTTAACTTTTTTCTCTATCCACTAATGCTCAATCATGTACTCTCTTTGCTTTCATAATTACATTATAAGCTCCCCCCTGCACTTTTCATACTCCTGTAGGGACTCTACTGTACTATGCTCTCAGTTTCTGCCTTAACCTCTTTTTTCTTAACCCTAGTCTTTACATCTCTTGACATTCAGGGTTCTCCGGATATTTTCACCCTCCGTTTTTACAGTAACTTATTTTCCCTGTACAGTCCTTATTTCCTCCTTGAATGCCACACAATGCTCCGGCACAGTTTAATCTGCAAGTAGCTGTTCCCAGCCCACTTGGGCAAAATTGTATCTCATTTTAGTAAAATTAACTTTCTCCAGTTAAAAGCCTTTATTCCTGACCCATCTTTATCCTTTTCTATAACTATCCTGATTCTAACTGAGTTATGATCATTGTCTCCAAAATGCTCCACCACTGATATGCCTTCCACCTGCTTGTCTTCATTTCTGAAATTGCTCCTTCCCTTGTTGGGCTTTCTACGTACTAGCTAAAAAAGTTGTCCTGGATAAAATTTAAGAATTTTGCTCCATTCTTACTTTGCATAATAAAACTATTTCAGTTAATACCTGGGGAAGTTAAAATTCCGTATTGTTAATGTGTTATTATTCTTACACTTCTCTGTATTTTGATTACATACTTGATCATCTATCTCTTCCTGATTTATTGTCTATAGTGCAGACTCAACAGCATGTTTGTATTTTTTGTATTTTCTGTTGTACTCACATGGCCTCATTTGACGGTCCTTCCAATATATCACCTCTCCTCACTGCTATAATTGATTATTTGATCAATATTACATAGGAATTAGGAGTGTGAGTAGGCAGTTCAACCCTTGAAGCTTGCTCTGCCATTTAGCAGGATCATGGCTGGTCTTATCCTGGTCTCAACTCCACTTTCCTGCCTGGTCCCCATAGCCCTTTATCCTGCTTTTCAGCAGAAATGTATCTATTACTTTACTGAATCTGTTGATTGATTTTTCCTTCAAACGCCCCTCCTCTTCTATCCGCCTTTCTAACTCATCTGAATGCCTTATAATCTATATATCTGGAGTGTCCTTGTCACTATTCACACCTCAACCCATGTCATGACAAACATATTATCTGGTCAGTGATTAATTATTCTTTGTAGGATCTTGCTATATGTGTAAATTGGCTGTAGCAGTAACTCACCTCCTAACTCTCCAAGACCTATCCAATGTGTGCAAGGTACAAATCAGGTGTGTGATAGAATAAGGTTTTGGAGTAGATCTGTGATAGAATATTCTCCACTTGCCTGGATGGGTGCAGCTGCAACAACACTAACACAGCAAGCTCCTATTAGTGGCAATGTGAGAGTGACCCGAGAGTCTGCTCCAATGATGCTGATTGAGAAATAACTGCAACAGTGGGAAAGGTGGAAATGTATAAATACCAAGTTAAGGATGTTAAGATATTATGCAGGGTGAACATTAAAACCTGTAAACTGTGGGAAGCAATGAGATACTGTTGACATATCTAAAGCAAGCAAAGAGTTAAAAGCTCAGCCCTTACTACCTTTATTAAGACAAGTGAGGCTAACAGACAGGTGAAGTATTCACAGGAGCTTATCACAAAAGCTACCACAAGAAGATCTCAATGGTATTCTCAAACTGTAATCTGAAGTGACAGAAAGTATAGTGAACAGTATTGAAATGAGTAAACATCTGGCAAGTTCATAAGCAGTCAGGTCTAGATATGTCTCTGATGTCTCTGGAAACATGTTCAAGCTCCTGATACTGTGGAATCTGCCACATTGATTGTAAAGTAGGATGCTGAAACGCTATAAATGCACAGCATTTCACTCTTACCTGATGATGACAGAATATGAGATTCCTTTGAGAGTTCATTGTTGCCAATGGGCTTCCCAGCACAACTGTGGCAAAGAACTGCACTGACTTCATCTTAGCTACAGTATTAGCTATGCTACACAATCTTAGACTGATTCCATATCCACCCTATTGGCAGGACTAGCTATTTGTACTGCCTACTATTGCCCATTTCAGCTCACTTCCTGTTGAAAACAACTCCAGCTATCTAGTCTCTCCTCATAGCTGTAACACTCCAGCCCAGGCAATAGGCTGGTACATCAACAATGCACCCTCTCTCGTACAATCATATCCTAACTAATGTTTTATATAGCCACATTGTACCCTTCCTACTCTTGTAATCAATGCTTCGATTAATAAAGGCAAATATCCAATATGCCTTTTAACCATTTAATCTACCTGTCCAGTTGCCAGGATCCTTCAATGATCTGTGGACATGCACACCAAAGTCCATCTGATTCTCTGTACTTCCTAGGGACCCACCATTCATTGTGTACTCCCTCACTATGTCGGTCTTCCCAAAGTTCACCACCTCACACCTTTCAGGACTAAATTCCACTGACATTGATCTGCCCATCTGACCAGCCTGATTATATCAGGCTATGGTCCATGCCTTTCCTCATCATTATTTATCATACTACCAATTTTTGTGTCACAAGATCGTAAGACAAAGGAGCAGGAGTAGGCCATTCAGCCTATTGACTGTGCTCCATCATTCAGTAAGATCATAGCTGATCTGATAATCCTCTACTCCACTTCAAAATGACCCTTGATTCGCTTACTGATTAAAAATCTATCTCAGCCTTGAGTATATTTAATGACCTAAACTCAAAACCCCACGCAGTAAAGAATTCCACAGTTTCAACATCTTGAACTTAGTGATCATAAATTCATGTCTAGTTTATTAATTGACACTACAAACAACAAGGGATCCAGCATCAAACCGTGTGGTACACAATTTGTTGCTGGCAGTTAATCACAAAAACAATCTTTGACCATTGCTCTCTCCCTCCTGTCAATAAGCCAATTTTGGATCAAATGTGTCAAATTTCCCTCGGCTCTTAGCTTTTAATTCTGTGAAGTTTTTTTTAATTAGTGAGAACATCATTTGGATAGTGGGGTAAAATCAGCTTTTCTGAGAAATCATATGATTTTAGCTAAAGGACTAGCGAGCTTCCTGGGGGAAATAATTACCAACGTATCTGATGAGTTGAGTTTCATTAAACAGTAAGAGAGAGAGAGAAAGAAATAGGTCCATTCAGAGAGTTCTATCATAATAGATGATCTAAGTAATAGTCTCCAAGGCAATCAGGGCAGGACTGGGAGAAGTCCTGAGTTGTTTTGAAGAAAACTTCAGAAGCACAATGATATAGAGATGTTAGCGAGGAAGACATCTTCTAAAGCTGTTGAAGGCATGAGGTTAAAGAACCCATGGTCAGTTGTAATAGTGAGCTGGGTTAGCAGGTTGTTTAAAAATCTAGGGGAGAGATATTAATTGCAGAAAATTGCATTGGGCAAATTCACAGATAGTTGCCAAAAGAGAAACCAATTACAGCTGTGCCAGCTAACAAAAGCTTTATGGTACAGATAGGGATGACCTTTCACTATGATTTGGGTGTCTGTAAGACCGTTATTGACATTAAAGAATTGATTCTTCCTAACATTTATAATGAGTTTGTTTCAAATAGTTCTTGTATAGTGTAATCAAGTTTGTTGTTTTTTTGTGTAATAAATGTATTTTTTGTTGTTAAAAGTACGCTGGAAGCCTCCTCTGAGTTTTATTCAGTGACTGATCTCTAAAGTAAACAAAAAAACTTATGTTCTATCAAGCCAGGTCTCACTCTAGGATCTGATTCATCCATATATGACCATTATCTGGGATCATAACACCTCAGCCACACCATTATTAGTCTAAGCTCATCTCTGGAATCCCCTCCCTAAAGTAACCTGTGTACAACTCTCCCTTCTCCTGTAAGAGATTATTTAAGTTATTATCTTTGGGCAAACTTTTAATTACCTGTCCTGATTTTGCCTTATATAACTGTTTAATTTGTTTTTTTTTGATCACTCTCTTGATATTTTCTGTTTTGGGACGTTTTCCTTGTGGTAAAAAAGCCAGCTGTTTTTGCTCATACATTATTCACTGCATTTTCATCTGTCTGAATTTCCCGTTCCAATAAAATGGGACAGACAATTTGCACAATATCAGATATTAGGGAACCTCTCACTTTGTTCGAAGTAAAGACTCTCTGTCCAGCATCTTGAAAGCTGTGTCTCACACATTCACTCAGCACAGCATCGTCACCCAAAACAATACACTTCCTTTCACTTCCTGATGGTCCTGCCAACTATTTTGAGCATTTGCAGTTCTTATTTGAATTTCAAACAACAACTTGAGTCACAGCTGGCAGGAGGGGAGAATAATTTGTTTTACTTCATCCGTCATCCATTTCTCTTATATTCACTCCCTACTTGCTGTTACAATGCAGCAAATGATGCAGTGTATCAAATAGTTACAAGGAATGTAGTTCTCCAATAATAGTCTAATCACCTCCATTTGACATTCCACACCATCATCATACTGGGGTTTTACCGCTGACTAAAAACTGATTTAAACCAGCTCCAAGCATAGGTCAGAATCGAGGAACCCTGCAGTGAGTAACTCATCTCCTGACTCCCCAAAGCCTGTATATCATCTGTAAGGAGTGGGATGGAAATAAGCCCCACTTGTCTGGATGGGTGCAGCCCCAAAAACACTCAAAAAGCTTGACACCATCCAGGACAAAGCAACCCGCTTGATTGGCACCACATCCATTCCCTCCACAACCGACACACAGTAGCAACAGTGTGTACCATCTACAAGACATACTGCAATGACTCACAAAGCCTCCTTTGACGGCACTTCGCAAACCTGTCAACTCTACCACTTCGAAGGACAAGGGAAACAGATACGCGGGAACACCTCCACCTGCAGGTACCCCCTCCAAACCATTCACCATCCTCACTTGGAAACATAGCACTTTTAAGTGTAGCTGGGTCAAAATCCTAGAACTGCCTGACTGCACTGTAGGTATAACCACGCCAAAACAAAAAGGACTGCGGTGATTTAAGAAGGAAGCTCACCGCCACTTTCTTAATGGGAAGTAGGGATGGGCAATAAATGCTGACCCAGGCAGGGACGCCCACATTCCTGCGAATTAATAAATCGAAACTAACATGAACATGGAAAATGCAAGCAAAGGAGGCGGGCTTTTGGACCACACAGCAGGAGTGCTCTCTGGCTCCCAGGCAGAGACAGAGTCATATGATTGGATTTAATCAGAAGCCGCTGGTTTATGTGTGAGGAGCTGACATTGTGGCTGTGCTGCTATAGAATCTTCCCTGTCACCGCGATAATGATGCAGAGGTTGGAGAAGACGGTGCTGGTTTTATTCCTACTGCCGATGGTGTAGAGAAGGTTTAACTGCTGTTGTGTTCGGATCCAGACACATACAGACAGAGCCCGTCTGTGCAGACCATGGCAGAGCGATGCTCCGGGAGCCCGGCCCCGGAATGCGGTGCCCAGGCGGACTCTCACGACCCGGAATCCCAGGAGCTATCCCTGGAGCAAATCCTTAAACTGTACAACCAGCCGCTGAATGAGGAGCAGGCTTGGGCCGTGTGCTACCAATGCTGCAGCACGCTCCAGCGCCAGCGGCGGCCCGGAGACACGCAGCTTTTCCCGGGCAGGCTGAGCGGAGCCAGGACTGTCATTCTGCAACGAGACGGCAACATCAGCATCAGGAGCGAGGAAGCAGGTACGAGACGCCCCAGAAAGAACAACGAGAGCAGGAGCTGAGTATGGAAATGAAATGTCTGACAGGAGAGGGAGGGGGGTGGGGTTGTCAGTCCCCTGAATCTCCAGCAAATAAGTAAATAAATAGATAGAAAAGGATAAGGGGTGGAAATCAACAGCTGGCGGAGAAGGAAGCCAGAAAATAAAGCGGACTTTATTCAGTAAATTCTCAAGTCACTGGTGAAGGAGCTAGAGTCTTTTTACAAAAGGCGAGAGGTTGGGAGGAGGAGTCAGTACTGGGCCCTTTGATGAGAACACAGCTCCTTAGGCGGGTGGGGAAGGGTGATACTAAAGCCAAAGATACCCACATCTCTGTTGCTTTTTTTTTGAAGAAAAAGTAGTAGAGAGAGAGAGAGACAGAGAAAAGCCACGAAAGTCTGATGAAACAGGCACGGCGTCAGTGAGCACCAGCAGGGGTTTTCTTCATTGTTGACAGTGGGAGTCTCTGACTGACTGAGCCAACAAGGTCAGTTGAGCCCCGGGTAAACAAGCTGCAGCCAAGAAGGTCCAATCAAAATTCACAATCAGAGACCTTAATGGACCAGTAAAAAGGCAGGGCGATGCCTGGGTGAAAAAAAACAGGAAAATAGCAATCATTAAAAATAAACTGTTGCTGACAAATGATTTTTAAAAAATAATTCATCCATGGGATGTGAACGCTGCTTGGAATTTATTAGTCGTCCCCCTATTTGCCCAGAGGACAGTTAAGGGCCAACCACATTGCTGTGGGTTTGGATTCATATGTAGGCCAGACCGGGTAAGGGTGGAAGATTTCATCCTCCAAAGGACATTAGTGAACCAGATGGATTTTCCCTGACAATTGACATATTGGCAAGCTTTTTATTCCTGATTTTTAGTGAATTCAGAGTTCATCCTTTACTGTGGTGGAATTTAAACCTGTGTGGCCAGAACATTAGCCAGGAGCTCTGTCCAGTGACATTGCCAATATGCCACTACCTCCCCAAAGTAATAACAAACAAATGTAAACACTGATATGTCAAAAATAAAGCTGTGAATTGAAAATACACAGAAATATTTGAGGAAAAACAGATAATTCAGCCATCTGGATTGAAAGTAAGAACAGGCCTGGACACACAGAGTTAGATCACACAGGCATTTGCATGGCATGACTGCACTGCATTTCAGGATAAACACATGAATTCCCTGGAATATAAACTGAATTTGCCTCACCCAGTTAATGACTAGTTCTGATCATAATGATTAGCTACACTCCATAAGGCAGCTCACTGTAGGAACTCACTGGCTATGACCTGCACTTTTTATGGCATATTTAACACAAGTGTTGCAAAACAAGAAGTGATAACTGAACCAGGAGCAGCCTGAAGATGGTTGAGAGAATTGTTGAGCACAACTAAACTCAGATAGGTTTTTGAGAGATAGAAAGATTGGCGGAGAACATGCTAGGCCTAACAAGGCTGAAAACAGTGCTGGGTTGGAGGATGAAGAGATGCTAAAGAGGAGTTGAATATAGGCACAACACCTTGAGTCTATTAATTTACCTCATATACCTGAAGTCTTTTTAATTGCCCTCACTTCATAACACCTTGAGACCTCCAGTCATGAAAATTTCAACCGACCCAGCTTTTGACAGTCTTTTGAGGGAGTGGATCAGTGATACTCAATAATTTATGTGGGGAAAGTGTTTCCTGGTTTCAATCCTGTGTGATCTAACTCTAAGAACATGCCCCTTGTTCTGGATTTTTGTTTATTGGTGTGAGCCTCTTTGGAGAGTTCATTGGAGAGTATGTATCATCCGTAATCCCAGAGACGGTGATCATGAAGCACCAATGTGGCTTCATAGGGCATTTCAAAGGTAGTTAAGAGTCAATGGGGGAGGCAATGACCTAATGGTATTATCACTGGACTGTTAATCCAGAGACCCAGATAACGTTCTGGGGACTCTGGTTCGAATCCCACCACGGCAGATGGTGGAATTTGAATTCAATAAAATATCTGGAATTAAGAATCTAATGAGCATCAATCCATTGTTGATTGTTGGAAAAAACTCATCTGGTTCATTAATGACCTTTAGGGAAGGAAATTGCCATCCTTACCTGGTCTGGCCTACATGCCCACAGCAATGTGGTTAACTCTGAACTGCCATCTAGGCAATTAGGGATGGGCAATAAATGCTACATGCCCACAGCAATGTGGTTAACTCTGAACTGCCATCTAGGCAATTAGGGATGGGCAATAAATGCTGCCTAGTCAGCGATGCCCTCATCCCACTAATGAATATAGGGAAAAAAAAACACATTGCTGTGGTTAAGGAGTCATATGTAGGCCAGGCCAGGTAAGGATGGCAGATTTCCCTATCAAGAAGTACATTAATAAACTAGATGGATTTTATGACAATCCAGTTGTTTCATGTTTCACTGTTACTGATAACAGCTTTCTTTGAAAATTTTTCCTATTGTATTTAATGAGCTGAATTCACTTCAGTAACTGCAATCGTGGGATTTGAAGTCATGTATCACTAACTTTGTGGCTAGTCCAGGAGTGTTATCACCATACTACCAAACCTGTACATATTCCCTCACTATGGGAAAGAGATTCTCTGTGTATTGACCCAATCAAATTCCTTCATCAATCATCCTCAATCTTATAAACTCATGGAAAGAAAATCCAGATTTATGCAATCTATCATTGTAGATTAATGCCTTAAGCCCTGGTGTGATTCTGAAAAATCGGAGCCATGTCCTTTTCGTGTGACAATCATTAAGTCCTAGAGCTTTGTTTGTCAGAAATCCCGTTTGTTTTACCATTACCATATGTTTCAAATTAAATCCATTACGTTCCTCTCCTTAAACATTTCATTTGATCTTAGCCGGAACTCAGTGGGTAACAGTTCACCCACTGTATCAGGAAATTTCAGGTTGAAGGTCTATTCCAGAAACAAAAGCACATCATTTAGGCTGACACTGAAATGCAATATTAAGGCTTTGCTGCATTGGCAGCAGTATTGTCTTTTGAACTTAATCAATTTGCATTTAAATTCCTTTAATATATTCAGAATAGCTTTCTGAAATAATGTTTTATAATCAATAAAAGAACTGACTATATTGGATTTTGTCTTGTGTAACCACAAAAGAAATGTTTAATAATCTGACAGTAGTGGAGATATTAACAAAAAGTTACCATAAAACAATTGGATTTGATATTAAGGACCAGATTTCTGCCTTTGAAATGGGAAGGCAAATCGACGAAGTTCCTAACTTGACACATTTGATTACTTTAAAAGGGCATTACTTTCAATACAAGGAAAGTACAAAGGCTGCTCACTATATTTTCAGCAGGGGTGGCATAGAGTTGGCCCCACCATCTTCGGTGGCGACCACACAGGTGGATGAACACTGAGGCAGGCTGGTTGGAAGGTCTGCTGTTGTCTCTCGAGACTTTAGCCCAGTTTTATCAAACGTTAAATAAAAACTGAAAGAACCGTGGATGCTGTAAATCAGAAACAAAAACAGAAATTGCTAGAAAAGCTCAGCAGGTCTGGCAGCATCTGTGCAGAGAAATCAGAGTTAACATTTTGGGTCTGGTGACCCTTCCTTAGAACTGGGTTAGAGAAATTGAAGCGACCAATGCCATGTTGACAGTTCTCAAAGAACAAGTTGAGTGCAGGTAAAAGGCCAGAGGTGGAGGGAGAGTTTTGGAGGTGGATGAAGGGGTCTGTGGGATGGGGAGAGGGCTCTTGTCCAAAGAAACAGGCACGGAGGCGAAGGCAACGGATGAAGAGTTCAACATCATGTTGTGACTGAAATTCATTAAGGAGGGGACACAGAGGGATAAAACTGAGACCTTTGCTGAGTACAGAACGGTTTTGTTTCATGAAATGTTGTTAGGTCCTTCAGCCCTCACTGCCCTGACCCTCCCCACACCATCTCAAACCCCAAACTACTTCTACAGCCATTCAAACCCTTTCATGCTATCTCCATAGGGACTTATCTAGCTTCTTCAAGAACCACACGGAGATGAATAAAATTAAACTTTTAACAATCAAAAAGAACTTGATGCATACTTGATACTGAGAAAATTTCATTAATGAAACCCATTCAAGTAAGCAAACAATAGTCTAGTCTAGTCAAATCAAAGTCAGCCAACCCTTTAATAATCCTTAACATTGTTAGTCAAACTTAGAAAATTAACCATCCTACTGAGATGAGTGTTTTTCAAACTTTTCAAAATTAGCCAAGAGTTTGTAATTGACTTGACTGTATTAACAACCCTTGGGAAATGGCAACACTGAATTCTATTGAAACTGAGGGAACAGATGCCTAATGTGTTTTTAGATGCCAAAGTAGACGGCCTGTCAATGAATGGACTCTAGCAGTGGATGTCTTTTTCTTTATTGCTTCTGAAATCTGCAGCCTTTTTAGACTCTTTAAAGGGCTGGGGATTTAAATAGCTTCATATCATCACACTTAAACAGACCTTATCTCACCTTCACATGTGCTTATGACTTCCCCATAAATTCATGTCATCTGTACAAGTGTAAGATTCTAGGAACAGTAGAAGTGGGTTTAGTTTCAACTCTATTTTAAATGGCTTTGTCAATTTCTGGTTTCCTGCTTGTGTTTTAAGCCACACCCCTTTCTCTTGCCAACAAAAAAAGTGGAATCTGCCAGAAATGGACATTCAGATCCAGGTTTATCTCAGTTTGTTTTGAGGCCTCGAAAGTCAAACAACTTGTGTGAAAATTCAGCCCGAAGTCTGCAGTGAGAATGAAGAGACATTGACCAAGTTGTTAAGTCTACTGAAGACTAAGTAAAATTAACCAAACATACTTAAATTGTTACTGGGTAAACTTGCAGATAAAAATGGGAATGGCAAGTATTCAAGGAAATATTTGGGTTGATATGAAATAGTACAGAGCTCTAAAAGGCAATGCTGCACCTATTAGGCAACCACATTCAAAAATAAGCTAAAAACATTTTAAGGCGGAAGGAAAGTTATGAAAAATATATAGAAATAACAGGGATATATGGTGGTCCAGGAAATCCAGTCCTCTCAGATACTCAGATACCATGGCACTATTTGAAGAGGCACAGTTTTCTTTCAGTGCTCCCTTTTCCGCTGTTAACTATTTTGTGTTTTTGTTTTTGCTTTTCCTGCCTCTTCCAGTACACTGGGCTATCACTTTTCCTTTTTTATGATGTATCTTAATAGCTTGTGTAATAATTTTTCTGTCATGATACTGTCTCTTAGCTCATTTGTTGATAATGATTGCCTAACAAGTGGAGTCTTCGCCATTTAGGGTTGTGGACAGTTCTTTTTCAGTCTCAGACCAATTATTTCCTTGAATACTTTCCATTCCCATCACTTGTGTGTTCACACAGTAACAGATTAGACCAGTTTACTTGAATTTAGTTCACCTTGCTTAAATTTAACACCCTGTTTGATGGCTCACCCTTTGCACTTTCAGACTTAATATCAAATTCAATGATTTTACAGTAACTAATTGTAAACTGCTGTATTAGTATGAAATGGTTAAATAATTCTATGTGGTCACTGAGCATTAAATCCAACATGGCCAATTCCATTTTTGGTTCTAAAACAACCTGTTCGAGAAGACTCTGCTGAATATATTCAAAGAATTCACACAGGATGGCTGTGGCTCAGTGTGTAACATTGTTGTCTCTGAGTCAGAAGGTTATGGGTTTAGGGCCTACCCCATAGACATGAGCATACTATTCAGACTGACACTCCAGTATGGCAGTGAGGACGTGAGGACTATTTGAGCTGCCACCATCCCAGTGACAATTCTGAGCAAGTTCCTATATACTATCTCATTTGACTGTAAAAGATCCCAGGATCTATTTTGAAGAAATGCAGAGCAATTGTCCCTGACCAATCCACAAAGAACAAGGCAAAAATAGTTTATCTGGACATTTTATATTGCTATTTCTGGGATCTTCCTTTGTACAAATTGGCTGCTATCTGCTCTGGGCAATATTAATGCCTTTCCTCTCCCAATTTAGCTGCTCTTCCTAAAGAGCTTGCAGTCTAGAATGTTTAGCTCTCAATCATAACCTGTAGCCTTAGCTCTTTACCAACTGGGCACAGAGGCAAAGGCAATGGAAGAAGGGTTCAGCATTATGCCCAGTCTTGTTTTCAGCTACAATCCCCAACAAACCTCTCACAGTATCTTTCAGCTATCTACAACTTGAGATCTGCCAATTCCCCACAAACCTCTCACAGTATCTCTTAAGACTTTCCTAAAACCTACTTCTTTCATTAAGGTTTTGTCACATGCCGTAATGTCTCCTTTTTTTTTGGCTCAGTGTCATCTTTGTCTGCTCGTCATCCTGTGAAGTACTTTGAGATATTTTTCTGAATTTATGATACTATGTAAATGCACACTTTTTTTATGCAGACATGCTCTAGGCATGATCTATGAACAGGATTGGAATGCAATGGTGGGAGAAACTGCGATTAAAAACTGAAGAGAGGTCACACAGGACAAGAAATGAAATGGACCATGCTCACAACTCACGGAGGATGTTATTTGTGACTTTGCTTTGACTATTTCAGTAAGGGGAAGGGATGTAAAAATCATTGGGAGATTCCACAGGGAGTTGGGTGTGGGCCTGGCAGGTGACATTTAGGTGAAAGAAAAGGCCAGCTGGAAATGAACAGGAAGGGTGAAGGTGTTGGGGATGGTTCGAGGAGAGAGCTAATGAGAGTTGAATACTTGAAGAAAGGGAATTATTTTGAGATGAGATCAGGAAGGGAAGTTAAGTGGTCAGGGTTAATGAGAAAGGCATTAAAGAGAATCAGAACATACTCAAGGCCAACATGATTTCGGACATGTTGTTAGACCTGGTTTGGAACGTCTGCCTGAATTATGTGCTTGGATTCCATGTTCTTAAGTAAATATGTATAAAACACCAACTGGCAATTTGTTTTATATGAAGAGTTTTAATTAAGTGAGCATTGGTTAACCACTATCGATTGGAAAAAGAACCAAAGAGAACTGAGGACACTCTTACACAGTGAATTGTAATGATCTAGACTGCTCTGCCTAAATGGCTGGTAAAAGCAGATTCAATAGTAACACTCAGGAGAGAATAGATGAAGCATAATGTGGAAAAATATGAACTTGCCCACTTTAGCAAGAAGGACAGAAAAGTAGCACTTTACTTAAGTGGGAGAGATTATGGAACCCTGAGGGATCAGAACGTCCTGATGCATGAATCACAAAAAGCTAGTATATAGGTACAGCAAATGATTAGGATGGCAAATGGAATGTTGTTGTTTATTGCAGTGGGAATGGAATACAAAAGTAGTGATGTTTTGCAGAACGTGAGTGAGGCCACGACTACAATCCTGTGTGCACTTTTGGTCTCCTGAGTTAAGAAAGGATGTAAATGCATTAGAAGCAGCTCAGAGAACATTCACTTGACCAATACCTAGGATGCAGGAATGGGGGGAGGGTGTTTTTCCTATGAAGAAAGGTTGGACAGATTGGGCATTTATCTATTGGAGGCACGGAGTGAGGCAAATATTTTTCTGTAAGGGTGCTGGGTGTTTGGAACTCTCTTCCTGAGAGAACGGTTGGATTGGGATCACTTAATGCTTTTAAGGCAGAATTAGATAGATTCCTCACCAACAAGGGAAGCATAGGTTATCGGGGGCAGGCAGGAAAGTGGAGTTGAGGCCCTAGTCATGATCTTATCGAATGATGGAGCACCTTTGAGGGCTCATATTAAATTCCATTAGGCTTCTGCTGACTGTTTCAAAGAGGAATCCTCCTTAGTCTCTCAGCCGGGCTATTTATCCATTACCCTATACCTTTACTCAATGTCGGTACTTGTCCAGCTCCTTTTTAATTTCTTGTTTTGTGGATCAACTACCATCATCCTTTTCAGGAAATTCTCAATCCTAATAACTTTAAGGGAAAGAAATCCACCTTATCCTCCATTGAAAATCTTTGCCAATTATTTCAAATCTATCAATCCACTTGTCAGAAAGCACAGTCATTATCTATCAAAATCTTTCATCACCTTAAATCTAACACTCCTAACTTTATCAACTTTTCTTCCTTGGTGGAGAACCTCCAAGTTTACTTGTGACAATGAACACAGAAAACGGAATGTTTTGTTAGAGACTATTTACTGCTTGTCACGGAGCTTACATCTCCGCTGTAAATAATCCCTCTCATGCTGGTTGGGTCTTCTTTACAACCATACTTTATAATCACCATGTACGGACACATTACAACACACCTCTGGGGCAGGTGGGACTTTGAACCTGAACCTTTTGCACAGAGGTAGGGGCAATCCGACTTCACCACATGGCCAGTGGGTGATTTGGTTGATTTCCAAGTTAACATTGGTATTACAGTTGAGGAGTTCTTGGAAATGCTCTGTCCAGCAGGTGTTTATTGCCTCACTGCCTTCGAGCAGTTTTTGTCCATCTTTGGAGCACAGGGGGTTTAGACCACGGTAGCTTGGACTGTATACTGCCTTGGTAGTGCTGAAGAAGCCTCATGTGTAACTAGCATCTGCCAGCTGCTGGATTTCCAAGGCCTTATTAGTCTACTATTTGTTTTTGAGCCCTCTTGCCCTCTTATGGACATCAACTTTCACTTTGGCATTGGCCCTTCTTTTGCCCTGGCTGTTGATGTCATTCTGCCCGTCACAGAAGGCTGTCCTTTTCTTGGAGATGAGCTGTTCAATTTCCACGTCATCCTCATTGAACCAATCCTGATGGTTCCTGGACCTGTACCTGAGGATGTTGTTGCAGTGACTCCTGTGTCCTCTGGGTATTCCCGAGGTAGGTTTTTAGCACGTGAGATGTTGTGTAGTGACCGTGTCATCAGGCTTTCGATGTTGAATCTATAATTCGCATAAATTCATTTGCCAGGACTTGGAATATAGGAGCAAGGCTGTCTTGTTACAACTTTATAAAACATTGGTTAAGCAACAGATGGAATACTGTGTACAGTTCTAGCCACAATACTATCGGAAGGACGAGATGGCACCAGAGGGGGTGAGAGGAGATTCGCCAGGATGTTGCCTGGGATGGACAGGCTCAGTTATGAGGAAAAACTGGATAGGCAGGGTTTGTTTTCCTTGGAGCAGAAGAGGCTGCGAAAGGATCGGATTGAGGTATACAAAGTTACAAGACATATAGACAGAGTAGATCATGAGAATCTCTGCCCCACATATAAGACATGTATAAAACCAGAGAGCGTAAGTTT
Organism: Rhincodon typus; assembly: GCF_021869965.1. Lineage (NCBI taxonomy): Eukaryota > Metazoa > Chordata > Chondrichthyes > Orectolobiformes > Rhincodontidae > Rhincodon > Rhincodon typus. The sequence goes on along the minus strand of NC_063335.1, from coordinate 110,317,120 downwards.
AAGGTGAGGAGATCTGAGATTTTTGTTTCACACAGAAGGTAGTAGAAATATGGAATGTGCTGGTTCAGGGGAGGGAGGTACTATTGCAACATGTAAGAAGCATCTGGATGAGTGCTTAAAATGCTGGGGCATAATAGACCAAGTGCAGGTAAACAGGATTATTATACTTTGGTTGTTGTTGCACTGTATATTATTCTCAGGCAATTATAGGAAATTGCTGATATTGTTAATGGTTATATTACCAAATATATAAAGTCGCAATAGTCACAGACGACCATAGCTGCTCTCTTATGAGAGCTAGATGACTGGTGGTGGTTTAACCAGAGGGTCACCATGCCTCGGGTGAGGGAAGATGTTGAAAAGGAGAGTCCTCCATGTTAACCTCAGTCAGTGTGGGATATATTATCAAATATGATGCTACAAAATGTGAATCCAGCTCTGAACTATGTGATCAGGCACATTGCATGTTAGGCAGCATCTGTGGAGGAGAAAACAGAGTTAACGTTTCGGGTCCGGTGTTCTGAGGAAGGGTCAGCGGACCCAAAATGTTAACTCTGTTTTCTCCTCCACAGATGCTGCCAGACCTGCTGAGCTTTTCCAGCAACTTTGTTTTTGTTCCTGAGTTACAGCATCCGCAGTTCTTTTGGTTGTAACATTGCATGTTAGTTGATCTGCTTAAGATATAAAACAAGAATGTAAACTGAGACAGTCAAGTGAAAGCAAAAGACTACAGACGCTGGAAATCAGAAGTCAAAACAGAAAATGCTGGAAAGCTCAGCAAGTCTGGAAGCTTTAATTGATCGAGGGGAAAAAAAGAGTTAATGTCTCAAGTCCAAACACTTTTCTTCAGAACCAGCCTGAGACAGGTGACTGTCGGAGAGACAAAGCAACCTACATTTTATGTAATTGTGTTTATGCAGTTACAGAAACAGGAGACTAATAACACTTGAATGTACTGATGTGTGATGGGAGGTGCTGTAAATCAGTTATGACAAAAACATTAGACAGTTATCAGTACTAAAATAATTGTGTAATGAAAAATGCACTGAATCATCAGTGATTTTTAATAGAATATCTCAATTTTGCAATTTTAAAACTTTTTATAACATTACTGTGAGGTTGAAATGCAACTGATAAAATTGCTTATCTGTTCACTTGGATGTTCAAAATCGATAAAGGGAAAACTATTGCATTAGGTTTGGAAAGAGTGAGATGAGACGGGCCGAAGGGCCTTCTTTATTCATGGTTCAATGGATCTAATAATACTTTCCAACAAATGAGCCCAACACATACCACAAGAAGCACATTGATATATAATACAGTCTAATGGGATTTGTTTTGACAGTGGTGGCTGAGAATGACACACTCATGCACTCTCTCTCTCTCTCTTTCACCCCCCACCTCTTTCACACACAGATACACACACACATACACACACACACAAAGAGCCCACCCCCACATAAACACACAGGCAGACACACACATTTCTTTAAGTCCACCCATTATTGCACTAAATGGCAGAGGATGCTGTGTGCATCATGAGTTCCTCCTTGATTCAGGCTGCTGTCTACACATTAACTATGGCGATAGAGTGGGAACATGCAGTGGACAGAGAATTTAACTCTATCACCCTCACCTTTTCGACCCGCCAACCCAACATTCCATCATTCCTCTGCGCTCAATCCGTGTCCTTCCTAATTTTTTTAGTGTCAATCTATTTGGACTCACCTCCCTTTTTCCACTCTGTATTCATTCTCTTGACCCTGAATCTTCCAGGCAAGGAACTCTTCATGTTCAGTTATACAAGTTATTTTGGACTGTCACTATCAAATCTCCATGACTACTGCAACCCTGCACTGAGCTCTTTAACCTCTGTCCACTTTGTTGTTTTTTTTTCCCATGACTCTCCTCCTTAAGTTGTCATCCTTTGCTTCAGTGCACCATCAGCTTATAGCTCAGGACATCGGGACAGAAACAGGAAGCCCTTCAGTCCCTCCAGCCAATCAGAACCCTCCCTCGCTGTTCTAAACTGTAATGAAACAAGTCCAACTTGTTCAATCTTTCCTCATGGGATAATGTGCTCATTCCAGATATCAATTTAATAAACCACTGCCTTCAACACATTTACATTCTTCCTTAAATAAGGAGACCAAAACAGTATACATTATTTGAGATGTGATCTCACTAATACCTTTCACAAATTATGCATAATTTCCTTTCTTTATGCTGAATTCTTCATGTAATCAAGGCTAGCATTCCATTAGCTTTCCTGATAATATGCTGTACCTGAAAACTAACCTTGTGTGACTCATGCACTAGAGCACCTCGATCCTTCTGCATCTCAGAATTCTGCAGTCATTCTCCATTTAAGTTATGTGCTGATTTATTTTATTCTTCCTGCCTATTTCACATTTTTGCATATTATGCTCCATCTGTCAGTGTTTTGCCCACTCACTTAACCTATCCATATTAGTCTGCATCTTTGTTGACAGCACAGGGACAGTACACAAACTGCTTGTAGGTTGAAACTGAATCATTACTCCACAACAGCAACATTTATAATATATGTATCGTATTTAGCATAGATATAGCTATCTCAAAGAACAGACACATATTAACATCTAGCTAGAGAATGAGCTAATAGGGAGGTGAAGAAAAGCTTGGTCAGAGGTTGGCTTTAAGAAGGTTCTTAATAAAAGAAAGAGAGAAGGACACTGGAGAGGTGAAAGTAAGGAATAACAGACCTTAAAGCTTAAATGGCTGAAGACATTAGTGGAGTGAATGGAGTAGGATAAGCACAACATAAAAAGGTGGGTTATTTTTATATATAAGGTGTTATTGAAACTTTTTTTAGGCTTAATGTTATTAAGGGCATATATGAGGTACAGAGTGAGATGGCTAGTAGATTTAGAAAAGTTATTACACAGCAGGATCAGTCAGATAGATGGGTAACTGTTGGGAAAGGTAAGGAGGTGGTTCAAAAGTTTTCGGTGGCTATTCCCCTATCAAATAGATATTCACTTTTTGGAACTGTAGAAGGAGATAGTGTCTCTGAGGAAAATGGAAGGGCCAGTCAGTTATTGGACATTAGAGCGATTCTTATGTTAGGCAGTGTTTCACAAGATTTAATAGAATTATTGTTATAGGGGACTCTCCAGTCAGGGGCATAGACAGGAGATTCTGTGGCAGTGAATGTAAATTTAGGTTTGTTGATTTCCTGGTGCTAGGATTAAGTGAACTTTTTAAGCATATTGTTAAAGGTGAAATTGAGAAGCTGGAAAGTATTGTACATGTTGGTAGGAATGACATTTTAGGGAAACAATTAAAGCAGTACAGAGTGAAATTAAGAGGCTAGGTAGAAGATTAAAAATAGAACCTTGAAAGTAGTAATTTCTGGTTTACTCCCAATGCCAAACTCAAACAAGGGAAGGAACAAAAGGTTAAAGGAGCAATTGGAATGTATTTTTAATAGAAAAGACCTGTTCAAAAAGGATGGGTCTAACCTAAACTGGAAAGGAACCAATATCTTGGCATGAGGATTTGCTCATTCCATTAAGGGAGACTTTATTCTGATAGACAGGGAGTGGAGGAATTCTAAGTAGTAGTGTGAACAGAAGGATTGATGGGGAAGGTTCTGAATGTGATGAAAGCCCATCAATTAGAAAAGAAAGACAAGAGTGTGCAGTAACTCTGAAGAACTAAATTGCACTTATTTCAATGCAAGGGGTCTTACAGGTAAGGCTGAGGAACTCAGGTCATGTTCAAGAATGTGGGATTGGGACATCATTGCTATTCTAGAAACTTGGCTGAGAGATGGACAAGACTGGAAGCTCAATGTTCCAGGTTTTAGATGCTATAGGAAGAATAGTAAAGGAGGCAAGAAAGGAGGGGGTTGGTGGCATTTTTGATTAAGGAATACATTACTGCTATATCAAGGGGAGATATTTCTGAAAAATCATCCAGTGAAAATATGAATAGTAATTACAAATAAAAAGGGAAAGATCACTTTGATGGAATTGTACCATAGCCCACCCCCAATAGTAAGAGGGAAATTGAGAAACAAAATGTAGGGAGATCTCGGGTATATGTAAGGATAATAAGGTTGTAATAACGGGGGATTTTAATTTTCCAAACATTGACTAGGGCTACCATTGAGTTAAAGGTTTGGATGGTGAAGAGTTTGTTAAATGTGTTCAAGAACATTTTCTTTATCAATAAAGATGCTCCTACTGGAGAAGGAACAAAAGTAGACCTTCTTTTGGGCAATAAGGCAGGGCAGGTGACTGAAGTAAAAGTGGGGGAATACTTTGGGTCTAGCAATTATAATTCTATTAGTTTCAAAATGGTTTGGAAAAAGATAAACCTTCCATGAAAGTTAAAGTTTTTAATTGGAGTAAGGCAAATTTTAATAGTATGAGACAAGAACTTTCAAAAGTTGATTGGAGTAGACTGTTCACAGGTGAAAGGATACCTGAGAGTGGGAGGCATTCGATAGTGTGTTGATGAGAGTTCAGAGGCATTTTGTTCCTGTTAGAGCGAAGGGTAAGGCTGTTAAGATTAAGGAACATCGGATGAATAAAGATATTGAGGTTCTAGTCAAGAATAAAAGAGAATTTTATTTTAGGTACAGACAACTTGGTCAATTGAATCTCTTAATCAATATAAAGAGTGTAGGGGCATTCTTGAGAGAGAAATTAGGAAGGCAAAGAGGGGATATGAGATAGTATTGGCAGATAAGGTTAAGGATAATCCAAAGAGATTCTACAAATACATTAAGAGAAAGAGGGTACCAAGAGAGAAGGTTGGGCCTTTTAAAGATGAAGGAGGTTGTCTTTGTGTTGAACTCTAGGATATGGGAGACATACTAAATATTTTGCGTCAATTTTTACTGTGAAGAAAGAAATGGAGTCTAGAGAATCCAGAGCAACAGACTTTGATGCTTTAAAAACAGTTCACATAACAAAAAAGGTAGTTTGAGAGGTCTTAGAGAATATAAAGTGGGTAAATCTCTGGGACCTGATCTAATGTATCCCAGAACATTGTGAGAAGTAAGGGAGGAAATTACAAGACCCCTTGCAGAAATATTTGCAAGGTGTCTGATGACTGGAGGGTGGCTAATGTTGTACCATTGTTTAAGAAAGGTTGTAAAGAGAAACCAGGGAACTATATACTTGTGAGTCTGACTTCTGTGGGTAAATTGTTGGAGTTGATTATAAAAGAGAGGATTTATGTACATTTTGAGAAGCAAAAATTGATTAGGGATAGACGGCATGGCTTTGTGCGAGGAAAATCATGTCTCACAAACTTGATTGAGTTTTTTGAGGAAGTTACCAAAAAGATTGATGATGGCAAAGCAGTAGATGTTGTTCATTTGGATCTTAGTAAAGCCTTTGACAAGGTTCTGCATGCTAGACTAATTAGGAAAGTTAGGTCACACGGGATTCAGGGTGAGCTTGTCAATTGGATACATAATTGGCTTAACAACAGCAGACAGAGAGTAATGGTGGAGGGTTGCTTTTTGGACTGGAGGCCTGTGACCAGCGGTGTTCCACAGGGATCAGTTCTGGGTCCTCTTTTGTCATTAATCTATAAATGATTTGGATGAGAATATAGAAGGCATGGTTCGTAAGTTTGTGGATGACATCAAAATTAGTGGCATAGTTGACAGTGAAGAAAGTTTTCTAAAATTACAGAGGGATCTTGATCAAATGGGCTAAAAAATGGCAGGTGGAGTTCAATTTCGATAAATACGAGGTATTGCATTTTGGTACAACAAACAGGGGTAGGGCTTATACAATTAATGGTATGGCCTTGGGTAGTGTTGTAGAACAGAGAGACCTAGGGATGCAGATACATAATTCTTTGAAGTTTGTGTCACACATAGACAGGATGGTTAAAAAGGCGTTTGGCATGCTTGGCTTCATCGCTCAGCCCTTTGAGTATAGGAGTTTGGAACTCATGTTGAGCTTGTACAGGACATTGGTGAGGTCTCCAAAATACCGTATCCAGTTCTGGGCACCCAGTTATAGGAAGGATATTACTAAACTGGAGAGGGTTCAGAAGAGATATACTAGGGTATTGCCGGGTATGGAAGGTATGAGTTATAGAGAAAAGTTGGATAAGCTGAGACTTTTTTCACTGGAGCGCAGGAGGTTGAGAGGCGACCTGATAGAAGTTTATAAAATAATGAGGGGTATAGATAGAGTTAATGGTTGATTAGGGGGCACATTTTTAAGATGAGAGGAGAGAGGTTTAAAAAAATGAGGCAAATTTCTTACACAGAGGATGGCTCGAGTGTGGAATGAACTTCCTGAAGAAGTGGTGGATGCGGTACAGTTACAGCATTTAAAAGACATTTGGGTAAGTACATGAATAGGAAAGGTTTGGAGGCATATAGGCCAGGAGCAGGCAGGTGGGACCAGTTTAGTTTGGAATTATGTTCAGCTGGACTGAAGAGTCTGTTTCGTGCTGTATGACTCTATATCAGAGTTGTAGGAATGAAATGTTCTCCAAAGATTGTAATTCTGGAGGTCATCAGAGACATAAGGAGAGGTGGAGTTAAAGAAGGACTTGCATGTGCAAAGAGGTGAAGATTTTAAAATGGAACTATCCAGGGAACAGAACCTCTAAAGTGTCAGTTTTACTGTGTCCTGCCTTTGTCACTTCTAGTCTTGTTAACTTCAAAGCCAGCCTTTCCAGCTCAGGATCATGAAATGTAAATAGTTTAGCTATAGTAGTAGTGACTTTGTGTATGTGGGCAACTGATTTCCCTTGCTCTGTACAGTTCCTGGTCTTTTGCCATGAAGCAGATGGGATGGATGGGCAGATAGGTGACAGATGCAGTTTAATATTCATAAGTGTGGAGTCGTATATTTCTTTGGCATACAACAACAATGTGAATATGTACTACACGCTAAGGCACTAAATACTTTTGATGAGCAAAGAGATGCATTTTGTAAAATGTGAAAGTGCAATTAGACAAAGTTATAAAAAGATTAGTAATGTTTTATAAATAGAAGAATTAAGTACAAAGATAAAATAGTCATACTCCTATCAGACCATGGGGCTGCTATCTCATTAGAGAGAGACAACTGGTGGTGGTGGTACCCTTAGCCAGTGTGGGAATTGAATCCACACTGTTGGCATCACATTGAATCATAAACCAGCCATCCAGCCAACTGAGCTAACTGGCTGAAGTGCTGGAGCCACTGTATAAAGGCAAATTTTGTATAAGGCATTTAAATTAAATTACTTTTGTTAATTTTGGGCACCATATTGTAGAAACAACAATTAAATCCACGGATTAACCAGGAAGGTTTGCGATTTGAGGAGGTGTAGATATGAAGAGAGGCTCCAGAAATTGTGATTATTTCTGCCTGTGCATAGAGGCTCCCATTTTTAAGGCCCATTAAAGGGATTTCATAGAATGACCAAGAAAAGACTATCTCCTTCAGTCGGGAGTCAGTGATGAGGGTCATTAGTTTAAAGTTGTCATGAAATGAGTGAATAGAGAGGTTAAGAGAAACTGCTTTACACAGAGCCTTGGTGGAATGTGTTTCATAGGGAGTGGTTGGGGCAGACGCCATTGGACTGGAGGCCATTTCTTCTTTTATGAGAACATTGCACAACATTGGTTAGTTGTGTAATCTATTATAGGTTATGTGGTAGCATCATGTTGCAAATATATTGAACATTGCTAAGCAAACTAATTATTTAAAAATAATAATCACACATCTAGGCTGTGTTGCAGACCAAAGACATTTGGGTTTGAATGACCCTTTAAACTGTCAACCTTGACATTCACTATATTTTCATGAAACCCTTTCATTACATTGTAGCTTTTGTCACATTCTGAGACTTTGCTTGCTCAGAATAAGAAAGTTTGAAAGTCTTTGCTAATTGAGCACAGACATTCAGACCTGGAAGAATCCACAGTTACTTCCAATACATAATCACACTGCTGAAATATTTTTAATCTTGGCAAAGTTGCATTTGCAGTTGCCTTTTGAATGTCCGACTGTGAGAATTCCAGCTCTGATTCTGCCTTTGTTTAATATCTGTATGCTTGTGGAGTCTTCAGCAGGAGTCACTGCATAGATTCAAGAGTTGGCACTGAAGCCTCAAGAGAAAAGCATTGATGAAAATTGTAGGGTGTTTGCAGAAAATACTGGAGAAACTCAGCAAGTCTGGCAGCGTCTGTGAAGAGTCAGAAACACCATTTCGAATTCGAAATGATGCTTCTTCAGGTCAGAACATCTGCAGCTGTCCTGGCTGAGATAAGCTAAACCAATTTAACACTGGGGATTGCACTTGGAGCATCATAGCTACTTTGCTCACTGAGGCATTAATTAATTTTGTGTAATAGTTGCATGATATTTGCGCCAAAGGAAAGGTTTAGTATGATTTAGAGAATAATAATTTGGTCTCTCTTCTGAGACATCCATTTCATCAAATCAACATTTAGTGACAGCCCAGTGATGGTCAAATCCTCATGCGGCCCCACACCATCATTGAAGTATTTACTTTTCCTTAATATTTGTGGTACAGCAATAGGTCAGTTGACCCCACAAATCAAGTTTTGTTTTTATGATCTACGCAAGACTTCTCCCACTGTTCCAAGATATCCTTCTCCCTTATGCGTTTATCTAACTTTCTCTTAATCGCATTATGTTAGTTGCCTCAACTTGTGGTAGGGTGTTCTAACCACTGTCTGGATGAAAGGTTCTTTCTGAATTCTCTTACTTTACTAGTATTATTACGGCAGATTTTTGTTGAGGTCCCTAGTTCTAGCTCCACTTCAGCTAGCAGTATTTTCTTGATGTGAAAACCCTTTCAGAATCTTAAAGTCCTCTTTTAGGTGACCCCTAACCCCTCTGTATCCTTTTATGTAACTCGATTATAATTTACTGATAACTTTTCACAATTCTTCACGTATGGTCTAATCCAGTCTCTATGCAAGTTTAACATAATTTCTGACTTTTTCAATTCTATTTTTCTAGAAATGAGCCCAGTACATATCTTGCTTTTTCAATGGACTTATGAATTTGTGTCACAGCTTTTAGTGATTTACATATCTAAATATCTCCCATATTTAGACAATTGTTTTCCAAGACCTCCTTACAATTACCTACACTTTTGAAGAATACTTTTCTATTGCCATTACACTGTCTTAGTTGATAATCATTGTTGTCATTTGTAACTAATATGTTATTGATATGAAAACAAAATATTTGGCACCTATTTCCTACTTGCCCCGCATCAACAAATATCATGTTCAATTTCTGTATCAAATTTCATAGAGGTTTATATAAACAGAAGAACTCTTGGGTTCAGAATGTTTGCAGCTTCTACGTTAATTTTATTTAAGTAACCTGCTGACAAATGTTGTAGTTTAAATGAGCACAAACTTATTCTTTTCCTAGAAATATGATGCATTGTGTTTTGTGTCGTATTGTATTCCTGTCCTAATAATATTGTGAAGTAAAAATAGAAGCTGCTGGACACATTCCAGCCTACTCCCAGTAATTTTTAACTTTGTTATTAGTCAAGAATTTATCTACCTTGACTTTAAAACCATTCAATGACCTGCCTTCACTTTATGCTTGAGCAATGACACAGCAGATTTATGTCTTTTGTTTGAGGAGATTGCTGTGCCATCTCTACAGAAATCAGACCTTCTGAAAGATTAGAAATCCAGTAAAGCCACATATTTTGTGATGCTTTTAGAGTTACAAATGCCAAAAGCATCTATCCATCTTGTCTAAACCAGACTATCATTGTCAGGTTTTTGAACATGGGTTAGACTAGTGACACCTAAAGTGAATACACATTGCTTAATATTAAACCTATGTTCCCAGCTTTAACTGCCCTTTGAAACGGCTGAGCAAGCCACTCAGTTCAAGGGCAGTAAGGGATGGGTAATAAATGCTCAAAGGTGTACAAAATGATCAGAGGTATAGATAGAGTGGACAGCCAGAGTCTTTTTCCTAGGGTGGAGGTAGCTATTATGAGGGGGCGTAGTTTTAAAGTGAGTGGAGGTAGATATAGAGGAGGCGTCAGAGGTAGGTTCTTTACTCAGAGAGTGGTAGGGGTGTGGAATGCATTGCCAGAGAGGGTAGTGGAGTCTGCCTCATTAGGGCATTTAAGCGGCAGTTAGATAGGCATGTGGATGATAGTATAAGGTAGGGGTGGAGGTTAGATAGACCTTAGGTTTAGGGTAAAAGTTTGGCACAACATGGTGGGCCGAAGGGCCTGTACTGTGCTGTACAGTTCTGTGTTCTATGTTTAACCAGTCAGTGATGCTCACATCCCGTGAATTGAGGTGATGATGACATGAGTTAGTATTTCTGAACACGGGGGAGTGAGTGGGAATGTGAACGGGTGGGAGGTTGTGGGCTGGAAGGTCCGATCTTAAGAAAACAACTGGGATAAAGTTGCAGAGAACTCAACAGCCCACCTTTGGCTTGGAGAGTCAGCATGAGTGTCCATGTAAAAATCATGAGAAATCTAAGTAAAACACGCAGGAAAACATGGCATACGGAGTGTGTCCATTTTAGTAAGACAGATGTTTAGAGGTTGTTTCTGTTAGCTGCTGAATATAGAACCAGGATCGTAGTCTCAGGATAAGGAGTTGGCCATTAGAACTGAGACAAGTAGGGATTTCTTCAATTAGAGGGCTGTGACTCTATGGAATTCTTTTCCCCAGAGAGCTATGAATTCTCTGTCATTAAGTATATTGAAGACCGAGATTGATAGACATTTGGTAATTATGCCAATTTAAGGATAAAGCAGAGAAAGTGGAGTTTAAGCTGAAGATGAGCCGTAATTTTATCCAGTCCCAGAGTAGGCACAAGGGACCATAAGACCTGCTTGTATTTTTTTATATTTTTATGTGAATTGCTCTGATATTTTAACTATCCCTTTAATACTGCCCGTTTTATGATATTTCAATATCTAATTTGAACCTCTTTATTTGTTGTTTTTGAGTGTTCTGTTTGTGCATTGTTTCCTAGCCTTTCACTGCCATTCATGAGATATGCGTTTAAAGAAAGCTTGGTTGACTTGAATCCTAATTGTGGTCTTTGCTGCAAACCGTTTAGAATATTCATGAGATAGTAGGAACTGCAGATGCTGGAGAATCTGAGATAACAAGGTGTAGAGCTGGATGAACACAGCATCAGAGGAGCAGGAAGGCTGACGTTTCGGTCCTAGGAGAAGGGTCTAGAATATTCATGGCCTGGTTTTGGAGGAAGTTTCCTTCTTGCCCGCCCCATGACAGCACAGGCAAAATCAGGAATCCAGGGTGTGGCTAACTGCTGAACAATTCCAACGTAAAGCAGACTGACAACAGTTGCGATTCAGTGTACTGCACTGCTGATGGGAGAATGAATCCTTCTCCGCAGCCTTAAGAAATAAGATGTGAGGAAATTGGGCAATACACTAGGGGGAATGCTGCAGTTAATTGGCCTATTCTAGAATGTGTCTGATTAATAAAAGCACTCCATTTAGGAGCTTAATTCATTTGATTAAATATAATTTCCCCTTCTAATTGCACTATTCTACAGATGAACCTATAGGCGTGGCTGGAAATTTCATGTACCACAGAATGATGTAAAAAACTCGAAGCTTATTATCGTGTGTGTCAGCCGCATAAGCATCATTGCTTGGCATAGCTTTTTAAGGCAAGGCTTTAAGTTGGTGGAGGCCACGTGCTTACGAGTGGAGACAGAATGTCCTCCCAAAGATTAGAAGTAAGACATCATTTGGCTTCTGCTAAAGGCAGCTCATGAGTTCTGCATCATTTACTCTTGTGAAAGAGCTGCTTTAATTCTTCATGTGGTTTCTTCAGATGCAGGAGAACCATTTGACTGAGTCATATCACTCAGCTATTAAATCATTGCGAGGAGAGTTCCCAAAGAGCAGCCCCTGAAAGATACAAGCTCCTAAATGAACAGCTCCAAGCACTAAATGTTCTTTTCTCCTTCCAGAGCTTTCTTCTATATACTTTGCAATTTCAAGGATATAAGAACACAACAAAGGAATAGGCCATCTGACCCTTCGAGTCTGTAATGCCATTCAGTAAGATCATGGCTGATCAGCTATGTCAGTTCCATATTCCTGCACTTTTCCACATAGGCCTTGATTTCTTTAATATATCATCAATCAACCTTATCTCGAATATAGTCAAAGACTGAGCAACCATACATGGTATAGATCTACAAATTCCAAAGATCTACAACTATTTGGGGAAAGGCTGTGAACTCATTGGAGAGAGTGCAGAAGAGGTTTATGAGAATGGTGAAGCAAATTACTGCAGATGCTATACTGAAAACAAAAATTGCTGGAAATCACAGTGGGTCAGGCAGCATCCATGGAGAGAAAAAAACAAGCTAACGTTTCGAGTCGAGATAACTCTTCATCAGAGCTGACATGAAGTGTGGAGGGGCAGTATTTATGCAATAGTCGGGGGGGGGGGGGGGGGAGGGTGGAGTTCAGGGGGCAAAAGAGAATTGATAGAGTAGATTAAGAGATTGGAATGTGGGAATGGCAGAACAATGGTGTGTCTAACTACTAGATTGGAAAGAACAGACCATTCCAATGGGGTGGGGGGAAGGGAGAGAAGGTGACAGAGAATGTAACAAGTAAAGCTAAAAGAAAGGGAAGGAACAGGAATGGGTTCACAACCTGAAGGTGTTGAACTCAATATTAAGCCCAGAAGGTTGTAAACTGCCTAGTTTGAAGATGAGATGTTGTTCCTCCTGTTTGGACTGTGATTCGCTGGAGCGTTGCAGCATACCGAGGGCAGACAAATGGGCATGTGAGCGGATGCTGTGTTAAAATGGTTAGAGACAAAAAAAACTGCATTTGCTGGAATCCAAGGTAGACAGGCAGGAGGCTGGAAGAACACAGCAAGCCAGGCAGCATCTGGAGGAAAGGAGCAGTCAACATTTTGGGTATTACCCTTCTTCAGGACACCAAAGAAAGGGTAATACCCGAAAAGTTGACTTCTCCTTTTCTCCAGATGCTGCCTGGTTTGCTGTGTTCTTCCAGCCTCCTGTTTGTCTGCTGTGTTAAAATGACTGGATATGGGAAGGTTGTCGTCATGCTTGTGCACGGTCTGGAAGTATTCTTCAAAGCGGTCACCCAGTCTGCGTTTGGTTTCTTCAATGTCGAGTAGGCCACATCGGGTGCAGCGAATGCAATACGCCAGATTGGAGGAGCTACAGGTGAAATGCTGCTTCACCTGGAAAGACTGTTTAGGACCTTGGATGGTGAGCAGAGAGGAGGTGAAGGGGCAGGTGTTGCACCTTTGGCAGTGACGTGGGAAAGTGCCGTGGAAAGGTGGGGTGGTGTTAGTTGTCGAGGATTGGATTAGGGTGTCCCAGAGGGAATGATCCCTGTGAAATGCAGGCGGAGGAGTGAGGGGAAGATGTGTTTGGTGGTGGCTTCAGCTGGAATTGTCTGAAATGGCTGCACGGTGGCTCAGTGGTAAGCACCAGGAACCGGGGCTTGATCCCATCCTCGGGCGACTGTCCGTGTGGAGTTTGCACATTCTCCCTGCGTCTGCGTGGGTTTCCTCCGCGTGCTCTGCTTCCCTCCCACTGTCCAAAGATGTGCAGGTTAGGTGGACTGGCCATGCTAAATTGCCCCTAGTGTTCAGTGATGTGTGGATTAGGTGTGTTATAGGGGGCCAGGTCTGGGTGGGATGCTGTGAGGGTTGATGTGGACATGTTGGGCCAAAGGGCCTGTTTCCACGCTGTAGGGATTCTATGATATGATATAATAGAATGATTTTTTGAATGCAGAGGCTGGTGGGATGAAAAGAGAGGACAAGGGGGACCCAATCAGGCTGCTGTGAGTGATGGGAAGGGGTAAGGGTGAGGTGATAGGTTGGAAGTGGTTGAGGGCCCTGCCAGCCACAATGGGTGGGAACCCCGCTTATGGAAGAAGGAAGCCATGAAACAGCACTGTTTTGGAAGATGACATCATCCAAACAGATACGATGGAGGCGAAGGAACTGGGTGAATGGGATGGAGCCCTTACAGGACGTGGGATGGGAAGAGCTGTAGTGAAGGTAGCTGTGGGAGTCAGTGGCTTTGTAGTTGATAGTAGTTATTCCCTGAAATGGAGACAAAGATATCAAGGAAAGGAAAGGAAAGGAAGTGTCAGAGATGAACCATGTAAAAGTTATAGAGGGGTGGAAATTGGTGGCAAAATGAACAAATTTTTCAAGGTCGTCAATATACTGAGAAAAGAGTTGTGGGAGGGGGCCAATGTAGGACAGGAACAAGGATTGTTCCACACACCCCATAAAGACGCAGGCATAACTGGGACCCATGTGGGTGCCCATAGCCACTCCTTTGCCTTGGCAGAAGTGGGATGAATTAAAGGAGAAATTGTCTGGTGAGAGAACAAGTTCACCCAGGCGGAGGAGAGTGGGGGCAGATGGTGATTGTTCAGGCTTCAGGTCGAGGAAGAAGCCGAGAGCTCTCGGACCATCTTGGTCGGGAATGGGAGTATAGAGGGATAGAACAGCCATGGTGAAGAGAAGGCAGTGGGGTCCAGGGAATTGGAAATTGTCAATATGGTGGAGGGCATCAGAGGAATCGTGGATGTAGGTGGGCAGTGTCTGGGCAAGGGGAGAGAGGATGGAGTCAAGGCAGGAGGAAATGAGCTCAGTGGGACAGTAACAGGCTGATATGATCAGCTACCAGGATTGTGTGGTTTGTGGATTTTGGGTTTGTGAGAATGGTTCCCGGGATCAGACTTCAGGTGTGAACGTGTATTGGAGAGATTAGGATTGTTTGCTTTGGAGAGGAGAAGGCTAAGAGGAGGTTTGATAGAAGTTTCCAAGATTATGAGATGGCTATGGCAGAGTATATACGGAGAACCTGCTCCAACTCATAAGAGGTTTGAAAACAAGAGGTCAGAGATCTTAAGTAATTTGCAAAGGAAGCAAATAGAATGGGAGTAAAAGAAATTTCATACAGTGAGTGGTCTGAGTCTGGAACACACTGCCTGGAAATGTAGTGGAGGTAACTTTGATCGAGACATTCTACCGGGTATTAGATGATTGTTTGAGTCGAAACGATGTGCAGAGTTACAGGAAAAAGAGAGAAGAAGTTTACAAAGTCATAATGCTCATTCAGAGAGCCAGTGCTTACACAGTGGGCTGAATGGCCTCCTTCTACAATGTAATAAATCAGTGATTTGAGCAGAGAAAATTTTTCTTAATAAAAACCAAAAGAACTGCAGATGCTGTAAATCAGGAACAAAAACAAAGTTGCTGGAAAAGCTCAGCAGGTCTGGCAGCATCTGTGAAGGAAAAAACAGAGTTAATGTTCCGGTGACCCTTCCACAGAACAAAAATTTTTTTCTTGTCTCAGTCTGACATAGCCAACCCCTTATTCTGAGACTGTAGTGGCAGACAATTAAACAACTCACTCGACGAGGAGAATCCACAAGTATCCCTGTCCTCAATGAACGGAGAGTTTAGTACAGAGTACATCAGTGCAACATAAAGGGCTGAAACAACCATCTTTAGCCAGAAGTACTGCGTCAATGATCCATGTCAATTCCTTCTCAGGACTCCAGCATTACCAATTCCAGGTTTAGTCAAGTGGATTCATTGCACAAGATATGAAAAAATGGCTAAAGGCACTGTATGAACATAGAACAAAGAACAGTACAGCACAGGAACAGGCCCTTCAGCCTAGCATGTCTGTGCCGACCATGATGCCATTCTAAACTAATCCTATCTGCCTGAGCATGGCCCTTATCCCTCTATAGACAGACACATAAACAGGAAGAGAATAGAGGGATACCTCGTAAATGTTGCTACCGTATCTGCTTTTACCACCTCCCCTGGCAGCATGTTCCAGGCATCTTCTGCCCTCTTTGTAAAAAAAAAACTTGCCTCGCACATCTCCTTTAAACTTTCCCTCTTTCACCTTAAACCAATGGCCCCTAGTATTTGACATTTCCACCCTGAGAAAAAAACTCTGATTGTCCACCCTATCCATGTTTCTTGTAATTTTATCCACTTCTATCAGGTCAGTCCTCAGCTTCCGATGTTCTAGCTGCAAAGGAGAATAACTTTGACAATATCCCAAGAGTAAAACTGACACTTTGTGTTCCAGATCTAGCTGTATAACGAGCTAAGCTGTTTCAGTATAACTCGACAACGTAGAAAATTGCCCAGGTATAAAAAGCAGGACAAATCCAATCAGGCCTCTTGTGGAGCCCTCCTCCCCTCCACAACTACCACCCCACCGATCGATCAGTCATCAGTAAAGTGATGGAATGTGTCCTTAACAGTATTGACAAGCAGTACCTGCTCAGCAATAACCAGCTCACGGTCGCCCAGTTTGGATTGTGCAAGTAACAGTCAGCTCCTGACCTCATTACTACAGCCTTGGGTCAAACATGGATAAAAGAGTTGAATTCCAGAGGTGAGGTGTGAGTGACAGCCCTCACCAATGAGGCCACATTTGACTGAATGTGCTATCAAGCAGCCCTAGCAAAACTGGAGTCAATGGCAATCAGGGGAAAAACTCTCTGCTGGTTGGAGTCATACCCGGCACATAGGAAGATGGCTGTGGTTATTGGAGGTCAGTTATCTCAGCTCCAGGACATCTCTGCAGGAGTTCCTAGGCCCAGCCAATTCCAGCTGCTTTATCAATGATCTTCTCTCCGTCACAAGATCAGAAGTGAGCTGGCGATGTTTTGCTGATGATTGCTATGTGAGATACTGAAATAGTCCATGTACATGCAGCAGACTTAAACAGCATTCAGGCTTGGGTTGACAAATGGTAGATAAGATTCATGCCAGACAATAATCCACTCCAACCAGAAAGCATCTAACCATCACCCCATGCCATTCAATGGTATTGCCGTTGCTGAATCCCACACTATGAACACCCTTTGGGGTTACCATTGACCAGAAACTGAACTGAAATAGCCACATAAATACTTTGACTACAACAGCAGTTCAGAGACTAGGAATCCTGCAGTGAGTAAATTCACCTCCTGTCTCCTCAAAACCTGTCCACCATCTAGTAGACTCATGTAAGGAGTGGGGTGGAATTCTTTCCACTTGCCTTGATGACTGCACTTTTTAACATTTTATTCATCCCTGTTGACTCCTCTGAGTGTCCATCCCTTGCGCTACCTGAGTCTAGTAGTCTGAAATTCCTTCTGTAAATACAGAATTTACAGAATTCTGCTTCTCAATTCCATTTATGACTCTCCATTAAAATTCAGCCAACTTTTTTGTCTCCTCACATTTCTTCTTGGAATACATTTAATCGATGAAGTTTCTGATGAAGAGTCACCAGACTCGAAACATTAACTCTGCTTCCTTCCCACAGATGCTGCCAGACATGGTGAGTTTCTCCAGCAATTTCTGTTTTTGTTTCAGAACTCTAGCATCTGCACTTCTTTGTTTTACTTTAGTTTTTCCTTATGGCTTTGTAAAGCACTTTGGAGCTGTTTCTTTTTGTTGTACTAATGCCGGACATCGTTGTCACATTGATTTTAAATGGAGAAGCTAGTATAATGGGTTTGGCTGCTGTAAGCAATGGTATATCCAAGGATTGCAAAATAGATGTCTGTCATAACATTGGAATCTGTTTTGTTATGGATTACACTGAAAACTGTACCTTGTATTGCTGAGAGATAGTAGGAACTGCAGATGCTGGAGAATCCGAGACAACAAGGTGCAGGGCTGGATGAACACAGCAGGCCAAGCAGCATCATAGGAGCAGAGAGGCTGACGTTT
>NC_063335.1:110270296-110294341 GCF_021869965.1 Rhincodon typus | reverse complement strand
AACGTCAGCCTCTCTGCTCCTATGATGCTGCTTGGCCTGCTGTGTTCATCCAGCCCTGCACCTGGTTGCCTTGTATTGCTGAATTGTGTTTGATTTTTATAAAACTGTATTTTTTTTTGTTTTGCAGGTAAAGGTAAAGCAACCCAATTTACAGAAGCAGAGGTAAGCTGTGTCTAAGGAGCTCAAATTAATTGTTCTGTGATAAAGGGTCTGCCTAAAATTGTTTATTTCTTTTTTCTTTGATTAAATGAAAACACTGATCCTTGCTCCATAGCAGACTTATTGCAAATTTTCAAATTCATTGCAAAGGGGAGATATTCTTTCACCGTGTGAGACCAGGTAGTTTAACTGCAGTGGTGAAGAAACTTCTCAAAACAACTTTTTGTGACAAAATTAGAGAAAGTGGGTTGTTTAGGATGAGCCAGGATGAATTCCTAAAGTGGAAAACTTGTTTGACTAACTTGCCGGAGGTAACAGAAAGGATTGAGGGTAATGCTGTTGATGGAGTGTACACAGACTTTAAGAATGCATTCGATAA
Organism: Rhincodon typus; assembly: GCF_021869965.1. Lineage (NCBI taxonomy): Eukaryota > Metazoa > Chordata > Chondrichthyes > Orectolobiformes > Rhincodontidae > Rhincodon > Rhincodon typus. Next base: position 110,293,803 of record NC_063335.1, on the reverse strand, counting down.
GTGCCACGCAACAAACTTGAGAGACATGTTATTGGTCGTGGAATAAAAAGGACCACAGCAATGTGGATACAGAAGGTATTAAGGGGGAGACAATGGCATTGTAGTACAGTGGACCTAGAGACCCAGGAAATGTTCCATGGTCCAGGGTTTGAATCCCACAGCAGAATTTGAATCCAATAAAATGTGGTATTGAAAGTCCAATGATGAATGCGAAGCCATTATTGTAAAATCCATCTGTTCACTAAGTCCTTGGGGAAGGAAAACTGTCCATCTGGCCTGGCCCAGACTACATGTGACTCCAGACTCCCCACAATGTGGTTGTCTAGTAACTGCCCTCTGAAATGGCCCAGCAAGCCACTTAGTGTGTTAAAAAGTCTCAAAGAAATGAAACTGTATGGGCCACCTGGCAATAACCTAACCACTAGAAATGGCACACCAGCCCTGAGTTCTGAGGGAACATCTGGGATCAGTGCTAAAATTGGGACAGCTGTTTCACAAGCAACAGCCTGACGTAGTCAAGGTCATGGAATTATACCTTACGGACAATGTCTCAGACACCATCATCACCATCCCTGGATATGTCCTGTCCCATCAATAGGACAGACGCTCTGCTAGGAAGTTGCCCTGGGAATCCCTGACAATGAGTCTGGACATCATGAAGTGTCGTGGCATCAGGTCATACATGGGCAAGGAAACAACGTTCTGATTACCATGTCCTCCCACCTCCACTTGGAGGTAGCGCTGAGGGTAGTAAGGATGCAAAGTACTTTCAGTGGGGAATTTCAATCTCCACCATCAAAGGTGGCTCAGCAGCAATATTGATTGAGTCCTGAAGGACATTGCTTCTGGTATTGGTAGGAATGACCATTGCGCATGTGACAAAGTCCAGTCTTCACATTGAGGATACCATCCATTGTGTTATGTGGTGTTATCACCATATTAAATGGGGTTGACTTCAAACAGACCTAGCAATTCAGGACTGGGCATCCATGAGGCACTGTGAGCTGTTAACAGCAGCAGAATTGGATTCCAGCACAATCTGTAATTTCATGGCCTGCATATCACTTACTCAACCATTACCATCAAGCCAGGGGATCAACCCCAGTTCAATAGAGGGTGCAGGAGGGCATATCAGGAGCAGCGCAAGACATAGATAACAATGAGTTGTCAACCTGGTGGAGCTACCAAACAAGACTACTTGCATGCCAATCAGCAGCAGAAGGAGCAAGTGATAGACAGAGATATGCAATCCCACAAGCAACAGATCAGATCTAAGTTCTACAGTTCTGTCACATCCAGTTATAAATGGTGGTGGACAATTAAATGGCTCATTGGTGGAGGAGGACGCCCCACAAACATCCCCAATATCCCCAGTGATGGGGAAGCCCAGCACATTTGTGCAAACAATAAGGCTGAAGCGTTTTGTAACAATTCGGCTGCCTTTATACCTACGAACAGGGTCAGTCTATTCAGCCCAGTGAGCCTAGAATAGCATTCAGTGAGATCATGTCTGATCAGTATCCTAACTTTATCTGTCTGGCTTGTTTCCACAATCCCTTAATAACCTTGGATCCTATCACCATAAGGTCTCCGCATTATGAGTATTAATTGAGATAGCATCCATGTTTTCCCCATAGGATAGAGTTGCACACTTCTATCACCATTTGAAGAAGTGTTACCTAACTGCTTGCCTAACTAGCCTGCTTCTAATTTGAAGGTAATGTCCATTGTCGGAGAAACTCCCTTCAGTCATGGAAAAATATTTCCTCAAAACTAATAATTCCTTACAATATCCTGAAAGCCTCAATCAAATCGTCCCTTTATCTCCTGAATTCCAGGGAATTCTGGCCGAGTTTATAATATGCCTACTGATGTTTTAATGCTTGTAGCTGTAGTGACACTCCTTCCGAGGACAACATATCCTTCCTTGGGGGCAGTCCGCAGGACTAAGGTTGGTCTAACCGTGGTTTTGTACAGCCCTAGCAACATTTCCTCCCCTTTTATATTTGAGCCGTCCAGCTATAGGAAGATGATGGCTTTGTAAAAATGTCATTTGACTAGTAACCTGGAAGCCCAGCCCACTACAAACCCCACCATGGCGGCTGGTGTAATTGTAACCATAAAACTATTGTTAAAAACTCATCTGCTTCACCAAGGTCCTTTAGAGAAGGTAATTTGTACCTGCTGCTCTTGTCTTGCCCAGTGTGTGTGACTCCAAAAAGCAATGAGTGGGAAACAGATACTGATCTTGCGTGTAACACCTACGTCTCATTAAAGAATACGCAAAAACCTATGTTCCATTACAATTCTTCCCTAATTGAGTACTACCTTATAGTATTGTGTGTGTATGGATTCCAAATTTCTATTAGCCACCATAATTCCTTACTTACCACCACCTGAATCATTGTCGGATCAATCCTGATATGGTCCAAATTGGATTAAATAGAGGGATGCTGTGTAGGTGTACACAGTGGTGATGGTGGTGGTGGAGACATGGGCTACAGAGGTTCAAGAAGGCAGCTCACCACCCCCTTCTTGAAGGCAGTTTGTGATGGGCTCAGCCAGCGACACCCTCATCCCAAGAGTGAAGTTTGAAAACAAGGAGAGGTGTGGTATGTGTTCTTTGCACCTGTTGAAGCCATTCTTGTTGATGGGAGCGTCAGTGATCTGGATTTAGGAGCCAAGCAAACATAGTGAGAATTGGCTCACAACACACGAATTACAAACTACACGTGTGATAAATTCTAATGAAGATCTGACAGATGGTTGTGCAGCAAGACATACGGAGGCAAACAGGAAACTGGTGACAGGTATAGAAGAATGTGAAATAATACATTTGGAATTAAGATTAGGAAATGGGGATATACCTGTATAACGCTGAGTCTTGGTTTTAATCCAGGGATGTAGAATGTAACAGCAAGTGGCTAATAAACCTCACATAGTTCTGGTTACTACTTTAGGGAGGCTCTGCAGAGGGTTCAGGCCAGACCAGATAAAGATGACAGCTTCCCTTCCTTTAATGGACTATAGTAAACCAGACAGTTCTTTACAACAAAAAATAATAGCTTTATGGTCACCATAACTGAGACTAGCTTTCAATTCCAAAATTACTCATTGAATTTTAATTCCACCATCTGCCATGTTGGGATTTGAACCCACATTCCCAGCCTGGCCTCTGGATCACTGCTTCAGGGATATTATCACTACATCATCATCGTCCCCAGTGTGTTGAAAGGATAGACAGGCTGGGTCTCCTCTTTTGTTATTATAAGACTAAAGAGTGAGCTGATGTAGAGTTTTAAAATTATGGAAAAGGTTGGTAGCTTGAATGTAGAAGAAATATTTCCTTCTGTGGGGAAGAACATAACTAAAGGCCATTGCTATGACAGAGCCACCAAGAAATCCAACAGGGAATTCGGAAGGAATTTTTATCCCCAAAGGCTCATGAGAATGTGGAATTCGCTACTGCACTAAATTGTTGAAGTGAGTAGTGTAGATGTAGCAAGGGGAAGCTAGACAAGCATTTGAAGGGACCAGAATAGAGGTTTATGAAGATCTATTTTGTTGGGGGAAGATGGGAGAAGGCTCAATTGGAGCATAAACACTGGTTGAGTCTGATTGGCCATTTCTATGTCACATATCCTCTGTAATGCAGTCCTACTTAACAAATGAACTTATACAATTTCTTAGGCTACAGATGGAGTAATGTGCGTAGCTTTGGGCATCCCATTATAAACAGGATATGAAAGCTATTGGAAAGGTGCAGCTTGAATCTAGGGGATGGTGGGGCTCCCTCATTCCTGCAGGCCAATGGAAATGGAATGACCCCAATCATTTCTGTGATGCCACATTATTCCTTGTATCATGGCAACAATAAATCACCAGCCAACTAGTACTACAGTGTGCAAAGTCTTTCTGTGCCAGCTTAAATATTGTCCGAGTGGCACGAGTGAGATTCAGCGGAGCGTGTCAGCAGAGTAAGAATTAACACATTCTTTTGTCTCCCATTCCCTTTTATGAGCAAAGTCAATACTGCTGCCAGATAGTTTGTATTTTCCCATGCCCTTGGCTTCCATCTTAGTGTGTGATACTTTTTAATTCTTGTTACTTTGTTATTCCTTTATTTAGTTACTCAAGTCATTCTGTAGAGAAAAATATGTGGTATTGGCAAATATTTTGCAATGGTTCACTCATACAAGGCTAAAACAATTTATCTCATATTTTAGAGTGATGTAATCAAGATATTTATCCAGTCATAAAGTGCTTACTCTTATGACCGTGTTCTTCAAATTGAAGTTTAAACTTTCTTTTCTGTTTAGCAAAGAAACTGCCTTTGGTTTTGGAAAATATTCATGTTCAGCATCTGGAATATGATCAGGCATTGTGGGAAATACAGACATGGAATAACTGATACTAGCAGAACAGTTTGTGATCTGAATGTCTTTGAGACACTCAGAACCAATATGGGTTTTTAAAAGATAATTCTCTGCAGAAGGCTTGTGAAACCTCTGTTTCCACACGTGGGAAAATCCAAAACCAGAGTCATCAAAATAGAGGCAGTGACTCACTGAACCAGTTGAGATTTCAGGAGCATCCTGTTTATCCAGGGTGAATTTAGAATGTGATGCACTCCAGCACATAGAAAAGTTGAGACTGATAAGATAGACTATAGAAACTCAGCAACTCTGGCAGCATCTGTTTCATAGCTTTTATGAAAAAGGAAAGTAATTACGTTGTGGTGGGGAAGGGGTGCAGTGGCAAAGGATTAGAAAAATATGTTTTTATGGTTAGCTGGGAGGTTCCTCGTTATGGGAGAGGTGATGGCCTGGTGGTATTGTTGCAAGGCTGTTAATCTGGAGACACAGGTAGTGCTCTGGGGAGCAAATTACTGCAGATGCTGGAGTCTGCACTGAAAACAAAAATTGCTGGAGATCACAGTGGGTCAGGCAGCATCCATGGGGAGAGAGCAAGCTAATGTTTTCAGTCTAGATAACTCTTCATCAGAGCTGATGAAGAGTCATCGAGACTCGAAACGTTAGCTTGCTTTCTGTCCGTGGATGCTGCCTGACCTGCTGTGATCTCCAGCATTTTTTAGTTTTCAATTACATTCTGGGGACCAGGGTTTGCATCCTGCCATGGCAGATGGTGGAATTTGAAGTCAATTTTTAAAAAATGTTTAGAAGCTTACTGATGACCATGAGACCATTGTTAAATGTCAGGAAAAACCCATCTGGATCATTAGTGTTCTTTAGGGAAGGAAATCTGCCATCCTTACCTGTTCTGGCCTCCAAGTGTCTCCAGATCTTTAGCAATGTGTTAGACTCTCAACTGCCCACTGGGCAATTAGGGATGAGCAACGAATGCTGGCCTACCAACAGCTCCCACGTCCTGTGAATGAATACAAAGTAGTGTGGAATTTTTTAGTTGGAACATTAGCTCTGGCCTAGACTGGTTGGGCTGAATGGCCTGCTTCTATGATAATAGATCCTACTTCTTTAATTGAATCTAACCTCCACCTTGACTCTGTGTTAGGATTGCTTTGGTTCCTGCTATTTTATTAATGCACTTCTCCGGAGAGTGACATAAAGATCAGGGTTCCCTTGGCTGCTGTTCTCAGAGGCTGCCTTGCAGATGTAATTTAGTAGGTAATTTATTCTGCAATATTAATGATCGATCGTTTGAAACTAATAGGGTGGAAGCAACATTTCAAAGCAGGCTTGCTGGTTCCGATGTTAAAAGTTCAACCTCAAATAATGAATGAATTACTTTGGCTACCAGCAATGTATAAATATCTGAACTCTGGATTGAAGTGACTTGACTGCGTATTGAGACTGAGCAATTGATCGCTCAGGACATAATGTTCTTGTGCTCTGCTTCTACAATGAGCCTGTGCCAATGTTTGAGTAAATGATTAATCCTAAGCAATAATTAATGCTACATTTATTCAATAAAAAGTTACTCATTATGGAAAAGTCATACATTTGCATTGTTATGACTTGCGTTTTACAGAGACCGTTTAATATTGTAAAGCATATCAAGGTTCGTTTCAATGGTGTGAGGAGAAGATGTATAGCTGTAAACATTGAGCCTGTTTCATATGCATGTACTCCACGTTTCACCTCATAAAGATATTTTACTATAAAAATAATCCCATGTTAGGCTGCCCATATCCATTCCATTCTTGCTAATTCAGCCCACAGAAAATGTGGAATTTAATTTCTTGGATAACATAAGTGTTTTCTGATCTGTACCTCCTTTTATCTGAATTCTTTGTCTGCCATTCCCATGAATATTACAGAGTGTTCACTGTTTGATGGGAGCAGTAAATGAGGAAAGCAGGTGATTAGGATTGCAGTTGAGATTGATCACAACCTCACCTTCTGTAAGTCTGTATCCTCAACTGGTTTTCTCTGCAACCACCTAATTTAAAAAAAATTAAATTAAGGGGTCACCCATTTTAAGATAGAGATGAGGTAAATTTCTTTTGTTCTGAGGATCGTGAGCCTTTGGAACTCTCTTCCTTTTAAAGGTGGTGGAAGCAGAGTCTTTGATTCTTTTTAAGACAGGGGTAGACAGATTCTTAATAAGTAATGTTATGAGGGTTAGGCAGCAATGTGAAGTAACCAGATCAGCCATGATTGTACTGAATGGTGTAACTACCCTGAGGGGCTGAATGGCCTACTCCTGTTCCAAACTCATATATTTGTATAAGTTGATCCAAGATTCAGACCATAAGACATTGGTGAGGAAAGTTGTGTTTAAAGGGATTTTTTTAACAAATTTTTCTTTGAATACTTTCATTTATTAATGAGAAAGACTTCAGTGATGGTGGTAGTAAGCTCCAGAAAAGCTTCTAACCAAGGTTGGCAATTCAACTTGGACACCCCAACCATCTATAAGATTAAACAGGGGCTGGCAGCAAAGCTAGTGGGGACCATTGTAATTCAGGTGTAGGTTTCATTTCTAAGATCAGGTTACCTTTTCCAAGTGGTCTGGCTGTTGTTGCAGACTGGTCAAGCCTAGGCCTATAGCTCTGCTTGACTTGCCTCGTTGTTTCCTGACACAGGGCTTTGGTCAATAAGGCTTTGTGGTCCTGAACAGTGGGAAGGAGGTGGGTGGGCACTGCCAGGGTTGTCAATACTGTTTAGACATGTTCCTTAAGGTGACCTTTTGCCTCTAAACCTCCTAGTCCCCACACTGCTCACCCAATATGGCCGTACAGACGGCACACAACTCCTTACACCTATCGGAAAGCCAATTGGACGGTTCTTGGCTGTTGGTCAAGCAGCCTTTTACCTCAATTTGATATTTTCATGATTAATAGAGAAATATACTAAAAGAAAATATACTTAACAAAAAGAAAAAAACTATAATCCTTGTTCATTCGTAGAATGTAGGCACACTGACAAGATCAGCATTTATTGCTCATGATCGATTACCCTTGAGAAGGTGGTAGTGAGCTGCCTTCAGCTCAACACTGTGTTTCCCAGACTGTCCTGGAGGTCATTCTCTAATTGCTGGAGATTCGGGGGCAAGTCTCAAGGTTTGTGTTGTCCCCAGGTGTTATGAAGCTGATAATTTGGTCCTGGAAACAGAGGTGGCTTCAGGTCACTGGAGACATTAAGGACTTTGGGCATAATGCAGCTGGGTTTGGAGTAAGGGATAGGAATACTGTTCCTCGTGCATTTGGGATTTTCTGTCTGTAAATTTACTGGGTTTGTGTTGCAGATTCTCACCTGCATTCCTCGCTGGACATCACTTACAAACAATCGTAACCCACAGAGGGGCAGCTTTAACTCAAGTGAGGGTGCTTTCAAAAGAGGTTCTGAAATATTCAGCCCGAATTACATCAAGCTCTTAACTGGGAGGAGGGCTGGTCAGGAAACATGCCTGACGCAGCTTAGTGAGACAAACCTGGATCACTCCAGGGAAGAGAGTGTGAGAGCGGAGGGGAATTGCTGTTGAGAGGGATTCCTGAATATTAATTATCTGTTGAAATTGAGGTTGCTATTACTTCTATTGCAATGACTGTATTTCCAAATCAGCGGAAGAAACATTTGCCTCATTTAATTGAGGTACTTTTGCTGGAAGTGCAACCTGCAGACCAGCTGTGAACTTGTCAATTGTCCCTTTAGTGCATTGAAGAGCTTCCCCAGGGGTTTATAGCCTCTGGCTGCATTGATTGCTGTTACTTCTGTTCTCTGTTTCGTGCTTTGTTTTGTATGATGGGAGTGGGTGACAATTAATCCCAGAAGAAAACCGAACGAACTGTCGATGCTGTAGATCAGAAACAAAAACAGAAATTACTGGAAAAGCTCAGCAGGTCTGGCAGCATCTGTGGAGAGAAATCAGAGTTAACATTTTGGGACAAGTGACCCTTCTTCAGAACAATTAATCCCAGATTGTACTTCATACATTAGTACACAAAACTTTTCCTGGTATTTGCAAGGAGTGAATAATGCAACAAATAAAGGCAAGTTTAATTTGTGTGAGTGGATTCCAATCCCCGGCACAAATCTTTTATCCTTTTTATTCTTCCTCCTTTGTAGTCAGATTATGTGAATGTGCCCTGTTCTATTTTTGAGATGTTAGTAACAGTTTGATGGAAGCTCTCCTACCTCTGAATCAGGAAGCTGATGGTTCACTTTTCCTTCTGGAGACTCGTGTGAATAATCCAGGTTGATACTCAAGTACAGAACAGATAGAGAGCTGTACTGTCGTAGGTGCTGTCTTTCAGAGACCATGGTGGCATAGTGGCTCAGTGGTTAGCACTGTTGCCTCACAGCACAAGTGAGTGGGTTCCATTCCAGCCTCAGATGAGTATCTATGTGGAGTTTGTACATTTTCCCTGTGGCTGCATGGGTTTCCTCCAGATGCTCTGATTTCCTCCCACAGTCCAAAGAAGCGTAGGTTAGGTGGATTAGCCATGAGGAATGCAGGGTTACAGGGATAGTCAGGGTCTGGGTGGGATGTTCTTCAGAGGGTTAGTGTGGACTGGTTGGGCCAAATGGCCTGCTTCCACTCTGTAGGAATTCCATGATGTTAAACTGAGGCTGCATCTACCTATTCAAATGAGTCTAAAAAGTCCTCTTCTGCCAAACCAAAAAAAAGCTCTTTATATGTGAAAGTTTACTCTTACATTTCGTACATTGCTACAATGAATACACTCCAAAAGACTTCACTGGCTATAAAGCTATTTGGAATATTCAGCAGGGTGCTTTATAAATAGAATTTATTTTTTATGTAACAACAGAAATGGAGTGATGTGGATGGGAATGCTTAGAAGCGAAAGAACCTGAATTAAATAATTTATTCGGTACCTAACCCATTAACACCGTAAAGTCTGTGTTAGAATGTGGTTAATCTGCAGAAGAAATTACTAATGATGATTGCCTACATGCCCTCTGTTACTGAATTACGGAGTGAATTGGGCAGTGGAGGGGCTAGAGAGCAGTGCTGTCCCTGGCAGACTGTCTGAACTTTCAGTCTTTCCTTCACATATCAACATCTGTGATAACACAGTGTGGAGCTGGAGGAGCACAGCAGGCCAAGCAGCATCGGAGGAGCAGGAAAGTTAATGTTTCGGGTCGGGACCCTTCTTCAGAAATGGGGGAGGGGGAAAGGAGCTCCAAAAGAAATAGAGAGAGGAGGGGCGGTGCTGGGGAAGGTAGGTGGGATGGTGATAGGTGAGTTCAGGTAGGGAGTGGTGGAGATTGGTCAGTGAGTTGGGAGGAGCGGATAGGTGGGAGAGAAGATGGACAGGTTGTGTCAGGTCAGGGAGGTGGGAATGAGAGGGCGGGCTGGTCATGGGATGAGGCCAGGGGTTGGGAGATTTTGAAACTGGTAAAGTCCACATTGAGGCCATTGGGTTGTAGGCTCCCAAGGCTGAATATGAGGTGCTGCTCCTCCAGTTTCTGGGTGTCGTCATTGTGACACTGGAGGAGGCCCAGGATGGAGATGTCGCCCAGGGAGTGGGAGGGAGAGTTGAAATGGTTCGCGACTGGAAGATGTTGTCATTTATCGCGAACAGAGCACAGGCGCTCTACAAAGCGGTCTCCAAGCTTGGTCACACCGATGTAGAGAGACCACATTGGGAGCAGCAGATGCAGTAGACCACATTGGTGGATTTGCAGGTGAACCTCTGTCTGATGTGGAAGGTTTTTTTGGTTCCTTGGATGGAGATGAGGGGTGAGGTGTAGGGGCAGGTGTAGCACTTCCTGCGGTTGCAGGGAAAGGTGCCAGTGTGGTGGGGTTAGTGAGGAGTGTGGAGCGGACGAGGGAGTCATGGAGTGAGTGGTCCCTACGGAAGGCAGATAGGGGTGGGGAGGGAAATATATCCTTGGTAGTGAGGTCAGATTACAGGTGGTGGAAGTGGCGGAGAATGATACGTTGAACCTGGAGGTTAGTGGGGTGATATGTGAGGACAAGGAGGATTCTGTCTTTGTTTCTGTTGCGGGGAGGGGATATGAGGGCAGAGGTGCGGGAAACGCAAGAGATGTGGTTGAGAGCATTTTCGACCACTGAAGGGAGAAGTTGCGGTCTTTGAAATAAGAGGACATCTGGGATGTTTGGGAGTGGAATGCCCCATCTTGGGAGCAGACGCGGCGGAGGCAGAGGAATTGGGAGTAGGGGATCGCATTCTTACAGGAAGGTGGGTGAGAGGAGGTGTAGTCTAGGTAGCTGTGGGAGTTGGTGGGCTTGAAATAGGGTTTCGAGGCGGTCACTAGAGACGGAGACAGAGAGGTCCAGGAAGGAGAGAGAGGTATCAGAGATGGTCCAGGTGAACTTGAGGTTGGGGTGAAAGGTGTTAGTAAAGTGGATGAACTGCTCAAGCTCCTTGTGGGAGCATGTGGCAGCGCCAATACAGTCATCAATGTAGCGGAGGAAGAGGTTAGGGATAGTGCCAGTGTAACAGCAGAAGAGGGACTGTTCCACGTATCTTACAAAGAGGCAGGCGTAGCTTGGACCCATTTGGGTTCCCATGGCCACTCCCTTAGTCTGTAGGAAGTGCGAGGAGTTAAAGGAGAAGTTATTAAGGGTAAGGGCAAGTCCAGTCAAGCAGATGAGGGTGTCGGTGGAGGGGGACTGGTTGGGCCTGCGGGAGAGGAAGAAGCAGAGGGCTTCTAGGCCATCCATGTGGGGAATGCAAGTGTACAGTGATTGGATGTCCATAGTGAAGAGGGAATTGGAAGTCATGGAGGGCGTGGGTGTTGTCCCAGACATAGGTGGGGAGTTCCTGGACCAGGGGGGAGAAAACTGAGTCAAGGTAAGCGGAGATGAGTTCAGTGGGGCAGGAGCAGGCAGAGATAATGGGTTGGCTGGGGCAGTCAGGTTTGTGGATTTTGGGAAAGAGATAGAAATGGGCGGCGCGGGAAAGGTGAATGATGAGGTTGGAGGCTGTGGATAGGAGGTCACCTCAGGTGATGCGGTTGTGAATGGTTTGAGAAATGATGTTTTGGTGGTCAGGGGTGGGGTCATGACCAAGGGGGTGGTAGGAGGAGGTATCAGAGAGTTGGCACCTGGCCTCGGCGATGTAAACATCTGTGATTTCCTTTTGCTTCATTTTGTTATTCATTCATACATGATCTGGATGTCTCTGGCTAGGCCAGTATTTATGCCCATCCCTAATTGCCCAAAGGCCAGTTAAGAGGCAATAACATCACTGTGGGTCTGGAATTACATGGATGGTAAAGATAGCAGATTGCCCTGGCACATTTCTGTGGTTTGACGACATTCTAATATAATTTGTATTCTTAATAAATCCGGTGCTATTGTATGTTGTCAGGTTGCAAAACACCATTTTCGCTGGTGGCTGCTTCCTCTGTCATTCAGTATACCATTGCTTTTTAATTAACATTCTTCCACTCCGTGGATAAGTCCATTTAGTTCCAAAGGGATGGTTCTGGGCTTAAATTCTCTTGGCTAATGGTGGTATTTTCTCCTCTATTAGAAATTGAACAGGATAAATTGTTTGTGATATTTTTCATTGTCAGATACTTTGATGATCTGCCTTCGATCAGGGTGAGCAGTTAAATGATATCTCACAACACATACACGTGTGCGCGCGCACACACACACACACGTATACAGACACTTTCATGAGCTCTATCTCTGTCACACAAGCTCACTCTCTCTCTCTCTGTCTCACATGCACATACACTCTCTCCTGTGCTTGCACTCTCACATAGACATATACTGTGCTCACACTGAGTCTCACACACAAACTCTCTCTGTCTCTCTCTCTCTCTCTCTCTCACACACACACACACACACACACACACACACACACACACACACACACACACACACACACACAAAACTCCCTTTAGTCTTGTTTTGCCAAAACTTTGCATCCATCTCTGAACATTGCAGACACTATAACGGACACATTGTGACATGAAACCATTGTCAACTGTTGTAAAAACCCAGCTGGGTCACTAATGTCTCACCCTCACCTGGCCTGGTCAACATGTGGCTCCAGGCCCACAGCAATGTGGTTGACTCTTAACTGGCCTCTGAAATGGCCCAGCAAGCCACTTAGTTCAAGGGCAGTTTTTTCTATTTGATTTATTATTGTCACATGTTAGAACTAGCACCTGGTGCCCATCCCTATCAGTGATATTAAAAAAAAATGTTGAGAACATAAGGAATAGGAGAAGGAGTGCTATTTAGCATCTTTTACCTGCTGCATCCTTTCGTAAGATCATGGCTGATCTAATTATGGTCTTAAATCCACCTTCCTGACTGCATCCAAAACCCTTGGCTCCCTTAAAGCAGCCTTGAAAATGTTCAATGACCCAGCCTTCCCTGCTCTCTGGCCCCCTGGAATCTCACCTTGGAATTGGTGCCCGCAAGTTTTCTATCCAAGACCAATCTGCCCTCCGAAAAGTCCACCTGAAAATGGTACAGTGTAGGGAAGACTGAACAAAATTGGTTTCGTATTGGGGGAAAAAGAAGATTAAATTCAGCATTTCATGACCTGATTTGCAGTTCTACTGGGAGACTGAACTCTGTATCCATGCGTGCCACAGCAAACGTGTGTTTCCCCTTAACTCTCCATGTTTTCTGGTGCAGGTCCCCTGCCCAAATCTCCTTCATCCTGACCTCCCACCAATTAATTCCACTTCAGTAGCAGAGCTACGACCCTTTTAATACCAGTTGTGCTTGTTATTTTTGGAGCCCTGGCCCCTTTTTTGAGATGACTTTCACCTCCCTGCGCAGGGGAGGCTAATGTACACAGGCCGTGCAGATGAAAGACGCAGATTTAATGGTAAATTTCAAAAGGGAATTGGATAAATCCTTGAATGGAGAAAGAAGTGTGGGCCTTTGGGAAAGAGTGGGGCTGAGAGACGTACCGAGAGCCTTACAAAGAACCAACACAAGGCTCCATGAGCTCCTCCTATGCATTTATTGAAATTCTATAGAGGGGTTAAGTGGGGGTCAGACTGCATCTTCAGTGCTTGAGTACGCATGGAAATAGGGACCATGTTTTATTTAGCCCAATCTCAGAATCTCAGCTTTAATAGGAGATTATTAGAATTAGTTTATTGTCACGTGTACTCAAATCTAGGGAATACAGTGAAAAGCTTACAATGTCGCCTCTTGCAGCACCATCTAGGCAGTTGGTACAAATCTTAGATACAAAATAGAGAAATAAAGAAAAAAAAGTTACATTACTTTACAGTGTTTCGTAGTATAAGCTGGAAAATAAGAAATAAAGTTAAAAGGATAAACATCACAGTCAGATAAGCAGATAGATACGTGGATAGATTAGAATCCACTGATCCTGGAAATGTGGTGAAGGCAAGTTCAATTGAGGTATTGGAGAGGGCATTGGACTTTTAGTTAGAAATGGTGTGTGAGAGTATGGGGAGAAGAAAGGGGTAGATTTGCACCATGTAATGATGCTTGTTTAAATAGCAGGTGCAGGCACAATGGGCTGAATGGCCTCCTTTAGCTGTGTAACCCTTTTGTGATTCTGTGACCCAGTCATGTCCAAAAGCTCTGCCAATGCTGCTGTACCAGCCCCCAGCGGCAATGGCATTAGTATCAGAATATATGTTGCCTTGAATAAAAGCAAAGAGTGCTGGAAAACTGAGACAAACACATTGAGTCCTGAAGAAGCTCAGCAGGTCTGGCAACATCTGTGTAGAGGGGAACAGAATTAACATTTTGTTATGACTGAAGAAGAGCCGTAATGGACTCTGCACGGATGCTACCAGACCTCCAGTTTCTCCAGCATCCTCTGTGTTTCTGATATATTGCCTCATTTAGTATGATTTTGTTTTTGCCATAATTTCATCACTAACTAGTCTGTCCCTTACTTCCCACCCTCCTTTCAAACCTTGTTCCAATGAGGGTGAGCAATGACTATCAGGCATATATGAGTTACGTAACCCAAACATCATTGACCGCAGAATTATTGAAATCCCCACAAAATTGGATGTTACTTTACTGGATGAGGAGGATTTATCCGAATGTTTTATGTTTGTAAATGCCAGAGTTTCTTGCTACCCAGTGTCATGTCTGAAACATTGGAATGTTTCTGCAAAAAAAGCAATCTGAAGGTGAATGATGATATAATTGAACATTTTTTTTTAGCTAAAAACAGCATTGTTCCTTGAGGCATTCTGGCAAGGATTACTTGTTATGAGGCCTCAGCTGTTTGGTTGCAGTGATTTTAATGCTTGTCAGGTACAGCGCTGTCTTGCTTCATGCTTATTTGCATCTATTAGCATTGATTTGAAGATTTCTCAACTTGTTTCTACCCGAATTATTGTTTTGGAACATCCTTTATTTTCGCATGTTCAACATTTTAAAAAGAAATCGTTCTTGGAAAAGGGGGTGTCATTGACAAGATGAGCATTTTCTGCCCATCCCTAATTGCTCTGGAGGAGGTGGTAGTGAGCCACTTTCTTGAACCATTGTGGTCCTTAAGGTGTAAGGGCACCCACGCTGCTGTTAGTTCCAGGATTTCGACCCAGTGACAGTGAAGGAATGGCGATATTTGTCTAAGTCAGGATGGTGTGTGGCTTGGAGGGGAACTTATAGGCAATTGTGTTCCTTTGTATCTGCTGCTCCTTGTCCTTCTAGGTGATAGAATTCATGGGTTTGGAAGGTGCTGTTGGAGCAGGTTTGGTGAATTTCTGTAATGCATTGTGAAAATGGTACACACTGCCACTGCTGAGCATCAATAATGGAGGGACTGAAGGCTCAAGAAATTGGATGGTGGGCTACTTTGGCCTGGATGGTGTCAAGCTCCTTGAGTGTTGTTGGAGCTGCACCCATCCAGACGAGGGGACAGTATTCCATCTCACACTCCTGACTTGTACCTTGTAGATGGTGGACAGGCTTTGGAGATTCAGGAGGTGAGTTACTCACCACAGAGCTCGCAGCCTTTGAGATAAGCGTATGTTTTTGGGATCTCGGGTGAGTCATTTAGATTTACAGTGGCTGCTTATCCTTATATGGCTGGCCCAGTTAATTTTCTGGTTAATAGAAATCTCTAGGTTTCAGCAATTGAACATCTAGGGGAAATAGTAAAACCCTCCTCTTGTTGGAAATAATCATTGCTGGGCATGTGTGCCACATGAATGTCACTTACCACTTAACTGCTCAAGCCTGCATTCTGCCCAGGTCTTGCTGCATATGGACAGGGACTGCTTCACTAAATAAGGAGTTGTGAATGATAATGAGAACTGCATTGACTTCAACAAACGTCCCCACTTCTGACCAGGTGATGAAAGGAAGGTCAGGAAAGGTATGAAAAGTACAAGAAGGTACTGTCTGGCACACCAAAGCCTAACCACTCAACAGGGCGCTGTACCTCAGGACGTGCCCTCATCAGCTAGTCGTAATGTTAATCTCTTCTGGAGGGTGAATTATCCTGTGTCATTTTCCTGTGTATGCATGCTCAGAGACATGGTTGGAACATCAAAGATTAAGGAACTCGGGTACAAGTGTATTAAATGTTTTGTGATAATTTTTGATAATTCCGCACTCTTTTATACCTGTCACTTTGATCCATGCATTTCAATGCATGTTGGCTTCACTCATAGGCTGTTGCCCTGAATTTCCTGAGATGACACTGTTTCCAAATGGGTATAAAACTTAAGCCTGGAATTTGAGAGCTCAGTGTAAATAAAGCCACTTATCTGGTCTTTTACTAAAATTCTTTTACGATGAAATAAAACTTAACCTTACCGTGGTTGTAGACCTGCTCATAGAGCCAGTGGGTTTGGTTGCAAACGTTTCGTCACCCTGCTAGGTAACATAGTCAGTGCGCCTCTGGTGAGGCGTCAGTGTTCTGTCCCGCTTGTTATTTATATGCCTCGGTTTCCTGGGGTGGTTGGTACTACTTCCGGTTTTGTTTCTCTGTGGTTTGTACACAAGGTCTAATTCAATGTGTTTGTTTATGGAGTTCTGGTTGGAATACCAGGCCTCCAGGAATTCCCTGGCGTGTCTCTGTTTGGCTTGTGTGATTATGGACGTGTTGTCCCAGTCAAATTCATGTCCCTCGTTGTCTGTGTGTAGTGAGACAAGTGAGAATTGGTCATGTCTCTTGGCGGCTAATTGGTGTTCATGTATCCGTATTGTCAGTTTTCTTCCAGTTGGGCCTACGTAGTGTTTCTCACAGTCCTTGCATTGTAACACTGGTTTTGCTAGTTTTGGGATCCTCGACGTTCATCTGTAGCTGTCGTAGGTGGTTGTGGACTTGTGGGCTACTCTGATACCTAGGGGTCTGAGTAGTCTTGTGCTCATCTCAGAAATGCCCTTGATCTACGGTAGGGTGATTAGTGAGTCTGGTCTTGTTGTGTCTTCCTGTTGTGGTCTGGCCCAGAGGTAACAGCGGATTGTGCTTTTTGGGTATCCATTCCTTTTGAAGACTCCGTATAGGTGCTCCTGTTCTGTTTTGCATAGTTCCAGGTTGCTGCAATGTGTAGTGGTTCATTTAAATAGTGTCCTGATGCAGCTCAGTTTGTGGGCGTTGGGGTGGTTGCTAGTGTAAATGAGTAACTGGTCTGTTTGTGTGGTCTTTCTATACACGCCAGTCTGGAGTTCCCTGTTGTTTTTGCGTTCTACAAGATGTCCATAATCGCACAAGCCAATCAGAGACAGGCCTGGGAATTCCTGAAGGCCTGTATTCTAAACGAAACGCCATCAATAAATACACTGAATTAGACGCTGTGTACAAACCACCGAAAAACAGAACCAGAAGCGGTACCCAACAAACTGAGGCATATAAATAACAAGTGGGACAGAACACCGACGCTTCACCAGAGGCACACTGACGATGTTACCTAGCAGGGTGACAAAACGTTTGCAACCAAACCCAGCGGCTCGACGAGCAGGTCTACAATCACGTCCACAACCGGAGCTACAAATCTTCTCAAACTTTAACCTCATTGTGTCATGTATTTCTGCTTCTTTCAGTTTTCTTTTTTCACATCTATATAGATTTCATTGAAAACCTTTATCTATTGCATATTCTTATTCACGCTCTGGCAACGTGGCTGAAACTTGAAACTTTATTTATCATATTTGCAGCAGAAACATACAGCACGTTTGTTTATTTTTATTTATTCAATGGAAGTGGGCATTGTTGGCTGGACCAGCATTTATTGCCTGGCCCCAGGTACCTGTGAGAAGCTGGCGATGAGCTGCCTTCTTGAGCCGCTGTAGGTAGATCCACAATGCCCTTATGGAGGGGATTCCAGGATTTTGACCTAGTGACAGTGAACGAATGGCAATATATTTCCAAGTCTGGATGGTGACTGGCTTGGAGGGGAACTTACAGGTGGTGATGTTCCCATGTATCTGCTGCCCTTGTCCTTCTAGATGGTAGTTGTGGGGTTTGGCATGTGTTATTGAAGAAGTTTTGGTCAGTTACTACAGTTCAATTCTTGGATCATAATTGTTTTCCATGATTTATACCTTTATATATAAAAAAAAATTTCCGGCATATATTAATCAGACTGGCAGGAATCTTGGTGTTTATAAGCATCGGTCTGTACATATATGCTTAATTTCCTAATGCTTTCATCAAGCATAAGATATAAAAAATCTTTTATTTAATGTGGGAGTCACAGACAAAGCTAGTATTTGTTACCCATCCCTATTTATCAGTGAGAAGGTATCCAGTGATTGTCATGAACCTCTTCAGTTGGGTGCAACTTCCTAGTTACAAAGGAAACCCACTCCCTTGTGCCTAAATTCTGGTGAAACTTGGGAAATCTCTTTCCAACTCACAATAGGGAATAACTCTTTTGGTGCGTACCTAACCTCACAGGATCAAGTTGTCTTAGTGAATGATGGAGAATCGGGTTTTCAGTGTGAACGCTTCTGAAGGCAAACCCACTCAATTTCTTTTCCTGTCTGTTAATTTAAGTAGCGGATAATTTGAATTTCCCTCCAAGCTGCTCAGGAACACCGCCATGCAACAGCTGAGAATGTTGGCCACCACACAGAGCATGTAGAAGCAGGTTCTCCCTTAAGATGCAGGTATGTGCATCAATCTTAAAGAGACCACATAGTGAGCCAGCTCTGTAATGCAGGCACATGATAGAGGCAACGTTGGCCACTGGTATATATATGGCAGTCGTGGCTCAGTTGGTTGCACTCTTATCTCTTAGTCACTGTCAATGTACTCACATCCCACTGTCTAGAATGGAACAGAGAAATGCAGTCTTGCCCCGTGTAGGTCTGAGGGAGTGCAGCACTGTCGCTGGTGCCATCTTTTAGATGAGACACTAAACTGCGGCCATGTCTTCTCTATCAGGTGGATGTGAAAGATTCCATGACACTGTTTTTGAAAAGAGCAGAGGAGTTGTCATAGTGTCCTAGCCAATATTAGTCTCACAATCAATATTTTGCACCAGAGGTTATCCGAATGTTGTTGTATTGCTGCCTGAGAGATCTTGCTATGTGCATATCAGTTGTCTCTGTTCTTACGTTACAAAAATGATTCCACTTCAAAAAAGTGGGTATTGTTGGATGTAAAGCGCTTTGGGACATCCTAAAGGTGTGAAGGGAGCTATTTAAATGCAAGACTTTCCTTCCACCTTTCTTCTATTTAAGGAGTAGACAGGTTTTTTAAATTAGTAATTGTAATAAAAGATTATGGAGAGTGGGCAGGAAAGTGGAGATGAGGCTAAGATGAGATCAGCCATGATCAAATCAAATAACGGAGCAAGGGGTTGAATGGCCTACTCCTAGTTCTTATGTTCTTCCTCTCCAAATGTGTGAATTTTCTATCTTCACTCTAAAAATCATGATGATGTAGGCCCAGAAGAATCTCTCCTTGTAAGTGAACTCAGCAAGTGCCAGTTTCTCTTGATAGTTTGGTGAACAGAAATTACTTGCATGTCCCCTCTGTTTTCTTCCCTCAGGGACATGACCAACCTCCTCTTACCATTGTGTAATGTATAGTGTGTATATTGGTTAGATTCAGTGAAAAGC
The DNA here is from genome assembly GCF_021869965.1 of Rhincodon typus. Classification (NCBI taxonomy): domain Eukaryota; kingdom Metazoa; phylum Chordata; class Chondrichthyes; order Orectolobiformes; family Rhincodontidae; genus Rhincodon; species Rhincodon typus. Next base: position 110,274,345 of record NC_063335.1, on the reverse strand, counting down.
ATTTGTAGAAAGTATTCTTTTGTCAAGATACCTGATAAGTCTTGCGTTGCAATGGGCCTGATTCTGCTCAGATATTTATGCAGATCTTAACATACCAATGCTTTCGTAACTTTCAACTCCTCCCCAACCTATCCTATTCCAGTCAGTGAGTGGAAATTTCCTTGGAGTTGCTCCCATTGCCTCACACTGATGCTTGAGGTTTCTGCCACCTCCCTGGTGGAGTTGTCACAGTCAAACAAGTCTGTTTCTGAGGGTCTGTCCATCCGACGTTTCACTGGAGGTGAATATGAGATCATCTGCTTTGGAGCAAGAAAGGACAGAAATTTCTAAAGGATCAAAGCTATAGAAACTGTGGGGGTCCAAAGCAATTTTGAGGGTCCAGGCACAGAAACTCATCAGACTTCTGGAATTCTGTCCTTTATCCCCGGAGGACTGGAATTCAAGGAATTCTAGTCCGCTTCAGCCAGTTGAGTCACACCTGGAATACTGTGCAGTGTTCTGGGCAGCCCACCTTAGGATAGGTAGGTGTATTGTCCTTGGAGGGAATGCTGTGCAGGTTTGCTAAAATAACATCTGGACTTGGGGCCGGGATTTAATTTATGTTTACAAAATGTAGGGTTGTATTCCATGGAATTGAGAAAGGTCAGGGTGGTTTACTCAAACATCTTAAGATATTGAGAATTGACAGAGTAGACTGGTTGGGGAGTCTAGGAGTAAAGGGCATAGTCTAAAAACTAGAAACAAACTTTTAACTGCACAGACAGATAACTTTCAGAAGAAATGGATTTCTCAAAGGACCAACAGAATTCAGCTGACACATAAGATTATTGGTGGAGGATTCAGTGACTTTTTATTGCTGGTTAGGGGGAGGGGAAAGCATATTAGTTATCACCCAACATGCGCACATGCTTACCCCACATTTGGGTGGAATCGTAAATTGTGACCAAATTCTTTGCATGCTTAATTCTGGAGGGTGAAAGCATTTTCAAAAATCAGTGTCCAGCGTAGATCTGTGACATTTCCCCTGTTTTGTATGTAGTATTCCAATAGATCATTTTCCTTTGGTACAGAATATAGGAAGCTCATCTATGGAAGTGAAAGTTACTTTTTGGAAATGAAGAGGTTTTGTGCAAGTAGATGGAGTGAATCTAGTTGTACTACACAGGTACAGTGAGGTGGGGAGAAGGTTTTGTGAAGCTGTCACTAACCAGCCGCCACCAATTGAAGATAACTGCCATTCAAAAGAAAATAAGATGAGAGGAGGAGAGCTTTGTTTGAGTAAATCGGGTTATTATGAGCTTTCAACTTTCCAAAGTGAATGAGGTAAATACTTGATGATAAACTTAGAATAATTGGATGACTCTTTCAAAGGGCCAGGACTGAAACAATGGGCTAAATGGCCTCCTTCCGCTCTGCCCTATTCGGGTTATCACTGAATGGCTACAGCACAAAGGAAGGCCATTTGGCTCAAGAATTGCAAGAAAGGCCCACTTAATCCCATTCCGTCTGGCCCTACAAACCTTTATCTTCAGATAGTTATCCAGTTGTGTATCGTTCTATGATTTGAACACGTGGATGTTCCCCAATTGCTAGGCATTTGACATTTCAGGATGACCACGTATTCCTATTTATTGTGGGCCAGCCATTCAGTACAGACACTTCTGTAATGCCACACATTCCTGAAAGTAAACCAATTATTTGTGAGTGAAATGTCATTCAGAAAAATGCTTTGAAATGAAATTCCCAATGAATCAAATGACTGGAATGTACCGCACCTTTTTATAAAAAGCACTGAAGTCAGCTACTGCTAGTTTGCTTGGGGCTTGGTTTGATTGCAGAAAGTCAGCATTTGTTTTCCTTAAAACCTGATGACAGATTCTGATTTTATGTTCAGATATATTTCCGATCTGGTAACGAAAGTGTGTATTTCGAATCGCTTTCACTGAAATTGGAGCTTCTGTGAACTTGTAGCAGGAGATACGTGTAGGATATTGAAAACTTTAGTCACCAATTGAGGGCCATTTACAGATGGCTTAGGAGCGCCCCTGTGTTAGCTTCTGTAGGCTTTTATTCAGACTGAAAACTAATATCAAACTCCAGATATTTTAATATAAATATGATTTTGCTGCATTCATAATTTGCAGTAGTATCATTACAAAATGAAATTGCCGTTATACTGACTGTACTTGACCATCGGGCTGCTCTCTTGTTGGAGAGAGATGGCTGGTAATGGTTTAACCTGAGGGTCACCACACCTTCAGCAAGGGGAGAGGCTGAGAAGAACATCATGGCTGGTGCAGGAATTGAACCATCACTGTTGGCTTCAGTCTGCATCCAGCTAGGCCCCAAATGTAACTGTAATGGTGAGAATGTGAAATTTGCAGCAACACGGTGACATCTCAATTTGTTCGAGGTGAATAGCACAGAGACAGTACAGTGAGACCACATCTAGGATGTTGCTCTCCGTATTGAAGGAGGATGGTGCTTGCATTGGAAGCAAGGTTCACCCAGCCGAGTCCTGGGATCATATTAAGCAGTTGGCCCAGTACTCCTTGGAGTTTAGAAGAAAGAGAGGTGAATATTGTTATAAACATAAGATTCCGAGGGGTCTTGATGGGATAGATACTCAGAAAATGTTTCCTCGTGTGGGACATGAGCTGTGGTTTCAGAATAACTATCCGTTTCTCAGAGGTTTGTTAATTTTTGGGATTCTCTTCCCAAGAGAGAGAAGTGGGGGCTGTATCATTAAAAATGTACAGTGCTAAGAGAAACAGATGCTTGAACTGTAGGGGAGCCGAGGGTTATAAGGGAAGTGGAATTGGAGCTCGATCAGCTGTGATCATATTGCAGTATCGATGGGCTGAATGACCTGTTTGGCTCTTTTGTCTTTAACCAGAAACTAGAACAGGTCACAATGGAGATGAGTGTAGAAGGTTCTGAGTCTGATGGGGTGTGTTGGGAGAAGGGCTTGTTGTGGAGTACCAGCAGAGACAGGCAGGGCTGAATGGTCCATGTCTGTGCTTGCTCCTTGTAATTCTAGTCAGTTCCTGTTTGCTGGTTGTTTCAGTCACAGATGAAAAACCTGAAATTCTGCAAGGTCTCGAGACTTCCACAAATGTTGTATGGCCTATTAGTTACTTTTGAAATGTTGTCACTGCTTTAGTAGGCAGATGTAATGAGTCAAATTGTACACTGGAGCGTTCCAGAAACCATGAACTAAATTAGTGATTTTTTTTTTTCTCTCGTGGTGATAAGGAATGTTGGCCAAAACACTTGGAGAATTTTAAACAAAAAAGACCCCAAAGAACTTCAGATGCTGGAAATCAGAAACAAAAACAGAAAATGCTGGTGAAATTCTGGAGCATCGGTGGAGTGAAAGCAGAGTTGATGTTTCGGGTCCAGTTTTGCAGACAGTATGTAGGTGTTCTACAAAGTCAATGTATTGAAGAGACAAAGTGAAAAGTGGGTGACTGTTTTTCAGAACGCTTATGTACTGTCCTGAGTTTCCCGTTACCCACCACTTCAACACACCACCCTATCCCCGACCGAACATCTCTATGTGAGACTTGCTGCAGTGCTCCAGTGAAGCTCAGCGCAAGCTGGAAAAGCAGCATCTCATTTTCCACTTGAGAACTCTACAGTCTTCTGGACTCAGTATTGAGTTCAGTAATTTTAGGGTCTGAGCACCTTTTTCCATGTCCTTACTCCCACACTATGGACCTTGTCATTTCATGGGCTGCTACCAAAACCAACCTACTGTCAGCTCCTCATGGTCCTCATTAGCAGCAACCAAAACAAAGTTGCTGGAAAAGCTCAGCAGGTCTGGCAGCACTTGTGAAGAAAAAGTCAGAGTTAACGTTTCGGGTCCAGTGACCCTTCCTCAGAACACGGTCACTGGACCTGAAACGTTAACTGTGATTTCTTTTTCACAGATGCTGCCAGGCCTGCTGAGCTTTTCCAGCATCTTGTTTTTTTTTAATCCTGATTTACAGCATCTGCAGTTCTTTCAGTATTTTTTTCCCCATTAGCAGCTGTTGATTCTCCCAGGC
>NC_063335.1:110254346-110269796 GCF_021869965.1 Rhincodon typus | reverse complement strand
GACCTGTCCGTCCTCCCTGGACTGACCCATTCCCCTCCCTACCTCCCCACCTATACTCACCTCTACTGGCTTCATCCCCGCCTCTTTGAACCTGTCTGTCTCCTCTCCACCTATCTTCTCCTTTATCCATCTTCTATCCGCCTCCCCCTCTCTCCCTATTTATTTCAGAACCCCCTTCCCCTCCCCCATTTCTGAAGGAGGTTCTAAGCCCGAAACGTCTGCCTTTCTGCTCCTCTGATGCTGCTTGGCCTGCTGTGTTCATCCAGCTCTACACCTTGTTATGTCATGGTTACAAGTCAGATTGGCAAGCAGCTTGGAGGGGAACTTTCAAGATTGTAGCGGTCACAGGTTTGGTAGATGCTGTCTGAGGAGGCTTGGGGAATGAGCAGCATTAAATATATTTTATATTACATATTTAAGACATTTCTTTGCAGTAAGCCAAGACCTCAACATGCCTCAATAAGTGATTTCTTACAGTCCGTTCCCATTTCTAGAATTCCTTCATATTAGTTTTGAAAACATAAATTGATTCAATTATATTTTTTCTCCACACAACCACACTCCTGGACATTCAACCATGCTGACCTTGTTCCCACTCTTGGAAAGCCAAGAATACAGGAAAATGGCTCTGATGAGAGGCTGGGTTATGCAGCAATGACTGACTGAGTTCGCTACAGGCAGCAGTTAGCATTGGCAGCTGTGACAGGATTAGGTAGGGGCGACGGTGTGGGGGAGGGGGCTCGGGGTCTGGGAGGATGAAGATCGACAATCTTTTAACTAGTGCACGTATGATGGAAGTCACTTTAATCTATGGGCAGAATTGAACACTGCTCAGTCTCAGGGGGTGGCTATTGAGAATCAGCGAATCAGGAAACATCAGCTTGACATCGGCGAAATTGGATATTTTCCAAGATAAGCACAGCACACTCAGAATTACAAATAATGGGGATCAATCAATTTTTCTTCATTAAGTCTGAATTGCATTGGGTGTTTTTGGGGGGGATCTAGAGTGTTCTGTTGCTGTATCTTAAGCTGTCCCTATGTTGTCTCACACATCTCATTTTTATCTCCATCTTCCCGAGCCAAATCACCACTCAGCACATTTCTGCCAAAACACCAGCTTCCCTGTGCCATACTGTCTTTGAAAGGTGACTGTGAACCTGGAAAAGCATTGGCATTGCCCCTCTCTAATAACAACATGGCACAGCTGCCATATTGGCCATAGCACATAGCTGGCATGGTTTACACTCCCTCACACATTCTCCCACTCTGGTCGCTGTTCATGGAATCATAGATACCCTGCAGAAAGTTTCGGCCAATCCAGTCTGCACCGACCCTCCAATCAGCATCCCACCCAAACCCAATCCCCCCCAACCTAACCCCATAACCCTGCATTTCCCATGGCTAACCCACCTAACCTGCACATCCCTGAACACCAAAGGACAATTCTGCATGGCCAATCCACCTGACTGCACATCTTCACACTACAGTCCCCATCCAAAATCCAGCACAGTTCCCTCCCAGCGTCCCAGGACTGTGCCTCACCCATCCCCAGGAAATGGAGTCTGGGTGAAATACTCTGGGCCTCCTCCTGTGCATCCCCGCACCTCTCCCTGAGCTGGGTGCCCGTTATCATCCGTGGGGGCCTGTTGCTGTTTCTGGGTTTGTCACAGATCCTGGCCCTTCTGCATCTGTCCTCACCTTCTTAGGTAGGCTCCCACAGCGACCAACATGTCATTAGTGGCAGAGCCTATCCCGCTCAGTGGACAGATCCTAAACTGGGCAGACAATGTGCAAAATGGTTTGTTACATTTTGGAACGCTGATCTGTCATGTAACCTGTAGGTGAGGGCTGCGCACTCTTTAGCCACACATTGACGGGTGGTGGAGGTGGCTTGCAGGGATATCCTCACTGTACCTCAGCATGTGCAGTAACCTGGCTGAGTGAGGAGCCCATGTCCACATTAGTGAAGAACATGCAATGCAGTGCTACAACATCTGTGCAACTTCAAACCCACATCAAACTCTGAACCTGATGCTACATTCCACACACACACACTTACGTGATAGATAAGGACTCAAATTTGGTATACGCCTTTGACCAAAGTGTGACCCTTAACCTTCCTCAGTGTAAATGCTTGTGAAACACACAATGCAATGATTGTAAATCCAATGTAGCTGCACATTGCAACTTTGGTCACTACAATGTCGCTACAATCTGGTGGAATTTTCAAGGAAGTGACCAAGTGTTTGGATGAGGGTAGAGCAGTTTATGTAGTTTATGTGGATTTCAGCAAGGCCTTTAACAAAGTCCCCACATGGGAAACTGATAAAGACATCAAAGCCTATGAGATCCAAGGTAACTTGGCAAGTTGGATCCAAAATGGGCTTATTGATAGGAGACAGAGGATGGTAGTAGAAGGCTGTTTGTGTGACTGGAGGCCAGTGATATTCCTCAGGGATTAGTGTTGGGTCCCTTATTGTGTGTCATATTCATAAATAATGTAGATGAGAATGTGGGAGGTATGAGGTGTAAGTTTATGGATCACATGAAGATTAGCCGAGTGATTGAGGTTTGCTGAGTGATTGACAGTGAGGAGGAAGGTGTTAAGTTACAGGAGGATATAAAAAGGATTGGTCAGATGGCTGGGTCAGTGGCAGATGGAATGTAATCCTGATAAGAGTGAGGTGGAAGAAGGAACAAGGCAACTGCTACTCCAAGTATTTATTCAAGGTTGTGAGGTTTCCCACCTCAACACCCTCCCAAGGTAGTACATTCCAGGTTCCTACCACCGTTTGGGTGAAAAAAACATTTTCGTCAAATCCCCTCCAAACCTTCTGCCTTTCACTTTATAATTATGCCCCCTTCTTACTGACCCTTCAGCTAAGCGGAACAGCTGCTTTCTATTCATCTCCTGCTAAGTATCCTCCTAGCCCGTCTACTAGCACAAAACCACCTGTGCCCCTGATGTGGAGACCCACTACAATGAACTTCAACTACAAAAGTCCTCCCTAGACCCTGAACTCTGGCATTATACTTTGCTGCTGTCCACCTTGTTCCTTTATACTTCGCCTGTTGGAGGTCATGGTGATGGTCACAGTCAATAACTGTAAAAGATTGACGGACGGATGTGGCCCAGACTCTGATTGATTTTGACCAACAGCTCTTTGGCACAAGTGACCAGCCCCCAAAAGCTGTGCTTGGAACTCCCTGATTGACGGTGGCTGATTGTCTCCAATTCTCTCCCTTCAACACCAAATGCTGAACCCTTCCCAGACTGCATCAGGACAGATCCCCTGACCGTGAGCCACATAAGCGGAAGAATGACCTTGACGATGAACCTGGACTATGCCCTTGACTGTTGGTACCAGGACTCCCTGGCAGACAAGATGGCACCTCCACCAGCTTTCATTGACTCGACTGAGGACTATCTTCCAGTGTCTAACATGATCATTTGGTTGAAGAAATCTGTAGTGTTTATGTCACACATGCTGCAGGTTAAATTGTCCGCTCGGTGTGTCATTTAGCAGAAAGTCCGCCAATCCACAAGGCAGTTCCGTACTGACAAACAGCCTGTCCTGTGAGTCTGTGCTAAATAGCCCCTTAAAACTACAGCAGAGAACGGTCCTCGGACCTAGCTGATGTATCGAAGTGCTAGCTGGCAGCATGGCAAGCCAGCACAAGAAGGGAATCCTGTGAAAGGGCAAGTAGGTGTTAAGTTAGCAGATGCTATGGGACCAAACAACCAGCCCCAAGATGCGGCCGAGTCCAGTCTGCGAGCTAGGTGAAGCCTGTGCACAAAAAGTGTCTCCACTGCTGCCTTCCAATGCAAATTGCTGGTGTACCCTGCAGTGCAAGTTTCTGCTTTCAGAGAGCAATATCACTGCATATTGGAGGTGCCAGGATGGCCATGAGGAGTTGGCAGATAACAGCTGCGAATATGGGATGTGGGGTACATGTGGCCAATGGCCAAGGATCCTACCCGGAGATATTGGTGCCCGGTGTCCAGCATGGAGGTCATTTGGAGCAAGTGGCAAGCAGAACCTGCCAGGTGCCCACTCTGGGTTCCTTGTTGAATTTCCCAGGCTTGTTTGGCGAGTTTGGTAAGATGAGAGTCTGAACATTAATGTCCGTCAGTTAGCATCTTGCTACTGCCTAGTAGGAATCGCGTCACACCACTTATGAAAAGCATAAAAGATGGAGTGAGGGATCTCAATGGTGAGATGGACCTTGCTGCTTTGTTGCCCAACTCTGCCACATATTTCACCATAACCCATGTCACTCAGACTCTTACAAAATTCCATCCAATGTCTCACTTACGACTGGCATTGGATAAGCAGCCAAAACCAAGTGGAATTAACTCCCTCACTGGTTACTTGTACCTCCTTCAGACCATGTTACCAATCTATGAAGTGCATAATGGGTTAAGTACAATATTTCAGCAATAAATAAAGCCAATACCATTTCCCTATCTTTGTCAGAAGTAATCACACAGATCACAGATTGATCTGCACTGTGTGCAGTAGGGAACAGCGGGTGGTCGTGAGTTGGCAGCCTGCTTTACTGCTCTTCCCGTTCATAGTCAAAAGGAATTTTAAAAATCAGAGATTATGTAAATTACACCGATATCACCAATCATACATAGATCTTGATGTGTCCTGTGTCCACAATTTCCCCATTTATCAAACTCAAAGCCCAAAGCCAGTTTTGAACCAAGTCATCTGACAAGTTGAATGCAAGCCCACTCAAACATGAGGTCATTCTCTCATTGCCTCAGTCAGGCTTGGGCAACAGAACAAGTTGTTTCTTCGCTTGAAGGCAAATCATGTGGGTTTTAAACCAAAATAACAGCATGTGTCTGCAGTACTTCCCAGTGGTGACAATGCCAGCTTGTTCTGCAACCGTAGCATTCAGCCACAGTATCCCAGTGCTTGGAATTCTACTCAAAATGCAACCAGTCAAATCCTGCCAAACAATTGCCCAACTTTCATGTTCCCACCACCAACAACCAGCACATACAAAATCACACCCTAAGGCAGTGTTTCAGAAAGATCAAGAAAAGTTACTGAAGGTTTTGGTGCTGATGGTTGAAGAGAGGGAGAACATGTGAGATAAAAACATGTGAGTTTGTGGGACATACAATTGAAGATTAAGGATGAAAAAAGATTGCTTTAAGACTGGTTACCTCTAATAGAATCATAGAATCATAGAATCATACAGTACAGAAGAGGCCCTTCGATCCATCAAGTCTGTCCTACCAAAATATACAACTACCCACATTTCCTGCACTAGGCCTATCGCCTTAAATGTTATGACACTCCAAGTCCTCATCCAAGTACTTTTTAAAGGCAGTGAGGTTTTAAAGGCAGTTAAAGGCATTGACTACCCTCCCACACAGCCGCATTCCAGATGCCTACCCCCTCCAGTGAAAATGTTTTTGCTTAAAATCCCCTCAAAACTCCCGCTTTTCACTTTAAAATTATCCCCCCTCTTTATTTTGTGGCAAAACACCACACCAAGCCTCAGAATAAGCACCCTTCATGTGTGTTAAGGTCTCGGTCAGTACTCAGTAATACCTTATGTTGCACACCAACATAGGACAGTTAAGTGTCACAAGTGGCTAGTTAGCTGCTCGCTTCTATCAAATGGGAAACGTGGAAACAATATTCCATCTTTTCCAGAAAAGCACACACCTCGAAAGTAAGCTTAAAATGATGGTGCATTTGAGTTGAGAAATAATTACTGGATTTACTGATACAGGAGCGGAAAGGAAATCACTCCTAGGGACATCAATTCAAATGTTCACAGACTGAGCCTCCTATTAATAGGAGCAGATCTCCAGTGTCTACTGTATTTATTGATGCACCGGAGATGTTCAATACAACAAACCCCTAGAGAGGCATCAATTCAATGCAGATGCCAGCTCGTAGATGGAGATTATTAGAAGGGACAAAATGGGTTAAAGCATGAACAAATGGAATGAAATCATTTCAGTTATCCAGAGATAGTGATTACTGTCAAATATCTCCACCGCTTTAATCCCAAAGTGGCTCGCAGTCCTTCCCTTCTCACTTTTATTCACTCTAGGCACTTTAACAGTGGAGAATGCTGATGCTGCTGTTTAAAAGATTTGCTCATACCCTTCCAAACAGAGAGTAGAGTGTAGCCCTCCTGGTCAAAGCTCAGAACAAACGACACTGTTAGCAGCAGGGACCTAGGATTAATGGAGAAATCTCCAGGATAGTGTAAGCATATCGCAGGCCCCAATAATTACAGGGAGGTGGGAAGATGCTGGGAGGACTGAGAAAGTGCACAGGGAAAGGAAAAGGCCTGCCAAATGTAACTGAAGATCCTGTTATAATTTTGTTATTCCATTTCCTCACCATAAGTGGCAAAATTGGCAGGTGTCAATTGCAGGCTGTAGCCTTGGAAATCTTACATACTTATTCCACTGTGACAGGCAAACTGTGATTGGCACAGTTGGAACCACACAGACCCTCTCTCAGTGAGGACTTGGGCCAAACAAGATTGTGTAATCATACAACCCTCTTCCCTATTTTCCTCACTGCGATATTTCACTTCCCCTCCAGCATATCACCCACAGGCATGGGGATAATTTACAGGGCAGACAAGAAACTATTCCAGCTACACCATTTCAATCCAAAACCAAAGCGATCCAACCTCAGTCACTGAGCTCCAGTATGCAGATGATGCTCGCTCTGAAACTGAGCTCCAGGTCATTGTCCTGCTCCAAGTAATAGGGACAAACGGACCTTTCACTAAACACCCAGAAAACAAGGGTCCTCTTTCAATCAATCAGTCTCCAAACCATAGCACCTCTCCTATCAATCAAAATCGAGGGCGAGATATTGGAAAACCGGCACCATTTTCTATATCTTGGGAGTCTCCTCTTGACAAAGACAGGCATAAACAACTTTACTTTGATATTCTTGCAAATTGTCTTGATGAGTGCAAGACAAAAGCTTCAATAAAGTATGCACTTTTTCAGCAATGCATAAACAGGACTGTTTTCTCCAAGTTCATTGAGCTACTGTAAAAATCTCTGATCCCCATGATTTATCTGAAACCCTGCTGATCACCATCAGACCACCTAGACCGCCACTTGGCTCCCTCCTTAGCTGACCACCACTGAAAACCAGCCCCAATCTACCCTAGGACGCTATTAAACTCTCTCGCTGCAATTCAAACCCATTATCACTGCCCCTCCCTGATCCACATCCCCACAAAATTCAGAACCATCTAACCTCTGCAGTGTGGCTCCGCTCTACCCTCCTGGCAATGGCCCCTCTCTGATTCCCCAAATACCAGCAGGCTTCCTACTCAAAAGGCCTCTAACCTGTCAACCTAGCTGCCTGTGGCTGAGAAAACTGATTAAAGAAGCCTCACAATTAAATGGTGCGGGACATTCAGGAAACCCCTTCTCCTGGATTTCCCCATTTCACAACAGCTTCACCCTGCCTCATACGGAATTCACCTCCTCGATATAATCCAGCTCCAAAGGCATATTGAATTAGATAAAAAGTACAGCACAGCAAGAGGCCATCCGGTCCAACTGAGTCAGTGTTCAAGGCCCCACAAAAGCCACCTCCTATTCTATTCCATCTAACCTTATCAGCATAACTTACTACTCCTTTCTTTCTCATGCCCTTTACCAGCCTCACCTTAAAGATATCAATTTTATTTGTTTCAGTTACTCCTCAGGCAGCAAGTTCCATATTCCAACCCTTCCCTGGGTAAAGCAGTTGCTCCTGACTTCTCCATTGGATTTCATGTGAGTATTGTCTTCCCTGCTGGTATCCTATCAAATCCTTTATAATCCCACACATCTCTTTCTCTAGAAAAACAGAAGGTTGAAAACTGAAAGTATCTTCAGCCTGTTCAATCTTTCCTGAAAGGATAGATCTCTCAAAGAGGTAGCGCAGTCACAATCGGCCAGATTGTCCTCTGTGCTTCATTGTGCACATTATGATTCTAATATAATGTCATAGTTTAATGTCATACCAACCTGCAAACCTTGTTGCACCTTCTCCTACACTTCCATATAATAAGGACCAACTGAGTGGTCTCCAAGTACATTCCCCATGCCCTTCTCGGCTCTGATGAGATGGTATTTCTGAACTGTGCACTGCAGCATAACAGCAAGCAGATATCGTTTTATGACTATGTTTCTTGGTAACCACACTTCAAAGTACTCCATTTGATAATGTGATAATATTTTTACAAACACCAGAGAAGCTTTTTAATATGTCATCCAAAAGACAGACCCCTCTGATGAAGCAGCAGACCCTCAGCACTGCACTGGTGATCAACCTAAACCTACTCCCTAGAGTGTGACTTCAACCCAGAACTTTCTAACTTACAGCAAAAGTGCTACCATTGAGCTGTCACACAACAAACATAAGATGATTGATTACTTGCTTAATGGTGAACAGATTATCCACCTGGTGTTTTGAAGAAATTTTCTCATTTCTGGGGTTTTGCTTTTTAAACAAGAACTGATCAAGATACAACGAGTCATCAGGGTTCCATGCATGACTACAAAGACCTTGAGATCTTCTTGACAATGAATCAGATTGAAAGGATTGACAGAGGTTACATCTCTTTGCTAAGGAAACATTGAGTAATTGTGTTTATTTCCCTATGCATTGATGGCCTCAAAACATTGTGCATTTCAAAGACTCAGTCAAACGCAATAAATGGATTATGTTGCCACAATATTTGGTGTGGGATTTGGGTAGACACACTGCTGGTCAGAAGGGAAGTGTCAAGGCATCATTTAGGGATTGCCAGACTTTGTACTTTGCTTGACAGTCTTAAGAATGCAAGGTTTCTTTTCAGGTTTGTAAAACCATTCAATCCCATTTTCTTCCCTATCCTCCACAAGGGACTTCATGTTTGTGCACAGACTTTGGTCACAAGCTTGGAAACTAACAGCAACAGCTGACTTTTTAATGTCAAAAATGCTAAATACATGAATGCCCCAGATAGCAGCGTACATTTTAACTATACAAATGAAACGTTGGTTTCAACATGCAAAACTGTACATAATATTACCAGTAATGTGACATATACTTTACAATATAAGTACAGACATTCAGCCCAACAGGTCATTGTTTATGTTTCACATCACCTTCTTACCACTCTACTTCATTAAACACTATCAGCATAATCTCTTCCTCACTTTATTTCATTTAATCACAGGATTGGGGTGTCACTGGCTACGGCCAGCAGTTATTGCCCATCCCTAATTGCCCAGAGGGCAGTTAAGAGTCAACCACATTGCTGTGGGTCTGGAGTCACATGTAGGCCAGACCAGGTAAGAATGGCAATTTCCTTCCCTAAAGGAATGAGCGAACCAGATGGGTTTTTCCAACAATTGACAACTGTTTAATTGTCATCTTAGACTCTCAATTCCAGAATTTTGTTAAATTCAAATTCCACTATCTGCTACAGCAGGTTGTGAACCCGGATCCACCAGAACATCACCTGGGTCCCTAGGTTAACAGTTTAGCGATAATATCACTAGGACATCACCTCCCCATCACGTAGAACAAAGAACAAAGAACATTACAGCACAGGAACAAGCCCTTCAGCCTTCCAAACCATTCCGCACGTCACAACTAAAACCCCCTACCATTCCGGGGACCGTATCCCTCTATTCCCATCCTATTCATGTATTTGTCAAGACGCACTTTAAAAGTCACTATCATGTCTGCTTCCATTACCTCTCCCAGCCGTGAGTTCCAGGCACCCATCATCCTCTGTGTAAAAAACTTGCTTCGTACATCACCTTTAAACCTTGTCCCTCGCACCGTAAACCCATGGCCCCTGGTATCGGACTCTTCCACCCTGGGAAAAAGCTTCTGACTGTCCACTCTGTCCATGCCCTTCATAATCTTGTAGACCTCTATCAGGTCGCCCCTCAACCTTCGTCGTTCCAGTGAGAACAACCCAAGTTTCTCCAACCTCGCCTCATAGCTAATGCCCTCCATACCAGGCAACATCCTGGTAAATCTATTCTGTACCTTCTCCAAAGCCACCACAGCCTTTTGGTAGTGTGGTGACCAGAATTGAACACAATATTCCAAATGCAGCCTAACTAAGGTTCTATGAAGCTGCAACATTACCTGCCAATTTTCAAACTCAATGCCCCAGCCAATGAAGGCAAGCATGCCATATGCCTTATTGACTACCTTCTCCACCTGTGTTGCCACTTTCAGTGACCTGTGTACCTGTACGCCCAGATCCCTCTGCCTGTCAGTATTCTTAAGTGTTCTGCCATTTCCTGTATATTTTCCATCTGGATTAAACCTTCCAAAATGCATTACCTCACATTTTTCTGGATTAAACTCCATCTGCCATCTCACTGCTCAAGTCACCAACCAATCTATATCCAGCTGTATCCTTTGACGGTCCTCATCACTATCCGCAATTCCACCAGCTTCTCCCCCATCAAGCTATTAGGCTATCCCTCAATTATTCCATATGGTTGAGAATTCACATTTTAACCACTGGGAAAAAGAAGCTTTGCTTGAATTCCTGTACAATTTATTAGTGGTTATCCTAAATTTATAGCCTTCCCCACAAGCAGAACAACCTTCTTTATGTCTATTCTATCAACACACTCTATAAGCTCGAAGGCCTTTATTAGGTCACCTCCCCCCACCCCCGATCTTTGCAGTCTTTTCTTTATTAAAGGAAAAAGCCCAAGCTGTTCAGTAGTTCCTGTTAGTTAGAATTTTATCAATACAAACGCAGGATATTATTAATACAAAAGCTAGAATTGAAAGGATTGACACAGGTTACATTGCTTTGCAAAAGAAACATTGCAAGGGCAGGAAACCTCAAACGTAGTTTCCAAATTAAATTCTTTTGTAGTCGAATGTTGTCATAATTGTATGTACAATAATCAAAATGTAACATTTAAGCAACACTGTCAACCAGAATGAAACTGTGATTCAGTTTGACACAAATTACATAATTACAGCAGACACACACCCACATAAACACCAGAGAAGCATTCATATTATACTCTTTAACATAGCAATCTTACTTTGAACATGACATAACCTGTTTCCAAGGTATAAATTATGATACACTCCTGATCTCTGTACCAGGTCCCCAAAACTGTAGAAGGTGTTGTCTTTGAGATAAGACAATAAATTATGGTCCCAACTGCCTTCTTAGGTGGATGTAGAAGATCCCATGGTTATTTTGAAGAAGAGGAGTGAGGGGGCCAGCAAGAACCCCGGTGTATTGGTTATCAATCAAAAACACACAAAAAAAAAATTATCTGGTGATTATCACATTGCCATATATAGGATCTTATTGTGTGCAAATTGGCTGCTGCATTTCCAGCATTTCAACAGTGACTTCAGAAAGTACCTCATTGGTTGCAAAGCACTTTGAAATATCTCAGCAGGTCGGGCAGCATCTGTAAAGGAAGAAAGAGTTACCGTTTCGGGTCCTGTGTTCTGAGGAAGGGTCACCGGACCTGAAACGTTAACTCTGTTTTTTCCTTCACAGATGTTGCCAGACCTGCTGAGCTTTTCCAGCAACTTTTTGTTCTTGATTTACAGCATCTGCAGTTCTTTCGGTTTTTACTTTGAAATATCTGGTGGAAATACTATACAAATGCAGGTCTTGCTTCTTTTTGTTGCAATTTGGAACACACTTCCTCTTGATTTGAGATAGTACGAACTGCCGATTCTGGAGTCTGAGATAATAAGGTGTGCAGCTGGAGGAACACAGCAGGCCAGGCAGCATTAGAGGTGCAGGAAAGCCGATGTTTCGGGTCTTGGCCCTTCTTCAGAAAAATGATTTTTTCTCTGTGTACTCTCTGCAGTTTGGCTCCTATTATGTGCCGCTGACAACAACACTTTCTTTTGAATGGATCAATACGTCTTTCCAAACACAAGGCAATGTGACTGATTCCGATTGGGGTTTTCAAGTAATGCTTCCTCTGGCATAAAACTAGTTATTACAGTGATGAGTGACACTGTACACTGTTGGTTTTCAATACGCTTCTATATTTTTTTCGTTTACTGAGAACTCAAAATATCACACCATCTCATTTCTAAGCTTCTGAGCATTCCAAATTATAATGACAGGGCTGATTTTTGTTGTTGTGTATGAGGCTTGGCTGTTTGGCCTCTTCATTCACAAACCTATACTTAAGTACCATTAAAATTTCATTTTAGCTTCAGTGAAGGTTAATTGTGCCTACGCAGCTTAAATCAGGGCAGGTAGAGACTGGCATCTGAAGTGGCAGCAACTAAGTGTTATTTTTTCTCCCGTCACTGAGCTCTCACCAGAGTTCAAACTTCAGTGCAACAAAGCAACTTGTGTTTACGTAGCACCCTTCATAACTTCAGGATGTTCACAGCTAATAAAGTATTGTTGAAATGTAGCTGCTGTTGTAATGTAGGAAAGGTTGCAGCCAATTTGTGTGCAGAAAATTCACACAGAAAAAATTAGATAACTGAACAAGATTAACATTTTTTCACTAAAATGATGCAGGCTCAGGAACAAATATTGGCTGGGCCACATTTTAAAGCAGCAAGTCCTCCACAAGCACTGCCACAATAAACTTGCCAGTACACACATAATCGCTTATAGACAGATATGTATATGTCCATTTACACATACCAGACAGTCAATCATCAGTAAAGTGATGGAAGGTGTCAGTAACAGTGCTATCAAGCAGCACCTGCTCAGCAATAACTTGCTCAGTGATGCCCAGCTAGGGCCACTCAGCTCCTGATCTCATTATAGCCTTTGTTCAAACATGGACAAAAGATCTGCATTCCAGGAGGTGAGGCGAGACTGACTGCCCTTGACATCAAGGCTGCATTTGACTGAGTGTGGTATCAAGGAGTCCCAGCAAAACTGGAGTCAATGGGAATCTGGGGAGAAACTCCCCAATGGTTGGAGTCATACCTGGCACAAGGGAAGATCGTTGTTGTTGTTGGGGGTCAGTCATCTCAGCTTCAGGACATCTCTGCAGTAGTTCCTTAGGGTAGTGTCCTAGGCCCAACTATCTTCAGCTGCTGCATCAATGGCCTTCCCTCCATAATATCAGAAGTGGGGATGTTCGCTGATGACTGCACAATGTTCAGCACCATTCGCGACTCCTCAGATACTGAAGCAGTCCATATGCAGCGAGACATGGACAATATTCAAGCTTGGGCTGATAAATGGCAAGTAACATTCATGCCACGCAGGAGCTAAGCAATGACTATCTCCAACAATAGAAAATCTAACCATATCTCATTGATATTCTATGGCATCACCATCACTGAATCATCCACTATAAACATGCTGGGGTCACAATTGACCAGAAACTTAACTAGACCAGCCACATAAACACTGTGACCAAAAGGGCAGGTCAGAAGTTGGGAACTTTTTAGCAAATAACTCACCCCTTGACTCTCCAAACTTTGTCCACCATTTACAAGGTACAGTTTAGAAGTGTGATGGAATACTGCCCACTTGCATGATTGGGTATAGCTCCCAACAACACCATCATTCAGGTCAAAGCAGCTCACTTGACTGTGCCCCAGTCACTACATTCAACACTCACTTCCTCCACCACCAACACATTGTGGAAGCAAGGTATACCATATACAAGATGCATGCAGTAACTCAGAAAGGCTCTTTTTAAGAGCCTTCCAAACCTGTATCCTCTATTACTGAGAAGGACAAGGTAACATATACATGGGAACTCCATCACCTGAATGTTTCCCTCCCAACTACAACTATTGCCTCTCGTTCACTGTCGCTGGGTCAAGTTCCTGAAACTACATACAGCACTGTGGGCTTTCCTGCACTCCATGGTCTCCTGGAGTTCAAGGAGGCACTATGTCTCCTCAGCAATAAAATTACGTTGGCCGCAGCTGGAAAACTGTCTACAGTTCTGGTTGCCACACCTTGGGAGGATGTGACTGCACTAGACCGGGTACAGAAGAGATTCACCAGAATTATAGTCTGGGGTGGGATGATTTGGGTACGAAGAGAGATTAGATAGGCTGGGCTATTTTCTGCAGAGCAGAGAAGGCTGTGGGAGTACAAAGTTCTGAGAAGCACAGGGTATATAGGGAGAAACATTTCCCCTTAGGGTTTGATAATGCTGATGGGTATCTGGAACTCTGTCTAAAAGGCTGGCAGCAGGAACCCTCGAGACATTGAAGAAATATTTAGATGAGCATTTGAAACACCATTGTATGGAAGGCAATAGTTAAAGCGCTGAAAATTCGGTTCAGAATAAATGACTGTTGATTCCTGGTGCAAATACGATGGGCCAAGGGGACTAAATTTATCCGTGCTGTTAAAAATCTTATGGCCATTTTAATAGGGATCGGCAATAAATGCTGGCCCTCTCAGTGATGCCCACATCCTGTGGTGGAGTAAGGCAAATATGCACAGTTTCAGCCAGGTTTAATAAGGCAAGGATATTTTAAATCATTCATTGACTGATGCACAGCCGGTATCCTCATAGGGTCAATAAACGCATCAAATATACAGCTGCTTTATCTTTATTGCCAGATGGAACAAGGTTTCAATCCAGTGATTGCATCTGAAATTTCTCCTTTGAGCAGGGATGCTGCTCCTTATGGAGTTCAGCAAGAGTACCCAGGCTGTATCAATGGCTCTTGCTGTCTTAGAACAGTCACAAATCATACAGCCACACAAAATGCTAACTGGCATTTTTTAGGCAGCCTAAAACTAAAAAAAAAGTGTCTCATTGGGGAATTAAATGACAATAAACAAACAAAGCGATTTACAATGACAAATATTTTGCTACATTATTTTCTTGCAATCTCTTCTTCCTCCCTATGACAATAGGCTGCATTGAAAAGATTAAATCCATCAATTGTGCAGGCACTAAAATATGGAAACAAGCCTTACAGATAATGAGGGCAATAATCAAGAGCTCCATTTATCAATATTCAGTCTCCTGTACAGTGAAATCAATAATATCTCAGCTCATGGCTCTTGTTTATATTCTCAACGAGCATCACAAAGTAGCCATCAGGTTCATTTCTTGGTTAATAGCTGCATGCTTAAACAGTTCAATCTCATTTCATCTGCCATAGGCATTTACTGCTTGAACCAAAGATTTAAGACCAATGAAGAACATCATTGCACACTGCCCCCGACTGACATGAAGCAGCTGGAAGCCAGGCTTGTGAAAGCAAAGACATGAAGCAATGATGAGGATAATGATAGGATTCTAGGGGCCACAGACAGACTGGTCAAAAGGCCAGGTATACAGCAAAACTGAACGTTGAAAAGTGATGCACATTTGGGAGGAGGAAGAAGAGCAATATAAATAATTTTAAATGGGGACGCTGAAGCAGAAAGACCTGGGGTCAGGAGACAACAAGGTGCAGAGCTGGATGAACACAGCAGGCCAAGCAGCATCATAGG
>NC_063335.1:110216846-110253846 GCF_021869965.1 Rhincodon typus | reverse complement strand
GCTCCATCACTAAAAACACAGTGGGTATACCTACACCACATTGCTGCAGAGGTTCAGGAAGGCAGCTCACCATTACCTTCCCCTAGGGATGGGCAAAACAGCACTGCCCCAGTCAGTGATGCCTGCATTGCGTGTAAAAACAGAAATAAAATGTGCACACGTAGTAGTCAGTATTTTCATTGGAGCCAGGTTCGGGGAAATGTACTGAAATGTAGTTATGATGATTCACTGGCATGACACCATGCAGTGGCTAAAGAATTTGCTTGTTTGAAGAGAACAGCTTGAATTTCAAGTCCGACGACCTAAAAAGACTTGCCTTCAGAAAACGACAGGCCAATTTCTTTTGGGTATTTTCTTCTCCCTTTACAGCATGGCTATCATTCCAATGTGGTGATTATATCAGCTTGTACATTGAGATTTCTTATATTAAGAAACTGGTTATGAGGACACCAGTGAGGTTCCAAACTAGGAAGGACATTCAGGTGAATTGAAGATGTTTTGAGGTGGGAGTAAGCAATTGTTGTAACACCTCAGGAGCAAGAAGAGAACTGAGAGAGTCACTTAGATTTGTTAGCTTCCTGGAGCATTTTAAAAAATTCTTTCGTGGGTGGCAGGGGGAAATATTTGTTGTTCATTCCTAGTTTCCCTTGAACTGAGTGGCTTAACTAGGCCACTTAAGAGAGTAGTTAAGAGTCAACCACTTGTTGACCTGAAGTCACATGTCGGGCAAACTGGGTAAGGACAAGATTGCCTTTGTAAACACGATGAGTTTTTATGCCAATCAATTAGAATTCTCACCATTGCTGAGACTGACTTTATAAGGGCGCAAGAAATAGGAAATGGAGTAGGCCGCTCAGCCCCTTGAACCTGCTCTGCCATTCAAAGGGATTATAACTGATCCAACACTCCTCATGTCCACTCTTCTGCCCTTTCCTCATAGCCTTGATTTCCCCTACAGATCAAGATTATCTGTCTATCTGTCTCAGCCTTAAGTATACACAAGAACTTTGCTCCCACAGCTGTCTGTGGTGAGGATTTCCAAAGATGCTCAACCCTCTGAGAGAAGAAATTCCTCTTCATCTGAGTCTTAAATTGGCACCCTTTTATTTTGAGATTATGCCCTCTGGTCCCAAACTGTCCCTTGAGGGGGAAACATCCTGTCAGCATTTACCCTGTCATGTTCCTTAAGAATCCTATAATGTCTGAATGTGATCACCTCTCATTCTTTAAATTTCAATGAATAGAGTCCCAACCTGATTAAACTTTGCTCATAAGACAATCCCTCCATACTGGGAATCATCCTAGTGAACCTTCTCTGAATAGCCTCCAATGAATTAATGTATTTCCTTAAATAAAGGGACTAAATCTATACTCAGTACTCCAGATATGGTCTCACCAGTACTTGTACAGTTGCAGTTCCCTACTCTTATACTCCAACCCCCTTGAAATAAGGGCCAAAATTCCATTAGCATTCCTGATTACCCGCTGCACCTGTGTGCTAGCTTTCTGTGTGCTAGCTTTCTGTGTTTTGTGTACAAGTTCCCCAAGTCCCTTTATATTGCAGCTTTCTGCAGTTATATTTCAAATTTGTTTTTATAATTTAATTGAATTTAAATGTGTCGGTCAACCATGGTGAGATTTGGATCTGTGTCCCCAGAACATTTACAAAAGCAGAAATTGCTGGAGAAACTCAGTAGATCTGGCAGCATCTGTGAAGAGAAAGCAAAGTTAATGTTTTGAATCCAGTGACGACTCTTCAGTTTATTTTAGACTTCCAGCATTCGCATTTCTTTGTTTCATCCCAGAGGATTAGCCCATGGTGAGCCCATGGTTTTAAGGCAAGGTACCAGCATGGATAGAGGATACACTGACTGACAGAAGGCAGAGAGTGGGAATAAAGGGATCTATTTCAGGATGGAAGCTGGTGACTAGTGGGGATCCGCAGGAGTCAGTGTTGGGACCACAACTATTCACGTTATACATCAATGATCTGGACAAAGGAACTGAGGGTATTGTTGCTAAGTTTGCAGATGATACAAAGATAGGTGGAAGGATGGGTAGTGTTCAAGAAATGGGAAGCTGCAGAAGGACTTGGACAGGCTAGGAGAGTGGGCAAAGAAGTGGCAGATGGAATACAATGTGGGAAACTGTGAGGTTATCCACTCTGGTAGGAAGATTAGAGGCATAGACTATTTTCTAAATAGGGAAAGGCTTCAGAAATCTGAAACACAAAGGGGCTTGGAAGTCCTAGTTTAGGATTCTCTTAAGGTTAACATACAGGTTCAGCTGGCAGTTAGGAAGGCAAATGCAAAGTTAGCACTCATTTCAAGGGGCTAGAAAACAAGATCAGAGATGTATAGCTAATGCTGTATAAGGCTCTGGTCAGACCACATTTGGTATATTGTGAGTTTACCCCATATCTAAGGAAGGATATACTGGCATTGGAAGGTGTCCAGAGGAGGTTTACAAGAATAATTCTGGGGATGAAGGGCTTGTCACATGAGGAGTGATTGAGGACTTTGGGTCTGTACTTGATGGAATTTAGAAGGAAGAGAAGGGATCTCATTGAAATTTACAGAATACTGAGAGGCCTGGATAGAGTGGACTTGGAGAAGGTGCTTCCACTAGTAGGAGATACTAGGCCCCAAAGGCACAGCCTGAACTGGGGATAAGAAGGAATTTCTTCAGCAAGAGTGTGGTGAATCCATGGAGCTCATTTCCACAGAAGGCCGTGAAAGCCTAGTCATTGAGTGTATTTAAGACAGGGATAGACAGGTTCCTGATTAGTAAGGGGACCAAAGGTTACAGGAGAAGGCAGGAAAATGGGTTGAGAAACATACCAGCCATGATTGAATGATGGAGCAGAATCAATGGTCCAAATGGCCTAATTCTGCTCCTACATCTTATGGTCTTCCCTAATTGCCCTGGTATCTCGAGGAATTAATCACTGCTGTGAGAATCATCGGGTTGTTAGACAAGATAGATATTCTTAAACCATTTATTAGCTTTAAAAGGAGTTTAGCTAAAGAGACAATCAAGCATTGTCCATTCTGCCTGCCAGATGTGGCTCAGTAGTAGCACACTCAGTTCTGAAATGTAAGAGATTACATCAGTAGTGTTCAGAGCTCCACTCCACGCGGTTGCAATGGAATGCTGCACTGTTGGAAGTGTGATCATTCAGACTTGATTTTAAACTAAGGTCATTTCTGTCTGTCTGCATAAAAGAACCATGGCTGAACTGTTGATGAAGAGCAGGGCTGTTATTGTCAGTGTAAAAAAACACATTATCTGGTGATCACACTTAATGGTCTGTAGGGGTTTGCAATGCCGATATTAGCTTCTCCTACCATCCAAGTGACTTCATTTCAAAAGTACTCAGTTAGCTTGAAAAGCAATCTGAGACATCCAGTGGCTGTGGAAAGCACTTTATAATTGCAAGTCTTTCATTGGGGCAATTTAGCACCTGTTTGGTCAAGTTGGGTAACCAATGGCAGTAGCATGGGGGTGGGATGATAAGAGGTGGGAGACTGTGTAGTTGATAGATGCCCAAGATTGTGTAGTTTTACAGTCTTAATTAAAAGCATGGGAGGCCGAGAGAAGGTATGCTATGACCTTCGTAAGGAAGGAGGTGAATGGGTTCTTGTTGTTGTTGAGTTTTCTTATCCAAAAATAACACAAAAGGGCCATAAAACTAATCGCTGCAGAATGGAGAGACACTTTGAACCAGTTCGGACTGATTACCTTAATGCAATCTGAGGTCAACATGTACTTTCATGAGTGAAAATGATGTAAATACCTGAACACACGGTTTTACTACCGAGAATATTCTCCTTAACGATTTGATCCAAAAGGTCTGTTTATAGAATGAACAGCAGATTGCATCACTGTGGATAGCTAAGGTATCTTTCATTTTGGTATCAACTGCAATGGTTAGAAAGAACAATTGTGTGACAGTAACATCACCAGAGAGCAGTGGTATAGGCCAATTAGTAATGGATGAGGACGACCTAAGACAAAATAAGACAAAGCTATGTTGGTGAATGAGTGTTCTTCAGGACATGCTGCCACTGTTCTATGTACAATGCCCGCTTCTTGACTCTTTGCCAGCCATTGACACTGGAAAGGTTTGAATCCAACTTACATCACCTACAATTGGAGGATTATCTTTTGCTCTTTGTTCTCAGTTTAGTTCCTCTGTACAAGCCTACAAGGAGAGGAGAGCCCCGCAGGAAAATCTTGTATTTGTAGTAAATGCAAAAGTTTAATTTCAGTGGCATCTGGGCTCAGATGGTTTGAGTCAGAGAATCAAGCCATGTGTTGCATCCCTGTCTCTAATGCAGGCTCACCTTATGTGTGGCTCACTGCCACAAAGCAGCTGAAGTTACCTTCACATTGCCTTTGTTAAGTGTCATATATGAAGGAACTTGTGTAATCTTCAGTTACCGTAGACGCAAAAGCTTGATCAAAGGTAGGTTTTGGGATTTGGTTTTAAATCCTCAATCCGAAATGTTGATACACTGTCACAATACAAAGACAACTGTCTCTGTAGAGATGATGTTTAAATTAAAAGACAAAAGGGACAAACCAGTCCTATAGGCCAAGGCCTGGAAACAATGGATAGAATGTGATGATTTCTCATGGTCCATTGGGTTTCCTGTTGACTGTCAAAGACTGATGGAAGGCCTTTGGTTCTGATTGTAATTTGTCTGGATCTGAATTTTTGGAAATTGTTCACAGTCCAGCTTGATGTAGTTAGAAATACTGATATTTGGAAAGATTATCAGGTTCCCAGGAACTTCTACTGAGAAAAGGGAGATACTTGCAACTTCTGGGGTATCATCCATACTGAATGATGTAGGTCTGTAAGGCAGAAAGGGTTATATAGAAACCCAGGAAATTGGAGTAGGACTAGGCCATATGGCCTTTTGAGTGTGCTGCAATATGATCATGGTACCCCGATCCTCCTTTCTCCCCATACAATTTGACCCCATTACCCCCAAGAACTACATCTTCTTGAAAACCTTAATTGTTTCGGCCTCAACCACTTTCTGTGGTAGTGAATTCCACAGGCTCACCACTCTCTGTGTGAAGACATTTCTCCTCAGCTCAGTCCTAAATGGTCTACGCCATATCCTTAGACCATGACCCCTGGTTCTGGACTCCCTGGTCATCAGGAACATATTTCCTGCATTTACGCTGCCTAGACCTGTTAGAATTTTATAGGTTTCTATGAGATCCCCTTCATTCTTCTAAACTCCAGTGAATTTAGTCCAAACTGATCTAGTCTGTCTTCACACATCAATTTCTAGGAAACCGTCAGCAAACAGCCCACATAATCTTTTCAAAATGAGGTATTCTTGTAGTTAAGAGCAATAAACACTTTCTCTTATCTCCTTGAAAGCCTAGCTTGCCTTCTCCAAAACTACTTGATTTTTCTGTGAACAGCAGGTGGCTTACATTACACATTAAGCTGTTGACTTCATTCTTAATAAAACCAAATGATAAGCTCTTTTCAATCCAGAGAATGTTCAAAAATTAGCAAAAAACTTTGGATGCTTAAATCTGAAACAAAAACAGGAATTTCTGGAGAAACTCAGAGCAACATAGTGGGGGAGGCGATGGCCTAGTGGTATTATTGCTGGACTATTAATCCAGAGACCGAGATAATGTTTTGGGGACACAGGTTCAAATCCCGCCACGGCAGATAGTGGAATTTGAATTCAGTAAATATCTGGAATTAAGAATCTAATGATGACTGTGAATCCATTGTCGATTGTTGGAAAAACCCATCTGGTTCACTAATGCCATTTAGGGAAGGAAACTGCCATCCTTACCTGGTCTGGCCTACGTGTGACATCAGTCCCACAGCAATGTGGTTGACTCTTAACTGCCCTCTAGGCAATTAGGGATGGATAATAAATGCTGCCTAGCCAGCGACGCCCTGATCCCGTGAATGAACAAAGGTCTGGCAGTATCTGTGGAGAGAGAAAACGGAGTTAATGTTTCGGTTTCAGTGACCCTTTAGAAGGTTTCAGACAATGTCCAAACCATTTCATATCTTCCAATTTTCCCACATGGTCCTTAAATATAAATATGTATTCTCAACAGACTGAATATAGGGCTGCCAATTCTGAGGTGAAATGAAAGGGAAAATGCACAAGAATCTCAAGTCAGAGGAAAGGGGTTTGAGGGAGTTGGAGGAAATTACAGATGGAGAGCGCTGAGATCATGAATCAATGAGAAAATGAGAATTAAAATTTGAGGCATATGTAGAAGGGGCCAATGTAGATCAGAGAGGACGGATTCATTTTTTTTTGGTGTTCAGTTTAGGAATGGTACTTGCATGTGAGAACCAATCATTGTTTGGTGGAGGCAGGTTCAATTGATACATTCAGGAGGGCATTGGAAGATTATTTGGATGGAAATGGTGTGCAGGGATAATGAGAAGAGGCAGGAGATTTGCACTGATTAATAGAACCTGTGCAGGCATGATGGACTGAATGGTCTCCTTTTGTAACATAACAATTTCTCTGATTCTGTGATGTTCAATAAAATACTTCAGATGAAGATGTTCTGGTTACAAATTATAATCTAAGCAAGTTATTCTTTTCAGGAATGCTTTAATTTATTTGAGTCACTAAAGTTCCAATCAACATCCTCAGTATGATTAGTGAATACAAACCAAGAACTTACAAGACACATGGTATTGTAATTTCCCTTTTAATCATTCTGCCAGCCCTTCTCTTTGTCATTTTGTACATCCCTCTACATTGACTGAAGAGATCAAATGCTGTTCTCCTGTTCCTATTTCTTATGGTCCCATTTATCCATCTTCCTTTTAAGAATGAAGACGTGTATTTATATAGCACCTTTTGTAGCTACTAGATTCCTCTGTAATGAAATGTAGTCAGTATTATAGAGAAGCTAACCCATCCTTTTGCATTCTCTTTCTGCTGGTGGGGAAGACTACCTGTTATCTTGGCTGCCGAAATCCTGCAAGCATTTGTGCTGCACGGCGTCAGGGGCCAATATATCTTTTCTAATATGCAGTTCCCAGAGCTGTACATTGTGCACTGTACATAGTGTAACCAGAGCATTACATAAATGGAGCAAACTTTCCTCCTGTTTGTATTATGCCATCTACCTTAAGAGGCTAACGTTGCATCTGACCAGCAGATTTAGGTGATCCAGGTACCTGGACCCAAAAATGCCTTCAAAGCTCCACTGCTCCCAGCTTTTCATTACTTAATGGATATAAGGGTGTGACCTTTTTTGGTCCAAAATGGTTGATTGTGCACTTTCCCGTGTTGAAATCCATCTACCACACTTTTGCGCACTTGTTTAATCAATGACTGTAATTTTATGTCCTCTTCTGTACCACCTGCTACTCCATTAATCTATGTCATTGATAAGCTTGAATGCTGACTTTCTGTTGAGCTATCTCAATTATTTATAAATGTATTCAGCACTTCAGACCCCATAAGATATATTGATCCTGTTTTAAATTACTAAATTACTTTGAACACCTCTTACTGTTCAGCTTTAATGTTATCTTTAGCTGCTTTGGCCAGTTTGTTTCTGTCAGTCTGATTCCAACCATTAAACTTGGCCAAAAAGTTGGTCTTACCAAAATAAAGAATCATAGCAATGATGTGATGTTGCTCCTTTTCAAACCTTTGATTAAAATGTGATCACTATTAGATAAGTGCTGCCTTGGTGTGAGATTATTATTTAAATGTTACTCATTACAGCTCTACAACTTTTACTACAAAGATCTCCTACTACTACAACTGCAATATTTCACACCCAATCAGGACCAGTTTACAGCCATAGCTCAGTAAAGGTCAGCACAAAAAGAAAGGCTTAAATTTATATAGCACCTGTTGTGACCACAGGACATCAAGAAACGCTTTATAGCTAATTAAGTACTTATGAAGTGTAGTTACTATTGTAATTTGGCAAATGCAGCAGCCATTTTACACACCACAATCTTCGACCAATAGCAACAGAATAATGACCAAATAATCCATTTTGGGAATGAGGGATAAGTACTGTCCAGGGCATCAATGATAACTCTTCTTTGAAATGGTGCCATGGGCAGGAAAGGTGGGATCTTAGTTTAATGTCTGTGTAAACAATGAGATCTTTAAGAGTGCAGCACTCCTTTATTACAACAAAGGAATATCAGCCTTGATGTATCTGGAGCAGGACTTGAATTTACAACCTTCTGACTCAGCGACAAAGGTGCTATCAACTGAGTCATGGCCAATATATACTACCAGCTGTCATACCCTCTGAGTTATGTTTGAGCCTTGAATTCACTTATTTCTCAGACTTGATTCATGAATATTATTTGGCCAGGAGACCTGACCTGAGCTGATGTTGCCTTATTCACATTTACTGTCGAACTTAACACATTTCTTATTTGTCACTCCTGATCTAACTGATTTTAGTTATTTCAGGAATTCCTTCACCTGGAACATCTATCTCAATGTTTGTGACCTGAGCTGCTTTTCTCTTATTGTGCTTTATATATTTTTAAATTGTCCTTTTCACTACTGCTTCTGACTGATCATGCACACGTGCGTACGCATGTGCATGCACTCGCACACGCACTCACACTGACATTCTCTCTCTCTCTCTCTCTCTCACACACACACACACACACACACACACACACACACACACACACACACTTGTGATCAATTGTTTGTCTATATCAATACCTTATCCTGATATGGTTGACCCTGTGCCAGTTGGCATGCTTCACAGAAATGATCTTGAGCGTACTACCTTGATGTCTGTCTTTTTAACTTAGCTCTTGGCAGTTTCTCAATAGAACCGAACGCATCTCCCCACTCCTGGGTCATTAGTCCTGGCCAGAAATACCTTTCCAGTGTCATCAAATATCTTTTACCCAGGTGGGACTTTTAATCCTGGCTGCAAAGGGTGTTACCTCCATCATTATTGATTCGCTATAACATTGCCATTCGGATCCTCCCTGACTTTGGAGAACTCTTCGCCCCTTTGTGGCTGATCTACCACAGTCTTTTGCCTTATTTTCACAGGTTTTAAGTACATTGTTTATTGAAAAGGGCCTGTGTTTACCTTCTATCTCCCCTCTGTGTTCTCCTTATCCTGCTGACTGCCAGCCACACTTTTCCCCATCCTGCATGTCTGGTTTCCTTTGAATTCTGGAGAAAGCTATCCAGAAATGCTGTGTTCCCTAATGTGTCAGAATGGCTCTGACTCCCAATCCAAACCAGGGACTCTGCCTGAATACATAGTTCAGGGAGAGTCTCACTGGCCAGAAGCTCTCACATGTTGTAGTCCTGACATGAGCCTGTACTGCCATGTCTATCTACACTTTATTATTCTTTCATGGAAGATGGGGGCATTGTTGTTGCCCATCCCTAATTGCCCTGAATAAATGTGTTAGACTATTTCAGAGGTCAGTTAAGAGCCAATCATATTGGTGTGGTTCTGGAGTCACATGAAGACCGGATCAGGTAAAAGGACATTAGTGAACCAGATGGGTTTTTAGCAATAATTGATGATAGTGTCACGGCCATTGCTATAATTCCCGATGATGACTATTGAACTTAAATTCCAGCAGCTGCTGTTATGGGGTTTGAACCCACATCCCCAGAGCAATAAGCCTATGGATAACTTGTTCTGTGACAGTGCCACTATGCCACCATTTCCTATTTTGTTACTGGCAATTTAATTCTAGATATTTTGCAGAATTATTAAAAACCTAGATGTACTCCAGTGGATGAATTTAGCTTGATTCTTGGCTTTTTGGAATTAATTCATCTTGTGTTTAATTTACATGCTGAAGTCTATTTAGTGGAACTTGAATTATTTTCTTGTTATCTTATCTTAAATCAAATTATTTACTCTGATTTTAGATCTGTATGTTACTTATCTGGGTTCAAATTGCCTCATCCTCCTCCTGTCCCTTTTTTATTCATTCATTTGTCAGAAGTGAGTGTCGCCGGTTGGCAACATTTATTGCCCCATCCCTAGTTGCCCTTGAGAAGGTGGTGGTGAGCTGCCTTCTTAAACTGTTGCAGTCCATTTGCTGTAGTCGACCCACAGTGCTGTTAACTGTATAAACACAGTGGCCACAAGAGCAGATCAGAGCTGGGAGTCCTGCAGTGAGCAACTCACCTGCTGACTCTCCAAAGCCTATCCTCTATCTACAATACACAAGTCAGGAGTGTGATGGAATACTCCCCACTTGCCTGGATGGGTGCAGCTCCAACAACACTCAAGAAGCTTCAGGACATCAAGGACTAAGCAGCCCGCTTGATTGTCACCACATCCATAAACATTCAATCTGTCCACCCATGATACTCAGTAGCAACAGTGTGTATCATGCATAGATGCAGAAATTCACTAAGACTGCTTTGACAGTACCTTCCAAACCCACGAGCACTTCTGTCTTGAATGAGCAGTTGAAATGTCATTACATTCAAGGCTGTGGACCAAGTGCTGGAAAGTGAGACTCATGTAGACTTTTGTCCGTGCAAACTTGATGGGCTGAATGGCCTCTTATGTACTGTATGATTCTATGATCTAGAAGGACAAGGGAAGCAGATACTTGGGAACACCATCACCTGCAAGTTCCCCTCCAAGCCAGTCAACATCCTGACTTGGAAATATATTGCCATAACTTCACTATCGCTCGGTCAAAATCCTGGAACTCCCTCCCTAATGGCATAGTAGGTCTACCTACAGCACATGGACTACAATGGTTCAAGAAGGCAGCTCATTATCACCTTCTCAAGGGCAACTAGGGATGGGCAACCACAAATGCCACTTCTCAGGAGTGAATGAAAATAGTTCAGTTTCTGGTCAATGGTAACCCCTGAAGCGGATAGTGGAAGATTCAGTGATGATAACATTATTGATTGCCAAGGGGAGACTGTCTCTTGTTAGAGATGAATGTTGCCTGGGACTCACGTGGCACAAATGTAACTCGCCACTTGCCAGCTTAAACCTGGATATTGACTGGGTCTGGCTGAATTTGATCATGGATTGCTTCAATATCTGAGAAATCATGAATGGTGGCTGAACATTGCCTGAACGACCCCACTTCTGACCTTATGATGGAGGAAAGGCCATTGAAAAGCCGCTCTCACTTTCACTGAATTAACCTCTCTCTGTTTAGTAAGTTGCTCCGAGTAGATTTGTCAAGACCCTCCATGTCAAGACCACTTGGTGAAGCTTCTCTTTAAACTTAATGCCAGAAGGACACTGCAGCGTAACCCGCTAGTGCAGAACCTCTCCGCTCCCTGTGAACCTGGCACGAAATATGTCACACTTTTCATTGTGTAGTTGGTTTAAAAAACAATAAATTAGTGACATTATTGGCAAAACTACTAATGAATTTGAAACTTGTTGATTATGGTACCCAAGCGTATTCAAATCGAGCTGAATAGTCCAAAATAAACAAACCCCATAGCTCCATTTCAAAATGGCAAAGGAATTGCAGAAGGTTTAATGCATTATTTAATGATTTTCAAATGCATTTCTACTTAATGTGTTTTCTATAAGACAGTACTGGGGTAAGTGGGCTTTGAGGGGAGGGCTTCTTTTATGTCAGACAGTAAATCCATGATCACAGGATACTGTTTAAAACTGTATTGTACTATTAAAAATGCCAATAAAATGCTGTAAAAATTTTTATAAATCAATAAAATATATGCCTGACGTCACAATTTTAACAGCCTTTTGAGTCGAATACAATCAGACCAAGTTGGATAAATTTATTTAAAAGGCAATCCAACAATAGCAGCAACATCTCCAGGCCCTGCAAGCTGCCCTCCAACCTGTACACCGTCCTGACTTGGAACTATATCATCGTTCTTTCATTGATACAGGATCAAAGTCCTGTTTAACCTTAACAATTCTGGCAGCTCAAAAAGACAGCTCACCAGTACTTTCTCCAGGGCAATTAGAGATGGACATTAAATGCCAGTGATGCCCACTTCCAGAAAATGAATAGAACTTAGAACTTAGAACATAGAACAGTACAGCACACTACAGGCCCTTCGGCCCATGATGTTATCCCGAAACCTAATGTCTATCTAACCTCCACCGCTACCTTATACTATCATCCATATGCCTATCTAATAGCCGCTTAAATGCTCCTAATGAGGCCGACTCCACTACCCTCTCCGGCAATGCATTCCACGCCCCTACCACTCTGCGTAAAGAACCTACCTCTGACGTCTCCCCTATATCTACCTCCTTTCACTTTAAAACTACGTCCCCTCGTAAAAGCTACCTCCACCCTAGGAAAAAGTCTCTGGCTGTCTACTCTATCTATACCTCTGATCATTTTGTACACCTCTATCAAGTCACCTCTCATCCTTCGTCATTCTAAAGAGAAAAGCCCTAGCTCTCTCAACCTTTCCTCGTAAGACCTTCCCTCGATTCCAGGCAACATCCTGGTAAATCTCCTCTGCACCTTTTCCAACGCTTCCACATCTTTCCTGTAATGAGGTGACCAGAACTGGACACAATACTCCGGATGTGGCCGAACCAGGGTTTTGTATAGCTGGAGCATAACTTCACGGCTCTTGAACTCAATCCCTCTATTAATGAAAGCTAACACACCATACGCCTTCTTAACAACTCTATAAAACTGGGTGGCAGCTTTCAGGGAACTGTGAACATGAACCCCAAGATCCCTCTGCTCCTCCATTCTGCCAAGAATCTTTCCGTTAACCCTGTATTCTGCTTTCAAGTTTGTCCTTCCAAAATGAATCACCTCACACTTTTCAGGGTTAAACTCCATCTGTCACTTCTCAGCCCAGCTCTGCATCCTATCAATGTCCCTTTGTAACCTAGAACAGCCCTCCGCACCGTCCACAACGTGACCCACCTTCGTATCGTCTGCAAACTTGCCTTCCACTCCTTCATCCAAATCATTTACAAAAATCACAAATAGAAGAGGACCCAGAACAGATCCTTGTGGTACACCACTCATAACTGAGCACCATGTTGAACATTTTCCGTCCACTACCACCCTTTGGATTCAGAATTGGCTGACCCTTAGAAGACAATCTGCCACATTTCCCCCTATCCCATGCCTCCTTACCTTCTGCATGAGCCAACACATTAAATTGATCACTGGGCTGTGTGTAGACATAAAAGTGTTCTGCATTTGACAATCCAGTTTATATTCCACTGGTGAAAGTTTGGGGCTCTTCACCCCCACTGATCCATGGGAAAACCCACGTCCTCATGAATCTTCACCCTGTATGTAAGGTGGATGTTGTATGATGAATCCTCATCACATTGTGTGAGGTCTCTCGATTATTGGTCATCATAAAGTAAGTTTGTTGCCACCATCCTCCTCTTGTGTATTTTGAATCAGTCTGTTTGGATATGTCATTGTATATCTCTGGGATAGGTGGGGACTTGAACCCAGACCTTCAAGGCCTAGAAACGGGGACACTACCACCACACGTGAGAATCCTTTAAGTCCCTCCTTTTAGTTTGGGATCTTCAGGGCCTACTTGGTTTTGTGTGGTAGACTTGGCAGTCCAACAGAAGGAGGCTCTTTTCTAAAACAACATGCAGTTTGTTGCTAGATGGCAGTCAGGTACAAGATACATTGGTATGATGGGCATTGTTACAGAGACTGTGAGGAGACCTTGATGTTTGCTGGTTTTCCTTCAAAGTCCTTGCCTGAGTCCATATGACATGATTATATTACGCAGTGCTTAATGCACTCCTCAGCGTTAACTCTTTCAGAGTTTAATATCTTTCCCTCCAGCCTAGAACCTGCATTGCAGCCGTTTTTGAGTTTCTACCAAATCTGTAAAATGCATGAACACAGTCCTCACTTTGTGGAGACCAGGCTGTTCAGCACCCTTGAGATAATTGCACTCTCCTGTCGAGTGTTAATAAACACACCACATGACCCCACACATAATGTTGAATCTCATAGGTAGGTCTTCCAGTACCTCCTAAGCGTGCTTTTGTGAG
This sequence comes from Rhincodon typus, assembly GCF_021869965.1. Classification (NCBI taxonomy): domain Eukaryota; kingdom Metazoa; phylum Chordata; class Chondrichthyes; order Orectolobiformes; family Rhincodontidae; genus Rhincodon; species Rhincodon typus. Next base: position 110,239,842 of record NC_063335.1, on the reverse strand, counting down.
GGCAGCCATCCAAGTAATATCTATTCACTGTGGTGGGGTAAGCAGCTTGAATGACCTTCCCCAATGCTACCAACACTGTCTGGATCACTGACCTCCTGTTTTTGCTTTTGGATCAGATGTTAAACTGGGGCTCCACCTGCTCTCTCTCATGGACATGAACAAACATTAGTTTGAAGACATGCAGGAGAGTTATCACCAACATCCTGGCAAAAATGTATCTCTCAAACAACGCCACTTGAAATCCAAATATCTTGTCGTTGTCTCATTACTGTTTCTGGGATCATGCTGTGCACAAATTGCTTAATTACATCAGTGACTACATGTTAAAAATGCTTCATTGGTTTCCAATCTCCTTTGGAGATATACCATTAGTGCTTTATAAACACCAGTCTCTTCATATTGGAAAGTACTTGCAACTTACAGAGGAACCACTATTCACCAGTCCCGTTGCAATTCTTACAAACAACCTATTCAGTGTATTAATATAGTTCTAGTATTTGACTGTAGGCTGTCTGACAGTGTCATGTGTTACATGTAGTTCTGTTTCATTTAGTCTGGTAAACACTGTGGGGAAACTGGTATTTATTCTGTCAGGTGACAAATGAATCCTTTAGAATGCAATAATTCTGAAAGTCTGTGAAGGCAGCAGAGTCTGTAGTGTAACTTGATCTTCACTTTACTTTCCCCTCATCCTTCAACCTATTTTATCCACTGCCCTTTCAGGGAGACTCTGAAAGGATGCCTTAAAAAAAATTAAAACCCTCCCTAAAGCGCTTGCCTGCATGTTGCTCGGCACTCCTGCTGACCTCCAACAATATAGTGTCATAGAGTCATACAGCACGGAAACAGACCCATTGGTCCAACCAGTCCATGCCGAACATAATCCCAAACTGTACTAATCCCACCTGCCTGCTCCTGGCCTAAATCCCTCCAAACCTTTCCTATTCCTGTACTTATCCAAATGTCTATTAAATGTTGTATTAGTACCCACATTCACCACCTCCTCAGGAAGTTCATTCCACATGCAAACCACCCTCTGTGTAAAAAAAAATTGCCCCTCATGTCTTTTTTAGATCTCTCTCCTCTCACATTAAAAATGTACCCCCTAGTCTCTAAATCCCCCATCCTGGGGAAAAGACAACTACCATCGACTCTATCTGTCAGAAGACACCTCTTCATTTGCTGAAGGGGGATATCCAGCAGTAGACTCCCATGTCAAAAGTGCTTAGCAGGAGCATCTGAGGAGTAGATATGGGCAACTACTGACTGGAGGCCACAGTCATGAACCTTTACAAACAGTCCCTGGTTGTCAGTGGAGATGGGGAGAAGAGGGAAGAATCTGGGCATGATTGGGGGTGGAGGGGACTGTGATCATTCTGTTTTCACCGTGCAGTTGTGAACAATTAATTGAATGTTTGTAACTGCAGATTTTTGAGGGTTATCCAATGAGAAGTTATAATTTGTTCCTAGAATGTAGTTGTTGCCTTCTTCTGCCTGGTGTAGGTATATGCACAGTGCCTTTAGGGACGAAGTTCCAGCATTTTGACCCAGTGATATATTTCCAAGTCAGGAGGGTGTACGGCACGAAGGGGAACTTGCATTTGGTGGTGTTCCCATATATCTGCCCTTACTCTTCTCAATGGTAGTCATCATGGGTTTGGAAGGTACCATCGAGGGAGTGAATTGGTGCAGTGAACCTTATAGATAGTGCACACTACTGCATCAGTGGCGGAGGGAGTGAATGTTGAGGGAACCAAACAAAAAGCTGGAAGACAGAATAGGCAGGAAATCCAACTTGTTGGTTTCATAAGTACTCGGCCAACCACATTTTGAGACAGAGTCTGTGGTCAGAAAGTCTAAGGCATGTTTCAAAGACCAGACATGTACTCCCTTGAGTGTAGAAGATAAAGGAATGACCTAATTGAGGTGTTTGAGATAACTAAATATGTTAATAAGTTAGATGAAGGGAAACTATTTGCTCTGACATGGACAGTAGGAGGTGTGACCTACAAGTTAGAGCGATATCAGAAAGTACGACACTCCGAATAGTAGAAATGTGGAACTGTCTCCCCATAAAAGGGGAGGCTGAAGGTCAGTTGAAAATTTCAGAACTCGGTTGATAGATTTTTGTTACTCATGCGCATTAAGGAACACTGAACAAAAGCAGGTTGATGGAGCTGTAGTATAGTTCACTGATTTGAATTTTGGAACCGTCTCGAAGGCATGAATGGCCTAATGTTTGTTCTGGAATTTTCAAAAGTTTGCTTGTCATCTTAATAACGTGGCTGTTTGGTGTCATCCACACAGGTGATCGAATCTGTGGGAATTCTTGTTTACAAAGCCTTGGACTGGGGCCTGAAGGATAATGAAGAACGGGAACTCAGCCCACCATTAGAACAGCTGATTGGTCGAATGACGAATATCCTGGATGAGGCACTGGAGACCGAAGGAAACCTGGACGAAGGATATGATGCTCAGGATGAAGAGGAAGAGCAAAAAGAGATTACCAACATAAGAAATTTTAAACACGTAATGATGGTGAGTGCTAATTTTATTTTAAGTAATCATAGCCTGTATGATGTGCATCCTTCTCTTGCATAATGCTACTCATTTATGAGATATTTGTATCTTTAAAACTCTCACCCTGCAACACAGGCCTATTTGCAATCTGGACTGATCTACTGCTCACTATTTAAATACTTAAGGTTAATTTTTACCCCATGATTGGTAACAGTAAAAGAAACAATTGAATTATTTTCCAAAAATATTCTGGGTCAATGCAATCTGATATAGCAACAAGGGGCTTGGTGTGACTCTTAGAGAATGACATGGAATTTAGAATACGGAAACATTTGGCTTAACTGATCGATACAACTGTTCATGTTCTACACAATCCTGCTCCCACCATACATCAGCAAACTCTATCAACATAACCCTCTCTTCCTTTTGCCCTCATGTTTACCTGGCTTCCCATCTGTGCTAGTTGTTCTTGGTGGTAGCAAGTTCCACATTCTTACTGCACTCTGGAGGAGTAAAGGAGTTTATCCTAAATTCCTGATTTATTTTTAGTCATTAGCTATTATTTACAGCATTTAGTTTTGGAATGTCCTCCAGTTTCCAAGCTTAAGAGAAAAGACATCCAGAAGAAAGATTATTGGCAAACTCAGCAAAAATGGCTACTTGCGGACATTATAGAATAAAGCACTATTGATTTAGCTTCTATGGACTGGGAAGTGGACAAGATCAAAGGTTTTGCTGAGGGTCAGGCAGCCAATATAATCAAACACGTCTACCAACCCAATTATCCTCTCTTCCACCTCTTCCATCGGGCAGAAGAGACAGAAGCTTGAATACACGCACCAACGGATTCAAGAACAGCTTCTTCCCCGCTGTTATCAGACTGCTAAATGGACCTCTCACATTTTTAAATTTAACATCGATGTCTCATTGTGTACCTTCTCTGCAGCCGTAACATTGTATTCTTCGCTCTGTTCAATTACCCTAATGCGTTTTTTATGGTAGGATCTGCCTGTACTGCATGTAAAACAAAACTTTTCACTGTACCTAGGTACATGTGACAGGAATAAACCAAATCATATCAAAAAACGTGGTCAAACGAGAGAAAGTATTTGAGCGGATCGATGTTGAAAAGTAAACCTTAATCCTCAATGAAACACTAAAACACTCTGCTAATTTACATGCAAAGAGCTATTTGATAGATAAATGCACTTACACACTGGACCATCCTGGAAGACCTTTTTTCTGTTCAGTATATCTGATATTGGCAAGTGGGAATAGTTTAGTTTGGGAACATGGTCAGTGTGACTATTTGGACGAAAGGGCCTGTTTCCATGCTATATGACTGTATGACTCAATGACTCTATGGCTCTAGCTACATCTCTCCATGGTACAGTGTGTAGTATCCTAGCCTCTGAGTAATGAACGCTGAGTTTGAATCCAACTCTAGGATGGTTAAGGATGGTGTGTTTATAACATGGCCAAACAAGTTTTCTATCAACCTGCAAATCCTACCAACACACACCAATGGCACGCAGTAAGAATGGGAGAGATTCCATGTCAGTCTTGTGATGGAAAAAGTGTTGAGGTCTCCAATGTCACAATCCATACTTCCATACTTTACATGCATGTAAACGTGAATGTAGTGACAGTAACTGGGGATCCCCTGAAAGCACTGTAACACACCACCAGTGCATCTCTGCACCTTGTAATTCCAACAAGCCAACTCCTAATGAACTAACAAAGACAAAATTCTGAAGAATTTATTCTGAAGAAGTCATATTGGACTTGAACATTGACTCTTGTTTCTCTGTTCACATGTGCTGCCAGAGCTGCTGAGTTTCTCCAGCGTTCTCAGTGTCTGTTCCCAATGAACAATGTTTTATGTGTTCCCACTTTACAAATGTCCTGATTGTTCAAAGTGTAATCCTGATCCAAGTGTATCAAACCATCTCTGTCTGTGTTTTAATTTCTCAGCACACTGAATACCATCGATCATTACTTAAATGTGGACAGCGTTGTGTAAAAGATAGCCTAATGTATCGATGAGTTTTTGTGCTGATTGATGTGCAGCTCGGCTGATTTTAAATGTGACAAAGTGGGGATTGGTTCCAGCTGCAGCACAAGCAGACTACCTTCTACATAAACTGCTGTTATTTCATTGACAGTTTAATTGCAAGAATCATACAGCTGCAATTTTCAGAAGCTATTTTTGTCACACCCTTAGAGTTAAATTAGACAGTATTCTTTTCAAATGTATAGCAAGGCACGTTAAATAATAAACAGCATGCAATAATTTGATTCATTCTTGTGCATAGATCTCGTAAGAGAGAGTGTTCTGTTTCATCCATCTGACGTCAGGAAGGCTTGGCGTGGTGAAGTGTGGGAATTTGGGCAGAAAGATTAAATTAGCGAGAATCCAGTTCATGGGTTAATCAGGGAGAAAGAGAAGAAATACCTTACATTTATATAGCACCTTTTGCAACCTCAGGGACCATCCCAGTACATCGTATTGTGAGCGGAATTGGAGTGTAATCACTGCCAAAGTGTAGGAACCAGGAGAATCAATGTGGAAGCATCATGGTCCCACAAAAAAAGGTGATGAGATAATAACCAAATAATCAGATTTATTTTGATGATGTTAATTTGTGGTATAAACACTTGGCAGGAGAAATCTGATGCTCTTCTTCAAAATAGTACAATGTCATCTCTTCTGTCCATCAGAGAGAGGGCCTCAGTTTAATGTTCCACTGAAAGATGGGGCTTTTAACAGCAATCCTGCATTACTGCTGTAAAGGATGTGCCTGGGATAAATACAGAAGGGTCTGAAGTGGAATAATCAGGATGGAATTCCTGAAGGTGTTGAAAATGTGACTGATTGGTTGGACAAAGGAAATCCAGTGGTCCTAGATGTTGAAGTTAAGGATGGAAATGAAGTAACAAGGATGGATTGGTTGATGAAATGGAAACAAAGTGTTTAACTGGATAGTGATGGCTTCATCCACTGTATTGCCAAGGATCCCTCCCCCACCACCCACACCCACATCGTGAGCAGCCACAAGATCCCCAACTCTCTTTTACTACCCACACTGTCTGTAGTCAGGCTTCCATCCCCGTAAGGAACAAGATCGTTCACCCCCACTCAAGAATTGATGCCCAATGGGCCAACAGTGCCACCCAGGGTGCTGGCTGGTGCTGGAACTGCAGCTTGCTTTGAGCATCCATCATGGAGGAAATCCCAGAGGGAAGACAATTCAGCTTGGTCTTACTGAGACCCATCAGGCAGGCCCTGGCAAGAGGTCAGGGAAAGGCAGTGATGTAAGGGGACAGAGGTGCATTTACCTGGCGGTGGCTCTTTCAGTGGTGGAGGGTGAGCAGGGAGTCTTCCATGTATCCTACGGTGCCTCCCTGAGCCCGGGGGTGTACCTAGTGGTCTTCCACTTGACAAAGTGCCCACTCACTTAAGGGCCTGATTTGGCATAAAGATGACAGGCTCTGCGTGAGGGACAAGAGGCTGACAGCTGTATTTATGGGGTTAATGAATAAAGGAGGGTTTTAGGTTTCATTTATTCAGAGGATGTGGTCAGCACTGGGTAGCCCTAATTGAGAAGAATTTGATAAGTTGCCTTCTTGAAACCAGCCCCCTCCCACTCCCTGATCCTGGGAGAGTTAGTAAAACTGAATTATTTGTTAGGCCATTCCAGCCAACCACATTGCTGTGTGGGGAGTCATGTACAGACAGTCCTGGTTTCCTTCCTTAAAATACATGAATGAATCTGATGGGTTTTTATGACAGTTGAGTAGTTTAATAGCCACCATTGCTGATACTCAACTTTTATCTTCAGGTTTCTTAAATTAACAGAATTCAGTCTTCTGTTTTCAAATTATAATCCAATGATATCGCAACCATGGTGTTAGGGATAAGACCCAGGGATAGATAGTCCTGGCATTCCCTTTCATCTTTATTTATTAGATTCCAGCAATATAATCCAGATCAAAGAACTTCTGAAAAATATACCTCTACTAACTTGCGGTGGTACTAATCTACAGTCTTGTACCAGTTCATTTTTGAGGGAATATTTCATCAAATATTAAAAGCTGATATGTGACTGGCCTTTAATGCTCAATGTTTGTTTTTTTTTCCCTAAACCATTTTATTTTATAATCAACCTGTTCAGAGATGTTATGACACACCTCTGGAGCAGGTGGGACTTGAACCTAGGCCTCCTGGCTCAGAGGTAGCAACAGTACCACCGGACCAGAAGAGCCCCAGTGCCCAATGTTTGTAGCTGGACTGTGCTGATGACGGAAATCAGCCTTAAAATCTTCAGGATGAGGAACAGGGGTAGCCATAGGATCCTTTGAGCCTTCTCTGACATTCATGGCTCGATCTGGTCAGTTAAGATCATGACTGATCTGATCTTGGATTCAATTCCACTTTCTGGCTTGCTGCCTGTAAACCTTCACATAGCCTGTGATTCAAGAATTTATCTCTTTCAGGCTTGACACTACCTCCACAACTGTGTGGAAGAGACCCTCTGGTGGAAACAAATCTTCCTCATTTCCATCCTAAATCGGAGCCCACTTATTCAGAAACCATTCTTCTTCATTTTAGACCCCTCCCGATGTATAATGGGGAAACATTTTCTGCCCTCTGCAGTCCCCTCAGAATTTTGTATGCTTCATAAAAGATTACGTCTCATTTTTTTCTAAACTCCCAGCAAGTATAGACCCAATCTGCTCACTTTTTCCTCATAAGGTATTAAAGGATTACGGGAGATCTAGTTAGCATATATTAATGAGGCTGTGGAAGGAATGGAGCGCAGGTTTTAACAGCCATGGGAGAAGTTGCGGTGTACAGCTGCAGCTGGTGAAATGCCTTCTTTCCCTCATTACATTTACATTTGTCTGAATCCTTCCGGACACTAACCATTCTATAATGCTCAAAAAAATCTCTCCCACTGTTCTTCAACTATGAATGAGATAGAATGAACAATATCCACACATTGAGCTAATGAGATCATCTGGCTCATTCTTCACTCTCCTTGTTACAGCCGCTGTCGGGCTGTGAAGAGCAATCCCAGTATTCCTGGTGTCTTGATGTTTTCATCACTCTTCCTGACACCCAACTGATAATTGAATTTTACTAATTAGAACACCACAAACTGTTGGAAGTGCACAACAGGCCAAGTAATATATGTGGACAGAAGCAGAGTGAATGGCTGAAATTTAATACATGCCATGTGACAAGTTTGGATGCAGTTGAGGGGGAACAATAAAATGGACCAGAGGATGAAGTGTGGGGACCTTGCCACCTTACTGCCCCTGCACTTATTTAATTCCACGCTGCCATGGACAGCCCTCCCACTTCCTATCAGTTGACGCTCTTGGGGAACTAAGGGCCACTTAAAGACCTGATGGTATTTATCCAGTGCGGGGAGGCAGTGGTGGGGGTGGGGGGTCATATTATGTGGGAAGAACTAAAACCTGGGGTATCGCCCATTGTCAAGTACTTAGTACCTGGACAAGAGACTGGCACTGGGGGCTCATTGAAACCTGACCACTGTTCTTGCTACTAACTCTCCCCTTCTGTCAACCTCAAACCTCAACCCCTACCTGTTTTCCCCCTCCTCCACTAGTACTCACTGTGGGCTGCCTCCCTCAGTGACTCTGGGCCCTCTGGTTGGTATGTTACAGTAAATAGCCACCACCTCCCAGTGTCACAGCAGGAAAAGCACACCCATTAGGTGGGGTTTCTGTCCCCATGGGGTCCTTGATCCTGGCAAAGACCCATCACTGAGCAATTAATTGCCCGCTCGGCACTGACTGTAGTGAGCCTTCCCCAAACTAGGCAATGTGGGACTCTTGTTGGTCCTCTCAGCTGCATTAAATAACATTTTAGCTCAATCACCATTCGACCTTAGCTTTTTGGTGTGATCCCAGATGGTCACTGCTGGCACTTTGTGGTATTTAACCTCTGCCAGTGTGTGGGTATGGTATTAGATAAAGGTTGTTTGAGGTAGCTCACCACCACTGGGCCTCCTCTGCCTTTGCTTTATCTTTGTCTTGGGCCTATCTAGTGATTAGCCGCAGAGGATAATCGACCTTGAGTACCTACAGAAGAGGCCCTGTTCTTAGATAATAAGAGCATTTGTTGCATGATTCCAATAAGAACAACTACATTTGGTCTGGCACAATTACTTGGATCTTCCAGAGCTAGTATTGATACATCTGTTCCCTCCAAAAGATGGAGTGAACCTCATCTCCATCCACAGATTTTGTGAGAGGAATGGGTGGGGCCAATGTAACATGACCATTAACCCCTTCAGAACCATCACCTTTTACCACATCTCCAATCTCTAAATTTACATTTGCTAATTCATGAAAGAGTTAAAAGATCATTAAAATATCCCAGAGTGATTTTTACTGTCCCTATCAATTTCCTCCTCTCGTCAGCAGCTGTGACTTGGAGATTAATTTTTAATTCCTTGACAGCCCTAATTGCCAGTTTGTTATAGTGTGAAACTCAGAAAGCCAATGTCTGATTTATTGGATAACGATCTGTGTGGCTGACATTTTTTTTACTGTTGGAGCCCATTCTGAAACTTCAGTAAATAATGTATAATTTACTGTTAGCCTGATATAGGCAATTGTCAGCACAGTATTTAAAATGGAGAAATTTAAAGTGTACTTGTATACCTTCCCAGGTTTTTCACATGAGGTCAGTTGAACTCTTTCTTGGTCGGCCTCAAAAGAAACATCTTATACTCCCATCAATCTCTGTGTATTGTCTATGGTTTTCTATCGGTGGGAACAAATCACTGAGAAAACCAAAGGTCACAATCACAGTTGGGGGAAGGGAGTCTGGTTACTACAGCAACTCTGCAGTTTTCATGTAATGAGGAAAGACACTAAAACCCATTTATTAAATTCATTTACGTAGAAAACATGCAGGAGTCATTTCATTTTTTTTAATCAACTCCTGCATGGTTTTGTTACTGGAGATTTTCTAGCATTAGATTGAGAACCGGATTTTGCAGAGATTTTGTAGTTAATTATATTGAGAATTAAAGAATCATTTTATATTAAGTTCTGAGGAAGGGTAAACAGACCCGAAATGTTAACTCTGATTTTTTCTTCAGAGATGCTGCCAGATCTGCTGGGCTTTTCCAGCAACTTCTGTTTTTGTTCCTGAGTAACAACATCCGCAGTTCTTTCGGTTTTATATTTCATGTTGAGAACATTATAGCTGTGAATGTATACTGACTGTATCGTGCAAGTCACAAAGTGCGAGACACAAATGTATTTACTCCCATTTGACCAAAGGGTCCTCTCATCTCTGAGGTAGGTGAAATTATGTACACCATTAATTTGGACTGTGATGTGTAAGATCTCCGTTTTAATCTGATACCATCTATCGAATCGAATTGAATCAAATCCCTACAGTGTGGAAACAGGCCCTTCGGCTCAACAAGTCCACACTGACTCTCAGAGCATCCCAGCCAGACCCATCCCCCTGATCTACACATCCCTGAACACTACAGGCAATTTAGCATGGCCAATCCACCTAGCCTGCACATCTTTGAACTGTGAGAGGAAACCGGAGGAAACCCACGCAGACACGGGGAGAATGTGCAAACACCACACAGACAGTCACCCGAGGGTGGAATCAAACCCAGGTTCTTGGAGCTGTGAGGCAGCAGTGCTAACCACTGAGCCACCGTGCCACCCTAATGGTGCCAGAATATTCATATTTGATATTTATCAGTTGGATGTTTGACTTGTATACAGTTTGGCTTGGCATGGCATATTAAAAATGGGCAAAATGGGGATTTCAACAGGGTATTGGGTGGTATGATGGTGGGCGATCATTGGGGCATGGGAAGGTAAAAGGATTATTTTTCGAAAGATAGGCTGAGGTGGAGCAGATGGCCTGCTACATCTGAAGGTATTAAATAATTTGACATCCCAGCAACTGTCCTCAGTCATTGCTGCTGTGACAAACCTGTTTGTTTGAACTCAGCCATGATGGTTGCTAAGTTAGGCTGGAGATCTTCACTCTTGGTAAGGCTGAAGGAATATAGAAGCTGTAAGCACATGGAGTGAGTGAGGCAAATAGCAGAGAAACCATTAACATTTGGGGCAGGGGGGGTAGGGGTTTGGGTAGCCCACATCAGGAGTGCAACAGAATACTTGCCACACTCGAACCTGACACTATCCAGGACAAAACAGGCCTTTTGAATTACTCCCTATCCACCAACTCAACTATTCACTCCCTCCACCCCGGCACATACTGTCTGCAAGACGCAGCAACTCACCAAGTTACCTTTGACAGCACCTTCCAAACCCGTGGGCTGTTCCACCAAGAAGGACAAGGGCAGCAGATACACAGGAGCACCACGAGCTGCATGTTGCCTCTAAATCATTCTTGTCTTAACTTAATCTGTTCCTGTTCCTTCACTGTTTCTATATCAAAGCCCTTCCAAAGTGGGTGTCCCCACACCTCAAGGACTGTAGTGTCTCACCACTACCTTCTCAAGGGCAATTAGCGATTGGCAAATAAACATTGGCCTTGCCAGTGATCCCCACATTGTATGAATGAGTAATAAAAATTTAAGAGGAGGGAAAAATAAATAGAATGAAATGCTGCTGGGACTGGATGGAGTTGGGATTGACATTGGCTCCGCAAAGCAAATAAGATCAGGAATGCTCAAGAGACCAGAATTAAAAGGGTGCTGAGATTTCTGAAAGTTGTGCACTGGAGGAGGTTGCAGAGATTGGGAGGGATCAGGACGTGAAGGGATTTGAAAACAAAGATTAAAATATTAAAGTATTTGTGACTAACACAATGCTATTCTTAAGCTAAAGAGATGATCAGCCTATCACTCAGGTGAATAATGTGGTATATGAATTTCAGTGCCAGTATGGATGCCAGGTATTTAGCCAATGCATCCCCAAGGCTGGTGGACCTTATCACAAAGCATAGCTGTTTAGCTGTTCGCAAGAAACAAGCTACTGACCATATCCAACCAGCCCACACAAGCAAAACCTGTAACACAGTGTCAACACTTGATGTGATTACATAACTGGACAGCATTTGCTGGATGATCCTGAGTGTGAATTCTGTAGAGAGCCAATTTAGGATTGAAAGTTAGTTTGCAGACTGGTATACCTGCATGTACTGGAACCCACCTGCATTGACACACAGATCAATGCTCTTTGCAGACCGAAACACAACAAAAATGTTGACATCCATTAGCTATTCATTTCTCAGGGCAATTCCTTGACTAATCAGTGTTAACCTGGCTGCTTTAAAATTTAAACAAGGCCTGTCACTCATCATTAGCTGGTGCATTATCCATTCCGACATTGCTATCAACCAGAGCCCACCTGCCAATCAATCAGCTGTCTCTGTTTGTACAGTATAGTTGTTGATTCTCTTTTAAATTAATAAACTACCTTGCAAGAATAAGAAACTTTAGTGATGAGGATAGATTGAAGAAGTTAGGACTCTTCTCCTTGGAGAGGAGAAGGCTGAGATGGGATATGATAGAGATACTCAAAATAATGAGTGGTTTGAAAGAATAGATAGGGAGAAGCTGTTCCCGCACATAAAAGAGAAAAGAATGAGAGGGCATAGATTTAAAGTGATGTGCAAGCAAAGCAAAAGTGATATGAGACCGTCTTTTTCACACTGTGTGTAGGGGTATGGATGCATTGGCAGGAAATGTGGTGGATGCCGGTTTAATTGAGGCATTGAAGAGGGCATTGATGATTATTACCTGCCCAATACAAAATGAGATGGAACAGCACTAGCCCCATCTGCCTAGGTGTATAAGAGCAGGATTGGGTACTTTCAGAGCACTTAAACTGTCTGGGAAGACGTGGTGGTATTTTATTGTGCCCAGATTGGCACTAGATAGTAGAACTTGTGCAGGCACAGTGGATCAAATGGCCTCCTCCTACATTGTAATGTTTGTGTGCCCCAGTGTAAGGGTGTTTCAGTCACAGCTAATCTAGCTGGAAGACTCATGAAGCGAGAACAGACCTGAGTGCTGTGTTTGAGGAAGATTGAGTACTGAAGAGTTATACCTATCTCTGCCATGCTTGTGTGAGATTATTGAAGGACTCGGCTTCCGAGTGTGAAACAACTGCCTTTGAAAGTCTCGGTGATCACTCTGTCCCATGCCCTGCTGTTCATAGGGGAATGGTCCATCTTGTGTTCAGGAGGATCTTGACAATGACTCCTACATTTTATGGTCTGTGGTACCATATACACACGCAATCGTGTGTCAATTGTCTAATGTGTCGGTATTTTCACAGCCAGTAACGTTCTTGCCTCTGAGTCTTCATTTGCTACTCCAGTACAAATCCAGACAAAAGCTCCAGTGCAGTGCTGAGGAAGTGCTTGCATTGTGAGGATGCTGAATTACAAATAAGATCTTAACAAATGTTAGCTGTGTCACCAGAACATTTTGAAAGAGGGTGCGGCAATTCTCCCTGGTGTTGGAGCTCCTGTTCATCCTCGAAAGCATCAGTGAAACAGATTGTCTGACGTTGCAGTCTGTGGGAGATTGCTATGCACATTTGGCTACTGTGTTTCCTACATGGAAACAGTGACTGCCTTTTTGAAAGCATGCCATTGGCTGTTAAGCATTTTGGAATTTCCTGAGGTTGTGAAAGAAAGGCGCTATTTAAATGCGTTATTGACTGCTTAGTTTTGTATCATTTTTTGGAGGTAGGTTAATTCTGGAACTTGTCAGTTTCGAGGTGATGCACCTCATGATGAAAGACTGGAATTGAGCTGTGGCAGACTATCACGCATCAGGTATTGGAACTATAGCAAGGGGTACAGTGTGTTTTTCATCATTGGCTGCTAGATCACAGTCCTGGCCCCTGCTCCAAATACCACTGAAAGCCAGTCGTGTTCCTGGCTGACAAAACAGATGACGTATTCATTGGATCTGTTTGAATGGGGAGAGTGCATTCCACATTCCACTGGGGAAATGCTGTGGTGTCACGGTGATATCACTGAGCTGGCCATAGTCTGATGACATGATTTTGAGTTCAAATTTTAAAAAATTCTGGACTGAACAAGAAAAGCTTGTCTAATGTTGGCTTTGTAACCACTGTAAATGGTTTTCTTTTCTAAACAAAAAATCTGGTTCATAATGTCCTTTTAGGGAGGGAAATCTGCCATCCTTACCCAGTCTGGCCTACGCGTGACTCCAGCCCCACAGCAATGTTGTTGACTCTTAACTGCCTTGTGGGCAGTTGGGGATGAGCAATAAATGCTGGCCTAGCCAGCGTTGTGCACATCCCATCAACGATTAAAAACAACTTAAGGCAAAAGGAAGTCACCAGGAAGAACTCCAGATACTGCTGAAGAAAACCTTAGAATGCTGTGAAAGTTTCTGCAATGGGGAAACTCCAGGTAACTGAAGGGCCAAGACACATATTCCCCACGTGGCATGGCTGTACTTTAAATCAAATAGTTTTTCCAGTTATGTGACAAGAGATGTAGCCATTTAACAGAATAGTGGGGGGCGTGGGGGGCGGGGTGCAGGGGAAGAAGTCCTGACCTCAACAGTCTCTCGCCACACTGTACAAAGGCTGATTGTTCAGACTGGCTGGGAAATACGGAGTGTTGCTGGAAGCTCAGTAGTTGTTTATTTATTATGCTACTGTACTGGCAGCTATCTAACAGAATCACTCTGGCTGCTTTTCCACTTTATACATTAATGAGGTGCTGACCCAAGACTGCCTCAAGGGCTTGAAATGCTGCTTTGTGTATATGTTATATCCCTCCCCGTGTTGTTTTAATTTATACATTGCTGCCTCATTGCTGCACCAGAGCTAGAGCATGCGGCAATTTGTCTGCATTATAGCAAAACAACTCAATCATACATTGTGTCAAGGCAGAAATGGAATGAAATTGTGCCTCTGGCTTTTACTGACAATCCTCCAGATCTGAACTGATGATTTTGCAATGATGTTAACAGTTTTACGACATCAGTTTGAACGACAAAAATAAATTGCCAAACGATTGCTGCAATTTACCTATCATTTAAACACCTCCTGCTTTATAGGTAAATTACATCAAATTCAGACACTGCAGTGAAGAAATTAATAAGGTTTACGTAAAATGCAATGTTGACTCTTGAATATTTCATTCATAGTGACAGGGAGGAGAACTGGGTTGTGAGATTTGGCTGCCTTGTTTGGTTCCCTTGATGAAATCGGTTTTTGCAGCTTGTGTCAATGGAGCTGGATTCTAGATGGGTATATGAATAGGAAGTGTTTAGAGGGATATGGACCAAATGCTGGCAAATGGGCCTAGATTAATTTAGGATATCTGGTCAGCATGGACGAGTTAGACTGAAAGGTCTGTTTCCATGCTATACAACTGTATAACTATGACTCTCTGCTGATTAATATTTTTATTTCTGACAAAGGAATGTACTTAAAAAGTATTTAAGGCCACAGTCAGATCAGCAATGATCTTAATGAATGAGGAAGCAGGCTTGATGGAGCCAAGTGGCCTATTCCTACTCCTAATTCATATGATCATATCTGATATTTTCCAACCTGCCCTTGGTTCTGCATTCCTGTGTCTGAGAGGCCTGTTCCTAAGCCTCCTACCAACAGCCCTGGCCCAGTTAGTGTCATTCCCGCCTCTGAGTCAGGCTACTGTGGCTTGAAGGCCCACACTGGGCTGCCACTGCAGGTCAGCTTTCTTGGAGATACTGTCTCTCAGATGAAATATTAAACCGAGGCCCCACCTGCTTTCTCAGCTTGATGTAAATGAATGTGTCACATTGGTTTGAAGTAGAGCTGGGGAGTTGTCTATCGGTTAGCCCTTCACCAACACTGAACACAGATGACCTGGGTCATTCACACATTGCTGTGTGTGTGAGCTTGCTCAGTGCAAATTAGCTGCTGTGTTCCCTCCCCTACTATACTTCAAAAGTACTTCATTGACTGCAAAGTACCTTGGGCTATGTTGAGGATGTGGAAGGCACTATGTAAATGCATCTTCTATCTTGCTTGAGATTTTCCACTTGGAGCCACTCATGATCAGACTGAAACTAAATGCGAGATCAGAACTGGCGTAGCAGCACACTGTGCGCATTAGGTAGAGTTGGGGAATGGGACTGATTGGTTTACTGTTCAGAGAACCAGCTTGATCCTGAAGGGACGTGGCTTCTTCTTGTTCTGTAATGACTCCCATTTTGATGCTCCATTGTTGTGGCTTGTATTTCACACACAAGAATTATTGTGCCCCACAGAGTCTGACCTGACAATGCCTGAGTCCGTGATTATAGATACGCTGGTGGCTGTAACAGAGTGATTGGCCATACTGCACTGTC
The DNA here is from genome assembly GCF_021869965.1 of Rhincodon typus. Lineage (NCBI taxonomy): Eukaryota > Metazoa > Chordata > Chondrichthyes > Orectolobiformes > Rhincodontidae > Rhincodon > Rhincodon typus. The sequence continues at coordinate 110,223,955 of NC_063335.1, read as the reverse complement.
GGTTGCTGCATGGAGAAGTCCCTGTTGAAGAACTGTTCTGAATCCAAACCTTGTTCAACTTTTTATTATCACTGCCTGGTGGTTCGCCTGGGCTCGGTACCAGTGGTTGCAACCAGGAGAATGATGAATAACTACCCTGGCAACCCAATTCAATCTTAAGCAGGCCAAACAAGCACTAAACTAGGCTACCAAAATGCAGAAGGCACAGACTGACTGACATCCCAGTGCTTGCATGTTTTTCATTGTCCAACAAAAGGCTAAAAGGGGAGGAGATCATAAAACAAAATGGTATTATTAAAATTAAAAGATAGATTTTGACAATCTGACAATAAAATATAGAAATACTCATGTGGCTCACTTGTCAACTGAAGTGGAAAATTGAGACTAACAGCTTAGGTTTTCTGTCAGGTCGAATGGAAGGTAAGCAACTCACCATTTTCTGAAGAAGGGTCTAGGCCCGAAACGTCAGCTTTCCTGCTCCTCTGATGCTGCTTGGCCTGCTGTGTTCATCCAGCTCTACACCGTGTTATCTCAGATTCTCCAGCATCTGCAGTTCCTACTATCTCTCACCATTTTCTTCCTTTTTTTTGTTTCGTCAGCTGTGCGCTGCTCACTTGACGACCCCATCGGAAGCTCCAAACCATTACCAGGCAGTGTGCCGGGCCCTGTTTGCTGAATCCATGGAGTTACGCACCTTCTTGGCCAAAATTAAAAGTGCGAAAGAGGTAAGAGGTCACCTAAGGTTAGCCAACATGAGGTGGGATCAGAGTGCTCTGGAAACTCCACTTCTGAATTTCCGGCCATTTTGCTTTTTTTTAAATAGAATCCCCAGGAGATAGGCTGCGTCACCCTGACACATTTTAGAAATAAAAGCAGAAAATGCAAGAAGCATTTGACAGCATCTGTTAATGTTTCAGGTTTGTGCCTTTTCACCAGTGGCTGATGTCTGGTGAAAGATCCTTGAGCTGTTTCTCATTCCCATCCTCCCAAACAGTGCAGTGTATACTTACACCACACGCACTGCAACGGTTCAAGAATGTGCCACTCCACCACCCTCATAAAGGCATTTTTGGAGTGGGCAACAGATGTTGGCAAATGCCAGCGATGCCCACATCCTAGAAAGGAATTAAAAAAAAAGAAGCCGGCATTTCTGTTTTTACTTCACGTTTCCAGGATCCGTAGGGTTTTGCTTGTGGTATGAGCTATTATTGTGTTTTACTCCACTTGCTTGCCTCCCTGGCTCTTTTCTCCCCGTGGCCCATTCCTTAATTCCAGGGTACATTCAGAGTATAAGTTAACTCAGAAACTGTATTGATGTGTATGACGTAGAAATGCGCACAATGGAGGCAAACTGTTCAGCCAAATGTGTCCTTTTAATTTTCTTATACTCAACATGAACACTAGCCCTAATCCCACCTGTCTACTCTGTCTTCTTCAACTATTTCTCTAATTTATTCTTAAACATTGTCACATTGTGTAAATTTGAGCTTGTCCAAAATACTGTTGCCCCATATCTGAACTGGCACTACCCCCAGTTCAACATTACCCACTTTCACTGACTTGTATTGATCGCCAGTGAGACAACATCTCCATTTAAGTTCTCTTAACCGTGTGTTTAAAGCTTTCTGTGACCTTTTCTTATCTCTCCTCAAGTCCTACAATCATGGCTTCTCCATGAAATAACTCTCCAGAGGCCTGTGTCCTGTCACCAAATCACTCTTTATTTACACAGGGAAAGCCCTTGACACTGATCCAGCTCTGTCAGAGCCAGCTCTCAGAGTGAATAGAACCCCTGACACTCCTGGTTATATCTGTCAGCCAGGTCTCCCTGGTTGGACTAGATTAATAGCCCCAGTCAGGGAGCTCTTATTCTATGAGGTCCACCTGACTGACCTTGTTACAATCACTACACTCCACTCTCCTCTGAATTTGGCCTCTGATCAAACTCTGTTTCCTTCACTCCCCCACTGGTGGTTATGACTGGATTAGCTACCTGGGAGCCAAGCTCTGAGCTTTGCTCTGTAAACCTCTTCACCTCTCCAGCAGTTAATTCTCCGCACCGCCCTCTGCCCCTCACTGCACAGCCCATTTCTCCTTCCTGTCCGCTGGTGTTGTAATTAAACAGGAGTGAATACATTTCCTTTTGTTTGGCATGGAGGCAGAGTGATAAGGGTCATAGATTCTGACATTTATGTCTGATTCTGCCAACTGTACATGATGTGATAACAAAATAACGCAGATGCTGGAGAATTGAAGTGGCAAGAGGGTGAGCCAGGGTCGAGGATGTTTGGCAAAGAGTGGCTTAAGGACAGGGAGAGATCGCAAGTTGAAGACTTAGAGAGTGGGAGTGACTATTTCAAAATTATGCCAAACAGTTAAGACCATAAGACGCAAGGGCAGAAGTAGACCATTCGGCCTCTCGAGTCTACTCCACAATTCAATAAGACCTTGGCTGTTCTGATAATCCTCAGCTTCACTTTTCTGCCATATCCCCACAAACCTCCTTCCCCAGCCTCACAGTTCCCCACTGATCCATTGATGTCTAGCCCTTGAGAGTCCCAGTGGCTCCAGAACTCCATAGTGGGCACTTTTGGAACTGCAGGCCAACCACATTCAACTTCAATGGGTCCCAGAGAGAGACAAGTCCTTTGTCTTAGGGAGTAGTGGAGCTGGGAAGCCTTGGTAGGTATGTGAGCCAGGAGGATTGGACTTGGAGGCCAGACAACGAGGAGCGAAGGACGTTTAGTGGGTTAAGGGATGCTGTGCCCCAACAACCTTTTCTTTCCACCTTTACAAAAAAATGTTCAATTGGCCATTAATAATTTTATCAAAAGCGTTCTGATCTCTGGATTATGTATCATGGGGAATGGAACATATTGTATGCCTAGGTATGGGTTGATATGTGTTTTGTTTTTGAAACTTTCAAGGCCAGGTCAAGTTTCTTCTATGCAGAATTCAGAGATTAAGGGTGGCTTGCAAATGTGTTGTAGAGTAGACAATGGCACTACAGTCATCCGCAAACTGTAGATCACATATGTCTGTGGTGGTCACTTTAGTTTTGACCAGAAGATATTTAATGCTGACAGCAGAGGGCAGTTGATGTTTGTTTTTGCTTCTGCGTTAGCTGTGTCAGCATCACAGATTAATATATAGATTCAGCCAACAATCATTTGGGTAACACAAGACAACGGCCAGCTCAGATGGTCGTCCTGGAAATAAGTAAAAATGGAAATAATTGGAAGATTTGTCTTTCAAGGGATGAAGCTGTGACTATTTTCCTTTGGCAGCTTGCTACATTGTGGGATTGTCCTTGGGGAGAAAGGTTATTGAAACATTGCCTTTGAAACAAATGGATTCTCTAGTTTGTTCACTTTATTCTTTGTCATCGCTGGAGGAAACCAGGTTCTTGTTTCTTTCAATTCCCACCAATCCACTCCGCATTTTATCTAATGTGGTCTTTTAGCCCAATGAGGCTACTATGCCATTCGGCACGATCATAGCTGATTGAATAGTTCAATGCCTTTTTCTCCACACTATCCCCATATTCCTTCATGTTGTTGGTATTCAGAAACTGTCAATTTCTAAACATCTCTACTTGAAACATACACAATGACTGAGCTTCAGCAGTTTTCTGGGGTTGAAAATTCCAAAGATTTACAATTTGCTGAGTAAAACAATTTCTCATCTTGGTCCTAAATGGCTTTCCCATAATTTTGAAATTGCAGAATCACAGAATGTTACAGTGTAGAATGAGGCCATTATTTTGCCCATCTTACCTGCACCAGTTTTATTACCTCATGCCAATCTCCTGCCTTTTTCTCATATCCCTGCGCATCATTTCTATCTGAGTAATCATGCAATGCCCTCCTGAATGCCTCCATTGAACATTCCTCCATCGCATTTCCAGACAGTGCATTCCATACCCTAACAACTCGCTGTGTGGAAAGGTTTCTTTGCATCGCCCTGTGCTTCATTTGCACTTTAAATCTTTACCCTCTTGTTTTTTTTCTCTTTATCTACTCTGTCCAGTCTGCTCGTGATTTTGAATTAAGCCCCCAGTTCTAGACTCTACAATCAGGGAAAGCATACGACATGCAAAGTTCTGGCAGTGCATCCAAAATCCAGATGACAGAGCCAATTCCATGGACATTAGACTCACTGTCAACTTTTCCTTCCCATTAGATGTGTGGAGCCTGAAGACTAGCATAGACCAGTTGGACTGAATGGCCCGTTTCTATGCTGTAAATAGTAAACTTTACTACTCATCATTTCACTTGACTGACTCCCTGAGGAGAGTTTTTAAAAAAACAGAATGAACATCATTGCAAAAGTTTGTGGCCTTTCTTGCTATGCTTTTACTTGCAGGCAGTGATTGACTGGGAAAGTAGCGAGATCTAACTCTCATTCTGCTTGACAGTGTTTCTGTTGTGATCTTATCTGGTGCCATTTCTCAATGCTGTCCAGTCTTACTCAGGTCACACGGAAAGGCCGTTCACAGGCTCGGTTATTTGTTCCAATCAGCGATTGTGCATGGCAGGCAGAACAGAAATAATAGCATCCTTCATCAGGAGCAGCCAGCAGTTCACAGACTGTGCTGAGTCACTTGGTCTCAGGCAGAGCAACAGCAAAGGTTTACAATTGATCACCTTTGGAAAAAGTTGGAAATCAGTCACTGTCCAATTGTTAGACAGTGTCACCTGCTGGAAGTATGTGTCTGTACCTCAGAGAGCTGTGAGGACTCAGTCTTTGAGTATGTTTCAAGTGGAAATTGGTCAATTTTGGATTACCCTGGTGTATAGAGTTGTGGGATGAAGTGAGTAAAAGGCATTGTAGTATTCGTTCAGCCATGATCATTTTGAATGGTGGAGCAGGCTTGATGGGTTGAATGGCCTACTCCTGCTCCTATGTTCCTCTGTGGATATAGTTGTGACTTTATCTACAGCCTTACTGTCAATATTAATGCATATTGAATGCCATTTTGGGTGACGTATCTCAGTAAAAGTTAAACATTTTAAAGAAGCTGGGAAGAAAATGGGCAAAAGAAATTAACTTGGCTAAACCGTCTCCATTTCTTGGCACAATGAAATTGATATATTGGATTGCAGTGCAAGAGGATTTGTATTTAGGGGTAAGAGGTCCTACTGTAGTTATACAGATCCTTGGTGAAAACGCACCTGGAGTATCCTGTGCAGACTTTCTGTCCCTACCTAAGAAGGGATAGACTTGTTATAGAGGGAGTGCACTGGAGGTTCCCTAGGCTGGTACCAGGAAATGGTAATGAGAAGAGATTGATTCGACTGGGCCCGCGTTCAGAAGAATGAAAGGGGATCTGATTGAAATGTATACTGTTCCAAGAGGGCTGGACAGGCTAGGGGCAGGGAGGATGTTTTCCCTGGTTGGGGAGTCTTGAACCAAGGGTCACAGTCTCAGGATATGGGGTTTAGCCATTTAGAAGTGCAATCGGGATATATTTCATCTTTCAATAGGTAGTCAACCAGTGGAATTCTCTACCCCAGAAGGCTGTGGAGTTTACATCACTGAATATCTTCAGGAAAGTTTTTTTTTAGATTTTGAGGTGTGAAGGGTATGGGGTGAAAGTGGGAATATGGCATTGAAGTAGGGGATCAGGTTGAATTGTGGAGCAGGTTCAAAGGACCAAACTGCCTATTCCTGCTTCTGTTTTCAGTGTTTTTATGAAATGGGTTATGATTGACTAATTCGGTAATTGTCTTATAGAGTTAGCATAGGCATAATGGGCTGAATGCCCACCTCCTGTGTTCGACATCGTATGGTACACTGTCTTAACATGTTGTATGATTGATTGATTGACAGAATCTGAAGAAACTGCTGGATAATAAGGGCGAAAGCAGTCAACCTAACATGGAACTTAATGAGCTCAATAACTTTGACTGGGTAAGATGCTGCTTATTTGGCTGATTAACAGTCCTGTTTTTATTCATAATTTTAATTTAACAAATTTTGTGCTGTACAGTTATCTGTAAAGTTCTTATATTGGTGGTACTTTACAGTGCTGAAGCATTTCTCATGTATATGGTCGAATTATGGTAACCATGTTTGACAGAAATCATTAAGACCCTCTCCCCTCACTGCACCTTGATACCAGTTGCCTGCAACAGGATATATACATACAACAGAATGGGCAGATAGGAAGCACACGTTACTTAACACAGAAGTGGCAGATGCAATAGGGAGAGACTTGGAACTATATCACCATTTCTTCGATGTTGTTGGTTTAAAATCCTGAAACTCCCTAACAGCATTCCGGGGTCTATCTACACCACATGTAATCTTGTGATTTAAAAACGCAAAGGCAATTAGGGATAGACAATAAGTGCTGGTCTTGCCTTGCATCTTAATAAAAAAAATACTTTGTAGATTCTATCCACACTAGCGTGGTCTGAAGTGTTTGTGGGGACGGATGTAATTGGGGTCATACGCATAGATCTCTGAAGGTGGCAGGATATATCTATAGAAAGAGATTTGTGAATATTGAGTACAAAAGCAGGGAAGTTAAGTTTAACTTGTGTAAAACTCTGTTTAGGTCACAACTACAGTACTGCACCCAATTCCAGTTGGCACACCTTAGGACGGAAGTGAGGGCCCCTGAGAGGTACAGAGGAGATTCACCAGAATGGTCCCAGGGATAAGGGTCTTCAATTACAACATTTGGTTGGAGAAGCATGCTTCATCATTGGAGAAGAGGGGCTAGAAACAAGATCATGGCAGATTTTCAAAAAGACAAGGAAAGCTGTTCCCCTTAGCTGATAGCTTAAGGAACTTGGGGGTTGAGGGGGTTTCTGCCTGTGATTTAAAGTGTCATAAAAGAGTGACATTTGAGATTTGTTCTGAGATGTGAGGATTATCTATTTTACACAGTGAGTGCCTACTGCCAACAAGGGAAGACACAATAATGGTTTCATAAGTAAATTGGTTCGGTATCGAGGGATTTAAACTTCCAAGACTATGGGCATTGTGACTAAATAGATTGTTCTACAGAGATCCAGCTTGGATTTGATAGGCTGAATGGCCTCCTGCTGAATTGTTTTAACTGTGTGGATGGTATTTACTCCATGTGCACGGACTTACCT
>NC_063335.1:110200431-110216346 GCF_021869965.1 Rhincodon typus | reverse complement strand
GCCTCCCTAACCTGTTCTTCCTCCCACCTATCCCTCCCTCCCACCTCAAGCCGCACCTCCATCTCCTACCGACCAACCTCATCCCGCCCCCTTGACCTGTCCGTCCTCCCTGGACTGACCTATCCCCTTCCTAACTCCCTACCTACACTCACCTTTACTGGCTCCATCCCCGCCTCTTCGACCTGTTTGTTTCCTCTCCACCTATCCTCTCCTCTATCCATCTTCTATCCGCCTCCCACTCTCTCCCTATTTATTTCAAAACCCCCTTCCCCTCCCCCTTTTCTGATGAAGGGTCTAGGCCCGAAACGTCAGCCTCTCTGCTCCTATGATGCTGCTTGGCCTGCTGTGTTCATCCAGCCCTGCACCTTGTTGTCTCGGATTCTCCAGCATCTGCAGTTCCTACTATCTCTGTCATTAAAAACTCACCTGGTTCACTAATATCCCTTTAGGTAAGGAAATCTGCTCTCCGTGCCTGGAGAGATTACATATCACTCTTAACTGCTTTTTAGGCAATTAAGGATGCGCAATAAATACTGGCCCAGCCAGCAATGCCCACATCCCAATTTAAAAAAATAAACAGCAAAGTAAATTGCATGTTGTTACATTAGATGCCTGGCAATTCATTCACTTTGTTCAAGCCACGTGATTCTGTATTTGTAATCCCACCAGTATTGGCACAGATCATGCCTTTTTGGGTGTTTGTTTCTGCTGAAAAACATTTTCCCTTGTGCCATCTTTAATCCTTTGCCATCCGACTTAAATCAGTCGATTCTCGATCCTGTCACCAATGGGAATTGTTTCTCTAATCTATTCAGACCCTTCATGATTTTGATGGCTTTGGTCATTCATTCTTAGGAAGTTGGCATCTCTGGCTAGGCTACCGTTTATTGCCCGTTCTGTTCTGCTGAAACAAACACAGAATTGTTTTATCAATAAAGAAAAAGGTTTGGTGTCTGTATGAATAAACATATTGCATGTTGAGTTCTATAAAACACTTTAAACATAGAAAGGGATCGTTCAGCTCCCAGGCAGTTAAGAAAGAGGAAGCAGCCATAACAGTCTGATCCCCATATTCTCATTTGCAGATTTTGTCATTGTAGTGCTCCCTGTGTCAGAGCAGAAGTGTAAAATTCCACACAGATTTGCACCCACTCTCTTTCTACAGACCCAGTAGAGCTTCCCTGACCTGGTGTTTGGCTTCTGTGGCTCTGAAACCTCTTCGCTGTCACCCGATGTGTTACTAACTCAGACTTCTGAAAAACCTGCACCCTCTCAGGATTTCTGTTCACCCAATTTTAACACACATCGTGTAACTATCATTAGTATTTGTTGCATTTCCCTAACTGCTCTTGAGAATGGGGTGATATTGCCATTGTCGTGGCAACTGTGTGGCTTCCATTTTGGGTCAGCCATGTTGTGTGGTCTGCAGTCTTGAGCTAGGCTGGGTAAAGATGTCAGATTTCCTTCCCAAATGGCCACGAATTGGCTTTGTGTAACAATCTTTGTCACCATTACACATTCGAGCAGCTGTGGATTTACACCTATGCCTTCAGATGATTAGTCTCGGGCTTTCAGTTATTGGTCTGATCTCTGTGCTGCTCCACCTATACAGGGCAGGCATGCTCCCATTGGGAGACTGACCTCGGAAAAGAAGTTGAAAGTTCCTAGGTCTAGGGTCCTCCAGTATGAAACAGGCCATTCGAACTCTTGTGTCCATGATAGCTCTCTCACAAAGTAACTTGGTCAGTCCCACACTCCTGTCCTTTGCTTGTAATGCTGTTTTTGTCATTATTTTCAGGTAATAATTAAGTCTCCTTTTGAAAGCCATAATTGACTCGACCTGGTGTTTCCCACACCCTAACTAATCACTACTGAAAAACTTTTTCCCTTGTGCCACCTTTAATCCTTTGCCATCCGACTTAAATCAGTCAATTCTCGATCCTGTCACCGATGGGAATTGTTTCTCTAATCTATTCAGACCCTTCATGATTTTGATGGCTTTGATCATTCATTCTTAGGAAGTTGGCATCTCTGGCTAGGCTACCGTTTATTGCCCGTTCCCTAATTGCTGTTGAGAAGACAGTAGTGAGCCAAGATCACATCTTTAAATCAAATCTTCCCTCAGTATTCTCCGAGGAGAACAGCCCAGCTTTTTCCAGTCTATCTGTGTAACTGGTGGCCCTCATTCCAAACCATTGTCATAAATATGGAGCTCTCTAACCTTTTCACATTCTTCTTGAGGTATAGTAAACAAGTGGGACACAGTGCTTCTGCTGAGTTCTAAGTAACATTTATACAGGTTCACCATCCTTCCTTTCGTAATTTACGTGCCCTGTTGATAAAGCTCAACATCCCTTCTGCATTATTAACCACTTCCTCAAACTATCCTGCCACTTTACATTCAGGTCCCTGTGTTCCTGTACCAGCTTTAAAATTGTATCCTTTGTTTTGTGTTGCCTCTTTTCCTCCACTTTTCAGCATGAAATTTCATCTATCAATTTTCTGCCCATTCCACCCACCAGTCCGTGTCATCTTGAAATGTAACGCTATCTTTCTCACACTTTGCAACACTTCCAAGTTTCAAGTCATCTTGCCAATTTGGATATTTTTACCTGTACACTCAAATCTAGATCATGAGCAGGATCAAGAAAAGTAGTGATCGCAGCACCAATGCCTGGGAAACCTCACTGTACACATTCCTCCAGACCAAAAGACAGTTGTTCACAGTACTCTGTTCCTGTCGCTGAGCCAATTTCATATCCATGCTACATCTTTCTTTATTATTTTACGTGGGTCTTTTATCAAACACCTTTTGGAAGTTAATGTGCACAGCATCAACTACATTATATTCATCAGCCCTCTCTGCTACCTCATCAAAAAATTCAACCATATTTGTTAAACATGATTTACTTCTAAGAAATCTATGATGGGTATCCTACTTGACAAGTGACTGATACTTTTGTCCCATAGTATCCTTTTTAAAGCTTTCCTATCACCATGGTAGACTTGACTGTCCTGTATCCTTATTGTGCAAGGCTTACAGCATTAGCAATTCACTGCTCCTCAGCACCATCCCTACATCTAACGATAACTGGAGGCAAGGGCCAAAGTATTTTTTAACTCGAGGGCTGTTGAGATATTTCTTTTCTCAAGGGCTTTTTTTTTTGATTTTCAGAGGCTTCGTTTTTCATTCCCACCCACATCTTTATCAGATAATGCATTTATGTTGACATATGGGCAAGTCCCAATAGCCCAGAAGCAGTGTCCCAGGAATCTGAAATCTTCTTGCCTACACCATACCTGCAGCCAAACTTTCATATGTTCAGTCCCACTATTCCTACATCCCCACCTAAAGCGTGTGACTGGGAAGATTCTGGAGGTTATGACCTTGCAGGTCTCAGTTGCCAGTTTTGTTGAGAGGCCCTTTGGATGCTCAAAAGCGGCTGTTGAACGATCAAATTTCCAGGCCAGTGTTTACCCAGTGGGTGAATCAATATCTTGATGATTCTATATTTTTACAAAATATATAAATGTACCTAGTAGAGTTTACAACGGTTTCAGCTGTGGTTATGTGAATTATCTCATGCTATTGTGTTGTATTAATCTACATATCCTTATTGCTGTCTCTCTGCAGTTGTGTTTCTGCTGCCGAACAAAGAGATTCTCGATCTTCACCTGGTCATACATTTGCCAATTTTGTAAAAGGTTTGTCACTGTGCTCCTCTTCGACGTTCCTTCGTCCAGCTTTCTTGTTTTCCTTATTATCCAGTTACTTACCCATATCCTTCAGTGAGAATGGGGAAGAGCATGTGAAATGTTTATTCGAGTCAGGAATCAACTAGTAACAGGTTTAAAAAAAGTGGCCCAGTATAAGTGGGAGCTCTTCAGAAATAATTAGGTATGATACTGAGCCAGTTTATACTCCTCAGGGTCCAGAACCCTCTTTGCTAGAGGACTGGTTGGCAGGCAGGAAACAACAAGTCAGTAGGTATGGGTAATTACCCAAGTGGCAGCCAGTGACTAGTGGGGTACCACAGGGATCAGTGCTTGGACCCCAACAATTTACAATGTATAATAATAATTTAGATGAGGGGACTAAATGTAATATCTCCAGGTTTGCAGATAACCCAAAGCTGGGTGGGAGAGTGGGCTGTGAGGAGGATGCAGAGATGCTTCAGTGTGATTTGGATCAGTTGAGTGAGAGGTATATGTGTGGCAGGTGAAATATAATGTGGATAAACGTGAAGTTACACACTTTGGTAGCAAAAGCAGGAAGGCAGATTATTATCTGAATGGCAATTGTTTGGGAAAGGGGAAGGTGCAACAAGACCTGGGTGTCCTTGTACACCAGTACCTGAAAGTAAGCAAGCAGATGTAGCAGGCGGTGAAGAAGGCAAATGGTCTTCTGGGGAAAGGATTTGAGTACAGGAGAAGAGATATCTTGCTGCAGTTATACAGGGCCTTGGTTAGACCACACCTGGGGAATCGTGTGCGGTTTTGGTCTCCCTATCTGAAGAACGATGTTCAGGCTATAGAGGGAGTGTACTGAAGATTTACCAGACTGAATCCTAGGATGGTGGAACTCATATATGAGGAGAAATTGGAACGGTTAGGACTATATTCACTGGAGTTTAGAAGAATAAGGGGGAAATCTCATAACATCCGTACATTTTGACTCCATTAGACACAGTAGACACAAGAAGGATACTCCCAGTGACTGGAGAATCCAGGACAGAATCACACTCTAAGGATATGGGATACATCATTCAGAACTGAGATGAGGAGAAATTTCTTCCCCCAGAGAGTGGTGAGTCTGTGGAATTCTCTGCCACAGAAAACCATTGAGGCAAAAGCGTTGAATGTTTTCAAGAAGGAGTTGGATGTAATTCTTAAGGCTACAGGGATCACAGGATATTTGGAGAAAGCAGGATCAGGGCACTGAGTTGGATGATTGATCATGATCATATTGAATGGCGGAGCAGGCTCGAAGGGCTGAATGGCCTACTCCTGCTCCTGTTTTTTTTTGTTTCTATGTTTGCCAGAAAAAAGAACGGGAAAAGTAAGGGACCGCATAAATTTGAAACTGGAAATACACAAAAATGCAAGAAATAGCACAGATCCTGGTAAATGACAGGCAAGTAGTTAGCTTAATATGTGTTGCTAGGAAATCACAAGGGGCAATAATTAAAGATAGAATGAATGACAAATTTTCAGCTGATCAGACAGAAACAGAATATATTGGGAGAAGGGAAGTGATGCCTGGTGAATCTGTTTGAATTTTTATGCAGAAGTGACTAAAACAATGTATGTGGGAATTTCTTATTCTGTTACCCATAAAAACCTCCAGAAGGCAATTACATAGAACATAGAACATTACAGCGCAGTACAGGCCCTTCGGCCCTCGATGTTGCGCCGACCTGTGAAACCAATCTGAAGCCCATCTAACCTAAACTATTCCATTATCATCCATATGTTTATCCAATGACCATTTAAATGCCCTTAAAATGGACGAGTCTACTATTTTTGCAGGCAGGGCATTCCACGCCCTTACTACTCTCTGAGTAAAGAACCTACCTCTGACATCTGTCCTATATCTATCACCCCTCAATTTAAAGCTATGTCCCCTCGTGCTAGCCATCACCATCCGAGGAAAAAGGCTCCCACTGTCCACCCTATCTAATCCTCTGATCATCTTGTATGTCTCTATCAAGTCACCTCTTAACCTTCTTCTCTCTAACGAAAACAGCCTCAAAACCCTCAGCCTTTCCTCATAAGACCTTCCCTCCATACCAGGCAACATCCTGGTAAATCTCCTCTGCACCCTTTCCAATGTTTCCACATTCTTCCTATAATGCGGTGACCAGAACTGTACGCAATACTCCAAGTGCGGCCGCACCAGAGTTTTGTACAGCTGCAACATGACCTCATGGCTCCGAAACTCAATCCCTCTACCAATAAAACCTAACATACTGTATGCCTTCTTAACAACACTATCAACCTGGGTGGCAACTTTCAGTGATCTATGCACATGGACACCGAGATCTTTCTGCTCATCCACACTACCAAGAATATTACCATTAGCCCAGTACTCTGTATTCCTGTTACTGCTTCCAAAGTGAATCACCTCACACTTTTCCGCATTAAACTCCATTTGCCACCTCTCAGCCCAGCTCTGCAGCTTATCTATGTCCCTCTGTAACCTGCAACATCCTTCCGCACTATCCACAACTCCACTGACTTTGGTGTCATCCGCAAATTTACTAACCCATCCTTCTACGCCCTCATCCAGGTCATTTATAAAAATGACAAACAGCAGTGGCCCCAAAACAGATCCTTGAGGTACACCACTAGTAACTGAACTCCAGGATGAACATTTCCCATCAACCACCACCCTCTGTCTTCTTACAGCTAGCCAATTTCTGATCCAAACCGCTAAATCACCCTCAATCCCATGCCTCCGTATTTTCTGCAATAGCCTACCATGGGGAACCTTATCAAACGCTTTACTGAAATCCAAATACACCACATCAACCGCTTTACCCTCATCCACCTGTTTGGTCACCTTCTCAAAGAACTCAATAAGGTTTGTGAGGCACGACCTACCCTTCACAAAACCGTGTTGACTATCCCTAATCAAATTATTCCTTTCTAGATGATTATAAATCCTCTCTCTTATAATCCTTTCCAACACTTTACCCACAACCGAAGTAAGGCTCACTGGTCTATAATTACCAGGGTTGTCTCTACTCCCCTTCTTGAACAAGGGGACAACATTTGCTATCCTCCAGTCTTCTGGCACTATTCCTGTAGACAATTGATAAAGTCCCTCAGAAGAGACTGTGGGTTAGCTAAAGTTGATCATCACCAAATGGAATGCAAATTGTTGAGCTAGTTAGGGAACTAACTGAACAGCAGAAGACAGAGTAGGGATAGTGGCATGCAGTAAAAATTGACAGGATGTGAGGCATTAGCAGCATGCCATTGAGATCTGTGTTGGCGCCTCAGAATTCACTCTGTTTATTAACAATATACATGTAGCAAAGACAGTAGGAATCAGGGGATATCTCTAAAACTGGTCGGTCCCATATCTGGCACAAAGGAAGATTATTGTGGTCACAAGAGGCCATTCATCCTAGCCCAACAACATCACTACAGGAGTGCTTCCACTGACAATTCCACAATGTTCATTTACGACTCCTCAGATACTGAAGCAGTCCATGTCCAAACTGCAGTGAAACCTGATAACATTCGTGCCACACAATGACCATCTCTAACAAGAGAGAATCTAACCATAGCCCCTTGATATTCAATGCCATTGCCATCACTGACTCCCTCACTGTCACCTGGGGGTTAATGTTGGCTGGAAGCTGAACTAGACGTCCCATCTAATCACAATGGCTGCAAGAGCGGTTCAGAGGCTAGGAATCCTGCAGCGGATAATTCACCTTCTGACTCCCAAAAGCCTGTCTGCCATCAACACAACACAGGTCAGGAGTGTTATACAATGCTCCCTATTTACCTGGATGAGTGCAACTCCTACAACATCAAAAAACTTGATGCCATCCATGACAAAGTCTGCTTGATTGGAACTCCATCCACCATTCACTCACTCCTCCACTGGCACAGAGCAGCAGCAGTGTGTACCATCTACAAGATAAGCTGCAGCAACTCACCAAGGGTCCTCCAATAGCACCTTCCACCATCTAGAAGGACAAGGGCAGCAGATATATGGGAATACCATCGCGTGCAAGTTCTGTTCCCGGGCACGTACTGTCCTAGAAGCATATTACCATTCCTTCACTGTCATTGGGCTAAAATCCTGGAACTCCCTTTCTCACAGCACTATGGCTGTATCTACACCAATGGACTGAAATACAGGAGCAGGAATAGGCTGTTTGGCGCTTTGAGCCTGCACCACTATTCATAAAGATCATGGCTGATCTGGTTGAAGTCTCAGCTCCGCTTTCCTGTTTGCCTCCATAAATCTTGACTCTTATCTGCCAATAACTATCCAACTCGACCTTGAATAACTATAACGGACAGGCCTCCACTACCTTCTGTGGAAGAGAATTCCTTGTTCTTATGAAGCTTGAGCGAAAATCATTTTCTTTGTCTCTGTCTTTTTTATTCTTAAACTATGTCCTCTAGTTTTAACCACGCCCCAATGAGGAAACATCCTTCTGGTATTTACACTATCTAGTTCCCTCAAGATCTTTATATGTTTTAATAAAGTGGCTTCTCACTTTTCTAAACTCCAATGAGTGTAGGCTGAACATATTCAGCCTTTATTTGTAAGATAAGTCTTTCTTTCTAAAAATAGTCCCGTTTTTGATGCAATTATATCATTTTTCAAGTAAGAAGTCCAAAATTGTACTCCAGCTGTGTGATCTCACCAAAGCCTTTTACAGCTGTAGTACAGCTCCCTACTTTAATATTCCATTCCTCTTGAAATAAACAACGACTTCTATGTGTCTTCCTAATCACTTGCTGTACCTGCATATTTAACTTTATTTATTAATGTACCTGAACCCCGAGTTCCTTTGTACTACCTGCAATTTCTCCCGATTTAAATCGTAAGCTGCTTTTCTGTTCTTTCTGTTAAAATGGACAAGTTACATTAACCCATTTTTTTTGCTCACTCACTTAAACTCTCAGAACCACAGAATTATTACAGCACATTGTGTCTATATCCCTTTGCAAACTGTCTACTTCCTCCTGATAACTTACTTTCCTATCTACCTAGCTATCAAACCTTCAGTCTGCTGATCCAAATCAATGATATAGATGATATATACTTGAGGACTACTCACACTCCACTAGTTACAGCTTGACAACCTGAAAACAATGTGTTTATCCCCACTGTATCTTCCTGTTAGCTGACCAATCTTTCATCTATGTTAATACATTACCCCCTACAGCATGTGCTCTTATCTTGTACTGCAGCCTTTGATGCACTATTTTTCAAATTCCTTTGGAAATATCAAGTGTACCAAATCTATCAGTTTCTCTCTATCTACTGTGAATATTACTTTGTCAAAAAGCTCTAATAGATGAAATATGATTTCACTTTCAAAAGGCTCTGTTTGATCACATTGAGATTTTCTAAGTATTATGCTATAACTTCCTTAATAACGAGCTGCAGCATCTTCTGTATGAAGGTTAACTTTCTAAAGTTTCCTGATTTCTGCCTCCCTCCTTTCCTTGAATAAAGATGTCATATTTGCTATTTTCAAATTCTCTGGGGCCCGTTCCAGAATGTAAGGAATTTTAGAAGGTTATATCTAATGCATCCACTGTCTGTGCTGCCATTACATTCATGACCCTAGGATACAGGTCATTTAGTCCTGGGGACATGTCAAACAGGTAAAGAAGGCAGCTCAGCATGGCTTCCTCAAAGACAGGCAGGGAAGGGCAATAATTGCTGGCATTGCAAATGATGTTCACATCCTGGGATGAATAAAAATAATGGCAGAAAGCTATGTGTCCCAAATTTGCCAATGGTGTAAACATAAGTGGCATCTCATTTTGTCTGCTCATTGGACGTAGTCAGTGTAATGTCAATAATTCCCTAGTGGGGCTTAAAAAGGTGGTGATGGACCACAGCAGTCTCTGTCTGTACATCCACAGTGCCGAAATTCAGGAATTTTTACAGTGAAGGAATGACATTGCAAGCAGCTTCTGTTTCGATTACAAAGAGATATTAAGAAACAAATTAAATAGATGGGCAAAACTGTGACATATGGGTTTTGATGTGGACTTCTGAGATGAAAAATTAAAAGTGGAGGTTCTAAGAGACTGTCCATTAAATATTTATTTGAGTATTTGCACTCTTTTGTAATCTTAACTTCCAGCTGGTCTTCTCTTTTCTAAAGAGAAGTGTGCCTTTTTCAAAGAGGTAAATGCTCTCCATTCTTGTAAATCTGTGTGACACCTTACCCAGTACCATTATTTCCTTTCTCTATATGAGAACCACAACTCTGACAGACGTCCCATTGTGTTCTTAGTTCAATCAAAGCAGACGTCATGTTCAGGTGTAGAAAAGAGTGGGAAGGGCTGGTGAAATGCTGGCCTTTCTGTCTAGCAGAGTAGAACATAAAGTGGTAGAAGTGGTGCTTCAGTGAAACAAGACCCTGGTTTGATCACAACTGGGGTTCCTGTGCCTCTCCCTCAGGAAGGATATGTTCGTCCCAGAGGGAGTGCAGTGTAGATTTACCAGAAACTCCCAAGGGATAAATTATGGGAGTGACATTACACAAACTAGAATTAAAAGCAAAAAACTACGGATCGGGAAATCAGAAATAAAACAGAAAGTGCTGGAGAAACCCAGCAAGTCTGGTGGCCTCTGTGGAGAGGGGCAGATTCAATATCTTCACATCCGCTATGACACTTCTTTAAACAAATTAGGATTGTATTCCCTGAAATTAGAAGATTTTGATGAAGTATATAGTTTCTTGCTTATTAAATCTCTTAAAGAAGGCATGAAGTCTGTCTCAGTAAGGCTCCATTATTATATTTCATGCAGATAACTTTAAAATTGAGGTAAATTCGAATGGAATTTTTTCTTTAAATGCCATAAAAGACTAACCTTTTTAACTTGTGTATGTGTCACAGCAATAAAATACTTCATAAAATAGGCAACTTAATCCTCATACAAAGTACCAAATCCAACAACAGGTTAATTAATTCTTTAAAAAGCTCTTTGATGATTTAACCAATTTTAGTTCTTGATTATCTTTCCACAGACCAGTGTGCTCCCAGTGTTGTAAAAAGGTGCGTTCAATATATTTTTATCTGAATGTATTCACCTTTCTTTACCTATCAAAATGTCTCTTTTGTTGAAATCCATTTTTTGTTTGTGGTTTAGATGCGACTACCCTCCAAACCATACAGCAATCTTCCAATCTTTTCGTTGGGACCTTCAGCTTTGCCAAAAGAGGGGAAGGTATCGAAATCTGAGAGGCTCTCAGGCAGCCGCCGTCGCCATGATGGTCAACACAAGTGTCTAGTCAGGTACAAAGGACCCCACCAATTCCTCAGTACAAAAGGAAAGCATTACAGATCAGTCTCAGTTATTTCAGAGATAGTAGGAACTGCAGATGCTGGAGAATCTGAGATAACAAGGTGAAGAGCTGGATGAACACAGCAGGCCAAGCAGCATCAGAAGAGCAGAAAAGCTGACGTTTCGGGCTTAGACCCTTCTTCAGAAATGGGGGAGGGGAAGGGTGTTCTGAAATAAAGAGGGAGAGAGTGGGAGGCAGATAGAAGATGGATAAAGGAGAAGATAAGTGGAGAGGAGACAGACAGGTCAAAGAGGCGGGGATGGAGCCAGTAAAGGTGAGTGTAGGTGGGGAGTTAAGGAGGGGATAGGTCAGTCCAGGGAGGACGGACAGATCAAGGGGGCGGGTTGAGGTTAGTAGGTAGTAGATGGGGTTGGGGCTTGAGGTGGGAGGAGGGGATAGGTGGGAGGAAGGACAGGTTAGGGAGGCGGGGACAAGCTGGACTGGTTTTGGGATGCAGTAGGGGGAGGGGAGATTTTGAAGCTTGTGAAATCCACATTGATACCATTGAGCTGCAGGGTTCCCAAGCGAAATATGAGGTGCTGTTCCTGCAACCTTTGGGTGGCATCGTTGTGGCACTGCAGGAGGCCCAGGATGGACATGTCGTCTGAGGAATGGGAGGGGGAGTTGAAATGGTTCGCGACTGGGAGGTGCAGTTGTTTAGTGCGAACCGAGCGTAGGTGTTCCGCAAAGCGGTCCCCAAGCCTCCGCTTGGTTTCCCTGATGTAGAGGAGGCCACAACAGGAACACCAGATACAGTATACCACATTAGCAGATGTGCAGGTGAACATCTGCTTGATGTGGAAGGTCTTCTTGGGGCCTGGGATGGGGGTGAGGGGGGAGGTGTAGGGGCAGGTGTAGCACTTCCTGCAGTTGTAGGGAAAAGTGCTGGGTGTGGTGGGGCTGGAGGGAAGTGTGGAGCGGACAAGGGAGTCATGGAGAGAGTGGTCCCTCCGGAAAGCAGATAAGGGTGGGGAGGGAAAAATGTCTTTGGTAGTGGGGTCGGATTGCAGATGGCGGAAGTGTCAGAGGATGATGCATTGGATCCAGAGTGGGTGGTGGGGTGGTACGTGAGGATGAGGGGGATTCTGTTTTGGTTGTTATTGCGGGAAGGGGGTGTGAGGGATGAGGAAATGTGGGAGACACAGTCGAGGGCGTTCTCAATCACTGGAGGGGGGAAGATGCGGTCCTTGAAAAACGAGGACATCTGAGATGTTTGGGAGTGGAATGCCTTATCCTAGGAGCAGATGTGGTGGAGGTGAAGGAATTGGGAACAGGGGATGGTATTTTTGCCAGAAGGTGGGTGGGAGGAGGTGTATTCTAGGTAGCTGTGGGAGTCGGTGGGCTTGAAATGGATATCGGTTTTCAGATGATTGCCAGAGATGGAAACAGAGAGGTCCAGGAAGGAGAGAGAGGTATCAGAGATGGTCCAGGTGAACTTAAGGTTGGGGTGTAAGGTGTTCAGAATGTGTGGTTATTGGACCATAAGATATAGGAACACAATTAGGCCATTCGACCCATCGAGTCTGTTCTGCCATTCGATCGTGGCTGATATGCATCTCAACCCCATTCTCCTGCCTTCTCCCCATGACCCTTGATGCCCTTAATCATCAAGAACCTAGCTACCTCTGTCTTAAAGACTCTCAACGACTTGGCCTCCATAACCTTCTGCGGCAATGAGTTCCACAGATTCGCCACCCTCTGGCTGAAGAAATCTTCCTCATCTCAGTTCTAATGTGTTATGCCTTCATTCTGAGGCTGTGCCCTCAGGTCCTAGTCTCTCTCACGAATGGAACATCTTCTCAACGTCCACTTTATTCCAGCCTGTTTGAAATTACTGCAGATTCTGGAAATCTGAGATGTAATCGGAACATACCGGTGTGTAACCAGGTGTTTCTAACTAAACTAAAAAGCAATTGCAATTTAAAGCTTTTTAAATGTTCCTATTAGTTTGGTAATTGTTCCTATTGTGCCCAAAGGTTCCAGTTTATCCTTTGGAACCTCCTCAAAGACTGGCAAACAAACACAGTTAGCAGATGGGATGATGGTGACCAGTTCAACCTGGGGACCTGACAATTAATTAAGTTTGAGAATGGGGAAGCTGTAGTACAAATTTTGTTTAAGGCCATTGGGAAATTGAAAGGGGCGCTGTTTGTACTGGAGGTAATTTGTGCTAATTCTGCAGCTTTTCCAATGAAATTACCCCTCTTTGGGGCAAATTGTCCCGAGCTGAACGGTGTTAGTGAGCGGAAACTGTACCCCACCACAAATAACTCTAATCACCAAAATGTTCTTTTTTTTTACTCTTGCCTAATGTGAGTAAAACTGGGACCCAGGAATCCAGTGAAGGTCATGTGGAAAAGTGCACTGGGCTGCGCAGGATTTACCATTACAGATGTTAGAAGTAGAAGCTGCGTAATATTGCAAAGTTTCAACAGTGAGGAAATTCCAGTTAGAGTTTCAGCAGGAGAGAGAAGGAGGGAGAAGCAGGTGATATTGCGAAGGTGAACATGGTCTGAGATGGTAAAGGAAGATAGGTTTACAGTTGGACAATACTGGCAATGTACAGCGATAGTCACTATGTTACATCACAGATTTCCAGACATCAGAGGCTTTGCAAAAGAGTAAAACTATCTAATGCAGCTCAGATAGAAGTGGTTGGCGAGCCGAGTCTTCCTGATCCTATTGGAGTAAAGATTTGTCCAGTTGAAGCCACACTTCCTCACTTGTCCAGTTGTCTTAAAACGAAGTCAATATTTCATTCATGTTTTTGGTTTTTTTTTTGCTTGTGTATTTGTTCTGCTCCCTCATCATTAAGAAATACGTCTTTCTCGGATGTGAAGTATTACACCTTGCACATCTGCACGTTCACCTTTCTCTGATGTGGCTTTGCTTATTGAATATTTCCCTTTATAACTTTCTTCTTCCATCCATACAATTCCCTTGATCCCAATGTAAAAACAGGGACCAAGTGTTCACGGCACCAATCTGCTGGTCTCTTATTACAATCTCACCTGCATCTGTCATCACACTGTCGCCTTTACCACTCCTTTAAATATGTTATTAAAAATGTTTGCTGTTAGTTTTAATAGGCCTCTTTTTCTTATTTTTTGTTCGTTTGTAGCTTTTTATAGCTCTTTCAGTCCGCAGAATTTCCGGTGTGGCTTTACTCATAATTCCCCTTTTTAACATCTCCCTTCCATTGACACAACTCCCTGTTGAAAAAAGGTACGAAATGTTAATTTAGTAATCAGCTAGTTCCTTATTGTGGTCTCATCTGTAAATATCTTATACATTCAACTGCATGTGTCCGATCTTCCCCTGAACTGGGCTTGAAGCAGCAGTAGGGGAAGAGGTGAACTCACTGTAAATTATTTTCTGCAGTTCAGCAAGAAATTTCCAGCTTTCCTGACACCAAAACAAAATGTGAAGAGTCTCAGCCAGTGCTTCTACCATATCTTTTAAATTAACTGAGTGCCTCTGTATAGTTCTCAAGCATAATATAAATACCTTTGTACAATAGGAGGAATGTAGCAGATATAAGTTTTTGCTGTGGCATTGATGATTTGAATTTGTGATTGATTGAACGGAAATACTTTTGTCCTGAAGTTTAGGGTTCACCAAACATATACGCCCAGTCCCTCTACACCTGCATTCCCCATGCAGATGGCCTTAAGGCCCTCCGCTTCTTCCTGTACCGCAGGCCCGACCAGTCCCCCTCCACTGACACCCTCATCCGCTTAGCTGAACTTGTCCTCACCCTCAACAACTTCTCTTTCAATTCCTCCCACTTCCTACAGACAAAGGGGGTAGCCATGGGTACCCGCATGGGCCCAAGCTACGCCTGCCTCTTTGTAGGTTACGTGGAACAATCCCTCTTCCGTACCTACACCGGCCCTAAACCCCACCTCTTCCTCCGTTACATTGATGACTGTATCGGTGCCGCCTCGTGCTCCCACGAGGAGCTCGAACAGTTCATACACTTCACTAACACCTTCCACCCCAACCTTAAATTTACCTGGACCATCTCTAACACCTCTCTCCCCTTCCTGGACCTCTCTGTCTCCATATCGGGCAACCACCTCGAAACCGATATTCATTTCAAGCCCACCGACTCCCACAGCTACCTAGAATACTCCTCCTCCCACCCACCTTCCTGCAAAAATGCTATCCCCTATTCCCAATTCCTTCGCCTCCGCCGCATCTGCTCCCAGGATGAGGCATTCCACTCCCGTACATCTCAGTTGTCCTCGTTTTTCAAGGACCGTAACTTCCCCTCCTCGGTGGTCGAGAACGCCCTCAACCGTGTCTCCCACATCTCCCGCACCTCATCCCTCACACCCCGTCCACGCAATAAAAACCAAAAAAGAATCCCCCTCGTCCTCACGTACCACCCCACCAACCTCCGGATCCAACGCATCATCCTCCGACACTTCCGCCATCTGCAATCCGACCCCACCACCAAAGACATCTTTCCCTCCCCACCTTTATCTGCTTTCCGGAGGGACAACTCTCTCCGTGACTCCCTTGTCCGCTCCACACTCCCCTCCAGCTCCACCACACCCGGCACTTTTCCCTGCAACCGCAGGAAGTGCTACACCTGCCCCCATACCTCCTCCCTCACCCCCATCCCAGGCCCCAAGAAGACTTTCCACATCAAGCAGATGTTCACCTGCACATCTGCCAATGTGGTATACTGCATCCGCTGTACCCGGTGTGGCTTCCTCTACATCGGGGAAACCAAGCGGAGACTCGGGGACCGCTTTGCAGAACACCTACGCTCGGTTCGCAACAAACAACTGCACCTCCCAGTCGCGAACCATTTCAACTCCCCCTCCCATTCCTCAGACGACATGTC
>NC_063335.1:110171504-110199931 GCF_021869965.1 Rhincodon typus | reverse complement strand
ATGGAGAGAAAAGGTGGAAACCACTGGAAACGTGGAATTGAAAACTTCTGACAGGTAACAACACTTAACCAACCACTGCGTGTTGGAATTTTTGTTAGATTGGGAACAGTGAAAGGGCACGCGACTTTTATTTCCTTCTCTACATTCATAATATGTGCTGAGTAAGAATGTTTTAGTTGTGGTGGGTTCTTTTCCAGTTTCCAGCATGTCTCCACAGCAGAGATCACACAATTCCTTATGTGTCATATATGTTAAAATACTCCATCACAGCAACCTCTGAAACTGTCCTCTCAATGTTTTCTGCCACCAGTGTTTAATTTGTCCGATAGTTCTGAGAGGTATGGTTACTTGTTGTAATAATATACACAAAAATGAAAGATTGATTTGTCCATGGTTGTAGAGCTGGAAGATTGGAGAGAGGTAAATGTCATTCCCTTGTTCAAAAAAGGGAATAGGGATAACCCTGGAAATTACAGGCCAGTTAGTCTTACTTCAGTGGTGGGCAAATTATTGGAAAGGGCTCTGAGAGATAGGATTTATGATCACTTGGATAGGCACAGTTTGATTCGTGACAGTCAGCATGGATTTGTGAGGGGTAGATCATGCCTCACAAACCTTATTGAATTCTTTAAAGAGGTGACCAAACACGTGGATGAAGGTGGAGCAGTGGATGTGGTATACATGGATTTAAGTAAGGTGTTTGATAAGGTTCCCCATGGTAGGCTCATGCATAAAGTAAGGAGGCATGGGATAGGGGGAAATGTGGCAGATTGGATTCAGAATTGGCTGACCCTTAGAAGACAAAGGGTGGTAGTGGACAGAAAATATTCAACATGGTGCTCAGTTACGAGTGGTGTACCACAAGGATCTGTTCTGGGTCCTCTTCTATTTGTGATTTTTGTAAATGATTTGGATGTAGGAGTGGAAGGGTGGATTAGCAAGTTTGCGGACGATACGAAGGTGGGTTGAGTTGTTCGAGGTGTTCTAGGTTACAAAGGGACATTGATAGGATGCAGAGCTGGGCTGAGAAGTGACAGATGGAGTTTAACCCTGAAAAGTGTGAGGTGATTCATTTGGAAGGACAAATTTGAAAGCAGAATACAGGGTTAACGGAAAGATTTTTGGCAGTGTGGAGGAGCAGAGGGATCTTGGGGTTCATGTCCACAGTTCCCTGAAAGCTGCCACCCAGGTGGATAGAGTTGTTAAGAAGGTGTATGGTGTGTTAGCTTTCATTAATAGAGGGATTGAGTTCAAGAGCTGTGAAGTTATGCTCCAGCTATACAAAAGCGTGGTTCGGCCACATCTGGAGTATTGTGTCCAGTTCTGGTCACCTCATTACAGGAAAGATGTGGAAGTGTTGGAAGAGGTGCAGAGGAGATTTAACAGGATGTTGCCTGTAATGGAGGGAAAGTCTTAAGAGGAAAGGTTGAGAGAGCTAGGGCTTTTCTCTGTAGAACGACGAAGGATGAGAGGTGACTTGATAGAGGTGTACAAAATGATCAGAGGTATAGATAGAGTAGACAGCCAGAGATTTTTTCCTAGGGTGGATGTAGCTATTACGAGGGGGCATAGTTTTAAAGTGAGTGGAGGTAGATATAGGGGAGACGTCAGAGGTAGGTTCTTTACTCAGAGAGTGGTCGGGGCGTGGAATGCATTGCTGGAGAGGGTAGTGGAGTCGGCCTCATTAGGGGCATTTAAGCAGCTATTAGATAGGCATATGGATGATAGTATAAGGTAAGGATGGAGGTTAGATAGACCTTAGGATTAGGGTAAAAGTTTGGCACAACATCGTGAGCCGAAGGCCCTGTACTGTGCTGTACTGTTCTATGTTCTATGTTCTATGATTTAGTTTTCTTAGCAAGAACTGGGCTCTTCTGTCTACTTGCAGGTTAGCTTAATTTCTGTAACATTGTTTTGTATTATGAAGCAGTCAGCAGAGCTGTTCTGGGTTGAGTGGTTATCGCCGTCTTGTTGTCTAGAGCAATGAAATAGGCGAGTAAAAAGAATGTAAGGAAAGCCAGGGATATGGAAAGATCATTTGACACAAAAAAATTGTGGTTCACATAAAACTGCAGCTTTCCCAAAGCCCTGATTCCTTTGTCTCTACAATCTCAATTTACAGATTGTTCCAAACATTTGTCACTGTTTCAGTGAAAGGGGATGTTTTGGATATGAGTCAATTTGCAGTAGGAGTAGTGTAAATGCTGCAAAGGTAATATGTTAATATCTTCAATCATCTGTGATCATTGACTATTTGCAGAATTATTCACAGCTCCTGGCACAGATTTGGACTGATATTAATGATGGGAGTTGATTGCATGTAGGTAAAGTTTACAGGAATACCGACAATTGAAGAATTTAATAGAAAAGGATGAATAATAAATCATCCGGCTTTTGGAAATGCTCTAAAGCAATTGAATTTATTAATAAAAACCGAAAGAACTGCGGATGCTGTAAAACAGGAATAAAAATGGAATTAGAATTAGGTTTAGAATTAGAATTTAGAATTTATTGTCATGTGTACTTTTACAAGAAAAATACAATGAAAAGTGTTATAAGTCTCCTTACCATGGCACCTGTATTAATGACAGAAGTCGTAAGTAAATTCGTAAGTAATAATACAAAGTAAATTTAAGACAAAAGTTCATCACAGTCCATTTAGCGGCTCCTGGTTTTGGAGGAGGCTGGAATGAGACCATCAATCTATAATGAGAACACCACGCCTGAACGAAACTGACACACCTTGTTCTGAGGAAGGGTCACCAGACCCGGAACGTTAACTCTGATTTTTCTTCATAAGATGCTGCCAGACCTGCTGAGCTTTTCCAGCAACTTCTGTTTTTAAGTTTGTTAATCATTGTTGTTGAACTTGAGGTGAGAATCAGTCCAGTCCCCAATGTAACAACTGATAAACTGGATGGGGAATAAGCCGTGCCTTCAAAAGGGTGACCCTCTTTTTCACTTCACTACACCATTTCCATAGGTTTACACGGTTCACAAGAGCCAGACACATGCTTGAGGATACAGCTGGTCAGTTTCAATGCTGTGTCAGATCTGAATATGCCTTTGTTCAGACAGAACCGAATTTACAGGTTTACAAGATCAAACAAAAGCAGAATGTAAGGAGGTCAATGACTTTATTGTGGCTGTATCACCTCTGTGGTGGGACTAAAGCTAGGCAAATCCAATCTGGCTAATTCGTATCTATCACCCTATTCACAAAGTGTTGGAGAATGTCATCAATCAGCTGTCAAGCAGCATTGACTCACCAATAACTAACACACCAATGCTCTGAGTCAGTTATAACACCAATGCTCAGTTTAGGTTCTGCGGGATCACTCGGCTCCAGACTTCATTTTGAATCAAACAGGATAAAAGAGCTTGTCACATGTTGAAAATGTCATTATGTGTTTTGTCCACTTCGGGCTACCAATAACATACGTGGTGGAGGGTTAAAGGAATCCATGCTGTAACAGAACATGTAGCAGTCTGCTTCTTATATATATACATGCAATGTAAAAGTAGGCTATTCGGCCCTTCAAGCCTACCGCCCCATTCTATAAAATCATGAATGACCTATTTGTGTTTCGAATTCCACATGCCATCCATCCCCCCCTTTGATTCACTAACAAGAATCTTACCAAGTCTTTCCTATTTTTCTCAAAAACTTCACAGAGCTGAATTTTAGAGGTGAACTCCGAGTGAGTGCTCTTGACATTGATTGATTGTGGCATCAAGGACCCCTCGCAAAATTGAAGTCATGAGAGGTTTAGGGTGAAACTGTCCACTGGAGTCTTCAACCACCCAAAGGAAGGTGGCTAAAGTTGTTTCAGACCAATCATCTAAGTCATAGTCCATTGTACAGAGGTCCCTCTATCAAGATAGTGTTCTGGGTCCAACTATCTTCGGCTGCTTCATTAATGGAGTTCCTCTATCATAAGCCAGAAATTGGGATGATTTCTTTTGATTGCACAATATTCAGTGCTATTCACAACTTCTCAGATACTGAAGCATTCTTTAACTTTCTTCCGAAAGCCAGGACAGTTTTCATTTGGACAGATAAGAGCTAAATGACAAGTACCATCTGTACCACACAAGAATTAGGCAATGACCATCTCCCCTTGGCATCCAACAGCATTACCATCAATGAATCCCCACCATTAAGGTCTGAACCACTGAGAAACTGAACTGATCTAGCCATATAAATATTGTGGATTTGGGCTTGAAAGAGGTGTAAAAGGCAGCAGTGAAACAGGAAAGAAAGGCAGAATGGAAAATCTGGCAAACCAGTAAGGAATTAAATAATCATAGAGATGGACAACACGGAAACAGACCCTTTGGTCTAACCCATCCATGCTGACCAGATGTTCTACATTAATCTAGACCTATTTGCCAGCATTTGGCCCTGTCCCTCTAAACCCTTCCTATTCAAATACTCATCTGGATGCCTTTTAAATATCGTAATTGTACCAGCCTCCACCACTTCCTCTGGCTGTTCATTCCATACATGCACCACACTCTGCGTGAAACAGTTGCCCCTTAGGATCCTTTTAAATCTTTCCCCTTTCACCTTAAACCTATGGCCTCTATATTTGGACTCCTTGATTATTCACCCTATCCGTGCCCCTCGTGATTTTATAAACTTTTTTAAGGACACCCCTCAGCTTCTGATGCTCCAGGGAAAATAGCCCCAGTCTATTACTCTGATAGAATAGACAGCATCCAAAGTATGGTTAATACTTATTGATGTGTTTCAAGTCTGATCTAGATGGGCATAAATAAAATTAGTTGGAAATGTTTGTCTTGGTTTTTGACGTGCTACATGTTCAATATCGACTGAGATCGGTGAGTGGCAAAAATAGCCTCTTTATTGACCACCTGCGGTAGCACAGTTTGAGGTGGCGATGGAATCCCAAGTACAGTTTTACAGTAGCCTCTTTTATACACCGTTTTCTCATTCATTAAAATTTTAGCACTATGGTGTCACATAGTTTTATCTATTGTACACAAGTTTGCGTGACATCTGTCCTGGGTAAGCAGGAGATAGTTTACGCACATACTAAATTCTGCTTGTTACTCCTGATGGGATTAGAATGTCTGTCTGGTCTGAGATTACATAATTAAGAGGTGTTAGTCCTTTTGTCTTTAAAGTTATCAATGTTAGTAAAAATGCTAGACCTATATGATCTAAATAGGTGAGAATTAAATAAAAGTATGAAGGATATTAAACTGATCTCCCACAGTTGGGACGTGACATTACATTTACTATTGCTGGTTTTGACAGTTTCTACACATTCATTCATGCAGTTTTACAGAAGCGCTGTTTTGACAGTAAGTTTCTTAAAGGGGGTAAGTGGCCTATATAATATGTATTTAAAAAGTATAAATCCGTATGTTAGCACAAGATGGTAGTCCTAAATAAACGTTAGAAATGGCTAGTACAGTGTTATAGAAATAGGTAGTGTATATGGAAATTTCAGAGATAAAAAGCAGCAGACTGAAGGGACATGCTGGTGGAGGGAACTGTTACTAAGAAGAGAGATGGTTACTAAGGGTTAATTAATATGATAATCGTTCCATAGTTTTGAGTGAGTTGTGGAGACACAATGGTGGGGATGGCATTGTTCTGAGTAGGTTACAGTATTAACACTTATTCAGAGGTAGCCTTTGATACAGAAACGGGTCTAAGTACTGCTTGCAGCATGGGCCGATAAGAATTGAAAGATGTAGAGAGACAGTAATGGGTTGGCAGCCTAGGAAGGGATGTTTAATTTAGTTTATCTTGTAGGAGTAAAATGTACAACTATATGTGGTTTTTTTGAATGAGTGAAGAGGGGTATGGTAAACATAGAGCACTTGTGAGTGAGTTAGTAAAGAGAATCCTAATATAATATCTCACACATCTCCAACTAGATTGGAACATATCTTTCAGTCAAATTGATATCTCTAAAGGGAAATACTTCAATTGCAGGGAGTGATAATTGCTCTGGTTTTGAAATGCTGGCTACGTTAATAGCTGGTATTCATGTGAAGTAGTTGAGCTAGGATTATGCATACTACTGGTTTCTGCTGATGTTCCTGAATTGTATGCAATATTAGGGGAGGTTCTCTGTGTCCTTCCAGGAGTCCGTTTAACTATAATTGAATGTCAAGCTGGAAAATTGGTTCACTGGTGCCATCTGATGGTAAGCTCAGTCTCCATTGTAAGGAAGCCAGGAGAACAATAGTCTCTCTTTATTTTGCAAGGCAAGGCTTGGTGTGCCTCTTTTTCCCATCTTGCCCTAGCTACATTCCCTCTAACACAAGTGAGCTTGTCAAAGGTGAATAGATTCAACCCTTGACAAAGCCCCACAGATACTGGCAACATGGTTTATGTATCTGTCTCCTGGTTTGTATTCCTGTCTCTCGGTTTCCTGGTAACATTAAGAAAGAAATGTGCCAGATTAATGGTCTTAGACATCAAGTTGTAGTCTAAATGAATCAATGTTAAAGAATAATGAGTTTACATTGTTCATGTTACTGAAAAATTATTCTTAAACTCAGGATATAGAAATTAAACACAAGTCCAAAAAATCTAACAGTATGAGACATTATTCTGCTTTTTAGAAGAAAATGCTCCATATACTCCAGCAAAGACATATCAAATTTTCAAACTTGACAGATATTTGAAGAGTTTGTCTCAAAGGGCAATTCATCAAGTTAGAAACATAAGGCAGGAGAATATCCAAAATAAAGATCAACTGTGAGCATTCTTAGACTCTGCTGTATGTTTGCAACTTGGCTAATTTTCGAACCAAGCTACTCCAGAGCAACAGAGTTTCATTCACTGTTTCACTGATATTTGAACACTGACTCTTGATTAACTTCAATGAGTTCACCATTCTGTTTCTTGTTCGGTTGATTAGTTAACATTGTATCTTCAATGGAAGGAAAGCCAGTGTAAGGTGTTCTTCTTGCTGTTTGATAATAGGGTGACAATAACCATGAAAGCACCCTCCATAGAGTCCCTTCTGTATCTTAGAGGGTTCCCAGCTGTTGAGTACATCCAAGACTAAGATTGGTTATATTTTGGGCACTTTGGAAAATCAAGAGATCTAGGGATCTTGGAAGAACATGGATTTGATTCACAAGTTCAGCCATGATCTCATTTGAGTAGCAGAGTTGTCATGAGGGCTCACACAGTGGGTTTCTCTACCTACTTTCCCGTATCTTATGGTCTTCTCTATAAGGCCAGCTCACCACCACCTTAGGGCAATTAGCGATTACCGATAAACCTACCCCACAGAACAATGCCAATATACTGTGAAGAATTTTTTTTAAAAACTGTAACATACATCGATCATTCAATATGAATTTGAAAAGGAATGTTTACAGGGTAATAAAGATTCACCTTCTTACCTGTGGAAATACGTTCTCCTTAATTACTCTATCAAAGCCAATTTTTAAAAAAAACCCTGCTTAACCTTCTCTGCTGAAGATAAACTATCCTAGATGACTGAAGGCTCCTCACATGTCGACAGTCGTAAAATCTTATCATTAGGCATCTGACTTTCCAACGTGCACTAACATCAGGCAAGACTCACCATGATGAAGTGAAGTTGAAAATGACTCTTCTATTATGAACGTTCTTCAGTTCTGAAAGGAAATCCCATTGGACTCATAATACGAACTCTTTCTCTCTCCAGAGATAGTGCCAGACCTGTTGAGTTTCCAAAACTTTCTACTTGATTATGGCATTTTTTCTAGTAATGGTGTCTAACAGCAGATCTTGGGAGAAAGATGAAAATCTAATATTGTGAGGTTTATTTTCCAAATGTTTGACTCACTCCTGCCTCTGTGATCTCTCCCACCTGTCTGCTGTATATCTGAGAATCTCTGCTAGCTGTCAATTTGTGTCTACTGTACCACAGAAATCCGCATTACAAAAAAAGGCCAATTAGTTCACTTCTCTAATGTTTGTACAGTGTAAACAATCCAACATTTATCATCTTGTCTGTTAGCTTCCCAACGGACCTGTAGATTTCTCATTCCTTTCCATTCATGTTCTCAAGTTTTGCTGTTGGGCTAATTTTCATCATTCAGGTGCAAGGCATCTAAATATTTAAGAAGCTTTACACAGATTTGTTCCATTAATAGGTCAGATGCTAACAGTGCATAACCTTCTAGCAATAGTCAATTTGTATAGTTATTCACCAGCAGCAGATATGGAATTGGCTGAGTTTAGTAAGTACAGTCGTAGTGAGAGAAGAATACAAGGGCAATGAAATGTTTTATATTAATTAAAGAAAGGTTGAGCTGTAAGGGACAATATTCTCCAAAAGCTGTGGAAACAAAGCATTGGGAGCCTTCTGCAAAGATGAGTATTGGAGTAATACACCCAAACACCTCGACCACTTAATTTGATGGCTGTTAAGTTGGTATAGCACCAATAACCTATAACTAATAACAGTTTGCCTGTGTCCCAAATTATCCCCATTGCTTAGCATAGTAACAAGGGTGATAATCAAGTTTCAATCCAATTGTTAATTAATTGCTACCACCTTCCCATATGCCAACTTTGTGTTTCATAGTAACCATTGACATTTTTAAAACTGAAGGCAAAATTTTGATCTTGCCCTAATGCTAATGCAGGCCCTGAGCAGACTGACACCATTGTTAAAAATATCAAGGTCTCTAAAAGTGAACGATGGTAATTTGATGGCTACAACTAGTCAGCTAAAGCTAGGGAGCTTGCTTTCATACCTTGTACAGAGGCATTTGGTGAGTTTTAAAAGAACCATCTGACATGAGATCTACTAGTGCTTCTTTTTGGAAAACAGCAGTTTCTGCTGACCATGCCCACTTTCACAAAATCCTGCTTACCCATTGCCCATATGTTCCTATCAAGGGGATATGGTCGCACAGTGGATTTGATTCTGGACTAGTAATCCAGAGGCTGAACTAGTCGCCTGCAGACATGAGTTGGAATTGTGTCACAACGACCGAGAATTTACATAAATCTGAAGTAAAAAGCAAGTTTTGGTGGCCATGACTCGAGACCCACAGCAATGTGGTTGACTCTCAGTTGATCTCTGAGCCATTCAGTTCCACTCAGGATGGTCACCACCAAATACTCATGGGCAGTTAAGGAGGAGAAATAAATGCTGATCTTGACAACACAATATCCATGTCCCATGGATGAGAAAAGAATGTCACTCTATAATGGATCTGAAAATGCTCAGCTTCCTCTTGGGAAATGTTTATCATAGTCTGTTTCTGAATTAATATATTTTGCAAAGCAAAGTAAAACACAAGTACAAATAAAAACAAGTCATACTGGAGAAACCCAGCAGGTCTGGCAGCATCTGTGGGGAGAGAAACTCAGAGTTAATGTTCCAAGTCATATTGGACTCAATGTTACCCCTTTTCTCTCTCCCCAACGATGCTGCCAGTCCAGCCTGAGTTTCTCCAGCACAACTTTTTTTTATTTCATCTTTCCAGCATCTACAGTATGTTGCTTTTATTATAAGTATGAATAAAACCTCTGTCTTTGCAGTTCAAGATTTGAAGGTGTTAACTACAGTAGGACATAACTGTATGTACATCGTGCATTACATGCCCAGTTGCATTGATTCTGACACTGTTAAAAGGAAAATGCATTCTCATAGTTAAGCCACAGGCGATGGAGTGTGTGATTCTTATGATTTTAAAAACTTGAAGGTTACTGAAGAAATGTATTCAAGATACATGCTAACCAAGTGTTTGTTGATGTCTGATATGTTTCCATGCTGGAAACTAAGTTGATTATTGTTTCAAATAAAGTATAGAGTTATCATAGAGCAGAGTAATGGAGTCCTACAGCAGAGAAACAGAACCTTTGGTCCAACTCTTTGCCGACCAAATGTCCCAAACTAAGCTAGTCCCATTTGCCTGTGTTTGGCCCATATCCCTCTAAACCTTCCTATTCATGTACCTGTCTGAATATCTTTTAAATGTTGTAACTGTACCTGCATATACCACTTCCTGTAGCAGTTAATTCCATGTACTCATCACCCTCTGTGTGAAAAAGCTGCCCCTCAGGT
This sequence comes from Rhincodon typus, assembly GCF_021869965.1. NCBI lineage: Eukaryota > Metazoa > Chordata > Chondrichthyes > Orectolobiformes > Rhincodontidae > Rhincodon > Rhincodon typus. Next base: position 110,189,870 of record NC_063335.1, on the reverse strand, counting down.
CCCCTTTTAAATCTTTCCCCTCTCATCTTAAAATTATGCCCTTTAGTTTTAAACTCCCCTGATGAAAATTCAATGCATTAAAATTTGATCAACCAGTCTCATGAAAATACACCTTACACTAGGATTCTTAACCTACTATGAAAACAAACGTTTTTTGTTTTATAATCACCTGGAGTTGTCAATCAAACTATTCCCTTAAGAGGCACCCAATGAGCTAAGTTCAGGTTGTAAAATCAGTCATACAGCACAATTCCTACAATGACAGCCCTCAGAATTATTTCAACAGAGTGAAACAGAAAACACTGATTGTTGTTTTTAAACTCCACAGGTTTGCAAAATTCCTGCACAGCTTTGACAGTTCCAGTGAGTTTTGAAATTCCAATAGTCTTTTACAGTCCAACAAACTTGGACAGTTGTTTAACATCTTGACATTTCTTCAACAGCTTCAACAGATTGTGGATATTTTGACAGAGCTGTGCAAGAATTCAGACTCAAATATAGTGATCTCTCGTAATATTTCCCAGACCTGCCTGTCAGACAAATCCTTTGGGATTCCGTTAAATATTGACCACATATCCTAGGGGATATCCTTTCCTGGTGTACATTAGTAGTGATCCATTTAAAAAGTGGTATGATTTCCATGACTAATTTTTACTTCTGTGCTGCAGGTTAATGGTAATGTCCCTCCGAAACTGAAGAAAAGTGCCCACGAAATGATCCTGGACTTTATTCGCTCAAGGCCTCCATTAAACCCTGTGAGTGCAGCTGATATTTTTAGAATGCAGAATAGTCACAACTGACCTGCAGGACAGTGCAATATGTTTGAGTGACACCGTGGCCATGAGTGTGAACATATTGTGATTAGAAACTTACTTTGAGCTTTTTGCGTAGGTTAGCACTGCTGAGGCAGGTAGAGGAACATGACAGCGCCTCAAAATGGAGCTGCCCTTGAGAGTCTGATTAATATTTGAAAATAATAGATGACTCACGGCCATCAGTGTTCAGGAGAAACCCTTCCTTAGGAAGGGAATGGCCAAGGCTGATGCCTCTGCATTATGGCCCTGTATAAATGTATCCAAGAAAATAAAATGTTCTTTTCTTCATTAAAGAATATTAGAAGAAATTAAACATTGACAGGAGATGGTGGTATCATGGTTATGTCACTGGACTAGTTCTGAGGCTATGGTTTCGAATCCCACCAATGTAGCTAGTGAAATTTGAAATGTAAAGCTAATCTCAGCAAATTGTAACCATGACAGCTATCATTGACTGCTGTGAAACCTCATCCAGTTCCTTTAGGGAAGGAAATTGGCCATCCTTACCTAGTCTAGCCCACACGTGACTCCAGACCCACAGCCATACGGCTGACTCTCAAAATGTGCTGTGATATGGCTACTCAATCATGGGAGATTAGGCGTGTGCAACAAATGTTGGCCTTGCTAGTGACACCTATATCCTGTGGCCCTTGCATCTCCTAACTCAGTATGGGCAAAGGGGGTGATCCGGCATGGGAAGATCCCAGTAATTTCCCTTGAATGGCCCTCAACAGTTACATCGAGCCCAGCCCTGGAAAACCGTTTGAAAACTGGCACACAGCAGGAAGGCAAATTGATGATCCACTTTCAAATTTTCCTCCAATCCCTCCTCCTTAGGTACAGGAACATACTACCAGTCTCTCCACATCGTCCCTACACAACCCATTCATAATTCTAAACCAGGTCAAATCCTAAATTTATTCTTTTCTAAAGAAAGAAGTCCCAGCCTGATCCATCATTCCCGATAGCTTTTACCTCTCAATTTTGTTACCAGCCTCGTGTTTGCACTTTTGCCAGTCAGATTCGTAACTGTTGTTATTTTTTCTGGGTCATAGGCATCTGCGCGGAAACTCAAGCCACATCCACCACGTCCTCGGAGTCTTCATGAAAGAATATTAGAAGAAATCAAATCTGAGCGAAAACTACGGCCAGTATCACCCGATATGATTAGGCGTAGCAAACACGGTAAGTCTGTGGCAGTAAAATTACCGATCTACAAAAGCTGTGATTTTTGCATCATGTTTCCTTTATTTATTTGCGACGAAATATCAAAAATATGCGATGTACCAAATTCCATTTCAAAGTCAGTGCAGAACACCACAATTCCTTTTATCATTATTCATTAATTTTAATGAAAGATTAAAATAAAGAGAATCTAATGAGAATGGTTGTGGATAATGGATACAATTTGAAAGGTGCCAATTGGCTGATTATATTAAGGATGTGAATGCATTGGAGAGAGCTCAGAAGCAGTTTATGGAAATAGTTCCAGGAATGAGAGACTTCAGTCATGGGGATAGATTGAAGAAGCTGGAACTGTTCTTCTTGGAGAGAAGGCCGAGAGGAGATTTGACAGAAGTTTTCAAAATCATGAATGAGCTGGACAGAGCAGATGTGGAGAAACTGTTCCCACTCTTGCAAGGAGCAAAAGATTTAAAGTAATGTGTAAAAAAAGCAAGGGTGAACTGAAGAAATATGTGTTCACTCAGTGAATAGTTAGGGTTGGAAAGGCACTGCATGAAAATGAGGTGGAGGCAGGCTCAGTTGTGGAGTTCAAGAAGGCATTGGATGTTTATTTGAATAAAAGGATAATATGCAAAGGTATGGGAGAAGAAAGCAGGAGATTGGCACTAGGTAACAATCCTTGTTTGTAGAACCAGTAGAGGCATGCTGGCCTGAATAATCTCCTTCAACTCTGTTACACTTCTGTGATTATAAAGCTGTTTTTAAAAAGCTGCTTATGTAATGTTCTAAAGTATGATTTTTAAAACAAAATCTTAAATGCGGCTTGTGGTGAAGCTAGATTGCCTCCTAGTGCCCAATCTCAGAGCAGTATTGTCAAAGGTGGCTGAAGCCTATGCATAGCTCTTGGATCCAGGCACTGTAACCATGGGAGCTTGGGGGGCCATCAATGAAGTTGAAGCAGATTGCATTTCAGTAGCATCTTATCGCACCTACAGACTGACTCACGTGTCACCACCAGTGAATTAGTTTTACCGTGCATCCACTGTTGTCATGTTGGCAACAGCACTGGGTAAACTGCTCACAAACAGGAAGAAAATGTATGACCAGTCGGGTTGTTGCTGACATTTTATAAAAGAATTTTTGCTCACTCTTGGGATGTGAGACTCGATGCCTGGGACGGGCATTTATTGCCCATCCCTAATTGCCCTGGTGGGTGGTGATGAGCAGATGTGTGGTCAAGGTACATCCAAGGTGGAGTGGGGTAACAGTGTTTTGAACCATTGACAGTGAAGGAGTAGCATTATGAGCCCAAGGCAGGATGATTGGCAACTTTGAGGGTGATGTGTCCCATGGATCCACTGCCCCTGTGCTTCAATGATGATGAAAAGAGGAAGGCTAGATTTCAGAAGTGGGAAAACTATTGTTCTCTTTGAATTGGATCTTTATCATGCATTTAATGCAGCACACAGGGTTTCACTTTAATGACTATTCAACAAATGGTGCTTTCAGACATGCAAGCCTCCCATAGTCCAGCATTGACATATGAGTTTTGGTTACAGCCAGCAGCTCTCAGCCTCAAAATTGAGGATGCCACCAACTGAGCAAAGCCGACATGTGTAATAGCATTTCCTCATTATGTTTTAATCTTGTTCTTCAGGCATGCATCGGTATCAATGAATGTGTGTGTGTGTGTGTGTGTGTGTGTGTGTGTGTGTGTGTGTGTGTGTGTGTGTGTGTGTGTGTGCTTTACAGTAATCTCCAGGAACCTTTTAGAATGATAATAGTGAACCACTACAATTGTAAGATACACTGTTAAGGACATTTAAAGGCCCTTCATTTACCAATGATGTTTTTTTCAAATTAAAAGGCAAATATTAAGACATTAAAGAAATTAAAAATTGAATTTGATTCAAGGTATTGATTTGGTTGGCCGGCATTTTTATGGTTTACAATACAATAAGGTACCTGCTTTGTTGCCCTGCGAGACATCAATGAAATGTCTAGAGGATCCACAGGTCATTCAACCACATCAGGATCTCTGGAATACTCAGAATCCCTACAGTGTGGGAGCAGGCCATTTGCCCCATTGAGTCCACACTGCCCCTCTGAAGGGCATCTCACCCAGACCCACCCCCTGTCCTATCCCTACATGTTCCACCCTAGACACTATGGGCAATTTAACATAACCAATCCACCTGACCTGCACATCTTTGGGCTGTGTGAGGAAACTGAAGGACCCGGAGAAAACCCATACAGACACAGGGAGAATGTGCAAACTCCACACAAACAGTCACTCAAAGCTGGGATCGAGCCCAGGTCCCTGGTGCTGGGAGGCAGCAGTACTAACCACTGAGCCACCGTGCTATTTCTAAATGTGCAGTGTTGCCTTCCATTGTGCAGTTTGTGAAATGATATGCTGTGTGTTACACGGCGCTCAGAGTAGTGTCATGCCACTTAGCTGGCTAAGTAATAATTAATTAGAACTAAATCCTATTTGCATATATATGAAATACTTGTTTATCTGGACATTGAAAGTTCCTCATATAAATGCCTATGGAAAAGTTTGTAATAAATGTGTTGAAATATTACACCAATGTCATGGAATGTTTCAGGGTTATCTTTCATGCCTTTGCTGTGCATGATGCAGCTCCTGCAGTTTGGAAGTGCTCATCACATGACACTTCGTGGGGAATCCGTTGGTACCAGTGGCTGAGCTGATGGTGGCAAGTTTCGCTTGTCACAAAACCACAGAAGTGTTACAGCACAGAAGGATGCTTTCGGCCCATCATGTCTGCACAGGCTCTTCAATCAGCAGCATGTCTTAGTGTCTTTTTCTTGTCTTTTCCTCATCCCCTTGCACATTGTTTCTATTTAAAGAAATCATCCAATATCTCAATTGAACCTGCCTCCACCACATTTCCAGGCAGTGCATTCCATACCCTAACTAGTTACTGTGTGATAATTTTTTTTTTTCTGACATCACATTTGCTTCTTTTGAAATCACTTAAAATCTGTGCCCTCTGATTCTTGATCCTTTCATGGGCCGGACTGTTTCCCCCTCTCTATCTATCTGGCCCATTCAGGATTTTAAAAATTTCTATCAGGTATCCTCTTAGTCTTCTATTGTCCAAGGTGAGCATCCTAATCTCTCCAATCTAAACTCATAACTAAAGTTATTCTGGAACTATTCTTGTAAATGTCTCCTGCGCTATCTTCAATGCATTCCCATCCGTCTTACAGTGTGGCACACAGAACTATAGACTGTACTCCAAATTGAGTTCCAACTCAGTTCCAACTTTCTGAAGAAGGGTCTAGACCCGAAACGTCAGCTTTCCTGCTCCTGTGATGCTGCTTGGCCTGCTGTGTTCATCCAGCTCTACACCTTGTTATCGGAGTTCCAACTAATGTCTTTGGCAAATTCAGTCTTACCTCCTTGCTCTTGTACTCTGTGCCTCTATTAATAAAGCCACTGATGCGAAATTAATGCTCTCCCCACTTGTTCTGCCACCTTCAATGATCTGTGCACACATACACCCAGGTCCCTCTGCTCCTGCACCTCCTTTATTATTGTACCAACTACTTTCTATGTCTTTCAATGTTCTTCCTGCCAAAGAACATCACCTCACACTTCTCTGCTTTAAACTTCATCTATAACCTATTTGTCTACACCAACTTGTTTCTGTCCTCATCACAGTTTATAATGCTCCCAGGTTTCATTTCATCCACAAATGTTGAAGTTATGCCTTGCGTATCAAGATCGCAATCATTTATATATATCAAGAAAAGCAAGAATTCCAGTACCAACCCCTGTGGAACTCCATTACGAACCTTCATCTAACCTGAAAAACATTCAGTGACCATTACTTTCTGTTTCCTATCATTCAGCCAACTGTGTACCCACCTTGTTCATTTTATTCCATAAGCTGAAACTTTCCTCACAAGTCTGTGGTGTGGCGCTGTATCAAACACCTTCTGGAAGTCCATGGATACCAAATCAACAGCATTATATTCCTTTCTGATATCTCTTAAAGAAACTCCAACAAATTAGTTAAATACAATTTTCCCTTTAGAAATCCATATCCATTTCAACTTTCCTTTTCCACGTGATTACTAATCCTATCATGGATAACTATTTCTAGAAAATTCGCCACCACTGAAGTTAAACTGACTTGCCTTAAATGCTGGGCTTATCCTTGCAATCTATTTTTAACAGGGGTGTGATGTTTGCAATTTTTCACTCTTGGGGCACCTCCCCTAGATCTAGGGAAAATTGGAACTTTATGGTCAGGGTTTCTACAGTTTCACTCACTTAGTTCATTATCCTCAGATGTAACTCATCCACCCCCAGTGTCTTTCAGCTTTAAATACCAACAATCTATCCAACACCTCTTCCTCATTAGTTTGAACCCTTCTAGTTGCCTCCTCTGTCACCATGGCCTGGGTAGCATGCACTTTCTTGGTAAAGACAAGGTGCAAAGTATCCATTTGATGCCTCATCCATGCCCCCGGCCTCTCCTAACAATGTTGTGTTTCAATAAGGTCACCTCTCATTCTTCTAAATTTCAATGAGTATAGGTCCATCCTACTTGATGTCTCTTCATAAGATAGTCCCTGGTATCAGCAGGGTGAATCTTTTCTGGACTACCTCCAATCTGTACCTGTAACTCCATATACTCCGTACATTCACATACCTGCACAATACTAACCCTGATTTAGACTTCATTACTATCTCCCCAACTGCAATTTCAGGTATTAACTTGAAATTCCCTATGCTAGTGCTATCTGTCTCTGTGTATTTTGTGAACCCTGGTATTCCACTCTAATTTTCTCAGTTGCCACATCCCTGCCAAGTTAATTTAAAACCCTTCCACTTGACCAAGCTGGGCTGTCATATCTTATCGTTACTTCCCTTACATTAATTTTATTCTGCTTTGGATTATGTATTTATTATATTGGCTTTCGCCCCGTCTCTGACTTTCCTTTATTCCTGGTGTTTCACAGTTAAATCTGAGTATAGCTACTTACAATACACTTTCTAATTTACAACAATTTAAATACAGTCTTTGATAGCAATTACTTACCAACCAAAAATTTACCGAGAAGAAAGCACCTCCTCCCTAGCCCTTGATGAACCCCTCTTTCTCAGCACTTTTTACTTCTTCCAGTAAACCTTATTTAAAGCACCTCTTTCTCCCTCTGCATCCAATTCCCTTTTCTTGAAAAACTCAAAATTCACAAGAAAGAAGATCCATCTCTGGTTCTGGGTCATCCAGATAGGAAAGTTTTAATCCTCTATCAACATTGAGCTATCTTTTCTCCATTAAGACTATGACTATCTCTCTGTAAAGAGGATATTCGAATGTGATTCTCGCTATCACCGCGTTAAGGGATAGTACTGGAAGATGTCAAGCATTGATAGAATTGTACTTTATTGAGTGAATCTACAGACTGAATCCCATCATGGACTACTGTTGATTATTCATACAATTGACCATAGATTTTCTGCGGGCTTCTACCCAAGCAATTGCGAACCTCCTTAACCAATCTTAACCATCGAAAATCATGACGGAAGAACAGAAACAGGATGTGCAGTTTCAAAGAGTGAATCCAGTGTCAAAGCTAGTGTAGAAAGGTAAATAAAGTGGGGTATAGAAGTGTTATCAAGATAGGGATAAATGAGCCAGAGGACTGGCACATCACGGAGAAACAATGCCCTGGATTTTGTTTTTGTCCATCCACACACCTTCACTTACTTCACAACAGCCACTGCCTAACTAACAGGGAGCACTGCTAGTTTCACCAGAGTTTTCCAAGCAAACTCCAACCCGTCAGCGAGGAGATGGTGGAAGAAATAGGAGAGGATTGGAGTAGGATAGATTTCTGCTTACCAATGGCTTAAAGGGTTCTGGGAGTAATGTGGGTTAGAAGTGTTCAGTCAACCAGGATCATATTAAAAGGCAGAGCAGTCTCAAAGAGGATCAGAGGGCATAGTCTCAGAATGAAGGGGTGCCAATTTAAGACTGAGATGATTGAAAGTCTTTGGAACATTTTGCCAAGAGAGCTGTGGAGGAAGAGTGCTGGTGTATATTTAAGGCTGAGAGAGATGGATAGATTCTTGATCAGTTGGGGAATCAAGGGATACAGGGTAAAGGCAGGAAAATGGATGTGAGTAATATGATCCTGTTTAATGGCAGAGCAGGCTTGTGGGGCCAAAGGCAATCTTCTATTCCTATTTCTTATACCTTCTTATGGCTTATGGAATAGTATACTCCTATTCCTCACTGTTGGCCTCCACAAAGTTGTCAAAGAAAATTTTCATATTAGTGTTGAAATCTCACAATAGGTTAGTGTCAGCCTTTTTCTCTTCCAGCTTTGTAGAGATCTCTGCACTCTTTCGATTCTGACCTTCGTTGCTGCACCATTTCTGAATGTGCCTCAGAAAAGTCTCTGGAAGTCCCTCCTTAAACTTCCCCATCTTTGCATATCTCTCCACATTAAGACACTCCTTAAAACCTACTCCTCTGGACAAATCTTGAGGTCTCCTGGTGTCTCTTTATGTTGCCCCATGTCTAAGTTTGTCTGGAATGAGTTACCATGTTAAAGACACTATAGAAATGCAAATTGTTGTTGATTGAATTGAAAGAAATTTTTTTTAAATGTATGAAATTGTTGATGAAGAGAGACTGGATTGGTTAGGTCTATATTCACTGGAGTTTTGGAGAATGAGGAGTATCTCATAGGAACCTATGAAATACTAACAGAACTTGACATAGCAAATGTAGGAAGGATGTTCCTGATGAACAGGAGGTCCAGAACTAGGGGTCACAGTTTAAGAATATGGGATAGGCCATTTAGGATGTGTTGAGGAGAAGTGACTTTGACCATGAAGTAGTTAATCTGAGGAATTCTCTGCCATAGAATGCAGTTGAGGCCAAAACATTGAATGTTTTCAAGAAGCAGTTTTTATAGTTTTTAGGGCTAAAGGGGTTAAAGGGAATGGGGAGAAAACAAGAACAGGGTATGTATTGAATGGTGGAGCAGGCTTGAAGGGCTGAATGGCCTACTCCAGCTCCAATTTTCTATGTTTCTATGATCTGATGGTCTTCCAAAGTGATTCTGAGCCAATGTTGAACCTTTATTTCTGTTGTGTCGGGAAAGATATGGTCAAAGGTAGATGAACATTCCACTCGAACCCACTGACACGCATTGTCAAGGTACACGTGAAGAACATAAGAGCAACAGACTGAGTAGCAATCTACAGCAGGAAATCTACAGCAAAAATGCAGAATATGAGGAAAGGTTATGTTGTGGCTTGCTGGACGGTTACATGTTTTCACTACAAGTTGAAATACAAGCTTTATTTATTTGTGGAATGTGGGTGTCATTGCCTAGGGCAACATTTATTGCCTCATTGCCCAGAGGGGAGTCAACCACATTGCTATGGGTCTGGAATCACATCTAGGCCATTGGTAAGAACACAAGAATATTGGTGAACCAGCTGGGTCTTTCACAACAAACAACATTTTGAACACAAATGCCAAGGGATTTCATAAGAACGCTGTCAGACACTGAATTTCAGAAAATATAAGCAGCAGTAAAATTAGAAATTTCCCAACAGTTTCAGGAGCCAAATTGAGAAATAGTGTTGAAGTGACAAAGGAGGTATTAAATAGTTTGCATGTCAGCGTTCACACTAGAACTGATAAGGTTTGTGGGCTACAGACATAAATTGCTACATGGTTTTATGATGTGATTGCATTTAGAGACACAGTTTAAACAAAATCATGAATGACTTCTTAGTATTCATGGGTGGCACGGTGTCTCAGTGGTTAGTACTGCTGCCTCATAGCACCAGGGACCTGGGTTCGATTCCACCCTCTGTATGGAGTTTGCGCATTCTCCCTGTTTCTCCCACAGTCCAAAGATGTGCAAGTTAGGTAGATTGGCCATACTGACTTGGCTGTAGTGTCCAAGGTGGGTTTAAGTTAGGTGGATTAGCCATGGGAAACTCAAGAGTTACAAGGAAACAGTCAGGACATGGGTCTGGGTCGGATGCCCTCCGAAGGGGTAGACTTGTTGGGCCAATTGGCCTGTTTCTGCACTGTAGGGATTCTATGATTCCTGGTTAGGATGAGGGGAAAAAGAGGAAACAGTATTGATTGATGGCACTAATGTTACAGTTCCAAGTAGAAAAGATAGGTTAGATGACTCTACATCAGAATCTATTTGAATTAAGAAACAAAGGGAGGGCTGTTCCATTCATTGATGGGAACCTTTTTAAGGAGTTCCAAACATTGAAAAGTATATAGCTGAATAGATTTTGGGGTAAATTTTTAGAAGTTGTAACAAAATTAAGGTAGTAATATTTAAGAGATTTTAAGTTTTCATGTAAAAACATGATGCCAAGAATTAGAAAAGAGGATTTTTTTTTGCTGTGGGTTCTGAGTCAGTATGTGTTTTGTATAATATGGAAGAAAAATAATGTTAGATCTGGTTTTTTGAGATGAAGTAAGACAAGTAGAATGTGTTACAGCAGGAGAACAGCCGTACCAGCGTCTGCAACATAATTCTATTAAAAAATATCAAAAGTTATGAGGCTCAATGATGGAAGAGCCAATGTCACTGTTTTAAGAAAGAAGATAAACACACGTATATTGGGAAGAATGATTGCCGGGTATAGCAGTAACAAAAGGACAGAGAGATTTGAGGAAAGGGATTGTTCAGATAGTTCAGCATGTGTCCTTTAGTGGGAAAATGTATAGCACAGAATACCCAAAGATGTGAAAATTAAAGTAAAATGTTAAAAAGGAGGCTTTTGACAGCATTAGGAGTGAGATGCATTCAATATCCAGAAAGATCACGGTAATTTCAGTAGGGAATTGAAAAAGCAAATATGACAATGCAATGTAAGATTTTGAGAAAAGATTAGCATTATTCGCATTAGTCAACATTAAATTGAACCTTTAAACATTTTCTAAATTTGAGGTATAAGAGGTAGGTAGGGTAAAAGTTGGGCTTGTTAGGCACTCAAAAGGAAATCTTCTTGTTGAGGCTGAGGGCAGGGCTAAAGTATTTAAAAAGTACTTGTATCTGTCTCCACAATGGGTTACAGTAGAAGAGAAAAAGGAAGATACAGACAGGATAGTATTAGCTAGAGAAGGTGAACCAAAAGAGATAATCTTTTTTGGAAGTTAACATCTCACCCAGCCCAGATAGCATGCAACCTAGATTCACAGCTAGAAACATCAAAGGTCATTGGATGCAGGCATTGTGTTGGACTATTGAAGGGTTGATATGATACCCCTACTCAGAAAGGGGGAGCTGGTGGCATGGTGATGATGTAACTGCATAGCCATCCAGTGGCCCAGGCCAGTGTTCTAAGTTTGAATCATACCATGGCAGATAGTGAAATTAGAATTCAATAAAATCTGGATTAAAAAGCTAATCCAATGGCAGCCAGGTAAACAGTGTTGGTTGTTGATAGTGATGAACAAAACTCCAGATTTTGGAAAACCTAGACAGGATGGCAAAGTGGGCAGAAACAAGGCAAACAAATGTCAGTGCAGGAAGTGTGGAATATTGTTGAAAACTGCACATATTGTCAAAGCCTTTCATCTTGCACTCTTCAGCACATTTGCAAAAATACTGAGGTAAGGAGGAACAATATTCTAACTGGTATGAGAAGACAGTGCTGATTGGTTAGTAACTGGAGTCTAGTAAAGGTTTGCCATGGAGAATGCACCAGTTATGTGATGACTGACAGCTAACAGCCAAGATTTGTTTAAATTTAAACAAGGCAGGTTGACCTGGTCAAGGAATGAATGAGAGAATTATTGTCGCCTAGTCTAAGTTGAAACAGGCACAACGTATGTACATAATACTTCTCTCTGTAAAGAACCGAACCCTGTGTATTGATATATATAGCTACAAATACCCACAAATGCACAATACTGGGAGCCCAACCAGACTCAGATTGAGCAATGGGGTACAATCAGGCATGTTACTAAGCCAATATATTCTCTAAAGTCTCAAAATTTCTCATTAGTCGGCACAAAGTAAATTGATCTCAGTACTGTCGTACCAGGAGACATAATTTGGATTCAGGTCAGTAGCTGTTCTTGTAAAATGATGGCCAGAATTTTAACCGTGGAAGCTGGACCCTTGATGGCAGGAAACGGAGAGGCATCTTGCCAGTGGCAGCCAATCAATAAGCTGCTGCCGGGGATTGCTGTCCAATCACTAAGAGCTGCCAGAGGCTAATATCCAGTCCCAAAGAGGTACCAGCCCCACCATGAGCACCACCTCTTGTGGTGGCTGTTGCTATGGCAGCAGTTGCAGAGAAGAGGCACCCTAATAATTAGGGATCCTGAAAGAGAGGCAGTGAGGCCTGGGAAATGCCAGGGCCCTGGTGATTGTGGGGATTTGTTGTGCATTTAAGGAGCTTAATTGGGTTCCAAGTAGACAGCCATTCTTCTCACTTTCCTGCCACTGAGCTGACAGTGGGAAGACATCGAACAGTCTTGTCCCTGAGCCCTTCCCCTGCCATTCTGTCCGCCTGCCTGTTTCTCAGCCCATCAGCCCAAGGCTTAGCAAACTTCTGGCCTGTGCATTTGCTTATTGGGAAATTGAGTTTGGCCTCAGTTCTCAGGAAATTGGTAATTTGAATATCTGCCAGCGTTATTTACAGTTCACACTTGAAGGCTGACTGTTGGAAGCAGGTAGCGACTTGTTCCCTCTGCCTGTGAAATCATACTCCGGTAAGAGAAAACAATATCTTGCAGAGGAAGTGGAAATAATAGAGAAAAGTATCACTGTGATACAAAACAAGGGTCTGTTGTAGCATCCTTATGGATCCAGTAGTGTCACGAACCAACCCACATCATAAAGAAGCAGTAAATCTCCACGCGCCTGCATTAATTGTTTTCTTTCATTGAGATCTAACCGTGCGGATAATTGGAATAATGTTTGGTATCTTTTACTGCCCAATCTTTATTAGTTCTCTAAGAAGGTCGAAAGATTTTAATGTGAGATGAAATTCTAACAATTATTTTCTCCATTTTTTTCCCTAACCATCCAATTGTTTTTCTTACAGTAATGAGGCCACTTAGCATGTCTTGCAGTTTTGACTTGTCAGGTAAAGGCAGCTCCAGTACCTGACGTGGTGGTTTTTGTCATGTCTTGCTTTTGCTTTCGCATCTTTCACTTCATCTGCCTTTGTTTTAACCATTCTCAGTAACTTTGGTTACTTTAACGTTGCTGTTGGCTTTATAGTTTGTGCTTGGTGCCACAGCTTTGTTGCTCGTGGTTTCAATGTCTACGGTAATGGGGTGCTTTCAGCATATTGCAAGTTGAGCTTATGTCAAAAAAGAGAGTTCGGTTGGATGTGGAAGTGCTGTTTTTATTTATTTGTTCATGGGACTTGAGTGGCACAGGCAATGACAGTATTTATTGCCCACCCCTAACTGCTGTTGACAATGTGGCAGTAAGCTGCCTACCTGAACCACTGCAGTCCGTGTGGTGAGGTTACGCCACAGTGCCATCAGGCAGAGTTCAAGATATGGTGAAGGAGTCTCAATATAACCATGTGTGACTTGGGGGTGATGGGGTTTCTGTGCATCTGCTGCTGCCAATGTCCTACAAGATGGGAACTGTCAAAGAAGCCTACCATGCATGCCCCCAGAGGGGTTGGAAAGATGGAGCTGAGCACCTGTATATAGATATAGATATATATATATATATATATATATACACACACACATATATATGGCATCTGCCATTCTCCAGGGACAGCATGTAGATGAAGACTAGGAAGGGACCAAGATAAGATCTTTGGGGATTTCAGAGGCAGGAAGGAAAAGTGATTGGATTAAATTTTCTGGATTCAATTGGAAAGCAAAATGTGAAATCAGGAATCAGCCTTCCCTTTGTTTTTCGCTTAGTTTTTCTTTTCTCCCTCATGAGATGATTAAAGAAGCTTTCTGTGTAGATGAGCGAAGATCTTTCTTAGCTCCATATGTGCTGTATTCTCATGAATGACTTTAAAAGGCTGTATCCATCACACGATGTGAGTGATTGAAGTTTATCTGCTGAGCTCATCCTTTTCCTGCTTTACTGTAGAAGACAAGCTGCTAAAACACAGAATGGGAAATGTTGGGCTTGTGGCCTGAAACAGTATGTAACGTGTTTGGTTAGAGTATATGGCATTGCATGACTGTGAAAATCAAATTTGCTGACTGTTTCGAATCTCTCCTGATTTTTATTTTCAAAGGTGTGATCTAAACTCTCAGAATTTATGCAACACACAGTGTCTAGATCTACCCCATAAAATCTTTCCAAGCAAAGAGCACTGGTTAGAGGTCAGGAGTTAGAGTTTTTTTTTAATCCTGCACCCATCTACGCTCCAAAAAAATGCTCAAAAACTAGAAGTACTGAGGCTATATGTGATGCCTCTACACAAATCAAGGATGTACTCTGGACCCTATCTTGTCTGTGTGCCTCAGTGCCTTGTTGAGCTGTGCATTTACTCATTAGACCAGTGGGGATGTTAGACAGTTCTGAAGAGAGACCGCTCAGTTGGACCCTTACTGTTGAAGTAACCAGCTGTTTTTTTTTATTCTGCATGTTGCATTACAAAAAAAATGGCTTTCACAAGCACTCTTCCACTACTTCAATTATTTAAATAATTGTTCTTTCCCCTAAGTCCCCACAAGCCACCCCCCCGCCATTAAAGGAGCAAACAATGATGTTCTATACAACCTCTCTCTTGGGGTTGGCCTGTCATAATGTATTGGGATGAACTCACCTCTGACCCTTGCTCCCATCTGAGTATTGAGCGGCTCATTATTCCTGCTGACATGGAAGGAGGGTCTTTTTTGTTTAAGTTAATAAAAAACTGCAGTCAGCAGCTCTTGGTACATGGGCTGGAACATCAGTTTCAAATTCCATTATTTCACGAGGCCGCTTTTCAATTTTGTGTCTAAAGAACTGAATGTTTCAACCAAGGGAAGAACTTTGACGTTCGAATTGCAGCAGGCCATTCAGCCACTCGAGTCTGTGCCATCGATCAGTTAGATCATAGCATACCTGAGGGGTTGCCGGGAAAGTGATGGTGTACGCCTGAGCTGTGGCTATGGCAATGTCGTAGTAAGCAGGCATGCCGTTTGTGGTCGGTGTCTTTTTGAAAATTTTGCACAATAGAGAAGATTTTACAAGAGACTTCAAGCAACAGAGTTCATCTGGTGAGAAGGGTTTTGCCCTGTTTCATGATTAGAGTTGCCACATTTGCCCGGTTTGCTAAGGAAGGGAAAAAGGTTTGCAATTTGCTTATGTAGGAAACGTATTGAAGACTGTGATAGCTTTAACATAGCACCAGAATAGGAATGGTACACTTTCACTTTTAACTTTTTAGACTTTTTAGAAGACTTTTTAAAAGATGTTGTACTTTTTAGATGTTTTAAAAGAAACACACTGCCTGAAACAAAACCAGGCACGTGGCAACTCTAACTTTGACATGCAGGGGGCAGAAGGAGTATAGTGTAGGAATAGTCTCCTGCAAGATTCACTCTTCGAGTAGACTTTTTGATTCACTTTTCCCATGTTTACAGATGTGACGACCCCGGAAAGGAGCAAAAAGACTTCACCCCCTCCCGTTGCCAATGGCGCAATTATGTCTCAAATTACTGAGACTGATGCCCATACCTCACAAGTTCAAAGAAGAAAACTCCTGAAGGCACCTACGCTGGCAGAGATAGACAGCTCCGACTCTGAGGTAAGGAAAAATGTGCTCGTGAACCTAGCCTCTGTTGTTCTTCTATTCATGTGCATCTGTCCATTTGTGTGTGCGTATGCACATGTGAATGTGTATGTGTATTTTTTCCTGCAGAGAGCCTGTGTGTGTGTGTGTGTGTGTGTGTGTGTGTGTGTGAGAGACAGAGAGAGAGAGAGCACGTGTGTCGGTCAGTATTTTTTTGCCTGTAGCTACACACTGGAGAAAGAAGTCGAGGCTTTTTCTCTTGCACTCACATCAGGACTGAAATGCAGAAACCAAATTTAGAAAGTTCACATGTCTATGTTGCACATCAATCCTGATGAAAGACCAAAGCCTTGACATCATTTCTCTTTTTATTTGAAGGGTTTTAAGTTCAGTATTACCAAGCACTTAATAATAGAAATATCTCCAGAGTGAAACTACCCATATGTGTTTAAGGGGAATCTCAGTATACATACATGTGACCTTATTGAAACACAAGATTCTTAAGAGGCTTGACAGGTTAAAAAGTGAGAGAATGTTCCCTTTCATGGGAGAGCCTAGGACCAGAGGGTATAGTCTCAGAATAAAGGGATGCCAATTTAAGACTGAGATAAGGAGGAATCTCTTCTCTCAGAAGGTTGTGTGTCTTTGGAAATCCTAGCACAGACAGCTGTGGGAGCAGAGTCCTTATGTATGTTTAAGGCTGAGAAAGATACATTTTTGATCAGTTGGGGTATCAAAGGTTATGGGGAAAGTGTAGGGAAGTGGAAGTGAGGAATGTTGGATCAGCCTTGATCCTACAAAACGGTTGAGCATGGTCAAGGAGAAAGAAAGTAATGGATAAATGTGATGGTAAAGTTAGATGCAGTAGATATGGAGATGGTTCATAGAGTCATAGAGTCACACAGCATGGAAACAGACCCATTCGTCCAATTAGTCCATGCTGACCATGTTCCCAATCTAAACTAGTCCCACTCACCTGTGTTTGGCCCATTTCCCTCCAACCTTTTGTATTCATGTATTTATCCAAATATCTTTTAAATGTTGCAACTGTACCTACATCCACCACTTCCTCTGGCATTTCATTCCACATACGAACCACCCTCTGTGTAAAAACAAAAGTTGCCCCTCGGGTCCTTTTTAAATCTTTCTCCTTTCACTTTAAAAATATTGGCCCTAGTTTTCAATCCCCCCCACCCTAGGGAAGAGACTCTTGCTATTTGTGGAGAATAAAAGCCCAGCAAAGATAATTTGGGTCAAATACTTGCTTCTTTGCTGAAAATGTATGTAATTCGCTAAATACGTCAATGTCACTGTAGTATTCCTTTTTCCAGTTGATAGAGAGAATTCAAGGAAAAGCTAATGTATATTCAGAGCTGTCAGAAGCTGCAGCAACTTAATATGCAAATTCTGTGGCAACTGCTACCATTATGGGAAATTAAATTCTGTGTCACATCTGCTCAAGGTCGGAGTCATCCCAATCTCATGCATTAACTTTTTATACTTTACTAAAAGCTGGTAAACTGGTGGTCTTCGTTTAGAGTGATTGTATTTATTTTTGAACAATGTAGTTTTCCTTTTGTTCATGGGATGTGGGCATCACTGGCTAGCCAGTGTTTTTTGCCCAACCCTAATTGCCCAGAGGGTAGATAGGAGTCAGCCACATTGCTGTGGGTCTGGAGTCACATGTGGCCAGACCAGGTAAGGACACCAGATTTCCTTCCCTAGAGGACATTAGTGAACCAGTTTGGCATTTATGACAATTGACAGAATTAGGCTTAGTTTTATCCAGATTTTTATCGAATATCGAATTGAAGCTCCTGTGTGTTATTTAGGTCTTTGCCGTATTAATTAACATTCTTACTTATTCCCCACTTGGTGCTTTCTTTATTCACTCATGGGATGTGGGTGTCGCTGGCTGGGCCAGCGTTTATTGCCCATCTCTAGTTGCACTTGAGAAGGTGGTGGTGAGCTGCCTTCTTGAACCGTTGCAGTCCATGTGCTGTTAGTTGACCCACAAAGTCCTGAGGGATGGAATGCCAGGATTTTGATCCAGCGACAGTGAAGGATCAGCAATATATTTCCAAGTCAAGTGGCTTGGAGGGGAACTTGCAGGTGGTGCTCTTCCCATGTAACTGCTGCCCTTGTCTTTCTAGATGATAGAGGTCATGGGTTTGGAAGGTGATGTCTGATTTCTGCAGTGCATCTTGTAGATCATACACACTGCTGCTGGTGAGGGAATGGATGTTTGTGGATATGGTGTCTATCAAACTTTGTCCTAGATAGTGTCAGACTTCCTGAGTGTTGTTGGAACTGCACTCATCTTGGCAAGTGGCAGTAATGTCTACAACCATTGAATAAATAAAATAAATGGTACATGGACCATATGATTCCAGGAAATCAGATCAGGAATAGGATCAACAGAGTATGCTGCACCTTTCAGTGAGATCATTGTTGACCTTCTAGCATTGTTGATCTTCATTTTCCTATCTTGTGCCTTTATACTTTATCCCTTACCTGGCAGAATATTATTTAAGCATTGTGTGAATTTTAGTTAGACATGACCCAATTTAAATCAAGATGATGAGTAAAGGTACCTAACCTTCAATGTGAGAT
>NC_063335.1:110170000-110171104 GCF_021869965.1 Rhincodon typus | reverse complement strand
AGCAGAAAGGCTGACGTTTCGGGCCCGAAACGTCAGCCTTTCTGCTCCTATGATGCTGCTTAGCCTGCTGTGTTCATCCAGCTCTGCACCTTGTTGTCTCTAACCTTCAATGTGCTGTGATTATGAAAATGTACTTGTTTATCATTGACCAGAAGTTCACGTTCTCAGTTAGACCAGTCATGGTGACGATACAATGAAACTGCTTGGATTTGATGAACAGACATAATAAAATGTACAGTGCTGTTCAGGGAGAGTTTTCATAGCATTTCAATGTGCTTTTTTTAAAAAATGCCATGCCTTGTCCATGTCTTATGCTCAGATCATCTGATGTTGTGTATGCAGTGTATCTGTGACACCAATTCAGAATGTCAGTGCAGTTTTCAATCGTTCAATTGTTTGGTGTTTAATTAATGTGTGCCTATTTGTGGCCTGCTGTTCGTCAAATCTGTGGGTTCAGTTGGAGAAACATAGAGCAAACTGAAAGCCGGCAGCAGTAAGCTGTAAACATGGGAGTTTTAAAGGTCTTGTTTAGACTTGGAGATATGTAGAGATGACACTGCAGTTTCTGCGGCATAAAACATAACCGTAAAGGTCCACATTTTGTGTCTTTTCAACTAAAACATTGGCGCAGTGAGCCTTCATGTATTTTTCACCTGGTTTAAATCAGGATGGTGAGCTTACGCATGGTCAACAGATGCTGGCCATCTTGGTCTTTGGTGACCAACTCCAGGAGCTGCTGACTTTGTTGGACTTCACTTTCCCATAGGCCAGCTGTCTCCGGCCACGGGTTGTGAACCAGGTTCTATGCCAGTGGCGTATTGAAATTAGAGAGAATAGAATAGAACAGAAATTTATTGCCACGTGTACTTTTACTTGAAAAATACAGTGAAAGGTTTTATAAGTTGCCCCACTGCAGTGTCTACTTCAATGGCAGAAGTCATTCATATTACAAAAAGGTAAAATTAAGACAAACTTCATCACTGTTCACTTAATGGCTCCTGGGCTCAGGGAAAGCCGATTAAGGAATGATGGAATACCCTGAAAACACAGCCGGGAGGAGACCACCATTCCGCGACGAGACCACCATTCCGCGACGAGACCACC
>NC_063335.1:110135036-110169990 GCF_021869965.1 Rhincodon typus | reverse complement strand
GAGACCACCATTCCGCGACGAGACCACCATTCCGCGACGAGACCACCATTCCAGGACGAGACTGCCAATCCGGGAGGAGACCGCATTCCGGGCTGCTGGAATACTGGGCTGGAGGCCTCCGCCAAAGAAGACCGCCATGGCAGGCCTAGACCACTACTTTCGGATGAGACTGCCTGCCAGGCTGCTGGAAAACCTGGAAGCCGAAGGGGAAGAAGACCTCCACGTGAAGAAGAGACCTGAACGCCGGGACAAGACTGCCGCATGGGAGAGTGCCACATTGTGCTTTGACCGCCACATCTCGTTCAGGCGCCTGGGCCTAGCTGCAGGCCTGGGCCGTCAGGCCAGCCTGCGAGTCCAGGCCTGGAGGGGAGTCAGCCCAGGGCCTGCTCCCCACTCACTGGGAGATCCCAGGCTGGAATATAGGAATGTCCGGCTCGTCCTGCTGTCGCTGACGCTGCTGCTAGAGGCCTCCTCCTTCACCTGCAACCCTCCAGACAAGAAAAGAAAATGAAGAGAAAGGTGTATAAAAGACAGATAGAGAATCTTATCATGAAATTGCTCCTGACTCTGTACTGGGTCAGGTCAGCCTTGTTTTACAAAATTAGAGTAGAAATAGTTACAAACAATTTTGCATAATGCTGCCAGTCGTGGCGTGAATTGAAGGTTCTGGGTTCCAGTCTCAGTCCGCACGCTGTAATATAGAATCTGTGATGATACACTAGTGAGGTACTGAAGGAATGCTATGCTGCCAGAGGTGCTGCCTTTCAGATGTTCTGAAACCATCACGCCTCGTTTTTGATGATCTCCTCTGCAGTGCTGTTGCCCATTTTAACCCCGTGATTGTAAAATAACACTCTTTATTTATGACTAGTCAGCAGAACACCAAAGTGCCGTAATAAACGTAGTTTACAAATGTAACCTCCATTTGAATCAATTTTATTTAATTTGTTCATGGGATGTGGGTGTCACTAGCTGGGCCAGCATTTATTACCATTCCTAATTGCCCTGGAAAAGGTGGTGCTGAGCTGCCTTCTTGAACTGCTGCAGTACTTAGGAATGTAGGGCTCCCACGGTGCTGTTAAAGGGGACTTCCAGCATTTTGTCCCAATAACAGTGAACAAACAGCAATATAATTCCAAGTCAGAAATAAAAATAGAGTGCTGGAGAATCTCAGCAGATCTGTTAGTGTTTGTCAAAGGGAGAAAATGGAGCTAATGTTTTGAGTTTGATATGATTTTTTCCGGGTTAATATTCATCCCAGAATCCATACAGTGCAGCAGAGGCTATTCAGCCAATTGAGTCCACACTGACTCTCCAAAGAACATCCCACCTTAACCCAGCCCCCTACCCCATCCCTGCATTTTCCATGGCCAATCCACCAAACCTGCACCTCTGTGGGGGAAACTGGAGCACCCAGAGGAAATCCACACAGACAACGTGCAAATGCCACACAGACAGTCACCCATGGCTGGAATTGAACCCAGGTCCCTGAGGCTGTGAGGCAGTAGTGCTAACTTCTAAGCCACCATCCTACCCACTATTCCTACTTTTAGTGCTTTTTACCATCGAAGAGGCTACACCTATATCCAAACTGCCCAGCCATCTTTTGTCTTGGTAAATGGTACTCAGATGTGTATCTCCGGTATATTTCATTTGATTTCTGTAATAGATATAATTTTAACAATTAAGAAAGTAATTTGCTTCCTCTGGACCGATTTGCCACCTAGTGGCCAACTTGTGAAATAATAAACCTTGCCTTCTTCAGTTTCCTGCTCAAAAAGCAGGTTAATCCGCAGCAATACTATCTCAACGGAGGGCCAGTGGGGGCAAGGAGACAAGTCCGAATCCATCCCAGCCCATCCCAACCCAAACCCAGCTGCCCGACCAACCTTGTCTCCAAGGAACCTGAGTTGCTGCGGCTTGTGTATCCCGGAACAATTGACTGTGATAGCAAAGACTGTACTTGGCTTTCCTTTTTTCAAATCTCTCAACTCTGTAATGTCCTCTAATTCCACAAATCTTTGAGATAGCTATGCTCCAATTCTGGTCTCTGATTTTAATTATTGTGTTACCATTGGTGACTATGCCTTTAGTTCCCAAAACTCCCACCAGCTGCTGTTGGAGTCGGTTGGAAGGATTTAAAAGTTGATATTCAACCAGTTGGACATATCCTGAATGCGCCATGTCCCGGAGTGATACTTGTAACTGCCTCAGAGGTTGGGACACTGTGTCACAAGGCATCACAATAAACCTTCAGAGATGGCAAGAACTGCTGATGCTGGAGTCAGAGACAACACAGCATGGAGCTGGATGAACACAGCAGGCCAGGCAGCATCAGAGGAACAGGAAAGCTGACGTTTCGGGTCGGGACCCTTCTTCAGAAATGAGGGAGGAGGAAGGAAGCCGGGAAGTAAATAGAGAGAGGAGGGCTGGAGCTGGGGAAGGTAGGTGGGATATGATAGATGAGTGCAGGTAGGCAGTGGTGGGGATTGGTCAGTGAGGTGGGAGGAGTGGATAGGTGGAAAGAAGATGGACAGAGCTTTCTGCTGTTTTTCATTCCTGAGGAGGTACAAGTGCAACTGATTGGACAAATTGTATTTGTATAGCACCTTCAACAAAGTAAAACGGCCCAAAGCACGCCACAGGAGAATTATCGAAAAACAAAATATGACACTGAGCACAAAAAGAGATGCTAGAGAAAATGAACAGAGGTGACTGAGAGCTAGAGAGGTTTATGGAGAAAAGGAATTCCAGAGAATTAAGTTTTGGGAACTAAAGGCATAGTCACCAATGGTGGCACAATAATTAAAATCAGAGACCAGAATTGGAGCATAGCTATCTCAAAGATTTGTGGAATTAGAGGACATTACAGAGTTGAGAGATTTGAAAAAAGGATGAGACTTTAAGTTAAGGCATGACTGGGAGTGGTTGTTAGTTAGTGAGCACAGAGGTGATGGATAAACAGGATTTCCTGAAAGTTAGGACATGGGGAACAGAGGTTTAGATTCCCCCAAGATTACAAACATTTAAGAGTCACCCACATTATTGTGGGTCTGCAGTCACATGAAGGCCAGACCAGGTAAGGATGGCAGTTTCCTTCCTTACAGTGCACTATTGAGTCAGGTGGGCTTTCACGATAATTGCAGTTTCAGAGACATCATTACAGTCACAGAAATTGCTGGAGAAACTCAACAGGTCTGGCAGCATCTGTGGGTCATTGGACTCGAAATGATAACTCTATTTTTCTCTCCACGGATGCTGCCAGACCTTCTGAGTTTCTCCACTTTCTGTTTCTGTTTCAGATCTTCAGTATCTGCAGTTCTTTATTGACTCGTCAGAATTACTGACATTTGCTTTATATTCCAAATGTTATTAGTTGAATTTAAAATGTGGTGGAATTTAAACTTGCCTGATAATTGTATTTGAGTTGCTACAAATTGTTGTTTCCCAGGCACTGAAGGTTAGATTAGGAAGAAAGATTATATAAATTAGGCTAGTTTTTCCCGGAATTTAGAATGTTAGGGAGTGAATCGATGACTTTAAACTTCTAAAATTTTAAGTTCAAAACAATTTTAAATTTAGGAAAAAGCCTTTCAGGAACTGTCTTCCCCAAAAAAGTAGTAATTGCTGGCTGAATTAAAAGTGTCTAATCTGAGATTGATAGATTTATATTAGTGAAGGACTATGAAGCAACTGTAGTTACTGGAGTTAGGATACAGACTGGCCATGACTTCATTGAATACATAAGCAGTATAGAGAGGCTGAATGGCCTGTTCCTAATCCTGCATTTCCTTTCCAAATTTCCATTGCGGAGGGTAGGTGTACTTCGAGTCTGAAGAGTGTTTGTCAAGAACGATGATGAAAACTTTTGTTGTTAAATTGATGGCTTTGCTAAGAAAGCTACCAAAAGTTCCTCATGAGCAATTTGAAAAGCGGCTCGATTCAAAGTAAAATCTAAATTAATTGTTGCTACTGTATTGACATACATCTGTCACCCTTAGCCTCATTGAAGACAATCATCGTCGTCTGCAAAGGATAGTCTGTATATATATATAAAAGCAAAAATTGCTGGAAAATCTCAACAGGTCTGGCAGCATCTGTGGAGAGAAGGCAGAGTTATTGCTTCTGAGTCCAGTGACTCTTCAGAAATGTTAGTTCTGCTTTCTTTTCACAGATGCTGACAGACCTGCTGAGTTTTTTCAGCAATTTCTGTTTTTGTTTCTTCTTTTCAGCAACTGCAGTTCTTTGGGGGTTTTTTTTTTTCTGTCTGTATACAAATGTTTCATTGACAATAACAGTGCTGCGCAGTTCGTATACCAGCCAGCACATTGGTCCCGCTTGCATTTCTATATTTTGTCTCATGTTTTTTTATTGTTTCTTCAAAAGGAGGAGAAGATTAAGATGTTGAGGAGCAGTTCCAGTGGATCAACATTTAAAGTGGGAGACAGCTCCCCAGAGACTCCAAATGGCAAAAAGAGTAAGCAAGGGGGCATCTGTTTATACATACTAAGTCACAGCAGATAAATCCATATTAGTAAGGTCACATGGTTTTAATAAGCTGAACTTCCATTAATTGATTAACATGGAGCTGGCTGACCAGGAAATCCATTGGGACCTGGAATTCCGGGCTCGCTCTCAATTCCATAGAGTTTAAACTCCACAGTTTGTTTGTGATGGCCCCAATCATTTCCTCTCTGGTTGACAGATGGAGCTTCCTGTCAGGCAGGAAGCTGGTGAGTAAAGGTTGCAGAGGCAGACAGTGGTCGGGGGGTGGGGTTTGTGGGTAGCATGGGTGGCACGGTGATTAGCACTGCTGCCTCACAGCACCAGGGACCCAGGTTTGATTCCACCTTCAGGTGACTGTCTGTGTGGAGTTTGCACATTCTCCCCGTGTCTGCATAGGTTTCCTCCGGGTGCTCCAGTTTCCTCCCACAGTCCAAAGATGTGCAGGTTAGCTGGATCGACCATGTTAAATTGCCCGTAGTGTTCAGGGATGTGTAGATTAGGGGGATGGGTCTGGGTGGAATGCTCTAAGGGTTGGTGTAGGCTTGTTGGGCCGAAGGGCCTGTTTCCATACTGTAGGAATTATATGATTCACATGATCTGTCAGGTCGTGTGAATCATAGAACATTGACAGGTCAGTTGAGTGGCCTGCAAAGGCTGGGGTTTCTGAGGCCTGGGAGGGAAATTTGAGGGGCTTGTTGGTGAGGGGAATCAAATGCTGAGTCAGGGAATTGGAGTCCTGAGGATGAAGGTGGGGGCCTGCAGGTATGAGTGGCTAAATCCAGTTGGATGGTTTCCTGAAGGTTCAATGACACAGCTTACTTCCTCCAACTGCCCCATGAGGTCAAGCAGCCTTCTCCTTCATTGGCAATATTTTTATATATCCCGAGTAAATTCTTTCCTGGAGTTGCTCTCTGCCGTGTCCTGGAAATTAAACTCCAATTCTCACAGATTCCAGGGCAATCCTGAAAGGTTAGCATTCCTACCAGGAAGTAGGTGGATTGGAGTAGATTGGAGGGAGATTTTGGGGACATTGTAGTGGGGTAGGGTGAAGGCCAGTGGTGAGGGTAGACTTGGGGAGTGGGGATCCTAGGGGTGCTGGACCCTCAAGGCAAACTTAAACGCATTCGCCTCCCGTATCCAACAGATCCTGACTTTGATGAAGCAGTTGGCATTTCTGATACTTAGCAAACCCAAACTCAAGCTGAAAACTAGATGACAAGGCTTGTGACCTTGTTATAATTAACCGGTTTCCCGTTAAAACTGGGAATGGGTTTTTAGGTGTGTTTGGATCAGCAGACTGATTTCCCCCCACCACTGACCCAAATCCTACCCAAATACCTCCTAGTATTTCCACAAATTTAAGGAGAAACAAATTGAACTCAAAGACAAGTGATTAATGTGTATATGGAGGAATTGCAAAGATTTGCTTCTGATTGGCTGCAGTGGATTCTGAAAGCCCCAATTTCAGAACTGAAGTTTCTTCCTCTGACAAATCAACTTTATTTCAGAACATAAAACCTGGAGTTGCTTCATCCACTTGAGCCTGTTAATAAAACAAAGGACTTGCATTTACATAGAACATCTTGAATGTGAAAGATGCTAGGAGTACATCTCAGCTTATTAGCATTTTTAAAAGTGTACAGAATCCCTACAGTGTGGAAGCAAGCCATTCAGCCTATCACACCAACTTTCTGAAGAACATCCCCCCCCCCCCCCCATGTTATCCCTGTAACTCAGCATTTCCCATGGCTAACCCACCTAGCCCTCACATCGTAGAATACGATGGGCAATTTAGCATGGCCAATCCACTTAACATGCACCTGTTTGGACTGTGGGAGGAAACCAGAGCACCCAGAGGAAACCCATGCAGACATGGGGAGAATGTGCAAACTTCACACAGTCGCCCGAGGGTGGGATCAAACTGGGGTCCCTGGCGCTGTGAGGCAGCAGTGCTAACCACTGAGCCACCGTACTTGTTGATGTGGCATAAGTAACACAGATGCCAAGTTGTGCACAGCAAGCTTCCACGAAAAGCCTTAAGATAAATGACCATATAATCTGTCTGAGTGATTAATTGAGGGATAGATAAGGAAGTCTCGGTTTCCTGTATTTCCACTGCTCCTTAATTGTGGAAACTGTATCTAAGGAGCAGGAGCTGCGTCTGGAGATCAGATTGAGAAATTGGTACATCCCAGGTTTTATAGATTTTTGGATTTAAAGGGAATCAAACTCTTGGGTAGGATAGGGTGAGAAAGAAAAGTTGAAATCAAAGAGCAGTCAGAGATCATTGAAAGGTGGAGCAGGTTGAAGGGCTGGGTGGCCAATCCTATTCCTGTTTCATCAATTGTCTTATTGAGTTCTTGACGTTCCTGGTGCCTTCAGCCTTATTGTAAGGATTGATTAAAAAAAAAATGCTTCATTAAAGATTGCATCTCCATTTTTACACTTGGTTTTTTTTTTAATCCACAGCCCCTCCAATGTTCCTGCCCATCTCCTCAACTCCACAGCCTGAGCGAAGGAAGCAACCTCAGAGGCGACACTCCATTGAGAAGGAAACGCCAACCAATGTGCGTCAGTTTCTTCCGCCATCCCGGCAGAGTTCCAAGTCTCTGGTAAGTGTAATGTGGTGGAGAATTGTGTTACAGTGACACTTCCCTTCCTTGCGATGATTATATAGATCCCTGCAGAGCCAAAACTCTTTTAAAAAGTTTGAATTTCTAGACTGTCTAAAAGGTTCACACATCAAACTAAAAGCAACACTGAATAACCACTAACTAGTAGCCATTTTATACTTTAAACTATGGAGATGATCTCGCTGTTGGCTTTTAGCATGACTGGCAATCCTACATACGGTTAAACTTTACTCTGGCCCTTAAATAGAACCAATCCAAAGCTATTCTCTGCTCCAATGGCCTCTTCCTTTTTCCTTTTGCAGTTGGGTATCTTCCTATTCCAGGGCTGATGTTCATGACAAAGATTATCCTGCAGATTCTTCCCTTTAGTCAAAGCTGATGAATCTTGCAACCTTCTATAAATTCATTCAAACTTTGTTATTTCAATCGGAGCATGGTGAAGGATAAAGACAGAGTTTTTATTTTGTTTCACATGCAGGACTTGCCACCTCTGAAGACCCTTCTTCAGAACTGGAGAGAGAGAACGGAGCTGGGAAATAAATAGAGGGAGGAAAGGTGGGGGTGGGGGAAGGTAGGTGGATGCAGGTCGGGAGTAGTGGGGATTGGTCAGTGGGAAGGGTGGGGAGGCAGGTAGACAGGTTGTGTCAGGTCAAAGAGGCGAGAGGGAGGAGGGGTGGGATTGTGATAGGTGGATGCAGGTAACTTCCCCTCCCACTCTCTTGATGACATGTCCATCATGGGCCTCCTCCAGTGACACAATGAAGCCACCCGCAAACTGGAGGAGCAGCACCTCATATTCTGCCTCGGGAGCCTACAGCCCAATGGCCTCAACATAGAATTCACCAGTTTTAAAATCTCCACACCCCTGACCTCATCCCATGTCAAACCCTCCCTCTCATCCCCGCCTCCTTGACCTGACACAACCTATCCATCTTCCTCCCCACCTATCACCCCCAGCTTTCCAATCGCCACCACTGCCTACCTGCATCCACTTATCACCATCCCGCTTCCCCTCCCGAGCCCCACACCTCCTCCTACTCGCCTCCTTGACCTGACACAACCCCTCCATCTTCTTCCTCACTTTTACCACCAACCAGTCCCTACCTACATCCATCTATCACATCCCACCTACCTTCCCCAGCCCCACCCATCCTCTCTCTATTTATTTCCCAGCTCCCTTCCCCCTCCCCCAGTTCTGAAGAAGGGTCTTGACCTGAAATGTCAACTTTCCTGCTCCTCTGATGCTGCCTGACCTGCTGTGTTCCTCCAGCTCCACACTGGTGGCCCAGCAAGTCTGGCAGCATCTGTGGGGAGAGAAACAAAGTTAATGCTTCAAGTACAATGTGATTGTTCTTCAGAATACAGATACTGCCAGACCTGGTCAGTTTCTGAAGTTTTCGTTCTCTTGCTATTTTGGATTTCCAGCATATGCAGTATTGAATTTTAATTGTTTTAATTTAAAGTATAACCCGTCAATTAAACCTGACATTCCTAACACCTCCTGATAAAATCTAGAGACTAACGAGTGGATTTTCATGAGCCTTTGAAAATGGTGGTGGGACCCAGATGTGGAAGTTCTGCTACCATTTCCGACACATCCCATTTTTAGCAACAGGGGCAGGGAACAGGGTGTGATTCACACAAACAGGAAACCCAAACTAAACAGGGTTATTCAAACTTAGATTTGTCTGGTTCAAGGGCTCTAGCCCAGAGAGGTGTATTGAATTTTTGAAATAAATGTCAGTCGTCTTAAAGAGTTGAAAATGCCTGTTTAAGGGTCATGATCTGAAGTTTTTTTTATTGAATTACTTGCTGTTTAAAATTAGCATGAGTTTAAAAAGCACTGCACAATGTACCTTTAGTTGAAAGGTCATTTGTCATATGTTAGAAAAAATATCATCTATTTATGCAGTTCAGTAGAGTTCATTGTAGATATTTCCTAAGGGCCATCATCATGGTCTTATGAATGCTTGGCTGAATTTTAAAAACCACTATTATCTCAGGCATTTGTTATTCATTTGTGGGAATGGGCATCGCTGGCTAGGTCATCATTTATTGCCCATCCTTAATTGCCTGGAAGGCAGTTGAGAGTCAACCACATTGCTGTGTGTCTGGAGTCATATGTAGATCAGACAAGGTAAGGATAGCTGTTTCCTTCCCTAAAGGGCATTAGTAAACCAGATGGGTTTTTCCTGAAAATCGACAATGGTTTCACAGTCATCTTTAGACTCTTAATTCCAGATTATTTTTATTGAATTCAAATTCCATCATTTGCTATGGTGAAATTTGAACTCAGATCCAGCAGTTTAATTGATGGTTAAGGAGGCTATTAAAGGATTAGCTGTCTTTATTGCAGGGTCTGAACAAAAATTTGTGTTTAACATTTGAGATTTAAAAGCTTTGAAATAGTTTCATGTGAGGACCTGTTCCTGTGCTGTACTGTTCTGTGCTCTATGAGGCTTTCGATGTTGGATATTGCGTGAGTGGGTATGAGGATCCAAGGGATGAATAGGAACATCAGTTGGCCTGGAGTTATAAGTTAGAAAATAGGGAATCCAGGTAGAATCCATGTATCTGGATTCCTGAGGCTAAAAGCCCTATTCTTGCATTTAAAATTGCAGTGGCCCCTTGCTGACTCTACTGGGCAGTTTCCTACTCAATACATGCTCTTAGTTAAATTCTGTTGCAAAACAGGAGAGCATGAATGGGAGTATGCAGGCACAGCTGGTAGTAAGAAAGACAATTGGAATTTATGCAGTCATTGCTAAAGGAATTGAGTACAAAAGTAGGGAAGTGATGTTGCAACTATACAAGGTGTCAGTGAGGTCACACCTGAGTATTTATGTAGTTTTATTGGGAATTGTCCAGAGGAGGTTCACTAGATTGATTCCAGAGATGAAGGATTTGTCTTATGAGGGGACATTGAGCAGTTAAGACCTATGCTGTTTTGAATAATTAGAGGAGATCTAATTGAAGCATATAGGATACCAAGGGAGACTGACAAAGTAAACGTAGAGAGGACGTTTCTTGATGCAGAGCAATTAAGGATGAGAGATCATAGTTTTAGGACAAAGAGTAGAAGTTTTCAAATGGAAATGAGGAGAAATTACTTCTCTCAAAGAGTTGTGAATGTGAAGAATTCACTATTCCAGAGCATGGTGCATGCTGGGACACTGGAGGAGATGGATTTTTAATTAGTAACAAATTAAAGGATTATAGGAAGTGGAGTTGAAGCCGAGGTGAGATCAGCCATGATCATATTAAATGGTGGAAAAGGCTTGAGGGTTGAATTGGCTATTCCTGCTCCTAGTTCTTATGTTCGTTTTTGGAATACGTTGAGGGGAATATGAAAAGGAGGGTGATGAATGGGCACAAAGTTGGCAGATAGAACCCATTTTGCGAAGAAAGTCGAGCATTGAGAGCAAGTGCAGAAAGAAGTGAATAGAAAGGGAATGGCGGTTTTAGTTATACTCCGAAGCAAGGATCATTCTTTGTAGAGCAGTGAATGTTTAAGAAAAGATTTAATAAATGCATCTGCCTCCATTCCATCTGGACATTTCCAGACTCGTCTTACATCACGCACTTCTACTTTGCCCTCAGGTGCTGCCAGACCATTTTCTATTTCAATTTTAAATTCCCAACAACCACAGTATTTTGATTTAGTTTTACCACTTGGGTTATGTTGGGAATTGCTAGCCCTGGTGCCCCGGGTGACAGCCTCCTGCCACACCCACTGACCAAATAGTGAATATTATCAGGTTAGTGGTTGGGTGGGAATGGGGTGGAGGGAGTTAGATCTCAGAAATTCCTCGGTCTACCAGTGACAGAATCGTGGGACATTTTCCAGTCTATCCTGGTCCCCATTAGCAATGCTCCCACCTCAGTTTGGCATCTAAAGTTTGTGTTGAGCTCCTCTGAACAGTGTAGAAGACCCAACATTGAGTGTGTATGGAATGCAGAGTTTAATCACATTTGCACACAAATCCAAGAGCAGTCGGCTACTTTTCATTCAATCTAGCCAATAAGAGGAAGGATACCACGAGCAGCAGGCATCATTTATTTCATTTTACTTCAAAGACAAAATTACCACAATATGTTCATCTTCTGGTGGTGTACTTTAAAGGAACAATTTTGGTCAGCACTGAGAGTCAGATAATGCTATGGGACCTCCTAGATTCACTTAACCTGACAGAACATGTGTCGCCTTAAAATAACCTGA
This sequence comes from Rhincodon typus, assembly GCF_021869965.1. NCBI lineage: Eukaryota > Metazoa > Chordata > Chondrichthyes > Orectolobiformes > Rhincodontidae > Rhincodon > Rhincodon typus. The sequence goes on along the minus strand of NC_063335.1, from coordinate 110,158,632 downwards.
TGTGGGTCTTGAGCTTACAACACTGTGGCTTAGTGGTATGATTGCTGATGAGTGAACCAGGCCAACAGTACAAGTAGGGATAGAAGGAACTGCTGATGTTGGATTTTGTGATAACAAGGTGTGGAGCTGGATGAAAACAGCAGGGGAGGGGTCCAGACCTGAAGCATCAGCTTTCCTGCTCCTCTGATGCTGCCTGGCCTGCTGTGTTCATCCAGCTCCACACCTTGTTACAACAGTACAAGTAACTGGGAACAATCAGACACATTGCCAGTGCAAACCTGGTGCATGTTTCTGCTAATTTCAGAGATGTTCTTAAAGTCCCTATCAAAATTTCAAACCACCTGTGCTTTCTTAAATTCATTAGAAATGGTCATGACCAACCCATATTGATTTCATCCTTATTGATGCTGAAATGTACGGCTTTGGTTGGAAATAAGATTTGCGGTTTGTTTGTTTGTGGTTCCGACGGAGAATCCCCATGCAAGTTTCCATTGTAACCATCTATGTGTTGTCCAGGTGTCCAGGCTAAGCAGTTTATTACCTCGGATGTGCCACCAACTGTTTATCCCAAGCATGCAAACAGTCTCCATGCTCAATTCTTGCCCGCTGGAAGCCGCCATGTTTGGTTTGGTGGGGGCTGTGTATGTTCTGTGTGAGGGAGTCTTTACCAGCAGGTGGAAAACACCAAAGGTTTGCTGTTTCATCGTCTCTGACATACTCCTTTTAAATAACCAAACTGGATCACTGTTGCTTTTGTACCAAGAGCAATGCCAGACTGCATTACTAAGATTGCTACTATCCGCTTTGATGGTTCCACCATTTCTGATTGACACTGATTTTATTCTTTCTTTGCCGATTTAACTTTTCGGAGGGCGAGACGCTAGTGTCTAACATTAGCCATTTCTCAAATGTGTTTTGCTTGAAGTGCTGTGTGCCAAGAAACATGATCCAATTATTGAATTCTCCACCCACTCCCCCTTCATAGCCAACATCTCTGCTTGGGTTTCTCAAGTAAATTGGAATAAGGTGATGAATCCCTGACGGTCAGATTTTGTTAATATCAAAGACGATAATTGAAAGGATAAATTGGAAAGGTTTGGGTTAAATCTCCCTTTATTTTTGCATTGAATATAGTTGAGTAGAACAGAGCTGAGCTTTTTATTGCTTTAACATTAAAGTGTTGAATTGCTGAAGTGTAAATGTTTTGAGGCCTACAGCCACGTTCAGAGTTTGAAACTTGATTTCTCGCCCTCCTGTTAACAGGTAAAGAAATTAAACACTAATCAACTTGAGGAAATGATGCGTGAGCACATTGTATGATATCTTTATGGCAGTGTTTTCCCTGTGCGTGATTTGTCAATCTACAGTGTTTCTTCACAATCCTCTGCCTTTCTACGTATGGAATATTCACATTTTCAACATAATTTTTATTAAATAGAGTTTGATTGCACTGTTTTTGTTTAATGGTATGTTGGAGGAGCTTGTGTGGGTTACTGAAATGATGTATTAATTCTCTTTGCAGCACTTCTTGTGGGTTTAAAAGATCATAAATGTTTCCTCTCAGCCCAACAAGCTATCGGTAAACAACCACACACACACACACACACACACACACACACACACACACACACACACGCTACAAGCTATCAGTAAATAACCACACACGCGCACACACAGATGCACACCCACACACTCACAGACGCACACTCGCGCTTGCACTCACACAAGCACACGCACATGCACTTGCACTCGCACATAAACACACACTGTTTTTCTCTCTCTCACGCACATGCACACGCAGGCACTTGCACTTGCACTCACACTCACATGAACATACAGTTTTTCTCTTCCTCACATTCTGTCTCACACACACACACACGCACATACACACATACAGACGCACAGTCTCGCATACTGACACTTGCACTAGCACACGCATTCGCACTCGCACACTCATAAACACACTATTTTTCTCTCTCTCACACTCACACTCTCTCTCTCTCTCACTCACACACTCTCTGTCTCACTCACTCACACACAAACACACATCCGTGGCCTCACTCACATGCGCTTTGACCTTGTGAAACAGCTTGTGTTCAAGTCCCATTCTAGGCAGTTGGTGCCATACCGGGGTAGTGCTGTACCCTCTGACATGCCGTCTTTCATGGTTAAACTGAGACCCTCTCAGGTGGACATCAAAGATCCCTTGGCACTGTTTCAAAAAAGAGTAGGGAGGTTATCCCCATGCCCTGACCAATATGTAATCCTCAGGTGACACCACTTGCTGTGTTCCTATATTACAATAATAACTACAGTACAACAACTGAGAAGGCAATACAAGTTGGCCTATACAGCCATGTCCACATTCCCTTGGACAAATACAAAAATAAACACTTCATTGCCTGTAAGCATTTTGAGACATCTGATGGTTGTGAAATGGGCCATATAAATGCAAGTCTTTGAGACTTCCCACCTGAAAGGAGCCAGGCTGCTTAGGTTGTAAAAACAAAAGTAAAGTTAAAAAATACCTGAATCTAGGTTTCTCAATCTCACAGTAGCTCCCCCAGATTCCACTCTCTTCAGATTTCACATCTAAGCTAAACTGCCAGTGAAAGTTTCTGACAAAAACACACAGGACACATTTCTTTTCCCTTTCTGGCAAACTTACCAATCACTTTGAAGAAGAGTGGATAGTAATGATCTGAGTTATCTATTCAGGCACCACACAGTAATCTGTAAAATCTGTCCAGCCCTTTCAATTCTTAAAAAAAAAGGCTACGTCAAAATTATAGGTCTCAGCTGTGTTTGCTGGAGAACGGTGATGGACCAGGTTTGTCAAAGCTCCACGATTGCTCTGAGGTTTCCAGTAATTAAAGATTGATCTTGCAGACACTCCCTAAGAGCAAACCAGCAACAAAATCAATCCATTGCTTTTAAAAAAAAAAGGTTCTATTTTCATTTTGTACTTTTTTAAAAAACAATTATCAGGTGGTAAAATAGGGGCAGGGGTCTGACTGCACTGTCAGGAACCAGCCAATCAGGTAATAAGGAGCCTATTCTCTTCCTCATTGGTGCAGTAAGACCACCAATAGGAATGTCAGGGCAGGAGAACTTGACAGCAGGAGGCTAAGTGATGAACTGCTCTCCCAGGGTTCACAAGTTGGAGAGGAGGACAGGTGTTGCTCCACAGAGGATCATTCTGAGACCATTTCTGCATCTGACTGAAACAGAACAACTTCGCTTTTGTTGACTAGAAGATATGTGGAAAAGGACAGGTGATTGGCACTAGGGAGTAGAAATGGCACAGGCATCATGGGTCAAATGGCCTCTTTCTGCACTGTAACAATTCTGTGATATTCCAGACCTGATTACAGGGAAAATGTGAAGGAATTTTATTTTCAGATCACCAGGCAGGATATGATGATAAATATTGTAAACAGAGTTGGCTACAGTACTTTCCAGGGTGGGAAGGGGAGCCCCCCCGCCAATATAAATCACCCTATTTTATACAGAACTGGGCAGAGTTTTCTGCTTATTATATCTTCATTCTTACCTCTTCCCTTCACCATCCCTACCTGCCCCATCCCCTTCCATTTGCTAATTCCAAGCTCAGCAGTTATCCCCCATGAGCAATGCTGGACAGTTTTATTATGAGGTTGTCATTTTGTGAAATGAAAGGAAATTTCATTTAAGAATCAAAGTTCTCGGAAAAATTGTAAAATGCAACTAGAATATTACTGAGAAGGGAGTTGTCAAAACTTACCTACTTATACTCGTCAAGTCAGATACAGGAATGCTAAATTTCGAACGGCTGCAATAAGTTGTACTAAAAGATACTAAAGGAAACTTGGGAAGGTAGCTAACATTGTGCTTAAACTCCATATTGAACATTAGAAAAACTTTTGACATATTCAATTGTATTCTTCAAACCTTTTTAAAAATCAACTAAAGTTTCTTAACTTCTTTGCTTGCGCTTGTGTTTGTGTTTGTATATGTATTCTCCTCTGAGACAATGAGTGGTGCCCATGTATCTGTTATCCACCTTTCCTGATCTTATTTCTGAATTATTTATATTTCTGAAATTTAAATTACAAGCCAATGAAACTAACTGAATGTTAACAGGTACCTGAATGGTTGGCAGCTCATTTGGACATTTGTGTTGTTACAGGAGGAGTTCTGTTACCCTGTGGAGTGTCTGGCACTGACAGTGGAGGAAGTGATGCATATCAGACAGGTCTTAGTGAAAGCAGAACTAGAAAAGTACCAGCAGTACAAGGATGTCTACACTGCCCTGAAGAAAGGAAAGGTTTGTTTAGCCTTTTGAACAAATCCGTTTCCACCAGGTTGGCAATTAGAGTCATAGAGCTCTACAGCACAGACCCTTCAGTCCAACTCATCAATGCCAACCATATATTCTACATTAATCTAGTTCCATTTGCCAGTATTTGGCCCATATCCCTCTATACCCTTCCTATTTATATACCCATCCGGATGTCTTTTAAATGTTGTAATTGTGCCAGCATCCACCACTTCCCCTGGCAGCTCATTCCATACACGTGCCACCTGCTGCGTGAAAATGTTGCCCCAAGGGTCCCTTTTACATCTTCCCCCTCTTACCTTAAACCTATGCACTCTAGTTTTAGACTCTATCCTGGGGTAAAGACCTTGGCTATTCACCCTATCCATGCCCGTTATGATCTTATAAACTTTTATGAGGTCACCCCTCAGCCTCTCCCTATAGATCAAACCTTCCAACCCTGGCAACGTCCTTATAACTCTTTTCTGAACCCTTTTTCAAGTTTCACAACATCTTTTATTATTCTTCACAATGACTTCATGATTTTTATTTTAAACATTGTTTTTTTAAAACATGCTGCATTTATTTATTTTTATCCTGTTCCGAAGCCTTTATTTACACTGTAGGAAGTGGGGAGGGGGTTAACTAGCCCATGTGTTAGACACTGTGGCCTAGACTTTGGATTGGGCTGAAAAACTGAAGGCTTCAAAATCTAGTGTTCATTCTGATTAATTATACACCTCACACTGTTTTTAAGTTAAAAAGCTCTGTGGTTGTTTGGTGCAGCCACTTGATGTCCGTGTTGAGTCCTTTGTCTGTACAGGCCTGGAGGCCAAGGCCTGTCGCAGGCCCTGTGTTCCACTTTTGGATGTGATTGCTGGCAGCATTCCGAGTGAAGCAAGCCCCAAAATGGGCAGGAACGAATGTCTACTTTCCACAATTTGTGAAGCCGGAAGGAGAATATTAAAAATGCAGATCACTGAGGATCACTGTTAGCCTGCAGTTCCCAGCAATCGCTTGAACAGTGCCTGGCTCACTGTGTCTTGGAATGCAATTGTACTTCCATTGCCACAGCAGCACTGACCCAGTGTTTCAGAACTACTTTATAGAACTGCCTACTTCATAGGTTAAAGGTTAATGTTATTGCTATGTAAGTAGAACTTAAAATAGTATGAAACATTAGAGTTAGACTTACGGAAGCTTGTCCTTTCCCAATATTCTCCACAGTTCCTTTGTTGCCTCTTGCCACATCCAGAATTCTGATTTGGCTCTCCCTGAATGACTTGCGATTTATCCAAGGGATAGTCTGGAGATCTGTAAAATGGTGAGGGAAAGCTGCTGGGCCTGATATTACATGCCCCCATCAGCTGGAAAAATAGTCAGCCTGGCCAGCCCACCCCCTTCCCAGCCTAGCCCCAGGGTCAAAGCAGTGATACACCTGATCACCCACCATATTTAAGTAAATAATTAAGGACATTGGAGCATGTTAGAAGCTCAGAGATAGTAGGAACTGCAGATGCTGGAGAATCCGAGACAACAAGGTGCAGGGCTGGATGAACACAGCAGGCCAAGCAGCATCATAGGAGCAGAGAGGCTGACGTTTCGGGCCTAGACCCTTCATCAGAAAAGGGGGAGGGGAAGGGGGTTTTGAAATAAATAGGGAGAGAGTGGGAGGCGGATAGAAGAGGGATAGAGGAGAGGATAGGTGGAGAGGAAACAAACAGGTCGAAGAGGCGGGGATGGGGCCAGGAAAGGTGAGTGTAGGTAGGGAGTTAGGAAGGGGATAGGTCAGTCCAGGGAGGACGGACAGGTCAAGGGGGCGGGATGAGGTTGGTCGGTAGGAGATGGAGGTGCGGCTTGAGGTGGGAGGAGGGGATAGGTGGGAGGAAGAACAGGTTAGGGAGGCAGGGACGAGTTGGACTGGTTTTGGGATGCGGTGGGGGGAGGGGAGATTTTGAAACTTGTGAAATCCACATTGATACCATTGGGCTGCAGGGTTCCCAAGCGGAATATGAGTTGCTGTTCCTGCAACCTTCGGGTGGCATCGTTGTGGCACTGCAGGAGGCCCAGGATGGACATGTCGTCTGAGGAATGGGAGGGGGAGTTGAAATGGCTCGCGACCGGGAGGTGCAGTTGTTTGTTGCGAACCGAGCGTAAGTGTTCTGCAAAGCGGTCCCCGAGTCTCCGCTTGGTTTCCCCGATGTAGAGGAAGCCACACCGGGTACAGCGGATGCAGTATACCACATTGGCAGATGTGCAGGTGAACATCTGCTTGATGTGGAAAGTCTTCTTGGGGCCTGGGATGGGGGTGAGGGAGGAGGTATGGGGGCAGGTGTAGCACTTCCTGCGGTTGCAGGGAAAAGTGCCGGGTGTGGTGGAGCTGGAGGGGAGTGTGGAGCGGACAAGGGAGTCACGGAGAGAGTTGTCCCTCCGGAAAGCAGATAAGGGTGGGGAGGGAAAGATGTCTTTGGTGGTGGGGCCGGATTGCAGATGGCGGAAGTGTCGGAGGATGATGCGTTGGATCTGGAGGTTGGTGGGGTGGTACGTGAGGACGAGGGGGATTCTTTTTTGGTTCTTATTGCGTGGACGGGGTGTGAGGGATGAGGTGCGGGAGATGTGGGAGACACGGTTGAGGGCGTTCTCGACCACCAAGGGGGGCAAGTTAGGGTCCTTGAAAAACCTGGGACCTGATCAGGTGTACCCTAGATCTTTGGAAAGCTAGAGAAATGATTGCTGGCTCCCTTGCTGAGATATTTGTATCATCGATAGGCATAGGTGAGGTGCCAGAAGACTGGAGGTTGGATAATGTGGTGCCACTATTTAAGAAAGGCGAGGAGGAAAAGCCAGGGAATGATAGACCGATGAGCCTGACATCAGTGGTGGGCAAGTTGTTGGAGGGAATCCTGAAGGACAGGAATTACATGTATTTAGAAAGGCAAGAACTGATTAGGCATAGTCAACATGGCTTTGTGCATAGGAAATCATGTCTCACTAACTTGATTGAGTTTTCTGAAGAAGTAACGAAGGAGATTGATGAGAACAGAGCGGTAGACGTCATCTATATGGACTTCAGTGGCGTTTGACAAGGTTCCTCATGGTAGACTGGTTAGCAAGGTTGGATTACATTGAATACAGGGAGAACTAGCCATTTGGATACAGAACTGGCTCGAAGGTAGAAGACAGATGGTGGTGGGGGAGGGTTGCTTTTCAGACTGGAGGCCTGTGACCAGCCATGTGCCACAAGGATTGGTGCTGAGTCCACTGCTTTTTGCCATTTATATAAATGATTTGGATGTGAATATGGGAGATATTGTTAATAAGTTTGCAGCTGTCACTAAAATTGAAGGGGTAGTGGACAGCAAAGAAGGTTATCTTAGAGTACAACTGGATCTTGATCAGATGAGCCAATGGTCCAAGGCGGCGGGGGTGGGGGGGGGGGGGGGGGGGTGGGGGCAGATAGAGTTTAATTTAAATAAACGTGAGGTGCAAATCAGGGTAGGACTTATACATTTAATGGTAAGGTCCTGGGGAGTGTTGCTGAATAAAGAGACCTTGGAGTACAGGTTCATAGTTCCTTGAAAGTGGAGTTGCAGGTAGATAGGATAGTGAAGGTGGTGCTTGGTATGCTTGCCTTTATTGATCAGTGCATTGAATATAGGAGTTGGGAGGTCATGTGGTGGCTGTACAGGACATTAGTTAGGCTACTTCTGGAAAACTGCGTGCGGTTCTGGTCTCCGTGCTATAGGAAGGACATTACAAAATTTGGAAGGTTAATTAAAGATTTACAAGGATGTTGCGAGGTTGGAGGGTTTGAACTATAGGAAGATGGTGAATAGGATGGGGCTATTTTCCCTGGAACATCGGAAGCTGAGGGGTGACCTTATAGAGGTTTATAAAATCATGAGGGACATGGATAGGATAAATGCACAAGGTCTTTTCATGGGGTGAGGGAGTCCAAAACTAGAAGGCATGGGTTTAAGGTGAGAGGGAAAGTATTTAAAAGGGACCCAAGGGGCAACTTTTTCATGCAGAGGGATATGGGCCAAATGCTGGCAAATGGGACAGATTTATTTAGGATATCTGATCGGCATGGATGAGTTGGGCCGAAGGGTCTGTTCCCATGCTGCACATCTCTATGATTCTCTGACTCTGCTGAATGGTGGAGAAGGCTTGAAGGACTGAGTAGCCCACTCTTTTACTTGTTCGTATGTATGAAAAGAACATATTACTACCTTAGCCTTCATGTGCAATATTTTTTTCAGTTTATTATTCTTCTGGATTTAATGCAGAAATCAGATTATTCTGCACCTAGTCTTGTATGGGTCAAATGTACAAACCGGGATCTAGACATGAGTGATTCATACAAATTAAGATATTAGACCATAAAAACCTCTTGTTTTAGTTTTAGTAATATTAACCAATGGGTATTCAAATAAACAGAAAATATTGTACAAAATGATGCTTACGGACTTACAGCTATAACAATGCTGGGGAGGCCCCACTCGGTACTAAGCAGACGATGGCTATGCAGTCTTCCTCGAGTATCGAGATTTCTCTCCAACACATCCACTCCTACCACATTGGGATTCATGGGATTGGGGTATTTACGCATCGCAGCTTTGATAACTGTCTCCCAGGGATGGCTAAACAATATAATCATATACAACCACACGGCATATTAGCCAACACCACTATAACGGAAATGGAAGGGAAGAAGTGTGTGCAAATGGCAGTTATAAAACGGTCACCTTAGCCAAATTTACAATCAGTTTAGATATATGTATACGGCAGATACTTCAAACATTCACATGCACTGAGATATAGTAATGCATAGTGAATCACTGCACAGAATTTATTGTAAAAATATTCGATCATTTAATTCAGCAAGAAAGATAAGAATCACTTTTCTTCTATGCTGCAGACTATTCCTCATCTTCTTCATTCAGAATTCAAAGAACAGTACAGCACAGGAACAGGCCCTTCAACCCTCCGGGACAGCGCTGAAATATGCCTTCCTAAACTAAATATCTTTTGCCTCTACATGGTCCATATCCTTCTATCTCCTGCCTATTCATTTACCTGTCAAGATGCCTCTTAAATGTTGCTACTGTATCTGTCTCAACCGCCTTCTCTGGCGGCACATTCCAGGCGTTTACCATCCTCTGTGAAAAATACTTGCCTCTCACATTTCCATAAGCTTTCCCCCTTTTACCTTAAGCTTGTCTCCTAATAATTGACATTTCTACCCTGGGAAAAAGACTCTAAATATCCATTCTATCCATGCCTCTGATAATTTTGTAAACTTCTATGAGGTTGCCTTTCATCCTTCGACATTCAAATGAAAACAAAGCGAGTTTGTCCAATCCCTCCTCAGGGCTAATACACTCCAAACCTGGTAACATCCTGATAAACCTATTCTGTACACTCTCCAAATCCTCCACATTCTGGTGGTGGGGTGACCAGAACTGTATGTAATATTCCATATGTGGCCTAACTAAAGTTCTATACAGCTGTGGCATGACTTGCCAATTTTTATATCCTATGCCCCGACCAAAGAAGGGAAGCATGTTATATGCCTTCTTAACCACCTTATTCACTTGTGTTGCCACGTTCAGGGAACCCCATGGACCTGTATGCCTAGATTTCCCCCTGTACATTGATGCTACTAAGCATTCTGCCATTTACTGTACACTTGCCTCCTGCAGTAGATCTTCCAAAATGCATCACCTTGCATTTGTCCAGATTAAACTCCATCTGAAATTTTCTGCCCAAGTCTCCAACCTATCTTATCCTGCTGTATCCTCTGGCAATCCTCACTATCCACAGCTCCCTCAATCTTTGTACCGTTCACAAACTTACTAAGGCTACCTACAATCTCCTCACTATCCGCAGCTCCCCTAGCTTATGTATCATCGACAAACATAATAATCTTCTCCATTCTCCTCCAAATCATTTATAAACTACAAGAAACAGGTGTCTCAGCACTGATCCCTGTGGAACACCACTGGTCACAGATCAAGCAAATTGAATAATGGAGGTTTGGAAGCTCATCTTGCAATCAAATACAACATCAAGCTTGGGAAGGGTTGGAAGCAGTGCCAAGAGAGCAAATTTTGTGGCACAGACCAAAGACAATTATTTCTGTTCTGCCAATATTTAATTGAAGGAAATGTTTGCTCATGCAGTACTGCACGCTGAATAAGCAATTTGAAAACTTAGAGACTGTGGAGGAGTTTAGAGCTAAGTGACAAGGTAGAGATCAGTGTCACAAGGGAAACGTGACTCCAATGTTTTTGGATGTTGTTGCTAAGAAGCAGTGTGTAAATGGGAAATAGGAGGTGGTAGTGGTGTTTGATCTAAATTCATCTCTGGGGGAGTCTGCAGCCACAGTTTACGGAATGCACCTCCAAAAATGCAACTAGATACACCAACAGTCTGAATCCCCAGCCAATATAACTAGGATCACCACCACATCTGTTCCCAAATAAAAGGCTGGCTAGGCATACAGTAAACAATTAAATACCTTCCAATGGGAAATGTTACTTGTTTTTCACACAGAGACGCACACAACCCTTCACAGAAATAACAGTCCTCCAGTTCTTTCTGCAATGCAGAGTCCCAGGAGCTTATGAATCTGTAAGGCACATTTTTGCGCAAAATTTGATTTCTGGAGAACCACAAACTAAGTTGCTCAAGCAGATTTAAACACAGATTCACAAACTGTTTCATGTCAGCTTCCAGCACCAACAGCCTGATCCAATCACAGAGAATATGGGGCAGGCAGGAATGCCAAACCACAGCCTCCCCACAGCCCCAAACTAATCCTTCACTTCTGTGACAGGCCAGACTCCCAACTTCCTTCTCCCCCTCAGGCCGAACCCCAATCCCCTCCCTCCTTCAGGCCGAACCCCAATCCCCTCCCTCCTTCAGGCCAGGACCTCCAAAACACCTCCTCCCCTACGGTTGGCTTCAATCCCCTCCGCCTGAGGCTGGACCCCAAATCACTCACCCTCAGGCCTGAACACCCAACTCCCCCTTTCAACCCACGCCACATCTCATAATGACGAAGCCTCGCCTGCCCCACGCCCTCTCATGTCAAAAACCACTCTCCCTCTCTTACCAGACCCTCCCTCGGTATTCCTCAGGCTGGGCCGCCTACACACCCTCACACTGCCCCCTCAGGCCTGACCACAATCCCTCTGCCGACCTGAAGAGGTGCTCCGAGCTCCAGATCTTCATGGCACCGGAGGCCAGGCCGCACTGTGTCCGGGAAAGGAGCTGCTCCTTGCCCCCAGACCCTTCACACCAGCCCCCACAACTCCTTCAGCTCCGCCACTCAATCTCCACCTGACAGGAGCCGAACGTCTACTTCCGGGAGACCGAGGCAACACCGCCCCGCCCACTAACCGCTGCCCCGCCCAGGGATTGCGTCACCTCTCCGCCCACTACCGCATACACGCCCCCTACACGTCATCGCTCCACCCACTAACGGGGTAGCTGCCCACGGATTGCGTCACCACCCTGCTTTGCCAACCGACGCCTGCTCCACGGACGTACGCCACGCTCACTGACGGCGGCCCCGCCCACAGACGGACGTCCCGCCCACTGACGTCCGCTCCGCCCCAAATTGCGCTATCGTCCCGCCCACCAGCTCCGCCCCCCCCAACCTTCTACGGAACAAGAACAGAAATTGCTGGAGAAAGTCAGCGGGTCTTGGCAGCATCAGTGGCAAGAAAGCAGAGTTAACGTCTCGAGTCCGGTGACTCTTCATCAGTACTCCTCTTTGAACGATGCAAACACATAAACAAAGGGTCCCGACCCGAAACGTCAACTTTCCTGATCCTCGCCTGCTGTGTTCCTCCAGCTCCACACTGTGTTGTAACTACACATACCCATTTTTTAAAATACAAAAGTTTCAGCGACAACATGCAACAGCTTAAACTGGGGAGCTAATAACTATTTTCACTATAAATTTAAATGCTACGTTGTATAATGTGAAGTCAACATTAATAAAGTATATGTAGAGTTAGTCAGAGATCACAATTTGACAAGACATTTCACATACACATAAAACAAATAAAGGAATCTCCTCGCAATGGAGAAATTATACCAGATGATAAGCCCCTTCATCTCTAACCATTTGGGTTCAACTGCCCAGTAGTAGCCATGTTGCTGAGGACCAGAAATATTTAAGATGTTGTCAGACCCAATAACAAGAATACCTCAAAAACAACTTATTAAAACAAGGGTTAGTAGGAACTGCAGATGCTGGAGAATCTGAGATAGCAAGATGTAGAGAAGAAGGGTCTAGGCCCGAAACGTTAGCCTTCCTGCTCCTCTGATGCTGCTTGGCCTGCTGTGTTCATCCAGCTCTACACCTTGCTATCTCTTATTAAAACAAGGAAATGGTTTGAATTTCCCTTCAATAGGATTCTTTACATCATGCGGCAATGTTTCTCTTATCGCCTGCAATAGAAAAAAACTGGGTTTGTCTATCGTGTTGAAGAATCCAACAGACATTTAACACAACTATAATGTACAATATGACATTCCTCATAAGTGTCTAGGCTAACATTAAGCTATTAGTTTACAACAAAGGAGCATGCTTTCCGTAGGTGTCATGCTTAAAGTGATCCAAGGTAAGATGGAAGATGAGATGTTTAGATCTCAGGAAACAGCGATCATAAATAAGCATTTTTTTAACCATAAAGTGAGTCAGCCTTAACACAACAGGCAAGTTGTTTGGGCTACTGTCTACAGTCCATTTCTTCTGATGAAGGGTCCTGACCTGAAACGTTGACTTTCCTGCTCCTCTGATGCTGCCTGACCTGGTGTGTTCCTCCTGCTCCACACTCATTTCACTCTGACACCAGCATCTGCAGTTACTCTTATAAATCCTCTTTGATATTTTGACACAACAATATCTTAGCAAGTTCAAACACTCGAATGCCGACAATACAAAGTTGTTTTCTTTGTAACTTGCTGTGTTGAGATTTATCTAAGTTTTTATTTTAAAAAATACATTTGTTTAATTTCAGATGTAACTGTCTCACCTTGTATTTCATCTCTTAACGTTTACGGTGTAATGTATGTTCGTTGGTCGATCTTCTCACATGGAATTGTTGGTAGGCATTGGCCACTCGAACAGTTTCTAGTCAGTGAAGTAGGATTCTAGATCAAAAAAGAGAAAGAATAGCGAAAAAAAGTATGAAAAACAGCATAAGAAAACAGAAAGACCAAGACTGGCAAATGCGGTATAGCAAGTTGATGACAAAGTCCATGGCAGTGGTTTGATTCAATGTAAGATTGTTGAGATTTCTGATGGCGTGACTGCGCCAGCGAAGATGACGACCAGAGGCTAGCCTACGTCATGACGCAATACGCTACACCTCTATCCGGCATGTATCCAGTCAGCCGCGGGACACTTTGTTGCAGCCTCAGGGAGCGCAGGAGAAGTGACAACAACTGCAGGTTGTACATTTTAAATGTTATGAATTTTATTATTAAACGTTTAAAAAACGAAAGAAGCAACAGGGGCTCCAGTCGAAAAGTCTTGCTCCCAAGCGCACAGCGAGTAGTGATCGTGAGGTTCCTGCAAATGCAAAAATGACAGGTTACGTGGGCTTGTGATACGGGTTATCATGATCTTGAAGCGATCATTTGCTTGTCTATGAGGCTCAGAGGAGAATTTTCTGCTGTTCATTCCCTGTTTGATACATAGTATTTTGCCTCGCACAGGAGATTGCAGCCGAAGGGGAGAGGGGGTTTAGTCGCATGAGTTGTTTGCATCATGTCAAAACAGGAGCGTCTTGGCGGAACATAAACAAAGTTGCTGGAAAAGCTCAGCGGGTCTGGCAGCATCTGTGAAGGAGTCTTGGCGGACTGTGATCTTTGCCTTTTTAAACTGATGTTTTTGTACTAGTGAATTAGAAATGTACTAACCTCGATAAGTATAAGCGTGTCTCAAATGTTTCTTACCATGAATTTGCATTCACTTTATTTCAGTCTATGTTGGGATAGTGCATATGTCTGCAGGATTACGTGACATTCTCATCTCCAAAGTTTGGTTACAAAACCTACACTAGAATTCTCCTGCTCCCTTCACTTTTACTTAACTTTATCAATATAGATTGTGTGTTCCTGCAATCCCTTAGGTCAGCTTTACATATTACATTTTAATTCCGTTGGAATCTGTTAGAAATGATGCTCATTTAACGAGCCGGTGCGGTTACGATGGGCCGAACAGTATCCTGCACCATACCAGGAGAATCCTTTATGAACATGGCCATTCCACCTACCGCTGCCCACTCCACCCCATCTGTTCTGAAAATATTTAGTTTTCTCATTTGTGTTTGATATCTTTGCCTTTTTATACAACTGTATTTGTTTCTCAATACATAAAAGCCTTTCCTACCCTTTAATCCTGAACACTATTTAAATTGGTCATCAGATACAAAGACGTAAGCTATTTCATACTGTCAACAAATATTCTTTGATAAAGGATTATTAATTTTAAGGTATAGGTTTTCAGGTCAAACAGTAAAACCCAAACCTCTGGAAAAATCAGGATTAGGAACTGTGTAATTTCTGACGAAGGTTGTGCCAAATGTCTATTTTTTAAAAATTCATTCGCAGGATGAGGCATCGCTGGCTAGGCCAGCATTTATTGCCCATCCCTAATTTCCCAGAGGGTAGTTACCAGTCAACCACATTGCTGTGGGTCTGGAGTCACATGTAGGCCAGACCAGGTAAGGATGGCAGTCTCCTTCCCTAAAGGACGTTAGTGAACCAGATGGGTTTTTCCCCCGACAATGGATTCATGGTCATCATTAGACTCTAATTCCAGATATTTATTGAATTCAAATTTGAACCTAGGTCCCCAGAACATTACCTGGGTCTCTGGATTAACAGTCCAGCGACAATATCACTAGGCCATGGCCTCCTCATCTGTTACACTCTTTGTAACAGGACTAATCAGTGTACTCTGTTATTTCACAGAATTAAGTGTAATGAACAAAGAACACAATGGGGAAAAAAACCTTTTACACAACTAGTGGCTACCGTCTGGAAGACAATATCTGGGAACCTGGTAACAGGTTCAATTGTGGCATTCAAGAGGGAAACGAAATATTGGCTGAAAAGGGAGTACAAAGTTAAAGGGAGAAGAAGTTAGAGACAAAAAACAAACTGCAGATGCTGGAATCCAAGGGAGACAAACAGGAAGCTGGAATAACACAGCAAGCCAGGCAGAATCTGGAGGAAAGAGGCACTGGGTGAATTGCTGATGCAGAGAGTCGGCAGAGAGAATGGATTGAATGACCCTTTCCAATTCTGTGATACCTCTTGCATCCGATGTCTAATACAACTGTGATGTTATAAGTTCTTGTTTGAAACTATTTTTCCTGCAGTTTTCAGTGACCGTGTGGATGGATTATTTTAGGACATTTTATTTAATAAGTGCAAAACCGACCTATAAGAGCGTGTTGGTAAATCAGGCATGTGAGACCATCTTGCCCCACTTATATTATAACATACCAGCTCTCTTTGCGGACCTGTAGAATTCGAATAGCTTGAAGTGGGCAAGTTGAAAAATCCAAGCATATTTGTATTTAAATCCAGGCGGGGAGAAAAAGAAAAAAACGAATTTCAGATTGTTAGATGAGGTTGCAGCTTGTCTCACCTCTTTTGGCGATGCTAATTCCTATTGTCAATATACCAGCACGATGTGGGAGAGCAAGAATCACTCAAGCAACTCCATCATCGGGTGACACGAATATGAAATCGTAGGAATCGAGCAAATAAATAGCGAAGAAAAGACAGGTGAAGAATATAAAGAGACACACGGATGGGCACAAACAGCAGCACTGACACAGGCAGTATACAAGAAAGGACATGGCAAACTTGCCGCAGAGTTGGGGGAAAAGTTTCCCCTGAGGTTGTCGCAAACATCGACGTAACTGTGCGGGGAACACGTGACGAAAAGGGGGCGGGGATACGTCATGGCGTCACGGCACGCAGATACGCCCACAGTGATGTCTGACCCCAGACGGCCTTGGAGGGGGAGGGGTAGAGATGATGATGATGATGATGGTGGTGGTGGTGGCGGCGGCGGTAGTGGGACATCAATACGCTGCTTAGACATTGCTGAGGAGTATCCTGAACTGGACAGGGGAAAGAAAGGAGAGAGAAAAGGAAAGAGATAATCAGCAGGCGATGGCGCACCGCTATGTCGTGTTGGCCCGTTGCTGCCGGGGCTTGTATAAAAGTTTTGGCCCTCAGCGCGTCAGCCGAGCCTGGAGGCCGGTGAGTAAGCGGCAGAGCGGCGTGTTTACACAGGCAATAACCTTCACTCAGCGCAATACCACTCTGTGGTGGTACTGTTTAAAATACGTGCCTGCCTGGTACCGACAGGTTTAAAGTCGTTGACGCATGTGACGTTAATCAGTTTGTAGGGTTAGATCATAGAATCTCTGCAGCAGGCTATTCGGCCCATCGAGTCCACACCGACCCCTGTGAAGAGCAAAAACAAAGTTGCTGAAAAGCTCAGCAGGTCTGGTGGAATCTGTGAAGGAAAAAAACAGTTAACATTTCGGGTCTGGTGACTCTTCCTCAGAACTGAAGGAACTGAACCCTGTGAAGAGCATCGCACTCTGTCCCTGCATTTCCCATGCTTAATCCACCTAACCTGCACATCCCTAAACACTATGGGCAATTTAGCATAGCCTGCACATTTTTGGATTGGCCTGGAAGAAACACCACACAGGCAGTCGCCTGAGGTTCGAATTGAACCGGGGTCGATGGCGCTGAGAGGCAGCAGTGCAAGCCACTGTGCCGCCCTTATGATTCAACCAGTTCCAATAAACCAAAACCAACAAACATCAGATAATGCCTTATAGAGATTTGCAAAATGATGTAATTTAGTTTGTAGTTGTGACAGGATAATTTCCCCCAACCCTGAAATAATGGTGCAGGGCGTCTTGATCAAACTATTGGAACATATTGCAGCCTTGTAACAGATTTATAGAGTATATGTGCAAGGTAGTTGTACTGATATTTTATTTTATAAGTCACTTACTTGGGCTTGGATGGAGTGTTCTCTTATTCTGGGCTCTACACGTCAGAAAGCATGTCAAGGCATTGGATAAGATGTAGTGTGGAGAGTGTTTTGGTCACGTGGAGAGAGGAGAGCACTACATTAGTTGGAAACATAGCAGCACTCATCCCTGTGACTGAGGTTCATGTTTAATGTCCGTTCCCAGGCTTGAAGACAAAGTTAGTGCTGACACTTCAATGTAATACTGTTAGGGACTAGCTATCGCTAGGCACCGTCTATTAGATGGAATGTTAAACCAAGGTGTGCTCTGTAGACTGGTGGATGTGAAAGGTCCAAGGACCTCATTCTGAAGAAGAAAACAGCAGTTATCCCTGGTGTCCTGGCCAATATTTATCTCTCAATCAACATTGCAAAAGCAGATTATGTGCTGTCATCACATTCCTTTATATGAGAGCTTGCTGTGTGCAAAGTTGGTTTCCATGTTTCCCGCGTTCCCACAGTGACCATCCTTAATGTCTGTCAGTCTTTCGAGACTTTCACTGTTCGTGAAAAGCAAGTATTTTTTTTCACTTTTACCTCTGATTATGTCGATGCAACTTTGCTGCAGGATCCTTAGAATTCGCTCCCCAAATTAGAGATATTTCTCCAAAAGAAATAAGTCAAAAGGAAAATAAAAGATTTTTCTTAGGAATAAGTCATAAGACGTTCTCTGGGCCAAGCTTAATATATTTTAAGGTAACGTGATGTGCTTACTCTGCATCAGTGTTTGCAATTAATCAATGACAAAGCATCAGCAGGACATTTGTTGAAAAATATTTGAGTAAAAAAATTGTACCTGTGAATTTTTAAGATTGATTTTCTGTGAACTGTGCTATTTTTAGGATGTCGAGAAAGTCCACTGAACAAAAAGCATTAATTCATTGTTATATCGGAGTATGAAAATGATTCCTGCGACCAATTTCTGTTATTGTTGCAGAAGGCTGTGGATACTAAGGACAGAAATAGATATGTTCTTGATTAGTAAGGGGATCAAGGGTTTTGGCGAGAAAGCAGGAGAATGCGGTTGAGAAATATATCTGCCATAATGAAATAGTGGAGCAGACTTTAAGTTGAATGGTCTAATTCATCTCCTATATCTCATGGTCTTATAGAGAGAGTCATAGAATTGTACAGCACAGAAACAGACCCTTCAGTCCAACTCGTCCATGCTGACTAAATATCCTAAATTAATCTGGTCCCATTTGCCTGCATTTCACCCATATCCCTCTCAATCCTTCCTGTTTGTGTGCCCATCCCCAGTACTTCTTAAATGTTGTAATTGTACCAGCCTCCACCACTTTGTCTGGCAGCTCATTCCAGACACGCACCACCCACTACACGAAAAAGTTGCCCCTTAGGTCCCTTTTAAATCTTTCCCCTCTCGCCTTAAACCTATGCTCTCTAGTCATAGAGTCATTCGTATGGAAATAGAGTTTTGGTCTAACCAGTCCATGCCGAACGTAATTCCAGACTAAACCAGTCCCACCTATTTGCTCCTGGCCCATATCCCGCCAAACCTTTCATATTCATGTTTCTATCCGAATGTCTTATAAATGTTGTAATTGTACCTGCATCCACCCCTTCCCCAGGAAGTTCATTCCACACACAAACCATCCTCTGTGTAAGAAATTTGCCGTCATGTCTTTTTTAAATCTCTCTCCTCTCTCCTTAAACATCTGTCCCCCAGTTTTGAAATCCCCCGTTGTAGGGAAAAGACAACTACCATTAACTCTATCTATTACCCTCCTTATATTATAAATTTCTATTGGGTCGCCTCTCAACCTCCTACGTTCCAGTGGAAAAAGTCACAGCCTGTCCAGCCTTTCTTTATAACTCAAATCTTTCATACCTGGCAACATCCTGATAAATCATTTCTGAACCCTCTCCAGCTTGGGAAAAAGATCTTGACTATTCACTCAATTCATGGTCAGAAATCACATGACACCAGGTTATAAATCAACAAGTTTATTTGATTCAGAGATAGTAGGAACTGCAGATGCTGAAGAATCTGAGACAACAAGGTGCAGGGCTGGATGAACACAGCAGGCCAAGCAGCATCATAGGAGCAGATTATTTGATTGTTGGACTGTAACCTGGTGTTGTATGATTTCTGACCTTATCCACCCCAGTCCAACACCGGCACCTCCACATCACTCTATTCATATCCTTCACAATTTTATAATCCTCTATAAGGTCACCCCTCAGCCTCTGACACTCTAGGGAAAATAGACCCAGACTACGCAGCCTCTATAGCTCAAACCCTCCAACCCTGGCAACATCCTTGTAAATCTTTTCTGCACCCTTTTGAAGTTTCACAACATTTTTCCTATAGCAGGGAGATCAGATGCTAACGTAAAAAGCAAGTAGCTTAGATTTATCAATCTAGCTTACAGTTCTTCATTACAGTATTACTTGGAATTGCTAAAATAGGCCACTACTATTGGCTGGTCCAACTTGCCTTGCACTATGTCCATTTAATGTAAAACATTTGTGAGGAGTTCAAGATTTTTAAGATGCACCTTCCTCTACTAATAAGTGTATATGATTAATGCATTGGACCTCATGTTAAAGTGCCATCCTAGAAGGTGTGAGTAAGATGATATGATAAATAGTATATTCTCAGCATTCTCTGTTGCATTGTGTGATTTCTTGCAGTTTTTAGGTTGTACACACTATTGTGTGGGCTTGGATAAGAGCAGCCTACTAGCAGATGTTCTAGGTATCTATGGACGACTCTGCTCACGACCACCAAAAGGTGAGTAATCTTGAAAGTGTCATAAATTTGTAATCGTTATTGTCATATTTAGTCTGTTTACCTTCAAGCCTCCATTTAATTCTAATTTTTTCTATTTTTCAAATTATTTATAAACTTATATTGGAGTTAAAACACAGGTTTGGATTTGCATTTTTGGGCCGACTTAATGGATTTTAGCTGTCAATTATGGACAGTCAGGCATTTTTCAACATCGTGGGACAAGTTACCTTGTAGACTCCTGACAGACAGTTTCCAATAATTAGTTTCAGAACTGACAGTAAGGATCAGGATGCTTGCCCACCACCTGGGGATATTGTAATGATGTCCAAAAAAGGGACAAAAAAAAAATCTAAATCTGCGTGCATGTAGTGAATGTCAAGATATGCAATCCAAGTACTGATGATAGACAGTTGCTTGTTTGTCGATTACCCCAGTCTAGAAGGAGCAGCTCCTGAAGCATGCTGTGTAGACTTCAATCTTGGAAATTTGTATAACAGGCTCCATTTGCACATAGCCTGATTTAAGGGGAGGCAATGGCTTGGTGGTATTATCGCTGCACTGTTAATCCAGAAACCCGTGTACTGTTCTGGAGACCAGGGTTTGAATCCCGCCACAGCAGCTGGTGGAATTTGAATTCAATAAATATCTGGAATTACGAATCTAATGATGACCATGAATCCATTGCTGATTGTTGGAAAAACCTATCTGGTTTGCTGATGTCCTTTAAGGAAGGAAACTGCCATCCTTACCCAGTCTGGCCTACATGTGACTCCAGACCCACAACAATGTGATTGACTCTTAACAACTAAGGGTGGACAATAAATGCTAGCCTAGCCTCTTCCCATGAATGAAAAAAGAAGAGTTGCTTTGTAAAGCAGACAGACTGCACTGGATGGTAAACTGGAAATTTCAATTTCTGCCATCTCACAAGATATTTAGAGGAGCTACTGAGACTGGCAAAAGGTGGCAAGTAGTATTCCATAGAGACCAATACTGGAATCGTTGCCATTAACCATTTAGAACCAGATCCATTGCAGGCAGTCACCATTTCATCACATTGCAGTGACATGATGTTAACCTGTGTCTATGTGGTGGCATTAAAAATAAACACAGCCTCTTAACATATTAAAAGCAAGTTGTTGTATTATCTTTGTTATGCATTGTCTTTTTTTCATAATGCTATGGAAATATGTGTTGGTAATAGCTAAATTGGAAAATTAAACTAATTTTACAAGCAGAAATCAAAGTTAGTGCTCGCTGGATAGTTAAGGCTGGCAGATGAGAACATTACCATTTAGATCACCTGCCAATCTGACAAGTGTGTATATATAATTTTCCCTAGAATTCTATACCAACAGCACTGTGGTTATACCTTTACCACATGGGTTTCAGCAGATCGCAAGGGGTGAGTGATTAATGCTCACACCCCTTGAATCATTTTTACAAAAGCATGCTGAAAAGTTGCTTAAATATAAAATGGTTGACTGTAAAATTTGCTAATGTTTCAAACATTTTAAGTTCATTTTGAGTAAAACACTTTGTATTGAGAAACATAATATTAACAGCCAGTGTATTCACTGTGGAATTACTAACCTTTATTTTTAAAATGGTAAAAGTTCTTAAAAGTGTTGGGGCTAAGTTTCATTGCTGGCATAATTCTACACCTTTAATAACTCCAAATCTGTTATTTTTTATTTCAGTTGAAGGTATTCTAATGATTCTTAGACCACTATTCAGATAAATGATCTGGTTTTGAGATAAGTGGCATTTGGGTTGAGTTGCCCAGTAAACCAGAACAAGATTAAGGGATAATTCACCTTGGGCAATGTTACAGGTTATCCTCCACAGCACCAGCATGTAAATATTAGTACTCTATGCATTCCCATAGGAATTCCACTAAGGTTATTCTGAATGAAACTGTATCCCAACACAAGGCTGAGTCAAACTTAAAAATGTCTTGAGAAATTCAGCAGGTCTGGCAGTATTTGTGGAGAGAGAAAAGTAGTGTAAAAAGGTTTGAGTTCAGTGTGACGTTTTTCAGAACTGAATCACATGTTCCTGTAGTTCTTAAGCTAACTTTTATATGAACATTTTCAAACATAGAGTTTTTTTTTCAGGTTTTGAAAAATATTTTCCAAACAAAAAGTCCAGAAGCACAAGTGAATCATCTAATGGATCATCCAGTGAGGCACAAGGTAGTTTATTAAAATATACGATTTGCACAATTTAGAATTTTTATTTAAGTTAAAATGATTACATGGAAAGAGTGGCTTCCTATAGGAAATAGCCCTTGTAAGCAACCATATCCATTACATAATTTGCATTATGTAATGCACACATTAATTCTGTAAGTCTTTCTGACTAGCTAAATGAAATGAGTTTTTTCATCATTAGAATTGCACATTTACAAGGTCTGCAAACCCATCTAACTAAAAATGGAGTCTGGACAGTTTTTCGTTGACAGTAATTTATTGCATATTCCACAGAAGCAAAATCGACAAATTCTCAACGTTCAGGGAGCAGTGGTGCAGGTGGTGGAAGTGGAGGAAAGAAAGGAGGCAGAAAGGATGAGTCTACCTGGTGGGCCAGATTACAGAAGGTAACTTTTTTTTAAAAAATATATATTAATTCAAGGATATTGTTACACTGGTTGGGCCAGTCTTTACTGCCCATCCTATCACCCTTTGAGAAGATGGTGGTGAGCTGTCACCTTGAGTCCATTTGAGGTAGCTACATCCACAATAGTGAGGAAGCTGTAGGATTTTCACCCAGCCATCCTGGCTGTTCAAGACCATAGATCATGGGTTTGAAAGATGTTGTTTAAGGAACTTTGGTGAACTTCTGCAGTGCAACTTGTAGGTGGTACACCCTGTTGTTGCTGTGTCGGTGATGGAGGAGTGAATTTTTCAACATGTGATGCCAGTCAAGCAGCTGCTTATCTTGGATGGTGTCATGCTTTTTGAATGTTGAAATGGCTCTATTGTCTAATAGAATGAGAATAGTACAGTAGTGAAAAATCATCTTTGTTTGAAGCATTGGGATATAGATACAACTTTGGGAAGAAGAAATAGCAAAAGAAAGAAGTCTCGGAATAATTTGTAGGTCCATCAACAGTAACTACATGGTAGGACCGAGAATAAATTAGTAAATAGTGGGGGCTTGTAACAAATGTTCAGTGATAACGATGGGCAATTTTAATTTTCATGTAGACTGGATGAATCAAATTGACAACGGTGGTCGGAAAGATGAGTTCATGGAATGTCTCCAGAACCTTTTCTAAGAACAATATATTCTTGAACCAGGTTAGAGACAAAAATTGCAGATGCTGGAATCCAAGGTAGACGTACAGGAGGCTGGAAGAACACAGCAGGTCAGGCAGCATCTGGAGGAAAGGAGCGGTCAACGTTTCGGGTATTACCCTTCTTCAGGACTGGATGTGTGGGTAGGGGGA
>NC_063335.1:110037920-110090036 GCF_021869965.1 Rhincodon typus | reverse complement strand
CAGGGCTGTTCATTTCCCTTCTGCCTTCAGGACAATGAGGAGAATAATGAGGTTTTATCAGCCACATGTATCAGAATTAATAAGTGAGATTATGGGGAAATGCCCCTGCCAATAAAACCATCTTTGAGCTTATTTTCAGGGCACCAACAGGTCCCAGTGCTGAACAGCCCCTGCCACATAAATACAATGTGGCTGCTGACGTCCCTCTTTAACACAAGTCTTTCAATCTTTTACAGATTTCCGTCAGTGTCCAAACCTTCAGAGAAACCAGCCGATAGCCTAGAGTTTCCCAAAGAGTTGATGGAGGACTGGAGCACGATGGAAGTTTGTGTTGACTGTAAGAAATTCATTTCTGAAATCATAAGTTCCAGTCGGCGAAGTCTGGTCCTGGCAAACAAGCGGGCCAGGTTAAAACGGAAAACTCAGTCCTTTTATATGTCCTCGGAAAGTGCATCGGAATTTCGACTAGCAGCACCCAAGGAACGAACTATCAAAGAGGTTTAGACTTGTGCCTTTTTATTTTCTTCCTGAAGCTGCTTCTTTCTTTGAAGAGGCATTTCAGAACAAAATAACTGGAAATTGATCCACAAACACACTGGAACATGGACTGACTATGCTAAAATTCACAATTATCTAGCTTTCATGTATTAATAAAAGTCAGGGTTCATTTGTATGGTCATATCTTTGTCTTATCAAACATTGAATAATGTAACAAAATAGAAATTGCTGGAAAAGCTCAGCAGGTCTGGCAGCAGCTGTGGAGAGAAATCAAAGTTAGTTTTTCGGGTTGAGTGAATTAATTCATTAATTCTGATTTCTCTGCGAGTGACCCTTCACTCGACCCGAATCGTTAATTCTCTGCTTTCTCTTCACAGATGCTGCCAGACCTGCTGAGCTTTTCTAGCAATTTCTGTTTTTGTTTCTGATTTACAGCAGCTGGAGTTCTTTCAGTTTTTATGAAATAGTGTAAGTTACCTGTATATAATTGTAATATATTTTATTAACAGGAGGGTTTGGACCCCACTGACATTGGGAGTGGACATTTAAATCCACTTGCAGCCAGTGAAAAATTGATAACTTGTATAATATTTAATCTGTGCAGTATATGTACATTGAATATGCTACAGAAGATGTTAGTTTAAACTTGAACATCTTCTAAGGTAGTGATCTTATTTGATGGAGTCATTTTTTTTAACTTAAACTTTGTGTCAACAGTTTATAGGTGAGGGAGAAAGCTGTTAAGGGCAATGTGAGCTCACTTTTTTATCATTTAAAAACAAAGGTGCATTTATTTTTAAACTGGATGCTGATGGATATACGACAAGGACCCCTCTCTGTTTTCAGCAACAGAAAATTGTCAGTATTTGTCAAAACTGACATCAGACCTGTATTGAACACTTCATTGCCAGCTTACATAGGACAGTTTTTGCACTTATGTGAAGTACTCGATTCATGCTCTCTTTTGAAACTTCTTCAAACTAATGGCTTTCTCCATGGCAGTAGATCTTAAGATCACAAGAAGCAGGGATAGGAGGCCATTCAGCCCATTGAGCCTGCTTTGCCATTTAATAAGACCATGTGATCTGATTGTGGTCTTAACTTTTCCTGAAGTAGCTTTGTGACCAGTCACCCACTGAGCTGATCAGCCCAGCTTACTGCAATAAATTCATTGCTAATCCAACATGTTGCCTTTCAGTCTTGGCTTACTGGTGATTAGCCTGAATACTTAAGGAATGAATTGCCATAATTTCCCATTCTTTTACTCCACTCCACAGTACTGCAATATATAGTTTCAACGTTATTACTGTAGAGCTGATGTGAACAAGACATGCCATTCAGTTCACGTACTACTGAGTTTCCCTGTATGTTCAATGTAAATGCAATGACTGTTCATGCATCAATTAAAAAGAATTTAATCTATATAATGAATGTTGTCTTTCATTATCAATGGGAAGAGCCAGTGCTCACTGTACAGGTACATTAGGAAGGGAGTTCAGGATCTTGACCCAGGAATGGCGATGTGTTTCCAAGTCAGGATGATGAGCAGGGAAGCTTGCAGATGGTGGTGTTCCCATTTGTCTGCTGCTCTTGTCCTTCTAGATGGTAAAGGTTACCGATTTGGAAGGTGCTGTCACAGGAATCTTGATGAGTTACTATAGCGCATCTTGTAGGTGGTGCAAAGCTATTGCTACTGAACGTTAGCAGTGGTGAGAGTGACCAGTTTACACTGCCACCTACAAATAATGAGTGAAAATAAT
Source organism: Rhincodon typus (assembly GCF_021869965.1). Classification (NCBI taxonomy): domain Eukaryota; kingdom Metazoa; phylum Chordata; class Chondrichthyes; order Orectolobiformes; family Rhincodontidae; genus Rhincodon; species Rhincodon typus. The sequence goes on along the minus strand of NC_063335.1, from coordinate 110,087,778 downwards.
GACTATTTAAGGAGATCAACGTATGTGGTGCTGGAAGTCAGTTGAAATAAAGTGACAGCTTTACTGAAATAATGTGACAGTAGGATGCCCATAACTTTTGAGACCATGTATAAAATGATTCATATTTTATTCACACAAAACACTTTTATTTTCCACATTGGCAGTCTTGATCATACTTAAGCTAATACATGGAAATAAATTTATTGTTACCATTCACGGGTAAGATAGCTTATAAACTCTACCCATTGATAGAGGAGTGATTGATATACATTTATATTTATGTACAGTAGTGTGGAGCTGAGTGCTAGTGAGTGACTAACCAGTGGTCTGGTGCAGAGCCAGGTACTGGTTTGAATGAGGCTATTTGACTGTTTGGGGTTCTGCCAAAGGTTCAAAGGGCAATTCAGATAGTTCCACTTGTCCATTTCATCCTCCTATTTCTGCAACTTTTCTCCTTTGGGTATTTATCGAATTGTCTTAAGGCTGCTTTTGATCTGTTTCCACCACCCTATCAGGTCATGCAAGCCAAATCCAAACCACTTGCTGTATAAAAAAAAAGCCCTTTTTTTCCCATTTACCTTCTGGTTATTTTGTCAAATAACTTAAATCTGTATCTTCTGGTTAATGAATCTTCAGCATTGAAAACCATTTTTCCCTCTTTAAATCGTGATGAGCCTAAAGCCCCATTAGCTTTGTCTGCTCTGAAGAGAACAACCTAACTTCTCCAGCCCTATCCACATATCTAAAATCCTTTATTCCAGTAGAACTTTTCGATAGCCTCCCATCCTTCGAAAAGCATGGTTCCACATAAGATGTTAAAATATGTGCTTGACCAAAATAAGTGGTACAGCTGGATTCCAACAAAATGAAAAACATGTCCTTTGTATTGTAGGGTAATGTATGTTTTTTTTAACATTTGAAATTTCATATGTGGGGAGCTGTTGATTTCACTTCCTACTGACCTTTTTAACCATTTAATTGCTGGATACAAGGCATGCAGGGCAACTTACACAGGGAATCTTAAGACACCCATGCATAATTAATGGTTGACATTCCTGACATATGCATTCTTTTTGAGATCCTTGTCATCATTGTCACTTCCAACAATAAATCCTGCAACTGGGAGAGGGCAGCATTGTTTTCTGGTCTTATCCCATCTGTTGTATTTACACTCACCAAATCCTGATCATTGTCCGGATTGGAGAAATTGGGAGTGCTTGTTCTCGAGTGTTCCTTACCCTCCCTATTTCTGTAACACGCCACCCATATGAGAACCCCCTCACTCTCTGGCCTCTTGGTCATTGCTGCTGACTTCCTTCACTCAGAGGATTGTGAATCTTTGGAATTGTCCAGCCCAGATGATCAGTCTTTGAGGTACGTTCAAGATTGAATTCATTCCAAATACAAAAATGGTGTAACAATAAACCCCGAAATTCAGGACAGCTCACCCCCTCAACACCCCACCGCCACCCTGAGTGCAGTACTGACAGTGGCCATCCCATCAGTACTGGGAAAAAGTCAGTGTCTGATTGGCCAGCAGTTCCCTGAGGTGTACTTCCTGTCCCGGGGGTGGGGGTAGGGTAGAAGTCCCCCATGAAATAGCCAAGGGGGCAACCATCCTTAGGCGAGCGAGGACAGAACCGTAAACATCCCATAAAGCTCAGCTGATGGATCCATTTTTATTAACCAGCCATTAACCTGCAGCATTCCAATTGCTGCACTACTTCTGGCTGCCTGGTTTCATTCGTTAACTGTTCTGTATCTTCTCTCTCCTCACATTCATTTTCCTCATACTCTTCGTCCAGCTCCTTCTCCTCATTATCATCTTCGTCGCTGAATTCTTCCACCAAAGTGAATGTATTTTGGTTTCCAATAATTATGTTTTGCAACTTGGACCTGATTATTTCAATGTCAGATTCCACTTGGATGGCTTCCCTGCTACTTGTGCTCATTTCATTGCACCTGCCACATCTGTGGGACTTAGAGTCCTTTTCCAGGGCCTTCCCTATTTAAAGAATAGACCAAGTTCAGTGATTAGATTTCCTGTAGTACCTCAACAATTATTACCTTGATTATTTACATTACAATGTATTGAAATACATTAATCTTACATGAATGTATTCAGCAGTGTATTCCTTACCAGGGAAATAAGTACTCCCTTAACTTGCCCGATTAAGCCAAATTTCGACAGAAATTGCATGGAAAAACTCAGTAGGTCTGGCAGCATCTGTGGGAAGAAATCAGAGTTAATGTTTCAGGTCCAGTGACTCTTCAAAACTGGAACTTAGGGTCACTGGACCCGAAATGTTGACTCTGCTTTCTCTCCACAGACCTGCTGAGTTCTTCCAGCAATTTCTGTTTTTGTTTTTGTTTCTGATTTCCAGCATCCACAGTTCTTTCGGATTTTTGAGTCAAATTTCTTATTTGCTGAGTAGAGTTTTTGCTAGACGATTTATTCTCATTCAATAACGTTCATCCAATTCTAGCCTCTTTGGATATTGTTGCCTACGGAGAGCTGATCTAAGTGAAACGCCATAAGAAAAGATGTCAGGCCAGCTCAGCTCTTACTAATTCATTTCATATTATTCTCATTTGATTATAAATGGACTGTTGACTTAAATGAAATGGTTCTGACAGTACGGAGCTCCCTAATTCAGCTCTGAGACAAATTTTTGGACCAGCAAATAGAAGGTCTTTGTTCTAATCTCTGATTGACAGAACGAAGAAAGCAACATTCAGGCAAGAAGTGCACGTACCACATTCTGCATTCACACTGGATGCTGGCTCTGCAAAGTTATCCAAGACAGATAATGACATCGACCTCGTAATGGATATGTTGTTGTTTGACCCAAAGGTACAATTGTTTAGACTTGAATTGCAGATACAAATCTTGCAGATTACCGGCAGTGACTGGCGCTGTTCTTCTAGAAGTAAAAGAAAAAAAAACTCTGCTGACCATCTCATAGGTTGCAGCTCATTTTGAAAGTTTACCCAGACTATTTTTGGTGAAAAGTATGAATTAAGTTGAGGTGCTGTGACAAGTGAAGTAACTTTTACATGATACACCTACGCTAGGTTTTGGATGTTTCTCTGTCAAATTGTTGGCAGCTGAACAGGAAATTCTATTCCAGACAAAAATGGGAATTGCTGGAGAAACTCAGCAGGTCTGCAATATTTGTGGGAAGAAAGCAGAGTTAATGTTCTGAGTCCTTCATCAGAACTCCCCTCTTGATAATCCTGAATGGTAAACCCTTTCAAGCTGTATTAGGGAAAACTTGTTGTATTTTGCCATAAAAAGTAAAACATTATCTGCTCTAAAGTCAGCTGCAGAAAGGATCCAGACTGTGGCATTTATCCAGGGGCCCCCTATTTAGATTCCCCAGCAGACGCCCGACCCTCCTAGATTTAAATTTGTTGCTTTAAGTGCTGGGATTTTAATCTGAATTCCATTTTATTTCCAGTTCAACCTCCCTATTTGTCAGTTTCTGTCTGAAAGAACCGTAAGTCCAAGTAGCTGACCTGATGCTTGATCCTTCCACCAATCACAACTATTCTTAGATTTCTGACATCCCCTTTTCCCCACGGGCTATTGTTACAAACCCTTTTCCACATTTCCCTCCACATGGGCTGCTATTGTTACAAACCCTCTGGACAGCAAGTAAACCTCCTGCTGGCAGCCCCCTCCCATGTCTTGCCACAAATAATGACTTTGGCAAGTTGAACACCACATGCCCTACCAGGCTCTAACTGCAGATTGTTTTTGGCGACGCAATTTTCCCCAAAGCTGTGGAGACATTTGCTCCACTGGACCTTGCATCTGTCTTTCCTCATCCAATCCCTCACCATCACTCGGCCTTTTGCAAATCTTCCCTCCTCGTTCCTTCCCTCCACTTCCCCACAAGCAAAACTTTGGCCATCTAAAGCCCCTCCTACTAACCGGGGAGGCAGATGCATTGTGCTAATGTTATTGGACTGGTCACCCACGTCTCCTGCTTAATGGTCTGGGGAAATGGGTTTGAATCTCACTCGGGCAGAATGTGAAATTTGAATTCCATAAAATCTGAAATTAAATAAATTGTCCAAAGGTAACCACTGTCAATTGTTGTACAAAACATCTGGTTCACTAATGTCCTTTAAGGGAGGAAATCTGCCATCCTTACCTGGTATGACCTACATATGACTCAAGACCCACAGTCATGTGGTTGTCCTTCTGAAGTGGGCTTGCAAGCCACTCAGTTCAAGGGCAGTTGGGAGGGGTAGGTAAAAAAACACTGTCCTTGCCAGTGGTGTCAATGTCCCATGAAATACTCTTTTTATTTTAAAAGGAGCTGCTTTAGATTCGCCAGCGACAAAAAAACCAACACAGGCAAGTGCTATTTTTCAGCCTCTCCCTACTTTGTTCTCCTCCTCTCTCCTCATTCCATCCCAGAAAGCTTGGTGGGCAGTTTAAATTGCAGGAATTCCTGTTACCTACTTGCAGGTCCTGATGTTAACACTCTGTTCTGAGAAAGCAGAAAGGGTAGCCATCAGGATAAAGCTGGCCCTTTATTGCTATGTAGGTCATTGGACCCCCTGAGCCCATTCAATAAGCTCATTCACCCTCAACTCTACATTCTATCACCAGAACACAATCTGGAGAGTTCTCAGGGGACTCTTGGTTAGGTATCGTTCAGTGCTGCACAATGGTCTTAGGCCTGTGACAGGCCATAACAAGATTCTAGCCCACCTTCATGTAACTGGAAATGCCTGTCTCTAGATTGTAATTTACTTTTACTTGTTTTCTATTTTATTTGTCTTGTTTTTTAATTGCCACACTAAAGTATGATACCCAAAGGCTATTGAGTTTAAATGAGATTTTTTCATTCTGGAATACCTATGTCCAGTGATAACATGGTGACTGAAATGTTGTGTTTACCTGCTCCATCTGAATTAAACTATTATTACTTCAATGCTCCCCTATGGTGAAGTCATCTAAAGATATTCTGGAAATCAAATTCCTCAGCTTTAATTTATTGGTCTTTTACACTCGTGTGACGTCTGGAGCCTGATGTTTGCAGCATAATGAATATGTTTACAATGTTTAAACAAGTAAAGAACTCACTTTGAAAGGACAACGCTTCTCCAGTTCTTGGCAGCTCTGAAACATAAGGCCTTGCTGCAGAGAATAAGAGTGACAAATTAAAACCTGGGCCCTTGGTACGTTCACTGTTCCTTCAATCAGCATTTGTAAAATTCCCATCCTAGTCTTAATCATTCTATCTGAGGCATCTCTCCCTAAACTCTTTTAACCAGTTTCAAAGCTTTCTCATAATCTATTCATAGAAATCCTAGTTCATTCATGTTCCCTCACATTTTCACATCAAGGCTCATCACTATACTTAGGTACATGTGACAATTAATCAAGTTTGACAAAAAGCAATTGAGAGCTTCCTGATGTCCTGATCTTATTTATCCATTGAATAAAAGTCTGAAAAAAAAACAGATGATCTGGCCATTGTCAGATTGCTGTTTGCAGGACCTAGCTGTGTGCAAATTGGCTGCCACTTTTCCTAAATTACTGCGGTGACTATAAAGGCAATGAACAGCTGTAAGTTGCTTTAAGATGCCTGGTGGACATGGAAACTAAAGATAAATCATTTTCGCTAGTTAGAGATTCTAGAACTACGGGGCATAAATCTAAAACTTGGAGCCAGGCCTTTCAGGAGAGATGTCAGGAAGCCCTTCTACAAACAAAGGGTAGTAGATGTTTGAAACTCTCTTCCACAAATGGCAATGGATGTAGGCAGCAGAACTGTCCTCAAGGATCTGATCCCAGCAGTACAATTCTTGTTCCCAGTCAGCAGGAGAGGGCTCTGCTAGAGAAACGATGGGAAACTGAACAAGCACCCCCACTCCTCCTGGTTCACACATCAGTGCTGTAAAAAAAAACCTGATATTCTCCCTGAAGCTGTCCCCATTGGATTCCCCAATTGGCTTCTATAAAACCTCCTAGAAGCAGGGCAGCTACCTTTGTGCTACCTTCAGAAAACCCTTTACTGAGTGTTGAAAGTGGATTTGGGTCAGGTCTCAGACATTTAAATCTTAAAATTTATCCCGACCCTAAACCATCTGTTTTCAGGGGTTATCATTCAGCTCTTTGTCTTCTGCTTTTTAACTGTTCCAATAAAGTAAATGTTCCAATGACAATCCCTACTTGAAGCATTTAACTGTCTTTCTCTTTTTAGCCAGCAAAGGACTTTATTCTGGTATTTTATCTATCACTGAGCCTAGCAGTTGGTTTATATATTAGATTGCTCGTTGGGCTTTTCAGCATCTTATTCCAGCTCATTAAGGACAATGAAGCGCCAATTCTGTTATTACCTTGAGATCTCAACAGATACTCATTTGAAGAAGTGAGCCTCTGAAATGAAGGGGCTGGTAAAGTACGACCAGTAGAATTAACTGCACAAAACCAGAAGAGAAAGGTCAGTCAAACTCAGTACTAATATTTCACTGTAATTAAAGCAAGTACATTTCCTTCAATTTAAAATAGTTAAAAGCAATATCAGATTTGTGAAATTGTATTATACTTTTTCATCATTGAAATCTCATAGCAATAACAACTTGATTTAGAAACGCCTTTAAAGGGTGTGCACATTTGGAGCATTTTCAAATGAAATTCAGGTCTCAGCCATGTGCTGTTCATGCCTATTGAACTAGGCACACAATATCAGACTTGCATTGTACTTGGTTGCAAGCACGTGCAAGTTATTTAGTGTAGTACTAGCAGAAGGAAGAAATGATCTGACTGGGTGAGTTTGCCACTTTGGATTATATCATTTGCATATGACATTAGTTATATTTGCCGTTTCATGTTTAAGATTTTAAATTCTTTTGTATGATGCGTTACTGAAAGTGTGAGTGAGAGAAAATGAGCATCTGCAGCCTGAGTGAACTGAACTTTCTCCTGAACTAGTTACATTGACAGCACAAAGCATTGGGGTATTTCAAGCCAAGTCAAGTACAGCATGAGAAATAAAGAGGTGGAAAGAAAGTCTGAGATAAGAGAGAAAAAGAGACAGAAAGAGGACAATGGTATTTCAAAATTTTACATTTATAAATCTTCTACAATTAAAACCTGAAGGATTCAGCATTATGATAGCAATTCCACTACCACAGAGCTTGGCCAGTCGTGATTGAACTTACATGCTTAGAAAAGGACAAGACTTAAATTGATGTGGAAAGTTTAGTGTGTAAATGAAACCAAAGCATAGCACCCACACACTGTTTATCTATTTCAATGTTGTGCCAGGCACTGAGATGTAGGTGTTATATAACTCAGTGACACAAATTGTTCAACAGCTTTTGAATATCTGAGCTTCGTCCTGACTCCCATCTCAAGGTGTACTATTTGCACATAAATAACAGCATCATTAGCCTTGCCATTGCTTTGTCAACAACTTATATGCATTATGTTATACACAGCTCTATAACGAATAACTGCCACTCATCATATAACACTGAGCACATTGCTGTTAAAAGCTACACAAAGGTCAACTGTGACACCTAGTTAGCAATAGATCTCAGCAGCTCTGTTAACCTATCATTAAGATAGTCCTCTGGCAGATAGTCCTCTGGCATGCCTGAGGCATATTCCCAATCTGCAGTTCCTAACTGGGAAACTGCAATTCCTCCATCTATAGAGTCTGGAATACACTATCTGAGAGTGTGGTGGAGGCAGATTCAATTGAGGCATTCAAAAGTGAATTAGGTCATTACCTGAAAATGCAAAGGTAGGAAAAAGTAGGGGATTAGTGCTATATCAACTGCTTTTGCAGAGGATCGACACTGACATGACGGCTCAAATGGCATTATTCTGTGCTGCAATTATCTTATGACTTCATTCTGTTTATATTCAGAATTTTCCACTTCTCATTTCAGCGAGGGGACTTAAGTAATCTCGAAAGATTATGAAATAAAGGAACATGAGCTAATTGCTGAATAAAGAATATCACAGTAAACACGGTCAAACTGCATTAAGTAATCTGAAACCAGTGACTGCAATTACCATTGACAGAGAATACTTCAAATCTTATTCAGGGGTTTCCAATATTTCCTGTGGTTATATAAAACATCATAGCTCACTCCAAACATATTCTGAGAGGATTTTGATCATTTGGACTGCGACTATCTTTCAATTCGCAACACCATTACTACATTTATTAACATTTGGCAGTAAATAATCAAAAAGATTTAAGAATCAGAGAAGCCATGAAACATAAATAAGATCACACAGAGTTTCTCAGTTTTTGTATCAAGGTAAATATATGTCCAACTACATTGGTGTTTGTTAGATGGCCAAATCTAAGCTACTACCACAAACTAAACATTATAATTATTTCCAAAGAGAATGTCATACATCTTGCCTTTCATCTTGTTGTCAAGATGGTGGTGGAGTAGCAATGCAGCATGTGGGCTCCTGCTCGGAACTCATCTGCTCTGTCCACTTTTACCTATTTTTCCTTCTTTCACAGCTTTTTTCTCTTACTTTAATCTACTTACCTTCTGTGGAGAGATCGGCAGCTTCACGACGCCTGAGGCAAAGTTTCTTCACGATGGAAGGAGTTGGCTTTGGTGCAGTGTGGAGGAGATTGAGTCCAGCATGGGCGACAGTGAGAGAGCACGGGAGAGGACGAGAAAGCAAGCCCAACGCAGAGAAGAGTAAGCCCAAGGTCTCCTGTCATCTGCAGTGGCATCAAGCATGGAGATTGTACCCTTGTGGGGAGTGTGAGCCCAACTTGGCCATGCACTTAAGAAGGGACTGTCATGTTGAACTTTTAACTTCATTTCTTTATTTCTCTACTTTATACTGAGAAGAACTTTAAGGTTGAATTTTTAACTTTATTTCCTTATTTTTCTTCTTTGTACCTAAAACTTTGTACCTAGGTACCTTGGTACCTAAGATGGCACTGGGAGTGGTGTACACTTTCCACTGTATTTCTGTATCCCTGTACTCAGGTACGCTTGACAATAAAACCTAATTCTAATTCTAAACAGCATAAGGTGTACTGTTAACTCAATATCAATCAGCAGCCCAGTTTGAATTTCTGGTGGTTTTAATTTTACAGACTGTCAAAATGTTCATTTTTATGAACTTTGCAATTATTTTATTTTCTAACCAACCTCTTCAGAGGTATTATGACACATCTTGGTGCAGGTGGGATTTGAACTCAAGCCTTCTGGCTCAGAGGTAGGGACACTACCATTGTGCCACATGAGCCTGACTTTAGTCTTTTTTTTTCCTTATCCAGAAGTGTTATCACACACAACCAAACAGCTTTCCCACCACCAAATCACCATGACTTTTTTTTGTTTTTAACTATTAATCAGCATCAGTAAGCACCCACACAGCCAATTAGAAGTTTACATGCAAAGTCCCCTTTGGTCACTCAATAATTAAAAAGGAAATACTGTTTCCAATTACTGATGATAATTGATAAATTATCAGTTCTCTTCCAGTACAGCTACAATGCTGGCATCTACCCAACAATGTGTAAAATTGCTCAGGTATGTCCTGTACATAAAAGTCAGGATAAATCCAACGTGGTCAATTACTTCTCCATCAGTCTACTCTCGATCATCGGTGAAGTAATGGAATTTAGCATTAGTTTTGCAATAACCTTCACTACTGCCCAGTTAGGGTTCCGCCAGTGTCATTCAGTTCCTGACTCATTACAGCCTTGGATGACAAAGCAAAATCTATTCTAAAGGACCGGTGTCAACAAACAGTGCCTGAAGGTATCAAAATGTAAGGAAAACAGAAAATGCTGCAAGCACCGAGCAGGTCTGGAAACATTGGTGGAGGGAGGAACAAAATGACCATTGGTTCAACAAAATGATTCACTGGTCAATGGTTTTTGGTCAGAACAACATTTACCTTGCGTTCCCATTATTTGGTTGCTCAGATGTGGATCACACGTTGCAAGCGCGTGAAAGAAGATGCCACAGGCTTTCTTCCCCTTGCGGATGACTGCAGAAAGTAGTTCAGATGCCTTTGTAAGGATATCAGACTTGGAGCTGATGACATTAAGCTCATATTGACTGAGAACCTGGGTGCTGTACAGGAAACATGTGATCTGCTCAACCAAAGCGGGGCCCATTGATGTACTGAGTGTGTAGTAATGTTTCCGCAAGTCTATCGATCATAAACAGAAAGTACACTTATTAGCTTATTGGACATTATGCACAAAAACTAAATGCTATCATTTAGAATGACAACAATATAAGCACACAGTCTATTAAGTCACTTCACAAGAACAAACTATTGGACACCAGGGGGCATTAGGACTGATGCTGAAAATCTTGTCAAAGGTGGAGTGCAAAAGAAGAAAGTCATAAATCACACAACACCAGGTTATAATCCAACAGGTTTACTTGAAAACACAAGCTTTCAGAGCTTCTCTCCTTCTTCAGGTGTTAGTGAGAGAGGTAGTATCAGACACAGAATTTATAAGGAAAAGATCAAATGGTCACACCACTGATCAGGATGTATTAAACAAACCTCAGCTGCTGTTACATCTTTAATCAGCTAGAAGGTTTTAATTGATTAATATGATATTTAAATCCCCGAATTCCTTTTAAGTCACTGTCCTGAGAGAACTAAAGGTTTCACCAGTGTAAATTTATAAAACACATTGACTATCTATAAAGTGTGTGCTTTTTGAACAAAATAGAATGTACCTGCAAATATAAATTCACCACATAGATTTACTTGTGTGTACTTCTCTGTGTGTACTTGTGTGTGAACGTGTGTGTGTGTGTGCGTGCGTGTGCGGGGGAGAGAGAGTATGAATGTGTGAGTATATTGCATTGTTGTGTATCCCAAAGTCTGCCTTAGTGGACATTTACCTGAAGATCAGACAGCGAATGTCCTTGACCACTAAAGTGTTCCCCCACAGGGAGGGAATATCACTGTCGGCGATTGTTGCCCGGTGTCAAAGAACAAAGAACAAAGAAAATTACAGCACAGGAACAGGCCCTTTGGCCCTCCAAGTGTCCATTCATTCGTTGTCATAGCGTCTGCATGGTTTCACCAATATACTCAGACACGCACATTCTGTCTCCCCCTCCTCTCATACGCATACGCACACACACACACACACACACACACTCATGTGAATCTATGGGGTGAATTTGTATTTGCAGATACATTCTATTTTGTTCAAAAAGCACACAATTTATAGACAGTCTGTCAATGCGGCGTTTTATATATTCCTACTTTAGAAGCAAAGCCAGTCTGACTCCAAACCAAAGCACAAACAGATTCTAAACAAGGCCTCACACCAAACATGCATTGTCTGACCTAAAATATCACCTCTTCTTTACACTGATAAAACCTTTAGTTCCCTCAGGACAGTGACTTAAAAGGAATTCAGGGATTTACATATACATATTAATCAATTAAAACCTTCTAACTGATTAAAGATTTAACAGCATCTCAGGTTTGTTTAATACATCTCATCAGTGGTGTGACCCTTTGATCTTTTACTTATCGATTCTGTGTCTGATACTACCTCTCCCACTAACATCTGAAGGAGAGGGGCTCCAAAAGCATGAATTTTCAAATAAACCTTTTGGACTATAACCACTTGTTGTGTGATTTCTGACATTGTCCACCCCAGTCCAACACCAGCACCTCCACATCAATAGAAGAAAGATAGTAAGGCAGAGATATCCAGAGAGAGAGGGGCTTCCTAAAATGGGGGCCCAGACTCCAAGTGGAGTCTTGAGCTGACATTTTGGGGTTTTGAACACCAAGGCAGTATGGCTGCTACAGAGCACCACGCCTCCCTCACTGTCCACCCATCCCCTACTTCCCTACATCTCCCACCTCCCTTTCCCTGCCCTCCCCTCCCCTACATCCCAACCCACCTCTCCCCTCCATTCCTGTACCCCAACCCCTCCATCCCTGTCCTACCACTCAGCTCTACATCCCTGCCCTGCCATCCCTGCCTCCCCTCAGCACCATCCTCCCCATCCCCTCCATTACTATCCTAGCCCTCCCCTTCATACCTGCAATCCCCACCTCTCCATCCCTGCCTCCCCTCCATCTCTGCCTTCCCCCTCAGTCCTCCGTCCTGCCCTCCCCCTCAGCCCTCCATCCCTGCCCTCCCCCTCACCTCCATACCTGCTCTCCCCCTCACCTCCATCCCTACCCTCCCCCACCCCTCCATCGCTGCCCTCTCCCTCCCCTCCATCCCTGGCCTCACCCTCAGCCCTCCATCCCTGCACACCCCCTCACCTCCATCCCTGCCTTCCCCCCCCCCCCCTTCCCTCCCCTCCCCCTCCCCTCCATCCCTACCCTCCCTCTCTCCTCCATCCCTGCCCTCCCCCTCAGCCCTCCATGCCTCAGCTGTGACCACAGTGAGGAGAATGTTAGGGAGACACTAGCTTCGGGCCTCAGCAGCCCAAGCTCGAGCAATGATAAGGACATAAGAAATAATAGCAGGAGTAGGCCATTTGGCCCATCGAGGCTGCTGAGCCCTTCAGTGTCATTATGGCTGATCTTTAGCCTCCACCTCGCTTTCCAGCCTGGTCCCTTTATCCTTTGGAGACTCCATTACAGACTAAACATCTGTCTGTCCCCCACCTTCAATAAATTCGACGACGGAGCATCCAAAACCCTCTAAATTGAAAAGAAATAAAAACAAAGTCCAGCAGTATTGTATTTCACTTGTAACATATTTTCCGGCAGGGAACAGACTGAATCGGTTGCCTTTTCGTATTAGCAGCAATGTGGCTCTTTCAACCCACTGCTGCTCCGCACAGTCTGCAATGACAGGAAACACTTTACTTCAGGGATTCACAAGGGTCAAACTCTCCAGCAGGACCGCCGCACGACTCGATAGAAAATCCTGCGGTAATTTAGTCCCCTCTTTCAAATGCAAACCAGCTAAAACAAAACAAGCTGGAGAAAGGTGCCTCAGACTGTCACCGTCAACACGGGCTTAAGGGAAAGTGCTAGAGCAGGTGATATTTTTGTTCGGCTAACCTCCGGTGTAACCTTCTCCCCCAGGGAAATATACATTTCACCGATCCCGTGGACAAAAAAAAAGTTGCTGAATTCACCAACTGGGATTGTCAACACTCCCCCAACTTCACTCAGATCTGCCTTCCCCATCAGCAGTTGGCAATGGAATGAGTTCTCTTACCGTGTGATGCCATCCCAGGCGACAAACCCTCGCTGCCAGCTTTCGGGGCGGTGTGTGTGTGCCCTTCCCGGCCCCTGCTGAAGTTGGCTTGACTGCAGCCGTCACGCCCAAGAGTTCCCCCGCTCCGTTCTCCGTCCGCCAGCCCACATCGGCGGAGGGAATCCCCCGTGAATATTCCAGCCTTCACCACCCGGATCGAAAAGGCAAAGGCTTCTCGCCCACCCCAGGGCTCTCTGCCCTGTTTGCTTCCGTTGCTTTGCCACGAAAAATAACATTGCCTTCAAAAAGAAACCCAGATCAATCACATTCTGTTCGCACTCTGTGTCATGAACCAGTTCCAGCCCCTCTCATCTCCGCTGCTCAAACTCTCAGCCCTTTATCTCCTCTCCATTTGACCATTCTAAATCACTCCTGTATTCTGCCCTCAATAAACCAGAGCAGAAATGTCAGATTATGATCCTGTACGTGGTAGGTGAGGACCATCCTCACTCCACGGCAGATGGAGGAATTTGAATTCAATAAAATATCTGGAATTTAGAATCAAAAGTGACCATGAATCCATTGTTGAATGTCGGGAAAAACCCACTGATTCATCTTACACTCTTTGTCTTACCAGAACATTATCAGCTACTGGATCAACAGCATATAAAAATATGCAGGCCTAATGCCACTATTCCTTCAGGTGTAAGCCTAAACTAATCTATAGCACTGAGAGTACAAATTGCAAAGATCACATTTCTGACCGCAAAGTGGGATTTTCATATTATTAAATGTTGAGGTAATAGTCTTCACTAAACCACCATCCCCATTAATCAACATGCCTGATTGATCTTGGTGAGCACATGGATTATTGTACGACCAGGGGTGGAGGAATGTACCATGGTCTAGACCCACAAGTCTACAGAATACAACACAAAAGAATAATATTTTTTCCACTTCCAAGATTACCGATTAACTACCTTATCCATGTCAAATTCTAAATAAGATTTATTGACTGGGTTTCTTTAAAAAACATAAATATTGGTTTATTATCAAAACAAAAATTACTCAAAGAAGATGCAATAATTGGTTAACATACAGAGTCAGGCATGCAGAAGCAGAAATGTTTATTCCTCTAATTTTTTGTTATTCATTCAGGTGAAGTGGTTGTTGTTGGCTGGGCCAGCATTTATTGCCCATCCCTAGTTGCCTTGGAGACAGTGGTGATGAGCAGCCTTCTTGTACTGCCGCTGTGCTGTAGGTTTGACTCATAATGCTAATAAAAGACAGACTTTCAGGATTTTGACTTAATGACACTGAAAGATCAGTGATAGATTTCCAGATTAGGAAGGCAAGTGGCTTACAGATGATGTTCCCATGTATCTGCTGTCCTTGTCCTTCCAGACAGTAGTTGTCATCATCCTATATTGGGCAGTTATTAGGCCCCAGTCAGAACTAAAGAACATTCAAACATATTGTTTGCTGCAACCCAACAGGGAGGATCTATTCTGAACTGTGCACTCTTGTAAAATACTGAAACAAGCTAACAAACCTGGCTGTTGGCTCTCTGGTACTCATGCGACATACCTCTTCAAGGGACATTGTCTCAACATAACATACCCTAACTATAATACAATACAGTCATAGAGTTGCAGAGCTGTACAGCTTGGAAACAGACCTGTCGGTCCAACTTGTCCATGCCAACCAGATATCCTAAATAAATCTAGTCCCATTTACCAGCACTTGCCCCATATTCCTATAAACCCTTCCTATTCATATACCCATCCAGATGCCTTTTAAATGCTGTAATTGTACCAGCCTCCACCATTTCCTCTGGCAGCTCATTCTATACATGCACCACCCTCTACATGAAAAAGTTGCCCCTTAGGTCCCTTAAAGTTGTGCCCTCTAGTTTTGGACTCCCCCACCCAGCGGAAGAATCGTTGTTTATTCACCCTATCCATACCCCTCATGAAGTCACCCCTCAGCCTCCGATGCTCTGGGGAAAATGGTCTCAGCCTATTCAGCCTCTCCGTATATCTCAAAATCTCCAACCCTGGCAACATCCTTGTAAATCTTTTCTGAACCCTTTCAAGTTTCACAACATCCTTCCTGTAGCAGGGAGACCATAATTGCATGCAGTATTCCAAAAGTGGCCTAACTAGTGTCCTGTACAGCTGCAACATGACCTCCCAACTCCTATACTCAATGCAATGACCAATTAAGGCAAGCATACCAAACGCCTTCTTCATTATCTTGTCTACCTGCGACTCCACTTTTAAGGAACTATGAACCTGCACTCCAAGTTCTCTTTGTTCAGCAACACTCCCCAGGACTTTACCATTAAATGTGTAAGTCCTGCCTTGACTTCCCTTTTCAAAATGCAGCACTTCATATTTATCTAAATTAAACTCTATCTGCCTGAAGGTACTGACTTTCTGCAGTACATCTTGTTGACACTGCTGCTACTGAGCATCAGTGGTGAGAGAGTGGATGCCAATCAAGTGGGCTGCTTTGTCCTGGATGGTACCAAACCTCTTGATTGCGGTTACAGCTGCACCCATCCAGACAAGTGGAAAGTATTCCATCACACTCCTAACTTGTGCCTTGCTGATGTGGCATTGGGAGCCAGGGAGGAGTTAATCAATGAGTATTCATAGCCTCTGACCTGCCCGTTTACCCACTATATTAATATGGCAAGTCCAGTTTAGTTTCTAGTCAATGATAACTCACCCGCCTCAGAATTTTGATCGTGGAGGATTCAGTGATGGTAACACCATTGAATTGGGATTGAGGGTGATTTAGCAGTTTGGATCAGAAATTGGCTAGCTGTAAGAAGACAGAGGGTGGTGGTTGATGGGAAATGTTCATCCTGGAGTTCAGTTACTAGTGGTGTACCTCAAGGATCTGTTTTGTGGCCACTGCTGTTTGTCATTTTTATAAATGACCTGGATGAGGGCGTAGAAGGATGGGTTAGTAAATTTGCGGATGACACCAAAGTCGGTGGAGTTGTGGATAGTGCGGAAGGATGTTGCAGGTTACAGAGGGACATAGATAAGCTGCAGAGCTGGGCTGAGAGGTGGCAAATGGAGTTTAATGCGGAAAAGTGTGAGGTGATTCACTTTGGAAGCAGTAACAGGAATACAGAGTACTGGGCTAATGGTAATATTCTTGGTAGTGTGGATGAGCAGAAAGATCTCGGTGTCCATGTGCATAGATCACTGAAAGTTGCCACCCAGGTTGATAGCGTTGTTAAGAAGGCGTACAGTATGTTAGGTTTTATTGGTAGAGGGATTGAGTTTCGGAGCCATGAGGTCATGTTGCAGCTGTACAAAACTCTGGTGCGGCCGCACTTGGAGTATTGCGTACAGTTCTGGTCACCGCATTATAGGAAGGATGTGGAAGCATTGGAAAGGGTGCAGAGGAGATTTACCAGGATGTTGCCTGGTATGGAGGGAAGGTCTTATGAGGAAAGGCTGAGGGTTTTGAGGCTGTTTTCGTTAGAGAAAAGAAGGTTAAGAGGTGACTTGATAGAGACATACAAGATGATCAGAGGATTAGATAGGGTGGACAGTGGGAGCCTTTTTCCTCGGATGGTGATGGCTAGCACGAGGGGACATAGCTTTAAATTGAGGGGTGATAGATATAGGACAGATGTCAGAGGTAGGTTCTTTACTCAGAGAGTAGTAAGGGCGTGGAATGCCCTGCCTGCAAAAATAGTAGACTCGCCCACTTTAAGGGCATTTAAATGGTCATTGGATAAACATATGGATGATAATGGAATAGTTTAGGTTAGATGGGCTTCAGATTGGTTTCACAGGTTGGCGCAACATCGAGGGCCGAAGGGCCTGTACTGCGCTGTAATGTTCTATGTTCTATGTTCTATGAATGTCAAGGATTAGATTCTCATTTCTTGGAGATGATCATTACCTGGCATTTGTGTGGTGCAAATGTCACTTGCCATGTTTCAGTCCAAGCCTGCATATTGTCCAGGTCTTGCTGCATTTGGACGTGGACTGCTTCAGTACCTGAGCAGTATCACATACATCAAATGAATTGCGATGAACATGATGTAATCATTGGCAAACATCCCCAGTTCTGACCTTGTAATGGAGGGAAGGTCATAGATGAAGCAGCTGAAGATTGATTGATTGATTGATTTATTGTCACGTGTACCAAAGTACAGTGAAAACCTTTGTTTACGATCATAGTAAGCAAGGACATAGAGATCATATGGTGAAAAAATCTTGGACAAGGCATACACGTTACATTGCACAGAGCGTGTGCTAGGCAAGATCAACGTTAGCAAGATCAGCATGATTTGAAATTGGAGAGTCCATTCATCAGTCTAATAATGCCGGGAAGAAGCTGTTCTTGAACCTGGTGGTGCGTGTGTTCAGGCTTCTGTATTTTCTACCTGATGGAAGAGATTGTAGGAAAGCTTAACCGGGGTACGAGGGGTCTGTGCTGAAGTTGGCAGCTGTTCTGCTGCAACGGTCCATATAAATGGAGACCATGGATGGGAGGTTGGCTTCCGTGATGGTCTGGGCTGTGCACACAACTTTCTGTAGTTTCTTTCGGTCCAGGACAGAGCAGTTGCCATACCAGGCCATTATGCACCCAGAGAGTATGCTTTCAATGATGCATCTGTAAAAGTTGGTGAGGGTCCTTATGGAGATGCCAAATTTCCTGAGCCACCTGAGGAAGAAGACGTGTTGTTGTGCCTTCTTGACCATCTCATCTACATGGGAAGTCTAGGACAGATTGTCGGTTATCGTCACTCTGAGGAACTTGACGCTCTCCACCCTCTCATCCTCAGCTCCATTGATATAGAATGGGGTGTGTTCTCTTCCCTTCTTTCTGAAGCCAATGATCAGTTGAGAGAGAGGTTGTTCTCATTGCAACATGTCACTAAGCCCTCTATCTCCTTTCTGTATTCTGACTCGTCGTTGTTTGATATCCGTCCTTCCATGGCGGTGTTGTCAGGAAACTTCATTTGGAATTTAGCAACAGAGTCGTGGGTGTATTGGGAGCACAGTTGGGGTCTGAGAACGCATCCTTGGGGGGCTCCAGTGTTGAGTGTTATTGTTGAGGGGGTGCAGTTGTCTGCCTTAACTGATTGTGGCCTGTGGGTCAAAAAGTTGAGGATCCAGTTGCAGAGGGTGGAGCCAAGAGCTAGGTCTCGGAGTTTTGAGATCAGTCTGGAGGGGATAATGGTGTTGAAGGCAGAGCTGTAGTCAATGAGCAGAAGTCTGATGTAGGTATCCTTGTTGTCCAGGTATTTCAGGGATGAGTGCAGGGCTAAGGAAATGGTGTCTGCTTTGGACCTGTTACGTAAGTAGGCAAATTGTAGAGGGTTGAGGCAGGCTGGGAGACTAGAGCTGATGTGGGCTGTGACCAGCGTCTCCAAGTATTTCATGATTATTGAGGTCAGACCCACTGGGCGGTAGTAATTAAGGCTTTCTTAGGTACTGGGATGATGGTGGTCTTCTTGAAACAAGTGGGGACTTCGGCTTGTAGGAGGGAAAGGTTGAAGATATCAGTGAATACCTCCGCCAGTTGGTCCACACAGGATCGGAGTGCACAGCTAGGGATACTGTCTGGGCCCGTCACTTTCCTTGGGTTGACTCCCAGGAAGACCAATCTGATGTCTGCAGGGGTGACAGTGTGCACAGGTACATCCAGGGCAGAGGGGCAGGTGACTTTCTATGCTCGAACCAAGCATAGAAAGCATTGAGCCCATCAGGGAGAGGTGTGTCTTTGTCTGCTACCTTGCTCTGCTTCATTTTGTATCTTGTAATTGTTGTTTAGGCCTTGCCACAGGTGGTGGGAGTCTGTATGGTTGGTTTTGGCCTCTAACTTTGTCCGGTACTGCCTCTTGGCATCTCTGATGGCTTTGCAGAGGTCATATCTGGACATTCTGTATACACCTGGATCATCCAACTTGAATGTTGTATGTGAGGTCTTCAGCAGGGAGTAGATTTCCCCGTTCGTCCAAGGTTTCCGGTTGGGGAACACTGATTGACTTCTTTGGTACATGATGCTCCATGCATTTGCTAATGAAGTCCATGACAGTGGTGGTGTACTCATCTAGGTTTTCTGCTGAGTATTTGAATAATGTTCAGCCTATTGATTCCAAGCAGTCCTGGAGACTATCTCCCGCTGCTTCAAGCCAGAATTGAAATTCTTTTTGTGAAGGATCCTCCCGTTTCAGCTTCTGTTGTAAGTTGGGAGGAGGAACACAGTGCTATGATCTGATTTTCCGAAGTGTGGGCGGGGGGGGCTGGAGCGGTAGGTGTCTTTAATGGTTGTGTTGCAGTGGTCCAGGATGTTTGGTGCTACAGTGGGGCAGTAGTTGTAATGGTAGTACCTTTGCAGCATCTGCTTGAGGTTGGCTTGCTTGAAGTCACCAGCCATGATGAATAAAGCCTCAGGGAATTTCATCTCCAGAGTGTTTGTGGCGGTGCATATTTCATCTAGGGCATTCTTCACACACACATGGGGTAATATGGAGACTGCTATCAGGGTGGTGGAGGTGAACTGTTGCAGCAGATAGTAAGGATGGCATTTTACTGTAAGGGATTCTAGGTCCGGGGAGCAATGGCTTGCCAAGGTTGCTACGTCCAGGCGCCAGGAGGTGTTGACCTGAAAGCATACCCCACCACCCTTTGCCTTACCCGAGGACACCTTGTGGTCCATGCAATGTTTGGAGAACCCATCAGCTTGTAGGGTGCATTCAGGAATGGCAGGGGTGAGCCAAGTCTCCATGAAACAAAACACATAACAGTCTCTGGAAAGATGGTTGGGTCTAGGAAATCATACTGAGGAACTTAAGGACCCTCGGTGCCGCAGTTGTAAGGTTCCCATGTGTCAGCCAGGTTCAAGTCGTGCCTGCCCCTAAATTTTGTAATAACATCATGGAACAGTTTAATTGGAAGGAAAAGATCTACGTTATGGAGCTTCCTGCATCCCACCTGGATGAATAAACTGACCCCCAACATGCACAATTATCTTCCTATGTGCCGGCAGAGCATTCTCCCACATCCCATTCACTGTACTTCTGCTGGTGCTCCTTGATCTGTCAGTCTGTCGAATGCAGCCTTGATGTCAAGGGCAGCAACTCTCACTGCACCTCTGGAATTCAGTTGTTTTGTCCATGTTTAAATCAAGGCTGTAATGAGGTCAGGAACTGAGTGGCCCTGGCAGAACCCAAACTGGACATCACTGAGCAGGTTATTGCTGAGCGGGTGCTGCTTGATAGCACTGTTGATGACAGATTCCATCACTTTACTGTGATCATGAGTAGACTGACGGGGCGATAATTGGCTGGGTTGAATTTGTCCTGCTTCCTGTGTACAGGACTTTTTACCTGAACTATTTTCTACATTGTTGGTTAGGCACCTGTGTTGTAGCTGTACTGGATCAGCTTGGCTAGGGGTGCAGCAAGTTCTGGAGCACATATCTTCAGTACCATTGTCAGAATGGTGCGAAGGCCCATTCCTTTGCAGTATCCGGTGCCTTCTGCCATTTCTAGATATCATGAGATTGAATCAAAGTGACTGAAGTTTGGCGCCTGTGATGCCAGGATTTCCAGAGAAGGCTGGAGTGAATTATTGAACTCACCACTTCTGGCTGAATATTGTTGCAAGTGCTTCAACATTCCACACACTGTTCTGCATTTATTGGCTTTCCATAAAAGAAGTAACACTTTGGCCAATGGGTTATTTTTGACACATCTCTGATCCCTTACAATACTGCATTTCAGCACTTCAATGCTGCATTTTGGGGCACACCAGCACTTTTCATTGTAATGCTGCTTTCATGACTCGATTACTTTGTGTCTTCCTGGAATGCTTACACCATCGCTGCCTTGTCTTTTTGCACTTTGCCTCCTCAACAAGGGCTTAAGTCTCACAGTGTCAAGGGATCTGTACTTCTACAAACCAGTGATTGAGCCACATCCGCCATGTGGATCCAGTGCAACCAATGCTGTTAGCCATGATAAATCAGTTAGGGAACTGTACAGAAATCAGTCAGGAGCGCGGTCACATATTCATTGTGACTATCCATTCAAGTCGGTCAAGGGCTGAGCCATAGTCAGTCCTGGGGTCTGTCCATTGACTGTCAAGGGGGTGGAGATGTTTATCAGGGATCACTACTGTGGGAGAGAAGCTGGGAAACTCAATTTTGGGGATTACCGGCAGGCTTCTGGGATACAATATTGGGAAGGTGAGGGGGGAAATCGCAATATATAAAGTGAGAGACAATAGTGCATTAGGGTCCTTGGGTAACCATGGAAGTGAGAGGGTACCAGTGATGGTCACCACCACTTTGCCCTCAATGGAGGGATACTGCAGCATGGTAGTTGGCATAACTAAGCTGCTGGACCAAGGCTCAAGGCTAAAATTGGGAAATGAAGTTGTATCTCAAAGTGGAGGGTGGGAACTTGTGGAGGCTCAGTACTAATGTACTCAACAGGGAAAGAAGAAAGGAACATGCAGGTCATGCAGAGAGGTACCTTGCTTACAAAATGATGAGAGGCATAGATAGAGTGGATAGTCAGAGACTTTTTCCCAGGGCAGAAATGACTATTACGAGGGGGCATAATTTTAAGGTGATTGGAGGAAGCTATACGGGAGATGTCAGAGGTAGGTTCTTCACACAGAGAGTGCTGGGCCTGTGGAATGCGCTGCCAGCAGTGGTTGTGGAGTCAGATAATTTAGAGACTTTTAAGCAAATCTTGGAAAGCACATGGAGGATAGTAAAATGTAGGGTATGCAGGGTAGATTGATCTTAGCAGGATAATAGGTCGGCACAACATCGTGGGTCGAAGGGCCTGTACTGTGCTGTTTAGTTCTATGTTCTATTATCAGGCTAAGCCTGTGACTCAGAGTTGAGGGTGTCCTGTGTGGCCCTCTATACTCATGCAACTTGTAAATGTGACAATCATTGTTACTATGGAGTGGATGGAGCAAATGCTTTTCTTTCCATCTGAGCACACGAGTTCTATGTGTGAGCAATGTGAGGCCTCTCAAGTGGCAATTGGGATAATCAGGAGCTTTCACTGTGTATAGGTTGAAGTCATCTTTAATTATAATAACCATGTCTCACTAATGCATTGTACAGTGCACAGCCCTACTTTTATACTCTATTTTTTCAACAATAAATGCCAAAATTCCAGTTGCCTTTCTTGAACTGGGAATGAATTGCTGAGTTGCAGATCTAAACCTACTCCTTACTGTCCATTATTACAGAGAATGTAAATGGACTGTCATCATGTATAATGATCCTCAGTCTCACTTTTCAGATTAGAATAAACAGCCTCTTGGATCATTTTTTACTGTTGTCAGTTTCTCAGGAATAAGTCAATTTCTAGTGCATGTTGAAACTTAATTAAATTACTTTTTACTATTAGGTCCTAAACTTAGTCAGGTATCTGTTGATTAATAAAGGGAGAAAACTTAATCCAGTAAAATATCTGGATATACTTCTGTGAAAATTTGACACCGCATATTCACATTTTATTCAGTATTTGCAAAAAGTGGCATAAATTTATTCGTTCATTTTCTTCTGTAAATAACTTCTATATTTGTTCTACGTTCATTACTCAGAAAGATCTTAAAAGTTGAGACAATCTTCGTTCCAAAAACTCCTCTAGTTGTCGTTCCTTTTTTTTTCAAGTCAACACTAACAATTTATCATAGATCATAGAAGATCATAGAATCGCTACAGTGTGGAAACAGGCCCTTCAGTCCAACAAGTCCACACCGACCCTCAAACTTGTTTTTTCTGTGGCGATTAGTCAGTGGTTCATAGTGAAAATGAGACAAAGCAGTTGTATGTCGTTCAGAAGAATTGGATTATCATATAATAAGACTGAATGAAACTTAGGGTGAATTAGGTAATGTTACACAATGAAACACACTGCACTCAACATCAATCTATGATTCCTGTGAGTCATTCTTGTTGATTCAATGTGTAATTTTTTTCTTGTTGGAAGTATTTGAGGGAAAATTCTTGCGGGGTTCTAGAAACAGCAACAGTTTCACTTCTTGATAGTTAAAAGTTATTTAGTTTCTGTTTATCCTTATATGATTTCAGCTTACTCTGAAACACACTGTTGAACTTAATACAGCCAGCCATGGTAGCACTTAATCACTGGAGGGCCCGTCAGACCAGCTGTAAAACCTCAAACAACAGCAAAATATTGCAGATGCCAAACATCTGAAACAAATACAAAGTGCTGGAGAAACTAAACAGATTTGGCAGTGTCTGTGGAGAGAGAAACAGAGTTAATGTTTCCAATATGGCTATTCTTCAGAGTAGCTCAGAAGAAATTCTGACGTGCACCAGAAGTTGATCTTGCAATGTAGTGAGATGTTATTAGCATGGATTTGGTTCCTGCACTGGCTGAAGTTACCATGAGACCTTCTCAACATCTGCCCTCCCTGGAGGTGTGGTGAGCCTCAGGTTAAACCACCAACAGTCACCTCTCTCTAATGAGAGAGCACTCCAGTAGGACTATGGTGACCTTACCTCTACCATTCATCGTGTATCCCTTGGCCTTGTTTGTCCTGCCCAAGCGCATCACCTCACAGTTAGCTGGATTGAATTCCATTGGTCACCGAGTAGTCCCTCTGACCAGTATCCTATATCCTCCTGCAATCTAGGGTTAACCTTCCCACCAATTTTCATATAATCTGCAAACTTATTGATCAACCCTCCTACATTTCAGTCTAAATTGGTTGTATATACCACAAACAGCAAGCTCCCCCCACCTCCACCACCTCCCCCCCCACCTCACAACATTGATCCCTGCAAAACCCAACCAGAAACAGGCTTCCACTCATAAAAACACCCTTTGACCATCACTCTCTGGTCCCTGCTACTCAGCCAGTCTGGATTCAATTAGCAAAATTTCCTTGGATCCACCCTTTTGAGTGGACTTGGGCCAGGGTCTCTTACCCTCTCTTTGAGGGTGTCCTTGAAGTGTTTCCTTTGCCCTCTTGAAGCTGCCTTGTTGTGTTGAATCTCTGAGTAGAGCACTTGTTTCAGGATTATCATGTCAGACACGTGGATGATTTGACCTGCCCAGATGGGCTGTTTTAGCGAGTTAGTGATTCAATACTGAGAATACGGCCTGAGAGAGAACATTGAAGGACTTGCAGGATCTTGCAGAGGCAGCAGTGGTAGTATTTCTCCAGGTGCTGACTGTATAAGGTCCACATCTTAGCCACGTAGAAGGGTGGGTATTACTGCAGCTCTATAAAACATGAGCTTAGTGCCCGGTTTGACAAATGTTTAGTGCAAGGCCAATGCTCTCTTATGACTTGAAGGCATTTAATTAATTTCAGTCATATTGTAAACATCAATGGAGACCACAGAGATACAAAGGCTGGCGAGAAGGATAGCAGCTGCTCTCTTAGCAAAATAAAGTTGGCTCTGGGTTAAATACAGACAATGCCTGTGTAAAAACTGTGGGAAAACTGTAGATAATGTAAGACACCTGGACAGAGAACTGTGGAAATTGTAATATGTATGGTGCAACGTTTTGCATAAAGATTGGAAGTTTCTGTAACATACCAGAGTCAGTTTTACACTTCATGATAATAAGACCGGCTGGCCCTGCACATGCATGAAATAAAGGAGTTAACTTGATTTTCCGAATCCTCTTGTCAACTTGTTGATGAGGCCAAGTTCGACAGAGATAAAGACAATCTTGGATTTGGTCTGCAAGCAGCAGAAGTTAAGCAGGTTCCATTTTAATCTGTAGATTAGCTCCATTCCCATGGGCTGCTTGCTGAGTGCGAGGTGGAGCACTGCAGCAAGAAAGATTGAGAAAAGCATCAGCGCAATAATACAGCTGCTTGACTCTAGTCTGAATAGGAATTTGGTCTCAGACCATAAGATATAGGAGCAGAACTCCCTATTCAATCATGGCTGTTATGTTTCTCAACCCTATTCTCTTGCCTTCTCTCCCTTACCCTTGATTCCCTAACTGATCAAGAACCTATCTACCTGTCTTAATCACTTGGCCTCCTCAGCCTTCGACAGCAACGAGTTCCACAGATTGACCACCATCAGGCTTCAGAAATTCCACGTCTCAGTTCTAAAGGGTCATCCCTTCATTCTAAGGCTATGCTCTCCTACTAGTGGAAACAGCTGCTCCGTGTCCACTCTGTCCAGGCCTCTTAGTATTCTGTAAGCTTTAATGAAATCCCCCCTCATCCATTGAGTACAGAGGAAGTCCTCAACCTTTTCTCATATGCCAAGACCTTCACCCAGGGATCATTTTTGTGAATTTCCTCTGGACCCCCTCCAAGGCTAGCACATTCTTCATCAGTTACAGGCCCAAAACTGCTCACAATATTCCAAATGCATTCTCACCAGAACCGAATACAACCTTAGCAGTACAGCTCCGTTCTTTTATGCTAGCCCTCTCAAGATGATTGCAAACATTGTGTTTGCTTTCCTAACTGCCAACTGAAACTGCACGTTAATCTTAGGAGTCCTAGTTCAGGATTCTCTCAAGTCCCTTTGTGCTATTTTCCCCATTTAGAAAATAGTGTACACCTTTATTCTTCCGACAAAGTGCATAACCTCACACTTTCCCACATTGTATTCTTCTTTACCTATTGTCCTAGCATGTCAAAGTTCTTCTGCAGCTTCCCCTCTTCCTCACACCACCTGATCCTCCACCTGTGTCATCTGCAAACTTAGCAACAATGCCTTCAATTCCTTCATCCAAATTGTTCATGTACAACTTGAATAGTTGTGGTCCCAGCATTGAAGCCTGTGGAACTCCACTAGTCACTGGCCGCCATCCTGAAAAATTCCCTTTATTCCCACTCTCTGCCTTCTGTCAGTCAGCCAATCCTCAATCCATGCCAGTATCTTGCCCCAAACACTACAGGCTCTTATCTTATTTAACAACTTCCTGTGTGACACCTTGTCAAAGGCCTTCTGGAAATCCAAATAGATCACATCCACTGGCTCTCCTTTATCTAACTTGCTCATTACATTGTTGAAAATAATTGTCTTCTGCAGAGATCTTCTGAGCTGAGACAACTGACCTCCATCAACCATCTTCCTTTATGCCAGATATACTCCAACCAGCAGAGAGATTTCCCCAATTCTCTTCACCTCCAGTTTTACTAGGACTCCTTGATCCCACACTCTTAATTGTGGCCTTGACATTAAGGGCAGTCACTCTCACCTCACCTCTAGAAATTCGACTCTTTCATCCATGTTTGAACCAAGGCTGTAGGGAGGTCAGGGCCTAATCAGAATCCACAGTAGGCATCAATGAGCAGGTTATTGCTGAACAAGTGCTGTTTGAATGCACTTTTGACGACATCTTTCATCACTTTATTGATCAAGAGTAGGCTGATGGAGTGGTAATTGGCCTGGTTAGAATTCTCCAGCTTTTCTGTGTACAGGCCATAACTAGTCAATTTTCCACATTGCTAAGTAGATGCCAGTGATGTAGCTGAACAGTTTGGCCAGTGGCAAAACAAGTGCTAGAACACAAGACTTCAGGATCATTGCTAGAATGGTGTCAGGACCCATAGCCTTTGCACTACCAATGTCTTCAGCCATTTCCTTGATGTTATGTGGATTGAATTATTTGGCTAAAGACTGCCACCCAGTGTCCTCTCCAAGCTGCACTACTGCCAGTTTCAGATTTCTTGTATGTTAGTATGCCAACGCATTAACTTCCAGTTTCAGAAGTCTGATTGGTTGTGGGATTGCTTGGCTTTGAGTATTGCATGTTGCTTCCACCGTTTAGCATGCCATAGTCCACTGTTGTAGCTCCACCAGGTTGATGCCTTTTTTTCAGGTATGTCTGGAGCTGCACTTGATGGTAGAGTTGGGGAAAGGATGAAGTGTGTTGGGCTATGAGGTACAAATTATGATTGAGTAACAATTCTAATGCTGTTGATGCCCACAGTGCCTCATGGATGCCCAGTTTTGTTTTGCTAAACCTGTTCAAAATCTATCCCATTTAGAAGGTATCTTCAATATGAAGGCAGGACTTTGACTCCACAAGGACAACACACAGGTCCTTTCCACCAATATCATCATGGGCAGATTCAACGCCCAGGTCAAGAAGGGAGTGATATAGTGGTATTGTCACTGAACTACATTATTTATTCATCCAGAGACCTGGGCTAAAGTTCTGGAGACCATGTCAGGAAGTGCAACCCAAGACTAAGGTCACGTTTTACTGTGGAGCAGTGATCCCCATGTTCCGACATGTTTTGGATACTTGGACAATCTATAGCAAATATCTGAATGCACTGGTGAATTACCACAGTTGCAACTTCATGAAAAAGTCTTCCAAATCTGGTGGTAAGGAAGGTAGTCTAACAGCAGTGTTTTCTCTCTCAAACCATCAGTAGTCATTCAAAACCAGCAGCAATAAGCAGGATATGCTGCTCATAAGCCAAACACAAGACTCCTGAAACAGCTTCTTTACTCAAAACTCAGTCATGGCAGCAAACTTCCAGACAGTCAGCAGAAACACAGAATTCCTAAAAAGGACAAACCTCTCCAGTGACTCATGAGCATCCCTGGCTCGTTACCAAACCCTAAATAATGAAGCCTCGTACATAGAAGGTGCCAACATTAAGATTTTATTGGGTACATATACAGGCAAAGGAGGGAGCCACAAACCTCCCAAAAACTAACGTACCTGAGCCTTCAACCATCACCTGCTCTGCATGTGGTAGATACTGCAGATCATACATGGGACTGAGTAAAACCTCCCTACTTTCATATTCTATTCCTTTTGAATAAAGGCCAATATTCCATTTGCCTTACCTATTAGCCTCTGAACTTGGACGCTAGCTTTTTACAATTCATGGGCAAGACTCTCAGATCCCTCTGTTCTGAGTTTTCTGGAGTCTTTCTCCATTTAAACAATATTAACATTTCCCATTTTTTTCTGCCAACTACATAAACCCACATTAAATTCCAATTTGCCATTCCAATTTTTTTCCTGCTTACTTAACATGCCCATTTCACTCTGCACATTTTGTGCGTCATTCTCACCACTTGCTTTCCTGCCTACTTTTTTGTCAATTTTATGTAAAGAATGGCCAAGAATGCTGTTTGATTCAGTACAGTTACCAACATTAGATGATGGCAATAATAGGACTATTTCAGAGAAAATATTCTTTATTTTTCAGCTCATTTGTTAGTGCTAACATGTAGCAATATCAACAGGCTATCTAAATTCTACTAAATATTTTAAACATTTAAATTAGAATCAAAATAAATTATGAGAAAATCATGTAAAATGTGTCACTTAGGACTGAAGTGGAATAATGCTTAAAACAACGTTACCAAAGCTTTTTACTTTACATCATCACGACAAATTAAGAATGCCAGATTTTAAGCAATCACAATTGAAACTGGGAAGAGAGTGCTGATTGGTTGGAAAGTTAATTCTGATTGATAGCCACAAAGAAAACAACAGGGCACTATAGGCTTCTCAAGCCTCCAGGTATTTAAAAAAGCACAAGTATTTGACATATTCCTTTTGTTTGCAGAAGTCCCAGTGCTTGAACGTATATCACTTCTACCACATTACAAGTGCAATGGATTATTTTAAATTAGTTGTTTGTGTAGCAATTATCACACTCATAATTGCTTGGCAATTGTTGCATTATTGCAGAATCACATCCAATAGTAGAAAATCTGTTCAGAGCTTTGCAAACACAGTACGTTGAGCTAGTATAATGAACAAGAACGGTACATGCTGATTAATTTCATCAGCTAATTGTTGGGATGGACAGCCTACATATTTGGTAATGCATGGGCACTGAAATTCATACAATGCTTTTCAATTGAATGGTAGGCTGAATGACTTTTTGAACTGACAGCTGGGGAAAATATCAATCGCATAGCCGTGAATTGCAGCAGTGTGAAATGGTTTGTGTAACTTGTCGTTCATACTTTTGAGATCCTTTGGCTTTCCAAGGTAATTTGAAGTGAAGAGAGGGCACTTTTCAGCTCCAAAAGTGGACACCTTTGCACCTTTTGGGTGTTACAGTGAACAAGATAAATGAATTGAGCCTGCAGTCATTTTAGGTCTGCAAACAAAGTTTATGGTCAGTCCTTGTGATATTTTGCCCACAAAACAAAAATTCTAATGTGGCAAGTTACTGTTCCATCAGTCTACTCAGTAAATCATCAGTAAAATGACGGTATCATCAACAGTGCTATCAATTGGACTCACTCAGCAATGTACTGGCACTCAGTTTTGATTGCACCAGGGAAATCCAATTCTGACCTCATTATAGCCTCGGTCCAATTATGGACAAAAGTGCTGAATTATCCACTGGCCAGAGTCACACCTAATACACAGGACAAGGGTTATGGCTGTTGGAGGTTAATTATCTGAGACTGAGGATATTGCTGCTGGTATTCCTTCGGGTGATGTCCCAAGTCCAACCACCTTCAGCTACTTTATCAATGACCTTCCCTCCACTGAAAAGTCAGAAACGGACATGTTCACTGATGATTGCACAATGTTTAGCAGCATTCATGACTTGTCAAATACTAAAGCTATCCATGCCCATATGCAGGAAGAATGGGACAACATTCAGGCTTCAGTTGATAAGTGACAAGTAACAAGTAACATCCACACCACACAAATGCCTGGCATTGACCATCTCAACTTGAAATTCATTGGCATTACCATCACTGAATCCCCACTATCAATATCCCACAACTTACCACTGACCCAAACCAAACGAGACTAACATATAAATGCCTGGCTTTAAGAACAAGCTCAGAGGATGGGAATCCTGCTCTAAGTAACTTGACATAATCCAAGTCAAGGCAGTTCACTTGATTGACACCCTTTATAATACCTTCAACATTCATTCTCTCCACCACTAACAAAATGGCAGCAGCATCCACAATCTACAGGATGCACTGTCGCAACTCACCAAGGTTCCCTCAAGAGCACCTTTTAAACCTCCAATTTCTACCACCCGGAAGGACAAGGTCAGCAGCTACATAAGAACACTACCACTTACAAGTTCCTTTTCAAGTCACATATCATCTGACTTGGAACCATATAGCTGCTCATTCACTGTCACTGAATCAAAATCCTGGAACATTCTAACAGCGTTGAGGGTGTACTACACCACATGAACTACAGCAGTTCAAGGTGATTGTTTGAAATTCAGTACTCCTGCGTTTGTCTCAGTTATAGAGTCATAGAGATGTATAGCATGGAAAATGACTCTTTGGTCCAACTCTAGTCGCATTTGCCAGCATTTATCTTATATCTCTCTAAACCCATCCTATTTGTATACCCATTGAGATGCCTTTTAAATGTTGTAATTGTAACAGCCTCCACCACTTCCTCTGGCATTTACTCCATACATGGACCATCCTCTGCATGAAAACGTTGCACCTTAGGTCACATTAGTGCAAGACAAAAAGCTTTGGCAATGTATCTCTCTTTTTGTAAACATGAAAAAGTCACTCAAACGTTAAGCACTGAGTGGTACAGAAGTTTACAAAAGCAGATTTGCACAATAATCCTTCCATCCCATTACAGTGGGAGCACTGCAAGAGACCTGTCTTGACAGGAAGGAAATGATCCAGATATGACTGTAGCTTTATACTTTCACAACCATTTAAAACCGGCCATTTGTGAATTATCGGTCACAGTGACAATTATTAAAGTTCACATTAAGTGCAAAAATTAATTTTAAACTGGGTTTGGGATTAGGTGTTAATTGCATGCTTCAGGATCTCATGCCAAACCCCACGCCACCTGCATCCTATCTGGATGGGATTTCCACAAAAAGATACAAACATAAATTCCAACTTAAACACACTGATATAAAAACTTAATTCATAAAACTTACTGATCTACAGTTGCAAGACAATGTAAACATAATTCTGAAATACATACACTTAATTTTGTTCAAAGTCTAAGACAAAAGGCAAACTAACAACTCCACATTCAAGTATTAGTCCAATGTATTGTATCAAGTGCAAGACAGTGCGCATAATTCAAGGGTATATTTTTGTCCAGTGTCTCCATCTCCACTTTGGTAATTTTTTTAAAAAACAAATATCAAAGTGATATATCTATATTGATCTGGAGGTTTCATGAGTGAAGGATTTTACAAAAAGCAACTTTTTATAAAAAAAAATGCAAAATGTGGCGTCCCACATTCGCAGGCTTGCCTGCTGGTTTTTTTTTTAATTTCAGAAACTGAAATGGTTTGAATGCTGATTGATATATTCAGAGTCAACTTTGTAGTTTATAATCTTCGCTCTGGAAAAAGACATGAGTTGCACCTTAAAAAAAGACAGGATGTCAGTGACTGAGTGAATCCCCCAAACAGAGGTCAAAGGGTGACACAGCAATAAGCTACCCATAAATCTTTGGCAGCTGCTGAGGCCATTGGAGACTTAATATTTCCTTGGACAGACATTTCATTTTCCACCTTTATCTTGCCTAGAACACACTCCACTCCTTTGCAGCCCTGAAAGCAAACATAAAAAAAGGATTAAGCAGAAAACAAAATATCGAAAACAACTTGCAAGTAAAGGTTTATCAATTTTTGTTTAAATGGCATATAGAATATATTCAGCATTATATCTAAATACTGAGCACCAACCCTGTTACAGGAAGGATATTATTTAACAGTACAGGGTTCAGAAAAGATTTACCAGGATTTTGCCAGGAGTGGAGGGTTTAAGTTATGAAAGTAGGCTGGATGGGCTGGAACTTTTTTCACTGGAGTGTAGGAGGTTGAGGGGTGACCTTATAGAGGTTTATAAAATCATGGGGAGCAAAGATAAGGTGAATAGCCAAAGTCTTTTTCCCTAAGAGAATTGTTAGTGTGGAATGAGCTGTCAGAAGTGGTAGCTGCAGGTTCAGTTACAATGTTTAAAAGACATTTGGATACATACATGAATAGGAAAGGTTTGGAGGTATATGGGCCAAACGCAGGCATATCTATATTCCACATGATGGAAAGGCCCAGGTATCAGCTTTGCAGTACATATATCCAAGACAGAGACTACAAGGAAGCTGCAACGGAAATCCAGTACACAAGCAGTTAAAATACAATATATCCGGGCAAATATTTAAGCAATATGCAGCTAATGAGTTAAAGCTGAAATCCAGGAAAAAAGCAGGTGCATTGAAAGTATTCTTTAGAATGCTAGGTCCTGATTTGATAAACTTTCATTCAAAAATTTTAAAATGTGAGGATACCATCCTACTGCATGGCACAGACTTTGAACATGTCTAGTAACTCTAAACTGGGAATCCATAAGCAGAATTGCAACTACCACAGCCTGGCCCCATGGCCCCAACTACCATTAACATCAAACTGGAAGATCAACTCTGATTCAATGAACAGTGCAGGGGACATGCCAACAGGAGCACCAGTAATACCCAAATATGAGGTGCCAACCTTGTGAAGTTATGACACAGGAAATTTGCATGCCAAACATCAGAACCAATATGTAATACAATCAATCCCGTGCCCAACAGAGCAAATCAACAGTTCAAAGGAGGTTTACAAGATTGATACCTGGAATGTATGGATTGTGCTAATGAGGATAGGTCTGACAGACTGAGTTTGTAACAACTGGAGTTTAGAAGTTTGACAGATGGCTGATTGTAGTGAATAAGATTCTGAGTAGCCTTGCTAATTTGGACATGGAAAGGATGAATCATCTTGCGGATGACTCCAGAACTAGGAGGCACCATTTCAAAATTAGGGGTTGCAGGTTTAGGACAGAAAGGAGGGGAAAGATTTTTGTTTCTTTCAGAGGGTTGCGTGACTTTGGAGCTCTCTGCCTCAGGGGGTAGCGGAAACACTGGGTTTGTAAAAGAGGAGGTAGGGTTGCATTAATGAAGGAGTCAGTTAGTGTCAAGGGCCTGTGTTCCATTCCAGCCTTAGGTGGCTGTAGGTATGGAGTTTGAGCATTCTCCTTGTGTCTGTGTGCGTTTCCTCTGGGTGCACCAGTCTCCTCCCAAAGTCCAAAGATGTGCAGGTTAGTTGGATTGGCCGTGCTAAAAATTGCGCATAGCATCCAGGTTAGGTGGATTAGCCATTGTAAAAACTCTATGCATGGTTACAAGGAGGGGGTGGGGAATGGGTCTAGGTGGGCTGCTCTTCGAAAGGTCAGTGCAGACTTGATGGGCTGAATGGCCTCTTTCTGTCTAAAATAAATATTTCTCATGTGATAGTTATTGTATTTATTAGACAACTTCCCTTTCGTCCCTTCATTATTAGTACTTTCAGAATGTTCTTAGTATCCTCTACCATGAGGACTAATGCAAAGCATTTAGTCAACTCCTCTGCCAGTGCCTGTTTCTCCAGCTTCATTCTCCTAAGGGCCTACATTCACTTTGGCCTCTCTGTTCCTTTTTATATATATAAATAAGCTCTTACTGTCCACTTTTACATGACTTGCTATTATTTGTTGGTTATCTTTTGGTGGCTTTTACACTTTCCCAATTCTCCCAACACCACCAATCTTTGCCACATTGCATTTTTTTCTCTTTCAATTTGATTCCATTGTTAACCTCTGGTTAATTGTCAGCTTATTCCCTTCTTAGAATCTTTTCTCCTTACAGGGATACATCTTTGCTGCGATTAGTAAACTATTTTCTTAAAGGACTGCCATAATTCCTAAAACATCTCTTCCACTAAATTCCCTTCCCAGTCCACTCCAGCCAACTGTACCTTGATCCTGTGTTATTAACCTTATGCAAGTTTAGCACCATCACTTCTGACCAACAATTCTCACACTAAAACTGAATGCTAAATTCTACCTGGTTACAGTCACTGCTCCATACTGGATCTTTTACTTTTGAGCTAATTTAGTAAACCTGTCTCATTATATATGACCAGATCAAAAATAGCCCAATCCCTGGTTGTATCACAAAATATTGTTTTATGAAACTGTTCTGAACATACACTCTGAATTATTTCTTGTAGCTACTTCCGCCAATTCATTTTTCCCCAATCTACATGAAATTTAAGTCACCCATTACTAGTGTACTGTCATTTTTACATGTCCCCATTACCTATGTATTTAATCTCTATCCTACAGAACTAGCTACTGTTAAGAGGCTTATAGATTACTTCCTTCAGTATCTTCTTCCACTTGCTACTTCTTAACCTCCATGCGTATGGATTCTAGATCATCCAATCCAAAATCCTGTCTTGCTCCTGTACTTTTTCCATCTTGTAATAATAAATTTATCCTACCACTCTTCCTTCCTGCCTTAACTCTCAAGAAGTCATATACCCATTCCCAACTTTGATCTTCTTGTGGTTACTGTCTTTGCAATGGCTATAAGGTCATACCCATAAAGCTGTATTTCTAATTCATATTTTTTGTTCTGAATGCTATACGTATGAAAGAGCCAGTAGTTTTGCCTTTAACAATATTGTTGCCTTTTCACCCTATTTACTGCTGTTTTTATATGCTTATGCATTCTGTCCCTTACAGTCTCATTCTGGGTATTATCATATGAATTGTTGCCCCCTACAATGCCTTTTTGTTTTTTTTGTAAGCCTATATGTCCCCTTCCAAAATCCTCTCCCCCTTTAATTAGTTTCCAACATCACAGATGCTGGTCTTGAGGCAATCAGACTCACTTCCTGACACCATCGAGGATAAAGCAGCCCACTTGATTGGCACCCCATCCAGTAACTTAAATGTTAAAGTTTCCCCTCCAGGACAGAAACCACCCTGACTTAGAAATGTATCGCTTTTCCTTCACTGCTGCTGAGCCAAAATCCTGGAACTCCTCCCCTAAAAGCAGTCTGGAATACCTACACTACTTGGACTGCAATGGTTTTTATAAGCAGATCATACAACATTCATGGGAGAAATTAGAAACGGGCAAAATTGCTGGTCTAGCTAGTGACACCCACATCCTATGAATGAGAAAAAAGCATCACCAGGGAAACAGGCTGCAATTATAAAACAGCCACTGGTCAGATTTAATAACAGTACAACAGCAAGTATGCTTCTAATGTTCTTACATAATCATATGAGATCAAACCACAAGCTGCTAAAAGGATTTGGGGATGAAATTCATATTATTTACTATTTTGTGTTCGAACTAAAACCTGGTTCAACTGTCAACCAAAGGTAGATACTTCTGGCACATATTGCAATAGTTTTAAGGGTCACACTGAGCAGAGCAGAGTTAGCTCCCAAGATACTTATAAAATTTCTTTATCCAAAAGGATCCAATGTACCCTCTTCCGGTGACAGAAATTGTAACTGTCAGGGTTCTTCCCGAGATGAAAGCTGTTAC
This sequence comes from Rhincodon typus, assembly GCF_021869965.1. Taxonomy (NCBI): domain Eukaryota; kingdom Metazoa; phylum Chordata; class Chondrichthyes; order Orectolobiformes; family Rhincodontidae; genus Rhincodon; species Rhincodon typus. Next base: position 110,052,282 of record NC_063335.1, on the reverse strand, counting down.
TACTTGAATTTAACGTATGCATCAGTTGCATACAGTTAATTAATTGCCAAATGCTTTATTCATGGCTACTGAATTACCAAGAAATTGACCCATGTGGATGTGAAATTACTAATGAGGCTTATAAACTGCAGTGCAGGACAGCTCAGGACTCTCACTTGCTGCCTCGTTTCTATGAACGTTGCTCCAAGATGCCCTGTCCCAGGCTTTTTAATAAAGGAGACAATATGTTACCTTATAATCAAAGAGTTTCACCAAACATGCAACACTTAGAGGAAAAAAATGTAGCTAATAAAAATCAAAGCAATCAGTATTTCCAACACAAAATAACACAGCAGGTTGAAAAACATAGAAGACTAAGCAAGTCAAGCTACACAAAAGTTCCACGTAACAAAATACTATTAGTTTGTTAGGTATCTTAATAAATAAATAAATAGTTACCACTGGGGGGAAGTGCAATATGCAGAAGTGAGAGCTGTTAGCTAACAGCAGAGTTTTGAATTATCCATTCAATAGCATCCCACCCCTAGAGCAACACAGAAGAGTCATATCACACAGAGTAGAACAGATAGTTTAAAATATTTTCACCATATGGTAAAACAAGTCTGTTTAGGATCACTCAGAAAAATACTCAAAAGATAAAAGTAATTCAAATAAATTCTTTGCTAGTCCTTTAAATGCTGTATCTTGGTATTTTATGTGCATTTAACATTCATGTTGAATCATAGCAATGTTAATTAGATCTGTCAAAAATATTACCAAGTAACTACCTGCAAAAGAAAAAAGGTCTTTGTAACTCAGTGGCACTGTCCCCACCTACAGATCCATATTAAAGTCCCACCATTTGTAGAGGTCTAACATGTCCAAACAAGTTGATTAAAAAAAAAGAATAGCTCCATCTGTTTCAGGTATAGGTTCTATAGAATGGGATGATGATAACCAAATAACCCTTCCAATTGTAATTAACTAAATTTGCACACTGATAGACAATGATATCATACTGTAAAGTATGAAACACAAATAGAAAGTGCCGGAAAAACTCAGCAGGTCTGGCAGTTTCTGTAGAGAGAGAAACTGAGTTATTGTTTTGAGACAAAATCAGAAATTGCTGGAAAAACTCATCAGGTCAGGCAGGATCTGTGGAGGGGAAACAGAGTTAACGTTTCCGGTCCAGCGTCATTTCTTCAGAACTGTTAATTTCATCAACCTGTTTGAACATGTCACACATTCAGGACAGGTGGGCCTTCTGGCCCAGCGGTAGGGACAGTACCATTGAATGCAAGACTTTTTTTTAAAAACAGATTGAGTCATTTGATATACTTTTGACAGACCTAATTAACTATTCTGACAAAGGGTCATCAGACTCGAAACATTAACTGCTTCTCTGTTTACAGATGCTGGCAGAGCGGCTAAGTTTCTCCAGCACTCTGTTTTCACTTCAGCTTTCCAGCATCTGCAGTTCATTTGTTTTATTTCACTGTAAAATACATTTAATCAGTTAATGGCAATTCTAAGAGTCTGAAGCTTTAAACATTCAGGTGTTGTTTTTCTGCTTTTTCTTAAAATAGGAGACAATGCACTTTATCTGAATAAGCAAGTTGGTTTATATGCCATTCTTTACCAAACTCTGGCAATAATTCTGAAATAGTATTAGATTATATGCAAGTAATCTTTACAATTACATTTATTAGGCAGTTTAATATTGAGACCATATTTTAGGAAAGGTAAATTTTTTAAAGGACATGGAGGTTTCCAGGTAATGTTTATTATATGATGCTAATAGACAGGGAAAGCTGCAGAGGTAATGGCAAATGGGAGTCACACAAATCGACAAGAAATTAATGCAAGACCTCAGATAAAAAGTTGCCTATTAAAATGAAAACAAAATGGATTTATAATAATATTCAAAAATTTTAAAAATGACCTGCACTTATAGAGTACCTCACTCAGTACATTCCAAAGCAAAGAGTTAAGTCTATAAGGGTACAAAAACAGAAATTGCTGGAAAAGTTGAGGGTGTTCTGAGGAAGGTTCACTCGACTCAAAACATGAACTCCACTTCTCTCTACCGATGTTGCCAAAGCTGCTCAGTTTTTCCAGCAATTTCTGTTTTTGCTTCTGATTCACAGCATCCGTAGTTCTTTTGGTTTCTGTTAGGGTACAGTTTCAAGAGATGGTGAACATGCTGAATGGTTATAAGATTTAGGTGAACACTCCAGCACAGTACTGAGGGAGAGCCACGTTGTTGGAGGTGCCAGCCTTTTGCTGAGACATTCAATCAAATCTTGCTCTGAGGTGGATGCAAATAATTCCACAGCACTATGAACAGATAGGTAATTCTTCCAATGTCCTGACTAGTCATAAGACATAGGAGCAGAGGTAATCCATTCAGCCAATTGAGTGTGCTCCATCTTTCAATGAGATTATAACTGTTCTGATCATTTTCAACTGTCTTTCCCCATAAACCTGGATTGCCTTACTGATTAAATATCTTTCTCATGCTTTGAACATACTTAAGGACACAATGTTGACATTGTGCAGTACACAATTCCACAGATTCACTATCCTCTGAAAAACGAAGTGCCTCCTCATCTCCTTACTCTCTGAGATTATGCCATCTGGTCCAAGACTCTCCCACAATGGGAACTAATTTTGCCACATTTACTCCTAATAACGTTATACTTTTCAATAAGGTCATCTCTTGTCTTTCTAAACTCCAAGTACAAACCCAACCTATTCAACCTCACTTCCTCAACACTACCAGTCTCTCCACTTACCTTTGTATCATCTGCAAACTTAGCAACAATGCCCTCAGTTCCTTCATCCAGATCATTAATGTATAACATGAATAGTTATGGTCCCAGTTATAGTGACTCCTGTGGAACTCCACTAGTCACTGGCTGCCATCCTGAAAAAGATCCCTTTATTTCCACTGTCTGCCTTCTGCCAGTCAGCTGTTCCTCTAGCCATGCTAGTACCTTGCGCCTAACACCATGGGCTCTTATCTAATTTAGCAGCTTCCTGTATGACACCTTGTCAAAGGCCATCTGGAAATCCAAACAGATCACATCCAGTGGCACAAGTATAGCACTGGGATCTACCTGACAATGTGGAAAATTGCCCAGGTATGTCCTGTATACAGAAAAGCAGGACAAATCCAAACTGATCAGTTACTGCCCCAGTCTACTCGTAGCCATCAGTAAACTAATGGAAAAGTGTCATCAACAATGCCATGAAGCAACAATTCTTTAACGATAACTTGCTCACTGATGCCCAATTTCAGTTTTCTGCTAGTATTACACAGTTCCTGGCCTCATTACATATTTGGTTCAAACATAGGCAAAAGACCTGAACTGCAGAGGCAAGACGAGAGTGACTGCCTTTGACATCTAGGTTGCACTCAACCAAAGACCACCAAAAGGATGATGCATAATCTTAGAACTTGCATATCTGGATAGACAAAGAAACCTACCTCATTTACATTTTTAAGCGGCAAAAATATAGCCTTCAAAAAGGTATATGATTGAGATCCTGGAAATGGTAAAGAAATAGCCTCTTGTTTGGTGGACAAGTTATTAGTACTAAACAGGCAGATGAGAACCAGAGGTACCAACAAAATGAAGGAACAGAGTTAGTAAGTAATTAGATTGCAAGTATGTGTCATGGTTGTGGATTCACTGCAGAATTGCCAATCGGAGCTGAAAACTGTGCTAATGGAAGGTATGCTGTTACAGCAGATAGATGTGGCTACTTGTGATTAGTACCATCTGTTGCAGTAATCTTCTGGAACTTTCTTGATTGACCTAGAAGAGTCAAGGTGGAATTGCTCAGATATTTTTCCTCTTCGTCACCTCTCCTAAGGAGAGTGTATAACTGTGGATCAGTAATGGCGAATGGAAATTGAATCATATTTGGTTTGATATTGGAAGACTAACTAATCATTGTCACCACCAAGGTAATAACTATTCAAACAGCAGAGAATATCATCCGAGCACAGTATTTCCTCCCAAGCCTAAATGGCAACAACAGCTCTTAATCTCAAATATTAAATGCTCAATGGACTCAAACCCCTAGCCATTAGCTCAGTCCAGTTCTAGTTAGTTGATGGTAAATGCAAGTTAGGTACCAACATTTACAGCTGTTGTAAAATTACTTTTGAGTCTCCACCTGTTCCTGTGGTAATTAACATGATCAACTTTTGCCTGTATGCATCAGTACATAACACATTTAACAAAATGCAAAGACTTCACAATGATGTAAAACTATGACATAGTAGCTAACATCTACATCACAAACCAGCAAAAGTCTTTTAAGACTTACTTGCCACTCATTTCACAATCACTCACTGATTTCACTGCATGTTCATTTCTGCAGCTAAGAGGTCATGGTAAAAGGGGCCTGGCAACAATTGTTACAAGTTGTCCAAATACAATTGTTTCACAGATTTCTCATTTCCAATTTGGATGAGGTCAGGAACTCAACTGACAAAGATCAAACATGTAGCGCCTTACTATTGAACAAAGAACTAGGAAGTGTCCAACAACATTTTTCAGACAGAAGGAGGAAGCAAAGGGGTGAGAGTAGGAATGAATGAACATAGATTTTTCATTAATTTTCCTTACAAGTAGCTGAAAATTGCCACATTGAGACGAAGTCACCCAAAAGACTTGTTTTAATTATTGACAGCGGTGATTTCTCATTTATTCTGGAACCTAAAGATTAGAAGCAGTTGGACTGCGAAAGACTCAATTTCCATATGGAATGGCTATAGCACTTTGTACACTCAAAAGACACATCTACTTAAAATAAAACTGTGCACATACCTTTCCTGCATTGGCAGAAATTGTGTTGGCCATTAATCCTTCCAAATAGCTACTTAAGATAACTCCTTTCACTGTGATTATTGCCTCCTGGGTCAAAATGGTTCTAAAAGTCAAAGTCAATGTTAAGATTATGTAAAAAAAATATATAAAATCATTTACATATTAAAATATCTTCACATTATATCCAAAATGGTTTTGTATTTAGTTATAGTGTGTCCTGGTAGTCCAAAATGTTGGTATATGGCACGTAATATTACTTCATTTTAGTCTTAATCTCTCTCTGAAGTCACAATTTGCAAATTTAGTACCATTTCCAATTTGAATCATCTAAAGCTAGATTGCTTTAAAATTCTTTCATGGGGTATGGGCAGCACAGGCTGGCCATTTGGGCGATGTGATAGCTTAGTGTTATTATCGCTAGACTATTAATCCAGAAAACCAGGAAATGTTCTGGAGACATGGGTTCAAATCCCACTATCGCAGATCATGGAATGTGAATTCAACAAAAAGCAAATTCTGGAATTAAACGTCTGGAATGATGACCATGCCCTTGAACACTGTTGATTGCCAGAAGGCCCATCTGATTGACTGATGTCATTTCAGGAAGGAAATCAGTTATTCTCATCTGGTCCAGTCTGTATGTGAATCCAGAAACAGTGTGGTTGACTCCAAACTGCCCTCTGAAATGGCCTAACAAGCTGTAACAATCACTACTGAGACTCAAAAAGGAAACCAGTTGGGACCACCTGGCATCAACCTAGGCACCAAAACAACACAGCAAAACAAAACATCCTTGTTGACACTGCAATGTTCTCTGAGGGCTAGTGCCAAAATTGGAAAAGTTATCTTACAGACTAGTCAAGAAACAGCTTGACATACAGTCATAGAGAAATACAGCTCAGAAACAGACCCTTCAGTCCAACTCGTCCATGCCAACCTAAATAAATCTAGCCCCATTTGCCAGCATTTGTCCCATATCCCTCTAAACCATTCTTAATCATGTACCCATCCAGATGCCTCTGAAATGTTCTAATTATACCAGCCTACACCACTTCCTCTAGCAGCTCATTCCATATATGCACCACCCTCCGCGTGAAGAAGTTGACCCTTAGATCCCTTTTAAATCTTTCCCCTCTCATCTTAAACCTATGCCCGCTAGTTTTGGACTTCCCCACCCCAGGGACATGTCCTTGTCTATTCACCCTATCCATGCCCCTCATGATTTTATAAACCTCTAAAAGGTCACCCGTCAGCCTCTGACGCACCATGGAAAATCGTTCCAATCTATTCAGCTTCTCTAGTTATACTCACTAAATCACACCTTACAAACAATGACCCAGACACCAGCATCACTATATGATGGATAGTTGGAGAAATTAGGATACGCCCATCCCACGAGCTGGGCGGGCCCAGTAACAGTCATGAGGGAGTTATCCTGAGAGTCCTCAACATCGACACCAGGCACTGTGATGCTTCAGGGCATCAAGTCAAACATGGGCAAGGAAACCTCTTGCTAATTACCATGTACCATCCTCCCGTTAACTGATGAATCAGTACTCCACCATATTGAACAACACTTGAAGGAAGCACGGAGGGTGGCAAAAATGTACTCTGGATGGGGGATTTCAAAATACGTCACCCGGGGTGGCTCGGTAGCAGCACTACTTATCAAACTGGTCAATCCTAAAGGACACAGCTGCTAGACTGTAGCAGGTGGTAGTAGGTGGTGAGGGAATCAAAAATAGGGATAAACATACTGTCTTCATCCTCAGATGCATGTATACATGGGAGTATTGATAAAAGTGACCACTGCACAATCTTTGAGAGACAAACCCCCACCTTCACATTGACAATACTTTATATCATGGCATTATCACTGTGCTAAATGGGACAGACTTCAAACAGATCTATCAGCTCAAGACTGAGATGCTGTGGGCCATCAGCAGCAGCAGAATCATATTCCAACATAATCTCACATGCCTGTTACATGCCCCACTCTACCATTACCATCAAGCTAGGGTATCAACTCTGGTTCAGTGAAGAGTGCAGGAGAGGATGCCAAGTACAGATGTATCTAAAATTGGGGTGTCAATCTGGTGAAGCCAGAAAACAAGGGCGACTTACATGCTAAACAGCATAGCCAAAGCAAGTAATACATAAAGTTAAGTGATCCCGCAACTAACAGATCAGATTGAAGATCTGCAGTTTTGACACATCCAGCCATGAATGGCAGTGCACAATTAGACAGTTTATGGAAGGAGAAGGCTCTACAAAATATGCCAAGTGGGTGATCCATCTCAGCTTCCTCCAGTGGTTCCCAGGATCACAGATGCCAGTCTTCAGCCAATTGATTCACTCCATGTGATATCACGAAACTGTTAGAAGCACTGGATAGTGCAAAGTCTATAAGCTCTGGCAACATTCTGGCAATAGTACTGGAGACTTGTGCTCCAGAACCTGCCACACCTCTGGCCACACTGTTCCAGTGTAGCTAGAACCTAACAATGTGGAAAATAGCTTATGTACACAAAAAGCAGGACAAATCCAATCTAGCCAATTACTAATGCATTGGCTGATTCTCGATCATCAGTAAAAGGATAGAAAGTACCATCAACAGTGCTAGCAGAAATAACCTGCTCGCTGGCAACAAGTTTCAGTTCTGCCAAGGCACCCAGGTCCTGGCTGCATTACAGTCTTAAATTCTCCACTGGTTAGAGTCATATCTGAAACACAGGAAATTGGTTGTGATTGCTGTTGATCAGCCATCTCGGCTCCAGGAGATTTCTACAGAGTTCCTCAGGCTAGTGTTCTAGGCCCAACCATTTTCAGCTGCTTCATCAGTGACCTCCCTTCCAACATAAGGCTAGATGTGGGGATGCCCGCCAACGATTGCAACAACAATTGCAACTCCTCAGATAACGAAGCAGTCCATGTCCAAAAGCAGCAAGGCCTGGGCAGTATTCAGGCGTGGGTTGTAAATTGACAAGTAACATTTGCAACACACAAGTGCCAGGCAACGACCATTTCCAGTATGAGACAATCTAACTACCACCCCTTGATACGCAATGACTTTACCATCATTGAATACCCTATTATCACAATGTGGGGGTTGGTTGGGGGGGGTTGGTGCACGTGCGGGTTTACTATTGACCGGAAACTCAACTGGACTAGCTGTATAAATACAGTACTACAAGACAGTATGTCAGAGGCTAGGAAAACTGCAGCTGGTAACTCACTTCCTGCCTTCCCAAAGTAGGGAAGTCCACAATATACAAGGCACAAGTCAGGAATGTGATAGAATTCTCCCCACTTGCCTGGATGAGTGCAGCTCCAACAACACTCAAGAAGCTTGACAGCATCCAGAACAAAGTGGCCCATTAGATTGGCACCCTATCTGCAAACAATCACTCCTTCCACCTCTGATGCTCAGTAGCAGCAGTGCATACCATCTACAAGATACACGGACTAAAGCTCCCTAAACAGCACCTTCCAAACCCATGACCGCTTCCACCTGGAAGGATAAGGGAGCAAATACATGGGTACACCACGAACAGCAAGTTCCCCTCCAAGCCATTCAACATCCTGACTTGGAAATATATCTCTGTTCTTTCAGTGTTGTTCAGTCAAAATCATGAAATTCCCTCTGTAATGCTATTTTAGGCCTACCTACAGCACATGGACTGCAGTCGTTCAAGAGACGGTTCATTACCACTTTCTCAATGGCAACTGGGGAGGGGCAATAAATACTGGCCAAGTGAGCACCTATGTTTTGCAAGTGAATATTCACAAAAAATGCTCACAGCTGTTCATCACTGACCAGGCCTCTTAAATAAAAATTTCTTCAATGTAAATTAAGTTAGATTACAACATGTAGGGGGAGGTAGTGGTTTGATGGTAATGTCACTGAACTACTAATCTAGAGGCACTGAATAATGTTCTGGGCTCATGGGTTCAAACCTTAGTGGATTTTTAAAAATTAATAAGTTTGAAATTGAAAGCCTCAGTAATAGTGCTTTGAAACTGTCAGCTGTAATTTAAATTTAAAAATCTGGTTTACCAAAACAATGTAGAGAAAGAAATCTGGCTGTCTTACCTGGTGTGGGCTACGTGTGAATCCAGACCTACAACAACATGTTGACTATAAACCATCCTCTGAAATGGCTAAGCAAGCCACTCAGATCAAAAGCGATTCAGGATGGACAACAAATGCTGGCCATACCTCATTAAAGAAGAAATAATTTAAACTTTGTTTCATTACACAGATAAAAATATCCAAAAAGCAAGATTTAACCAGCTAAATGTTAAGAAACTATATTGAACTTACTTTTCTGGATTCTCAGGATGAGGTCGATACATCAGTCTTTCATCTACTGACACAAGGTTACTGAGAGTTATCTGTAACAAAAGTAGTGAATAGGATTCAATCTCACCTGAAATGATATCTTATCATTCAGGTAGCTGCTCTTCTAAGATTAAATGCTTAGAACATGAGACATATGTATCAACAAAAAAAAGTTAAAGACAAAGATATTAAAACATCTGCTTTTTTAAAAAACAGTGGCTACTCATAACAAGTATATTATTGCAGAATGACTCAATGTGGTCAGGTGTTAAAAGTTTACACTTACTCCTCAGAGCCTTGCACGTTCTTCCTTTTCAGATAATAATGCAATTCCCACTTGAATGTCTCAATTGAAACTACCTCCACCACAACCTCAGACAGTGCATTCCTGAACCTAACCACTTGCTGCAGGGAGGTTTCTTATGTCAGCGTTGCCTCTTTTGTCAATCCTAATAAAAAAAATTCCAATCTACTCAGTCCAGATTGCCAATGGTCCTGAATACTTCTAACCAAAGCTCTTCTTAACCATATCTTCTCCAAAGAAATGCATCCCAATTATTTAAACTCAGCGAATAAAGTTCTTCATGCCTTTAAATGTTTGTGTTCGTATATTCTGCATTTCTGACACTTTCATCCTTCCTTATACAATGGTGACCAGAAGTGGATGCAATACTGTGTTATGCCTGGATAAGCAGGACTCAAATGGCAACCCTCTTTTCAAACTTCTTAGGTCTTTTGTCTTTAAAAAAGGTTATGTTTGCCAATTCATTAAGTGTGTGCTCAGAATATAAAAGACACACACGGATAAATTAAACCTCTTCAACAATTACAGTTACACACAAACACAAATAAATTACAAAGTGAGGGTACAGATTAAGCTATGTACGCTCCAGTAAAGTGAAGTGAAAGGGGTATCCAGCTCTTGATAATTCGTGACTTGGTTGACTGCTGATTGAACTTTGTGGTCCATTTGGGTTGGTATTAAGACAGTTTAAAGATTTAGACGAACAATTTCTCGCCATCTAAAAACAGTAACTGAAGGGTTGATTTGTTTTAAAGAAAAATCTCTTTGAAGCATACAGGGAGCTAAAAGTAGAAGAAGACAAACTGTTTTTCTTTCGTTTTTGATTTCCCCTGCTAAAGAGAAAAGACGAAATAATTTTTTTTTCACATAACAACCGACTAGGATCTGGAATGCTTGGAGGCAGCTTTCCCCCACTATCAACATTGTGGAAGTTACCACTGACTAGCCATATAAATACTGTGGCTACAACTGCAGGTCAGGTACTAGGAATACTGCAGCAAGTAACTCACTTCTGACTCTCTAAAGTCTGTCCACCATCTACAAGGCACAATTTAGGAGTGTGAAGGAATATTCCCCACTTGCCTGGTTGGGTACAGCTCCAACAAAAAACAAGAAGCTTGACAACAACCAGGACAAATCAATCCACTTGGCTGGCACCACATCCACAAATATTAACTCCTACTAGTACCAACATTCATTAGGGTGTACTATCTACAAGGTGCACTGCAGTAATTCACCAAATATCCTGAGAAAGCACCTTCCAAACCCATAACCATTTCCAGCTAGAAAGATAAGAGCAGCAGATATAAGAGAAAAACGTCACTTGCAAGGTCCTTCCGAGCCACACAACATCCTGACTTGGTGTTACATCATCGTTCCTTCATTGTTGCTGGGACAAAATCGTGGATTCCCTCCCTAATAGAACTGTGGGTTGATGTACATGAATAGACTGCAGCAGGTAAAGAAGGTAGTTCACCACCATCATCTCAAGGGCAAGTGGGGACACACAACAAATGCTGGCTCTGCAAGCAATGCCCACGTCCCACAAATGCAAAGCAGAGGTTCAACTGAGCATGAAACAGTGAATTTAATTTTCTGAAAAGTAACAATGTGCAGGCTACTGGGAAAAGAAAGGTGTGTGGCTCAATGTGAATTGCGATGAGCCAGTAGTCACAATTGGGATGGACTTGCCTCCTTCTGTGATGTGACAATGCTGTGATTCTGTGACCAATAGCCATTTCTCGCCTTATACTTACGTAATTGGTTTTGTTTAAGTTTTGGATTCTTATTTGTGATTGGAGTGTATCATTTTCAATCTTAGTGTGGAATATAAACTGTTTTTCAATGGATCTGTTACAATGATGACACTACTAAATAACTCCATGCTATTGTATAATACTGGATTTAAAGAAACCCATCCCTAGTTGGTGCCACAATGTATTGATTCAGGAAACTTGAGGAAGCATTCTTCAAACTTAACTTCTAGAGCATCGTTGCCATTTTGATTGGTCCACTCTATGTGAAGATTGAAGTCGTCCATATCTTTTCCATTACTTTATCTTATAAATTCCAATAATGAATGCTTTGCCCAATATTACAATTACTACTCGTGGGTCCATAAACCCCGCTCACCAGCAGTTCCTCTCTTGCTATTCCTAACTTTCACCCAGACTGGTTATGTTCCTTGATTTTCTGAAGCAAGATCCTTTATCTCTAATGTCCTTATGTCATTCTATATTATCAAGGCTACCCCTCCTCCTTTTCCATTCTACTTGTCTTTTGTAAATGTGTGTATCCTGGATTATTTATCTCCCAAACTCTCTTACCTTGTAAAGATGTCTCTTGGCAATGGCTATTAGATACAAGCCATTTATCTCAATTTGTGGCACTACTTTTAATTATCTATTGGGGATATTCGATGCTTCCCAATAGCTAATTCAATTTTTTTCACTACAATGTACTGCAGAGGCCTTGCTCTCTGATGTGTTATTATTGTTAATGTGCATGCCACTTCCTGTGCCACAGATCTTGGTTTACTCACATCAATTTATTTTTTTACTGCCTCAACTTTTATCTATGGATTTCTAAACGTTTCTCCACACAACTCTCCTTCCTTTCCAATAATACAGACAAGTTTTTCTACTTGAACTATTTATGTTGGTGCACTTTTACTTTTGTTTACTCTGTCCCTTCCTGTCAGATTGCCACTACCCTGCACTATTGCCTCATCTTTTTAACTTTCTAAGTCTCATACAACATGGGCAATCACTACCATATTCCATCCCTATTACTATTGATACTCTCCATCACTGTATAAGGATGCAACATCTACTTACTGACCTGCAAATGTTCGAACAGAAGCTTTCAGTTCCAGACCTTATTACAAGCAAGGATACAACGGGTAGATGAGGTGAATTACTGAGAGGTAGCTTGAGTGAAGTTAATGGACATGGTTAACACTAATGACATGTTGATCAGCCACTAAAGTCCTTGGCTAAGAATTCACTGCTAATCTGTTTCTTAAAGAATTAACTTATCTTAACATTAAAAAGTATCATGGCATCAGGACAGGAAAAAGAGTTTCACAGCTGATTAATCATTTCTGAATATAATCTCTACTGCACTCTGGGTAAACATAGCAACCAATGTGAATACAGCATGATCCCCCAAAAATCATCACATCAATCTTTTTAATGTATTGGTTGAAGAAAAGATTTTGGATTGGACGTTATAAGAAGAACACGTTCTAAAGGTAATATGAGATCTTGTATGTCTATGAGAGGGCTTAAAATCTTATCCAAAGGATGGCATCATTGAAAGAGCAGCATTCCTATAAGACTGTGCTGGAGTTCCAATTTATTTTAAGTCAAGTCTTCAAAATTTGCAGTAAGTCTTTGACCATTTGATTCACACAGCAGTGGTGTCAAGTTTGACTCTTACTTCACAAATATAAGATGATTAATACGATGATTTCAATGTTGTGTTATAACACTCCTGTGAAGCATTTTGGGACTCTTATTACTTTAGGGATGTTATACAAATACAAGTCGTCATTGTGTCCTTATTGCATTGATTCAGTCCATTCAACAGCTTTCACTGGCATAAGAATGCAAATGTTATCTTATTCTGCCACTACTAATGCAAATCTCTGGCCAATAGTACAAGGAGGATTTTCATGCCAAAAACAACTTCAAAGGTCTTGAGATATATCTCAAATATAGCAATCCATGAAGATGGAACAGAGAAAAATAGACTTGCACTAACTTAGCATTTTACATGCCCCTGAATGTTTCAAAGTACTTTACAGCCAATGAAGTTGAAGGGTAATCACGATTGTAATCTAGGAAACACAGCAGCTTCCACATACAGCAACGTGATGATAACCCGATCATCTCTTTTTTGTGAGAATAAACAAAAGAATAAATATTGGTCAGAACACTGGGGATAATTTTCCTGCCCTTCCTTGGACTGGTGCCATAATTTCTTTTACAATTGCTTGAGTAGGCAGTAACACTTTTGTTTAATATATGATCTGAAAGCTAGCATCTCCAACAATGCAATTCTGCACTGCTCTGGGTGTCAATCTTGAGTAGTGCACTGAAGCCACAGTGTGGAACCTGAACCCTGAATAATGTGACTCAGATACGAGATATCAGAGTGCTACCAATTGTGCCACATTGGACACTCGAAATTCAATAATGCAAAGCTTTTCAAAGAGGACAGTGTCCCTGTGCAACTATTATGAGTAACATCAATTTTTATTTCATTTAAGTTGTATGGAGAAGCAAGAAAATGTATTTGATATATGTACATTACCAGATTATACAGACACTCACATCGCTAAGAATTTCAAACTCATGTACTTACATTAGAAGAACTAAGTTCCATTGTCCGTTCAACTGGATCTACAACAGAATGTTCTTTAATATACGTTGTGGTCCTGCTTGTACCTAGTATCTAGCAAAAACACATTACATACTTTACAAAATGAAATTACCTTCATTGTCTTTAATTCACTGTAATTTCTGAATAATACTTACTGAACAGAGAACTGAATATTATTCAAGTTTGGTTGAGTCAAGTGAATTTACCTAAGAATTAGGAGTAGGTTATTTGGCCTCTCTAGACTGCTCCATCATTTAATAAGATCGCGGTGGATCGGATTGTGACTTGAACATGTGATGATGCTGTCACTTTAAAAGGGTTATTTTGTCCTGGGTGTTTTTGAAGAGAGGTTGTAAAGGCAGAGGTACTGAACTGCCGACTGAAGACAGCTTAAGTAAACACCTTAGCAGGCCGAGATAACAAGGTGTAGAGCTGGATGAACACAGCAGGCCAAGCAGCATCAGAGGAGCAGGAAAGCTGACATTTCGGGTCTAGACCCTTCTTCAGAAT
>NC_063335.1:110001564-110022920 GCF_021869965.1 Rhincodon typus | reverse complement strand
CAACTAGGGTTGGTGTTATTTTAGACCAACCAATATGCAATGAGTTCGGGTTAATCAATAACTTCTTGGTAAAGGATCATCTAGGTAAGTTAGATTGTTATATGATAGTATTTCACATTCAGATTGCAGGTGAAGAATATGGCTCTGAAACTAAATTGTTAAACACTTTTTTTAAAAAAAAAAAAGCACAATTACAATGGTAGAGGACAAGTTGGCTAAACTGGAATGGGAAAATAGATTAACAGGTAGAGAAGGAGCTATTTCACAGCTCATAACAAAACTTTATTTCACTCAGAAAGAAAAAGTCTGTGAAGAATGCACCATCTATGGCTAACAAGATTGAGGATGGCAGCAATTTGAAAGAAAAGATGTACAATACTACTGAAATTAGTGGTAGGTTGGAAGGTTGTTTTTAAAATAGAAATGAGCAAAATATGTTTTAAAAAGAAGAGGGCAAAAATGGAGCATTGGAGCAAATCAGAAACATAAAAATACAATTGAAAGTTTTAGCAAAGATTTGTAGCTCGGGTTGTGGGTGAGGTTGTTGACTTGCTCGCCGAGCTGTCTTGTTTTCGTTCAGAGGTTTCATCACCGTGCTAGGTGACATCATCAGTGGAGCCTCTGATGAAGCGCTGTTATTCTACTCTGCTTGGAATTTATACTGTCTGGTCCGTTATGGTGAGTGGTGCCATTTCCGGTTTTGATCTGTATGGGTTTGTATATGGGGTCCAATTCTATAGGTTTGTTGATTGCGTTACGGGTGGAGAGCCGTGCTTCTACGAATTCCCGTGTGTGTCTATGTATCAGCCCAAGCCAAACATATACACACACGGGAATTCCTAGGGGCATGGCTCTCCACCCGTCATGCAATCAACAAACCTATAGAATTGGACCCCATACAGATCAAAACCGGACATGACACCACTCACCATAACGGACTGGACAATATGAACTCCAAGCAGAGTAGAACTAAATCGCTTTATTGGAGGCTTCACTGATGATGGCACCTAGCATAGTGACGAAACGTCTGAACAAAAACAAGCCAGCTCGGCGAGCAAGTCAACAACTTCCATAAAAAGACAGTTTTAAAAACTTCTACAAATATATAAGCCATAAAAAACAAAAAATTAGCTGAGTTCAGCATTAGCCCCTTGAGGGCGAGGCTGGGGAATTAATATTGGGAATCATGGAAATGGTTAAGACCTTGAACAAATATTTTGTATATATCTTTGTTACAGAAGCAAAAAATAAATCCTAAGAATTTTAAGAAAATCAAGGAGCAAAAGGGTAGGAGGAATGTAAAATTATTGCTAGAGAAAAAGTATTGGGAAAATCAATTGAACTAAATACTGAGAAATCTCCCGGTCCTGACTGCATGCACCCTAAGGGATTAAAGGAAGTTGCCGAATAAATAATTGGGCGTTCGTCGTTTGTAGCCTTTTAAAATTCCCCACATTCTGGAAAGGTTCTAGCAGTTTGGAAAGCTACATATATATCTGTAGAACAATCAAATAGTATCAACCTGATTTAGTGAAAGGGAAATTATTTGACAAATTTATTAGCTATTTGAGGATGTAACAACTGGTTAGATTAAAAAAAGAACCAGTAGATGTGTATTTGAATTTCCAAAACTTGTTTGATGTACAATCTTAAAAGTAGCAGCAATTGATAGGGGTGGGGTGTTATCAACATGGATAGAGGATAGCTAGTTACCAGGAAACAGATGGAACAAATGGATCAGTTTTAATTAAGCAAATTGTAACAAACAGAGCCACGGGGATCAGTGTTGGACAGTCAACTATTTACAAGCTATATGTGTGACTGATGAGGCGATCTACTACTGTAACCAAATTTGCTGGTAGTACAAAGATACACAGGAAAGCAAGATATGTGGACCCAAATAATCTGCAAAGGGATATAGGTAGGTTAAGTGAATGGGCAAAAAGATGGAGTATAACGTGAGACATGAGAAATTGTCCACTTTGGCAAGAAGAATAGAAAAGCAAAATATTATTTAAAATAGAGTGACTGCACATTGCTGTCATAAAAAGGGATCTCAGTGTCTTAGTACATGAAAAGTCAACACACAGGTACAGCAAGTAATTAGGAAAGCAAATGGTGTGTTGGCCTTTATTTCAAGGAGAATATAAAATGAAAGTAGAGAAGTCTTGCTACAGCTGTGCAGAACATTGGTGAGATTGCACCTACAATACAATGTACAGTTTTAGTTTCTTTATTTAAGGAGATGCATATTTCCACTGGAAGCAGTTCAGAGAAAGTTCGCTTGTTACTTTCTAAGAGGAAAGTTTACTGTATTATTCTGTCCAATTATTGTAGTTTTTTGATTTAGTTACCTCAGTATAAATGTACTTGTACTTGTTCAATTGGATGGCCACACAAAATAGCAGTAGTTGATTCAATTTTGAGTCAATTTCTCCTCGAATACCATAATCTACCGCGATGTCCGAGTAGACAGTTGGAGTTGCAAGTGAGAAGGCTCTTTGCCAGTGCATTTTATTTACGGCAAAGTTACATTATTATTTAAGTGATTTATGCTACAAATAAAGTATAACAATGATGTGTATAGCCTCTGCATTATGTTTGTATTACTTAGTATGTGTTTTTACATGTGGACCTCTTGATTATTCGGAATATTTGATCAGTTGGCACACTCTTGGTCCAATAGGTGCAGGTAATAAAAAGTTTACTTTATGTGGAATTAGGCCACACATCAACCATGATCTAATTGAATGGTATACTCCTTTTTACTATGTTCCTTATGATGTTACAGTCAGTTGAATTAAATCAGTATTTTAATGGAACACGTTTGCTGTTCATAAACTATTCACTTGATCAATATTGTACTACACTTGTATCACATAGTATTTAAGATCTCTTTGTTTTTACTTTCTAGGGTGATATTCCATGGGATGATAAAGAATTTCGATTTTACTTTCTAGCAGGTGCAGCATTTTGGGCAACTGTTGCATATTACATTTTCTTCAGGAATGTTGGCAGAGAAATTACTTGGAAAGACTTTGTCAACAATTACCTTTCTAAAGGAATTGTAAGTGATAAAATATTGGGAATACCTGATTATTGTTAAATGTACTGTTATTCCATATAGAGAAGGGACTTTCTAATATTCTAATAAGCATAGAGGCAACGTGATTAGGGGTACTGGTTCATGGTCACTGATAAAGTGAAAGCCTGTCTTTAATACCTGGATTTCTAGAAGGGTTTTGTAATTTTAGGAATAATCCTCAAGGTTCTTTTAATAGCTGCAAATGTGTTGTCATTGTGATTGTTTCCTTTTGTGACAAGTTTAAAACTTTGAAAAATACTTTAGTCACTAGAAATGATGGCAACGTTGATATATTTAGAGAAAGTAGTTTCATTTTTTAGTCAACAAGTGTAAAAGAATGATCCTAGCCTATCCTTAGAAAGCTTAACAATAACCAATTTTCACCAGTTTTGCTAGATTTATTTTATTCTGAAGGTTCTCACCTTTCTTAGCTCATTCCTGTAAAATAACTGTTACCTGGCAGATCTATTTCACTTATCTCCCTAGCATCTGACCCTCTTTATTGTTTTTTTTCATTTAGGTTTTGTTTAAGTCCAACTCTGCTTTATGGGTGATTGTTGTTTGTAAAGTGTTCCTATTGATTTGAACAATTTTGATTGCCTTCAGTCAAGTTCAGTTGATTGGCTTAGGTGTGATAGTTGCTTGTCCTGCTCTTCAACTAATCTGATTTGGTCCCCTTAGCTTACTGTACCACTTTTTAATAGATTGATGCCCAAAAGTGCCCATCTGCAGTGGCTTAAACCATACTTGTCTTATTAAGTGCTTGATGATGGATATAAAATCTGCCTAATTGCTTAATACAATCTTTAACAATCAAATCTGGCATTCTCTTTTTTTCTAAACTGAATTGTGCATGTTGAGCTTACAAAAAAAATTCAATTACCCTGTCTCTGCTGCCTTCTGAGGCAGAGTTCCAAAATTACACAGCCCTCTCAGTAAAGAAAATTTTCATTTTGAAATGACAACCACTAATTTTAAAACTGTGCCTTCCAGTTCTGCACGATTGCAGAAGAGGAAACATACTTTTCACATCCACTTTGTCAAGATCATTCAGGATCCTATAAACTGCAAACAAGTCATCCTTCATACTTGGTGAAGTTTGTCCTTTAACAAAATTTGATAGCTGAACAATTCAGGATTGTTTCTTTTATTATCATTGTAAACCTCAGTACTTTTAGTTGAAAGTCTAATGAATGGATTATGAAATACATTCCTTGGGTTTCTTTGGGATGAAAATGAAGGTCATTGGTGCGTTGATATTTTATAATGACTGACTAAATATATTATCCTTTTTGTTGCTAGGTGGACAGATTGGAAGTGGTAAACAAGCGCTTTGTTAGAGTAGTTTTTACACCAGAGAAGTTAGCAGTGGATGGGGTAAGTTGACCATGTACAAATCCAAAATTCCACAAGGAGGATTGTTATGACTTGCTAAGTGCACTATTCTAAAGGTTCTATATAAATGCATGTTATTGTTGCTGCTTATGTCGTAGTATTTTCAAAGTCTTTTCCCAGCAGTGATTCCAAATTCTAAATAGTTAACAGCAGATGGGTGCAGCACAAATTATTGAGAGATTCCATTTCCTACTGCCCCCACCATTCTGAATGGCTACTCGTCTGTAATCTACTTTCTGCCTTGCAGACAGTTGACTATCTATTCTTCTCCCTGACCCTGATTCCTGATGAATTGACCTTTTATGTTCTGCGGTACCTTCTTGAAGGAATTACAGGAATTCTGTACATATTATGTCTACTTCATTACTCTTGTCTTTTTTTAAAATTTGATAATGAGATGTTGGTGTCACTGGCTGGGCCAACATTTATTGTCTACCTCAATCCCATGTGAGAGCAGTGGCGAGCTGCTTTCTTGAACTGTCACGCACCATTTGCAATATTTTGCTATTGTGCCAATATGTAATTATTATGCCTTAATGTCTGTAGTAAAACCTATTTTAGTGGAGATTAAAGTGTCATTCCACTTCTTAATGGCTGTCCATTATGATGGTTAACTTTGAATCCTCTGGTAAATATTTAAACTAGACATTTTAAACACGGAACTCTTTTACTTCTAGAACTTTTATGCAAATAATTTTTTTATACTCGGTTATAATTTGATTTTTTACCAGTCATTTCTCTTTTGCTCTGTGCCGAGATATACTCCTCTGGAGACCCCTACCCTGAGAAGCGAGTTGTGACTCACATGCAGCATTTCTTTAAAAAAAAACCCAAAGACCTGCAGATGCTCAAAATCAGAAACAAAAACAGAAATTGCTGGAAAAGCTGAGCAAGTCTGGCAGTATCTGTGGAGAGAAAGCAAGGTTAACATTTCAGGTCCAATGACCCATCTTCAGAACTGATTGTAGCTTGGAAAAGTTGGTCTATCTGCTGAAGATGGGGTGGGGTCAGGGGGGAAAGGAGTAACAAAGTGGAGATGGAGCCCAGAGAGAGAGAAAAACAGTTGGGCAGACAAAGAAATGTATAAAGTTCAGTCTGGGAAAATCAGTAACTGTTAATGAGCACTTTTAGTGGTTGGATTTTTGTGGTAGCAGCCCGTATGAGAACAAGGTCTGGTGTTTGGGGGTTGGGGTAAGGACATGGGAGAAGATGCTCAGGCTTTAAAATGATCAAACCCTATAGTGAGTTCTGAAGGCTGTATGGTCCCCAGTGGAAAATGAGGTGCTGTTTTTTCAGTTGGTGCTGAGCTTCGCTGGAGCACTGCTGCAAGCCTAAGATAGAGATATTGGCTGGGAAATAGTGGTGTATGAAGGTATATGCCAGGCAACAGGAAGCTCAGCTCAGCTCAGCAGGTCTGGCAGCATCTGTGAAGGAAAAAAACAGAGTTAATGTTTTGGGTCCGGTGACCCCTCCTCAGAACCGGACCCGAAACGTTAACTTTTTCTTTCCTTCTCAGATGTTGCCAGACCTGTTGAGCTCTTCCAGCAACTTTGTTTTAGTTCCTGATTTACAGCATCCATAGTTCTTTTGGTTAACTGGAAGCGCAGGGTCATTTGCGGACAGAACATAGGTGTTCTGGAGAGTGGCCACCAATCTGCGTTTTTTGTCTCCCAAGTGTACAGCAGACCATATTGTAAACAGTGAACACATTAGACTAGATAGAGAGAAGTGCAGGTAGATTATTGCTTCATCTTGAAAGTGTGTCTGGGGCCTTGGATGTTGAGGGCGAGGATGTAAATGGGCAGGTGTTGCACCTTCTGCAGTTGAATGGAAAGGTGCCAGCAGGGAGTGGGAAGGTGTGGGCAGTGGGCCAGGGTGTCCTGGAGGAAACAATCCCTGCAGAAAGCTAACAAGGGAAGGGAGGGGAGGGGAGGGGAATATGTGTCCAGTGGTAGTATTCTGCTGGAGGTGGTAGAAATGGTGGCTAATGATCCTTTATTTGTGGTTGCTGGTGGAGTGTTAAGTGAGGACCGGGGGACCCACTGTTATGGGAACAAAGAGAAGGAGTGAGGGCCGAAGTGCAGGAGATGGGTCGGACACAGCTGAAGGTGCAACACCTGCCTATTTACTTCCTTCTCGCCATCCAAGGCCCTAGACACATGTTCCAGGTGAAGCAGCAATTGACCTGCTCTTCAGTCAATCTAGTCTACTATATTCTCTGTTTACAATGTGTTCTGCTCTGTGTTGGGGAGATGAAATGCAGACTGGATGACCACTTTGCTCAACGCCTACGTTCTGTCTGCAACATGATCCTGACCTTCCTGTTGCCTGCCACTTCAACACACGACTGTGTACCCTGTCCAACAGCCCCTGTCTGATGCTTGCTGCAGTGTTCCAGTGAAGTTCAGTACAAGCTGGAAAAAAGGCCCCTCATTTTCCACTAGGGGACCTGATAGACTCCAGAACTCGATATCAAGTTCAACAATTTTAATCCCTGAGCACTATTTCCTGTGTCCTTACCCCAACCCCGACACCCCAGACCTTGTCATCACGTGGGCTGCTGCCACAAACTACCTGTCAGTCACTAATGATCCCCAGTAGCAGCTGTTGATTCTCCCAGGCTGACTTTTACCCATTACTTTGACCAACTATTTTTTTCTCTCTGGGCTCCATCTCCACCTATCGTTTTATTACTTCCCGTTCCCCACCCCAACTTCATATATACACCAACCATTTTCTAGCTACAGTCAGTTCTGAAGAAGTGACTGGACCCAAAATGTTAATGTTAACTCTGTTACAAAAACAGAAATTGCTGGAAAAGCTCAGCGGGTCTGGCAGCAGTTCATGTTAACTCTGTTCTCTCCACAAATGCTGCCAGACCCGCTGAGTTTTTCCAGCAATTTGAGTTCTTGCAGCATTTCTATGATGGCCTGACCTAGCTGTAGAGCAAAAAGCCTCATTAGAAACTGATTACAAGCTGAGACAAGCTATTTGTACTCTGTTAATCTTTGGAAATGTTATTAATTTAGATATTGGGCCATCGACTTTTGTAATCATTGAATCCCTGTAGAAGCAGACCATTTGGCCCAGTGAGTCCACACTGACCGTCTGAAGAGTATCCCACACAGACCCACTCCCTTTCCTACCCTTGTAACTTTGTATTTCCCATGGCTAATCCACCTGACCTATACATCCTGGACACTATAGACAATTTAGTATGGCCAATGCACCTAACCTGCATAACTTTGGACAGTGGGAGGAAACTGGAACACCCGGTAGAAACCCACGCAGACCCAGGGAGAATATGCAAACTCCACACAGACAGTCACTTAAGGATGGAATCGAATCTGCGTCCCTGGCGCTATGAGGCAGCAGTGCTAACCACTGAGCCACCATGCTACCCATTTGCCTTATTGTCTCGGGAATTGGGAATCAGATGCAAGTGTTGGCTTGTCTTAGTGATGGCTGTCATTTCAGGGTCAGAGAATTCAAGAGGACAAGTATAGATTATCCAGGCTGACCTATCAGTGCAATTTTGAAGGAGTGCCTTATGGGTGAGATGTAAACCGACAAAAAAGATCCAATGGCAGTATTCAAAGAAGGGCAGTGGATATCCACTGGTGGCCTTGCCAACCATTATCTTCAAGCCAGTGCAATGGAACCAACTAATAGATTACTTATCTCTTTAGTGAGTGCTATGAACAAATTAACCATTGTGTTTGTCTGCATAACAACAGTGGTTACACTTCAAAAGTAATTCATTAGCTGTAAATTCTTTGAGATGAGCTAAATGCAGAAAGATGTTATCGAAGTACAAATTTTTGATCCCAAGTAAAGGCTATACAGTTATGATCCAAGCTTGTTATTACTGGACAATTCAGATCCCAAAGAAATATGGTTTGATAGTCTTTTTTGGTCTCAGCAAGTGGTTTTTCACTGAAATGTAAACGCATAATGCTGTAGATTTGGTTTTAACAAAAAAGCTGTTTATTTTATAAAAGAAATGAAGAATAAAATTGAATAAACCAAATTATTTACATAAAACACAAGTTTACAAGCTACATGGTAAAATACAGACACAATAGCACTCCATCACAGTGCTGTCACCAGTGAGAGAATTCCCTTCTGTATCACATAGAGTTTGACTTACCCATGGTTTCAGTTCCCTGGTTGAGAGCTTAGACTTTCTCAGCTTAACATAATCTTTCAATGTTCTAACCAAACATTTGTGGTCTGAAACTTTAAACTCCTGCACTGAGGTAATCTGTTAACAGCTTTAAATTATCTCCTTTCTTTAGCAGCAACTGTTATACACCTCCAATTCCATGCAAAACTTCTGCAAAATTGCCCAACTGAAACTAAAAAAAGCTTTTCCAAGCTATGGGTACTTCACCTTAGCCAAAAATCATGATAGAACCTTATCCCTGAAGCTTAATTAGCAATTCAATTTGTAAGACTCTCCCAATGTAAACAGATTCCCATTTGCTTCCAAGAACTGTCTCTCTAATATTGTTTTAAATAGACCAGATCAACATCCCACTAGTTCAAGATTCAAGCTCTAAATTAAATAATTTTAAAATGTATATATAAATCACTTACATTGCATCTGAAAGTGCATTGTGATGTTGCCTCATGCCTTCAAGCTTCTCAGGAAAAAAGTAATTGGAAATGTTTTCAATTTTTCAGCAACTTACTCTTAATAGAGGGAGGGGGCGATACTGTATCTGGTATTGGGAAATGAGCCTGGCCAGGAGAGCAAATTTTCAGTGGGGGACCATTTTGGGAATAGTGACCATAATTCCATATGTTTTCAGATACTTATGGATAAGGACAAGATTGGAACTTGGATGCAGGTGTTAAATTGGGGGAAGGCCAACTATAACCAAATTAGGCAAGAATTGGAGAATGTGGATTGGGAGCTGCTGTTCGAGGGTAAATCTGTGTGGGAGTCTGTTAAAGAACAGTTGATCAGAGCGCAGGACAGGCATATTCCTGTGAAAATGAAGGATAGGAATGGCAGGATTCAAGAACCTTGGATGACGGGGAAAAGTATCAGCTTAGTCAAAAAAAAGGAAGCATGCCTAAGCTCTGGACAACTAAAAACCAACAAAGTACTTGCAGAATATAGAGAAAGCAGGAAGGAGCTCAAATAAAGAGTTAGGAGGGCCTAAAGGGGCCCTGAAATGTCCTTGGCCAGCAGGATTAAGGAAAATCCAGAGGCATTTTATACACATATTAGCAGCAAGAGGATAGTTAGGGGAAGCGTAGGCCCACTCGAGGATAAAGGAGGGAGGTTGTGTGTGGAGACTGAAGAAATGGGTGAGATCCTTCATAAGTGTTTCACATCGGTA
The DNA here is from genome assembly GCF_021869965.1 of Rhincodon typus. Taxonomy (NCBI): domain Eukaryota; kingdom Metazoa; phylum Chordata; class Chondrichthyes; order Orectolobiformes; family Rhincodontidae; genus Rhincodon; species Rhincodon typus. The sequence goes on along the minus strand of NC_063335.1, from coordinate 110,013,089 downwards.
TTTACCAAAGAGAGGGACATGAGGGATGTTGTGGTTAGGGAAAGGTGTGTGAATACCTTTAGGTCAATAGGTCAACATAATGAAGGATGAAGTGTTGGGTGTCTTGAAATGCATTAAGGTAGACAAGTCCCCAAAGCCAAATGGGATCTATCCCAGGAATACTGTAGGGAGGCAAGGGAGGAAATAGCCGGGGCCTTAACAGATATCTCTGCATCTTCTTTGGCCTCAGGTGAGGTTCCAGAAGTCTGGAGAACGGCCAATATTGTTCCTTTGCTTAAGAAGGGAAGCACATAATCTAATTACAGGCCAGTGAGCCTGACATCAGTGGTGGGGAAGCTGTTGGAGAAGATACTGAGAGACAGGATTTATTCACGTTTGGAAGTGAATGGACTTGTCAGTTATAGGCAGCATGGATTGTGCAGACAAGGTCGTGTCTCACCAACCTGATTTGAGTTTTTTGAGGAGGTGACAAGAATGATTGATGAAGGAAGTGGATGTTGTCTACGTGGATTTCAGTAAGGTATTTGATAAGGGAGCTCATGGCAAGCTGGTACAAAAAGTAAAGTCTCATGGGATCTGGGGTGTGCTGGCTGGTTGGATACAGAACCGACTTGGTCATAGAAAACAGAGTAGCAGTGGTGAAAGGGTGCATTTCAGAATGGAGATCAGTAACTAATGGTGTTCCACAGGGATCACTGTTGGGACCTTTGTTGTTTGTAATATGTATAAATGATCTGGAGGAAGATGTAGGTGATATGATTAGGAAGTTTGCAGATGATGCCAAAATTGGTGGAGTTGAGGTAGTGAAGAGGATTGTCAAAAGATATAAATTGCAGATTTGGGCAGAGAAATGGCAGATGGAGTTTAATCCAGACAAACGTGTGGTGATGCACTTTGGAAAATCAAATTCGGGTGCGAATTACCAATAAATGGCAGAACCCTTGGGAGCATTGACATACAGAGGAATCTTGGCATTACAGGTCCACAGATCCCTGAAAGTGGCAACACAGGTGGATAAGATGGTCAAGAAGGCATACCGCATGCTTGCCTTCATCAGCTGGGGCTTCAAATACAAAAATTAAGTTACCGCTGTATAAAACTTCAGTTAGTCCAACATTTAGGATACTACATGCTGTTCTGGTTGCCTCACTACCAGAAGGATGTGGATGCTTTGGAGAAGGTGCAGAGAAGGTTTACCAGGATGTTGCCTTGTCTGGAGGATTTTAGGTATGAGAAGAAGTTGGATAAACTCGGATTGTTTTCGCTGGAAAAATGGGGCTGTGGGGGTGACCTCTTAGAGGCGTAGGTAGACTGGATAGTCAGGCTTTTTCCTAAGGTAGAAAAGTCAGCTACAAGAGGGCACAGGTTCAAGATGAGAGGGAGAATGTTTAGGGGAGAAGTGCAAGAAACCTTCTTCACAGATGGTGGTGGGTGTCTGGAGCTCAGTGCCAGTGGAGGTGGTGGAAGCAGGCATGTCAGCAACGTTTAAGGTGTATCTTGATAGACACACAAATGGGAGACAAACAGAGGGACAGAAACTGCGTCTGGGCAATAAGTAGTGTAAACAAGGATTAGGAATTGTGGGCTGAAGGGCCTGTTCTTGTGCTGCACTGTATTGTTCTAATAGTGAGCTAATTGTATTCGACTGAACATTTATGTTCCACCGCCGATCTCCATCAGTCTTTAATCACTCTAATTGATTTTCTTTATATCTGCTACAGTATGTGTGGTTTAACATCGGTAGTGTGGATACCTTTGAGCGGAATCTGGAGACGGCACAGCAGGAACAGGGCATAGAAGGTGAAAATAGGATACCTGTAGTATATTCAACAGAGAGTGATGGGTAAGAAATGAGTTTGTTCATGCCTAATTGCTTTATTTTGGAAAAAAAAATTTCACTGTTATCTTTTTCGTAGTCTGATTCAATGCCCTTACTATTCTCAATTTATGCCCCATAGAATCCCTACAGTGTGAATATAGGCCATTTGGCCCATCGAGTGTGCACTGACGCTCCGTAGGGAATCTCACCTAGCCCCCGTAATTTCTTCCTATTAATATCAATATGCATCAACAATAATAATTTCATAATCTTCATTGTGGACAATTTTTACAGTAGAGATGCAGCAAATGGGTGAAGAGTGAAACGACCATGCAGTGGGTAGGAGGAACAATTTTTCGATCATATTTCCTGGCCTACGGGACCATAGTATTGCACAAGCTGGGATATTTTTTACAAACTGGTAGCAAAATGTCTTGATGCCTGCATGAAATGCAATGAATTCAATATTTGTTCTTAGTTATAAATGACCTAATTAGCCTGTTTAACCTGACTAAGAAATGAGATTTCAGATCTGATTTTCAACTTATACTGTTATTGGACTTAACCAAGAAAGTGAGTTCGGCGGGTCACGGGCAGTTTGCCTCAGAAAAGGAAAATTGTTTGATGGACATGCATTGCACTTTATGCGCAGTGTTGCAGCTATGAAGTTGTTGGCACAGGGGAATAAAACAAGTTAATAATTATACCCTTTCTTAGCCTTAGTTGATTTTGCAACTAATATAATGTAGAATGCCTTGACATCCTCGCCTGTTGCTAATATTACCTCTCATTCACAAGTAGTTACACTGCCTGCAGTATATTCAGTTGCACAAAAAGACACTGACCCTTGGTTGATACTGTCCTGACTTTGCTGCATCTTGTTCTGTTTTGGCTATTCGTGCCCGTTTGGGTCATCCTGTGTTGGTTCCTCCTTTTGTTCCAGAGCCTCCAAAATGACTGGGTGAATGAGACATATCTTGGAAAATGGAATGAACTGTCCAAATAAGGCAGTGAAGCTCTGTTCAGCACTTTCTATATGGCTGTCTTTCCTGACTTAGCAGTTTACTTTGAATTGGCCACACTCTGCAGATACTCTGTATACCCCAATGTGGATAACTGTCTCAGCCCGAGCTCTGACTACCTCTTATTGTCACGTGTGTCCTTCGACACTTGTGCATTGACCCTGGAGCTGCAAGGCTCATAGCTTCAGGCACCTTGGTCCTCCCTCTGCTTTCCCACCCCCCTTCAACCTCACCATTGATTTTCCCTCTATCATCTCTGTCATGCTTGAGCTCGCAAAAATAAATATCCTCTTTCCCCTCCATCCAGTGATCTCACTGTGCCCCACGCAATCCGTTAAGGCCCAGCACAACCAACCTGCCTTCCTGCGCTCTGACAGCCGTGCCCCAACCACCCTCCTTCCACAGACAAATGTCCTTACCTCACTGAACATCAACATTGTCCCTCCCACGGACAGCCATGCTATGGCCTCCCTGGGCAGCTGTCACCCAAGTTCAATGCAACAGCTCTGTCTCCTTTCCACTGGCTGAGAGACATTCCCGATGTAAAAACAGTTGATCCTGTTCATTCCAAGTCCTCATGGAAGGCTACTTCACCCGCTGCACATTACCTTTAACCACTCATAACTCTGAAGGCACACGTTTCTCATTTGTTGCTGACTTAATCAGACAGGCATAATTTAGGATGGCAGTCATATGTTGTAATGATGAGGATTCATGACTTGCTAATACATTAAAAATAGGTTCTTGCAGCTTGCCATTGGGAATCTGTCTTTTATCCTCTGTCCATTTAATTACCAACTTCTAGTTTGCTCTTGAAAAGCTGACATTTCACCCTCTGCACAATTCAGTGCCCCACCAACCTCCTTTCCCACTCTCAGTAGCAGCATAACTTTCACTCTAGGTGGTAATGTTATGAAAAAAAATAATGTCAACTCAGTATATTTTCCCTTTTAGTTTTCCTGTTGCTCATCACAAATCTCAAGTAAATCTCGACTTTTTAATATATTGTTTGGGAAATGGGTGATGTTTATCTACATTTACTGGCCGTCTCAAATTGGCGTGATAAGGCCATAGTCAAGCTTCTTGAAGCTGTTTGATACAATTTTGTGACTTGCTAGGCTACTTCAGATGATAGTTGAGTCAACTGTTGGTGTGATCTAGGAGTCACAGATGGCCTGTACTGTTTATGACTAGCACACTTGCTTTCATAAAGATTGTTGGGAAAACTGTTGAGTTTTTCCAAAATCCAAAGCCACTTTTAGTGATGCCAGCTTTTTATTTTCAAATATTTTTAACTGAATTCAAATTCTCAAACTGCATTTTGTATCATTTGGCCTAACTTTGTCTGGGTTGTTAGTCCTTTAACAAGCCATTAAGCCATTGCACTTGCGCAACCTTTTGTCCATTCTTTTCAACTTACACTGACATGGACGCATTCTGAAACTAATTTTAGATTGAGAAAATACTTGTATATCCTTTTATATTGTCAAATTGGCATTGAAAGTACAGACTTGCAGCAATGCCAATCGACAATGCCATTTCCATTATTTTAATCCCTTCTGGTCAAACAGTTGGGTTTATATTACAAGCCTTGCATACTCTCAAATTGGTTGCTACATCCATTCATTGAAAAATGTTTCTGCTATAAAATATTATAATATTCTCCTGTCTCAACTTCCATTTTGTTTCTGGAATGGATACCTTGTGTACATGAGAAACTAAGTATAAAAAAAGACTTAGCTAAAAGTTGAAGGTCTGTTGCCTAGCTTTTTGCAACAGTGTTCCATGACTAGTATAGCCCACTCTCCGGAAAAAGTGCCTTAATTTGAGTGCTCCCTTGATTGAGTGGGAAATCAATGGCATGAATCTGTGTCTTGTACAATGCCTCAAGTATTGACAGTCTAACATTAACCAGACTGAATGATGACATTTAAGTTTGAAAGTTATAACTTTGTTAATCTGGCAGGTATATTTCATTTTACGAAGTGTTGAATTTTCAGTGTTTTGAATATTTTATTGACTCAAGTCAAGTTTATAGAATCAAATTTTTAGGCTAAGTGTAGAGAGTCAGCTTTTACATGAGTTAAACCTTCGAGGGGTTGAAATCCATGGCAAACTTTTTTAATGGTTTTGACAGTTTGTATTTGCTGGCCATGTTCTGAATTCAGCAGGAACTGCTATCCCAGTCTGCATACTGGAAGTTCTTATGTTTAATGAGAAAAAGACATTGTGAAAAAGACTTTTCATGCCAACCATGCTCCCAAAACTAGCACAAAATGTAGGAAAAATTAAATGTTTTGAGGCCAAATGTTGACTGTTATGAGATATTGAGTATTACGTTATTTCATGATTTTGACATTTGCAAAAGAAAATGCAACTAACCATGCTTGCACTAAAAACTTCACTTGATTTATGACATTTGTTTTATTTGTTCATGGGGATGTGGGTATTGCTGGTTGGGCCAGTATATATTGCTCATCCTTTAGATGCCTTTGAGAAGGTGGTGGTGAGTTGCTTTCTTGAATCGTTGCAGTCATCTGCTTCAGGTAGACCCACAATGTAGTTAGGGAAGGAGTTCAGAAATTTGTAGATATTGTAGACTATTTAGCACTTATTTATCATATATGTAAATACACATAACATTTTTGTTCTAATTTTAATCCAAAATAGATGCAATGCTATTTGTCTTAAAATCGTGTGTAACAGTCCATTATGGCTATAGCTGGAATTTTTGGATTCTGAATTTCATGCCATCGAGCATATGCCTACAACTTAAAACAAGGACCATTTTATTTATAAAATGATGTCCATCAGACATTGAGTCAACATTTTACTGTAGAAGTGTGTATATTTTCCACAATTGATGCCCTAAATACCATTCGGTTCTGAAAGGCTAATTTGTTCTTACAACATCCAATTTCTTGCGTAAAGTAATTTTTAAAAAAAACATCGTAATATTAATTAAAAACAGAATTGCAGATGTTGTAAATCAGGAACAAAAACAGAAGTTGCTGGAAAAACTCAGCAGGTCTGGCAGCATCTGTGAAGAAAAATCAGAGTTGACGTTTTGGGTCCAGGAACCCTTCCTCCTGTTCTGAAGAAGGATCATCAGACCTGAAATGTTAACTCTGATTTTTCTTCACAGATTGTAATATTAATGTTTTCCTATTTTGACGTAATCCTTCTTATTCTCCTTTTAGCTCATTTCTACTGAGCATGCTTCCTACTATACTGATCATTGGATTTCTGCTGTTTACCCTAAGAAGAGGGTCAGCAGGAGTTGGCCGAACTGGACGTGGCATGGGTGGATTGTTTAGTGTTGGTGAAACAACAGCCAAGGTGCTCAAGGATGAAATTGATGTAAAATTCAAGGATGTTGCAGGATGTGAGGAAGCAAAGTTGGAAATAATGGAATTTGTTAATTTTCTAAAGAATCCAAATCAATATCAAGAACTTGGAGCCAAAATTCCAAAGGTAAGTCGCCTTTTGAGACAAATCCAACTTCAAGATGTGAAACTGCAGTGAGTGACATCTGAATGTAGCAAAGTATCATTAACCTACTGCTATAGGTTTACTGTTGACTTAGGATCCCTGTTTATACAGAGTTTTGAGGATAATATGCTAATACCCCAGTCTTCCAAATGTGATGGGCAGAGTCAATCTGCACTGCTATGGGTCTAGAGTCTCATGTAGGCCGGACCAGGTAAGGATGGTAGTTTCCTTCCCTTGAGGACATTAGTGAACAAGGTAGGTTTTTCCGACAGTCAGCAATGGATTCATCATTATTCTCCTAATTCCAGATTCTTATCAGATTCAAATTCCACCGTCTACCATGGTGGCATTTGAACCCGAGTCCCCAGAACATTATCTGGGTCTCTGGATAAACAGCCCAGTGATAATACCACTAGGCTTATATGCACAATTCCAGATGAGACTGAGCCGAAGTCCTGTGTTGGTTCAGTTTCCTGTCCTAACTTTAAAAAAAAATTCTGACTATTGATTGAAAAGGTTAAGCAATTTACTGAGCATAAAGTGGATCAATTTACATCATACTTGAAGGAGCATCTTTTTTGTTGTATTCAGCCCAAGCCCCATAAACAAATTTTAAAAATAGTTAGTTAATTAAAAGCAAAATTAAACCAGCATTGGGTCAGGAAGTAAGTTGCATGGCGGTGTAATGATCTACATAAACCAAGTAATTTGCTTTTTTTTGGATCAGAAAACTGTACTTTATAATTGTACCCATGAACGAATTAATGAGCTTCTCCAAACCCCATTCAAAGTGAATTACGCATTCTTTTCACAGGGAGCTATTCTTACAGGTCCTCCAGGCACTGGGAAAACTTTACTAGCGAAGGCTACTGCGGGAGAGGCCAATGTTCCATTCATCACAGTTAATGGCTCTGAATTCTTGGAAATGTTTGTTGGTGTGGGTCCTGCTAGGGTAAGTCTTATGGTATTTATTTTGAAATTCTAAGTTCTGAATGACCTAATGGTCTCTTTATAGGTGACCTTTTTTATAGAAAGGACCTGAAGAGGCCTTCAGAAGAAGGTCATGTCCATTCCTGAATGGATGACTTTAAGAGTTTACAATAACTAACACCTCCTTGGCCATTTACCACAAATACATGTATATATCAAGACAAATGTAGTGAGGAGATACGCAGCAGCCCAAGAAGGCCAACAGGGTAGTAAATTTGTTCCCTTTAACAGTACTGGTTCAGTTTGATTAAAGCTTGATCAATATTGTTTGAGCGTAAAACAAGAGTAAGCCATTCAACTCTTCACATCTGTCTTGTATTCAGTCTGTTTAAAATTGATGTGTAAATCCATTTACCCAGTCTTTAATCCATTACGTACCTTTATCTAACCAAACTCCATCGTTTCCAGTATTAAAATGTCAATTGATCGACAGCCTTTCGGGAAGAAAGTTACAAATCACTACACCCTCTGAGGAAAAGTAATTCTTGATATAATTCCAATGTGGCCTACCTCAGGTTTAAAGATTGTAGCCCCTTGTTTTGGATCTCCCCCAAATAGAAATTCCTCTATTGAAGACCTTTGGAATTTTACATATCTTGATTATATCTTCTAAACTTAAGATAATTCAAACCAAATTTATGCTATCCTGTCCTCGTAATTTAGCCTCATCAGCGCCTGTATCAATCTGGTGAGTCTGTGCCTTACTCTCTAAAAGGTCAATTTATCCTTTCTGTACTTATTGTGCTGCCTATCTTAACTTCATCTGCAAATTTTGCTGTAGACTTCTGCCGTCATGCAAGTTGTTGAAATGTATAATGTAAAGATGCAGCCCTGGTACAGGTCCTTGGAGATTTTCACTTGTCACATCCTTCTAATCTTAATACACTAGTTCCTGTTCTGTCTTCTACTTTCCAACTAAATATTTGCCAGGAAGTTGTCGTTGTCCATTTTCATTTACTCAGTGATCAGACCTGTTTTTTTTTTCTGAATAAGGGTCTAGGCCCGAAACGTCAGCCTTCCTGCTCCTCTGATGCTGCTTGGCCTGCTGTGTTCATCCAGCTCTACACCTTGTTATCTCTGTTGGTCATATGTTGGGTTCTGGCACGTACTGTTCCTTTAAAATCAATCCTCAGGATTTTGGGATACTAGATACATCGTCTTTATTAGTAGTGCATTTTGATTTATTGCAGTTAAGGGGTGGCATTGATGGTTGTGGATTTTTCATCCTGTACTTGAATAAATCAATCTCTGATTAGGTATAGAGTAAATCACAAATTGAGTAAAGATTCCTGCTCTGTGCTGCAGTTCCACTTTAAACAATCAACAGCTGTGCTGGCCAGCTCCTATCCCTTTCTACTGTTTACTGTAGCCATGAAGTGTTGAAGGCTGATTGACGGAAATACATTTTATGAAGATTTGTGCTGTGAAATAGCTGTATTAAAAACTTTAAACAAGCAAATAACATTTGTAGTGTGTAATCTACAATTGTCAGTTTGTCCCTGTGTATTTTATCCATCCCTGGCAAGAAAATCAGTTGTCAGCACAATACATAAAAAAGGGTCCTGGTCAAGCATTAGTTGTCATGCTTCTAAACTGCTTTTCCAAATTCAAAAAAATCAGGTCATTGACAGACAGACTCTAATGTCTTTTTCTGATCTCAATCTGTCAATGTACATTAATCAATTCTGTACCTGCTTCACTTTCTGTTTATCCAGTGAATCTCTCCTTATATAATTTTTACCTTGTATTTTGCCATGTACTTAAGGTAAAAAAAAAAATTGATTAGATTTCATTGTCACTTGACAGATTGACTGACTGTTTTCTTATAAATCAGACTGCATCTGAATAAAATATTCTGTTTTGAACAGTTTTGATATTAATATTACAATCTGTTGTTTAAAATCTGAATTTGCATCACAATATGTAGTCAAATGATTGATCTCTTGCACATTTTTCAGACTGAATGCTTCTGTGCATCATACCTTGGTATATGCAATACATGTTCCGTTGAAAATTATTATTTAATTAGCTTTTCCGGGAAATTCCATTTGAAAGTAATGCATGCCCATGAGTTCTCATCAAATAATGCTTTCTTAAAGAGAGTCAGAATTTACTATTTTAAAAAAAACCTGACCATTATTTACATGCAGATCAGCCAGTAGATACAGTAGATCAGAATTGCATGGTTAAACACACAAACTCATAATTTCAAAACTATGCGAGAGCTCAATAAGCTGTACAAACATAATATCTCATCATTTGGCTGTTCCTTCAAATGTATGAGAGCTGTGTACCTGCAAGATAGGTGCAAATTAAATCTATGCAAAAAAATAGATATTGTCCATTGCTGTCTTAAGTATCCTGATGGGCTGCGAAGTCTTAATTACTGTCAAACAACTTCTCAAAATTAATCAAATGTGGAGCTTCATCTTTGACATTTTACGCAACCGTTTTTTAAAAAAGCGGTTCATTTTTTTTCCTATATCTTTTTCTGTCTTTTTTTTTAAAAGATGTGAAATATGCAAGAGCATCAGTCCTTCACTGGGTATTTGTGTTTCCAAACTCTATCAGAGATTCTCGTCCAGAGTGTAAGCTTTTCATGGGAACTCTATAATCGGGTAGTTATGCACTGTTACAGATGCCAATTTATACCATCTAGAAAGACAGGTGTTACTTAAGAATGCCACTGCCTGCAAGTTCACCTCGAAACCATTCACCATCCTGACTTGGAATTGTATCACTATTCTTTCACTGTTGCTGGGTCAAATTTTGTCACTTTCTCCTATTAGCATTGTGGGTGTCCCTACATTTCAAAGATTGCAAAGCAGCTCACCACTGCTTTCTCAAAGGCAGTTAGGTTGGCCAGTAAATGCTAACCTACCCAGTGATGCCCATATCTGCTGAATGAATTTTAAAGAAGGCTACTTCCACAAGCACGTGTTTGGCTATAAAGCACTTTACGATCACTTGAAATCATGTAAAGTACTAAAGAATTATAAGTCGTTCTTTTACTTTACTTTCTCTTTACTTTTTACTTTACGTACTTTACTCTCTATAAGCCGGTCTTGTTTCAGTAAATTTATACCAAGTACATAAACATCCTGAGTAACTTGTCACTCATCTAGGTGCGAGACCTATTTGTAATGGCAAGGAAAAATGCTCCTTGTATCCTGTTCATCGATGAGATTGATGCTGTTGGCAGGAAAAGAGGTCGAGGTAACTTTGGAGGACAGAGCGAGCAGGAGAACACACTAAATCAGCTACTGGTAGAAATGGACGGTGAGTACAATTTACTGGTTAAACTAGTTTTTTTGTTGGGGGATGTCATTGTCAGTGGTGAGTTGGAGTCTTGGTTCATAGTTAACCAGCAGTTAAAGTTAGTTTTTAATCCTGGACCTCTTGCTAGGTGACTATTAACCTTAAGAGTCAGAATGCCCCACATTTTAAGGCACTTTTGGCTTGGTTGAATCCAGGTACAGTAGAGTTTTTCATCAAAGATTTCAATTTCCTGGTCACTTCCCATGAGTCAGCTGGTACTGGTGCTCAACTCCAGTCTGTTATTCTAATGATTTAAGCATGTTAGCTGCAGTCACTGACTGTATTACAAATAATGATCTTCTATTTGTATTGGTCACTTAGCATGTATCTTTATGGAAGGAAACATTATCTCAGCACTGAGATATTTATGCATACATTTTAAAACTGCAGTATAAACTGATGGCTCAGGAAGGCCATGTTCGTACAGATGCTTCATTTAAAGATGTTATAAAGGAGACATCACAGATCGGAATATTTTAATTTCAGCATCATGCGTGGAATATGTAGGAACGTTTTAAAACTGTACCTAAGCATTTTTTCTGAAATTTTCAGAGTTCTGTTCATATCTACATTCAGCTTGACAGTGCATAGCCAAATTGGGGAATGATGGGTTGCTTTCTTTCCCCACTGCATTAATTTAAATAAAATGATTCTTGCTCCGGGTATGATATTTCCACAGTGAAGTATTCTACATTGCATTTAGTTTTCAGCTTGTCCCCCACCTCCCTTCCATTTTACATGTTTCTGTGCAACAGCATCTCCTGTGCTGAGCTCCCCTCTGCACTTCTTTGTTTAACCACTAGATGGTGCACAAGAATGATCAGCATTGATACCCTGGACAACAAGGTGCAGGGCTGGATGAACACAGCAGGCCAAGCAGCATC
>NC_063335.1:109955742-110001164 GCF_021869965.1 Rhincodon typus | reverse complement strand
CACCTTGTTGTCTCGGATTCTCCAGCATCTGCAGTTCCTACTATCTCAGCATTGATACCCTGCCTACTGTGGCTGCAGATGCAAAATAAAATTCATGTGAATTTTGACCACATCCATAAGTTTTAATTCTCTCTCCTTTCCAGTCAAAGCCTGTGTGCCTCTTCTTTGTTCCTGCTTTTTGCTATGCTTCAGACTGGGGAGCTGCAAAAGCAATTGTGTCATATTACTTCCTGTTGGGGCATTGGGCCTGCATTGTTTTGCAACTACAGCCTCCTCTGACTTCCCTGTTTTAGCATTCTTTACTTTTGCAAGAAAGACAGAAGGTTGGGAATGGCTTTCTCATTTCGTAACTACTTCCAAATTGAATGCCAAAACTTGCAGTTATTTTTAGGCCTGATCATACTTGATAAGGTTCCTCCAAATGGGAAACCTGAAACTGCTAAGCTCCCAAGGTGAGGAGGAATGAACTGGCTTTCTGCTTTATTCATCAGTTCCTTTGGTTGGTTGCAGCATGGATAAGCTATAATTGGTCTCCCTACTAAGAAAGGGTACTGTTGCCATAGTGGAAGTGCAGTGACACTTTGCTATGCTGATACCGAAGATTGCAAGATGTGAGCAGGGATTGGTTTGACTGAACCTGTGTTTACTAGGTATGTAGAAGGATAGGAATGTATAAAATTTTAACAGAGCTAGGCAAACCAGATGCAAGGAGGATGTTTCCCCAAAATTGGCTAAACTAGAACCAGCCATCACAGTCTCAGAATATGGGTAAGCCATTTAGGACTGAGGATGAAAATTTATTCCCTCAGAGGGTGGTCACCTTGTGGGACTCATTATCACTGGAGGCTGGGTCACTGAAAATATTCAAGAAAGAGATTGTTATATCTTTAGATATCGAAAGAATTGAGGAGTTTGGAGAAAAGGCAGGAATATAGTGTTAAGATAGAGGATCAGCCATGATCCTGTTGAATGGTGGACCAGACTTGAAGGGCTGAATGGCCTACTTCTGTCCCTAGTATCTATGTTTCCATAAAGGATCCCTTCCCTTGTGAGTACCTTTCTCCCAGACCCAAATGACCTTTTGTCTTAAAGGAACTAGTTAAGCCAGGCTTTCTTGAATTATGAAGAAGTAGAAGTTAATTAATTACTAAACATGAGAAGAAACACTAAAGCAGCATATATAGCCACATATTAGAAATAAGAGGCAAGTCCAAAAGTTTTTAAAAACCACTGATATGTGGGTCAAATTTGAAATGTTTGAGAAGAGCTGATAGTTGAATGTTGCGTCCATTGCAGGGGAGGTTATCAGTAGCTGCGATGTTGAGATTTCTGGTTTTGTAGGCTGATTGAAGTTACCTTGTCCTAATTCCTGCAACATCCTGTGTCTCAGAGGGTCTCCCTTTAGTTAACGCTGCATAGCAGAGTAACAAGAGGATAGTTTTTTGACAGTGGCTTGCCTAGCATGCTAACGCTGAAATGCAGTTTAGTACACACGCAAGCATTCAGTCCTACTGATCCAGTCCTGTAGAGTTGAAACTGACTTTTTAAACCCCTGTCCTTTTGTATTCTTCAAAAGGAAAAACACAAAATGTGTCTGGAGTTTGAGACATAATCTGTAAAGGGTGCTTTACTGTTGATCAGGGATCATCATCTCCTCACGATCTTTGTAATTGCAAGAGATCACGTTCCAGTCTGTTAAAAGTTTCTTGATATCTTTATCTGTCATGTCCCATTGGTCCCACACAAGTTTTTTTTAAACAGCTGCACTTTTTGTTTCTTTAAACACATTTTGAAATTAAGGGCTAAAAATATCCACTGTTCTTTTGAGGTACTGACCTGTCATCGTAACATACCTGCATTGATTTTTTTGCTTTTAGGGTTGTGTTTGCATAGCAGTTCAAAACCATTTGTAATGAACATAAGATATGTTTCATCATGAGTGCTTCAGCATGGAATGACAGATTCGGGGCATTAGATTACATAATTTTACAATGCAGAATTGGTCAAACAGGCCTGGACTCCACATGAACCTCCTACTGTTCTCCATCTCCTGCTATCCTCAAATGCTTCCATTCCCTTCTCCCTCATTTTTTGTCTCCCTTTGTGTTAAATCCGTCCGTGTTGGTTACCTCAGTTACTCCTTGTGGTATGTTGGGAGGGCAGACAGTGGGCTAGTGATAGTGTGACTGGAATGGTAATCCAGTGGCTAATATGCTGGGGCCAAGTGTTCACATTTCACCATGGCAGTTAGTGCGATTTGCATTCACCTGATAACAGTCTGGAATGCAGAAGCACTTCCTGGAATGGTGACCATGACAATTGTCATTGTTTATCGTAAAAGCCTGTCTGGTCCACAAGTGTCCTTGAGGGAAGGAAATCTTGCCTATTTTTGTTTAATACTCATTCATAGGTTGTGGATATTGCTGGCTGGGCCATCATTTATTGCCCATCTCTAGTTGCTGTTGAGAAGATGATGGTGCTTTCTTGAGCTGCTGCAGTCGGTTTGCTGTATTTAGGCCCACAATGCTGTTAGGAAGGAAGTTCCAGCATTTTGACACTGTAGGAATAGCGATATAGTTCCAAGCCAAGATATTGAGTGGCTTGGAGGGGAACTTGCAGCTGGTGGTGTTGCTATGCATCGGTGCCCTTGACCTTTAAATGGAAGTTGTCGTGGATGTAGAAGGTGCTGTCCAAGGACCCTTGGTGAATGTTTGCAGTGTGTCTTGTAAGTGGTACACACTGCTGCTACTGGGTGTTGATACTAGTAGGAGTGAATGTTTGTAGATGTGTCCGTCAAGCAGGTTGCCCTGTCCTGGTTGGTGTTAAGCTTCTAGGATGTTCTTGGGGCTGTACTCATCCTGAGTATTCCATAAAATTCATGACTTGTGCCCTGTATGTGTTGGACAGGCTCTTGGGAGTCTGGAGGTGCAGGATTCCTAGCCTCTGACCTGCTGTTGGAGTCAAAGGATTAAATGGCTCCTGTAGTTCAGTTTCTGGTCAGTGGAACTCTTCAATGTTGAAATGCCCAATGTTAGTAGGGGATTGATGGTCATGTCATTGAATGTTAATGGTTAGGTTCTCTCTTGTTCAGATGATCATTACCTGGTACTTACGTGGTGCAAATGTTGCTTTACACTAGTCAGCCTAAACCAAAATATTGTGCAGTTTTTGCTGTATTTGGGCATGGACTGCTTCAGTAACTGAGGAATTACAAATGGTGTTAAACAGTGTGTAAATATTGGCACAGCCCCCACTTCTGACCTTATGATGGAGGTGAGGTCATTGAAGCAGCTGAAGCTGGTTGGGCCCAGCACATTACCCCGAGGAAATCCTGTAGTGACATCCTAGAGCTGAGATGACTGACTTTCAACTACCACAGCCATCTTTTCGCTCTAAGTATGGTCCTAATGAGTTGCATACATCCTAATCCAGTCTGCCCCACCTTGTAACTCCAGATCCAGAATAATGGACTTGACTCTTAACTGCCCTCTGAATTGGCCTACCAAGCCACTCAATTCA
Source organism: Rhincodon typus (assembly GCF_021869965.1). Taxonomy (NCBI): domain Eukaryota; kingdom Metazoa; phylum Chordata; class Chondrichthyes; order Orectolobiformes; family Rhincodontidae; genus Rhincodon; species Rhincodon typus. The sequence continues at coordinate 109,997,645 of NC_063335.1, read as the reverse complement.
TGGACAGTTAAGGATGGGAAACTTCTTTACCCTTTAAGTTTACTTATTGGTTACCACCTTATATTTATGACCTCCCCATCACAAGTGAAATTATCCTTGAGTCATGACTGTGATGCTTCACACAGTTGTGTTCCTAATCTTTCTGGTGCCAAAAGCATATGTTTTCTCAGCTCTGTCCAGAATGAGGAATGGAAATTTGTCTCGCGATTCCCCTATGTGTCAACATTCTAAGTTACCAAAGAGTGAGCTCTGGCAGCTTTTCCAGTTGAGGAATGATATCTAGTACATCTTCTGTTGCTGTTTGTATGTCATTTGTTTTGTTTTAATCTCAGGTGAAATAGCACCGGCTGCTCCTGCATGTTCTGTCAGCTAGTTATTGGCTTTTAAACAACATTTGTGTATCAATCACAGATGAAAACTCCTGTATCACTTGTTAACTTGCAGTTTATTGGAAAGTGATTTTGGCTGGTTTGAGGGCACTGTGTTTATAAGTAAATAAATCAGAGCAAATGAATTGTGCCTGTACAACATTCTTGTTAAATTTGCCTGATCGCAGAACAATGTGTCAAATTCAGGATCAAAGATATCATACCAAGAGAACCTGGCTATCTTTCAAATATCATGAAGTCTGAATTCTTGTGAAATACCATTGAGAAAAGACAACTGCAGCAAGATTTAGATAAGCGTATTATTATTACACTTTTTTGAAAGAGCTGTAAATTTAGAAGAAAATACTAACTTGATATTCAAGAGTCAAAGGAAGTTGCTCACCCTCTATTAATCAGTAACAGTCCTCCACTTACTCATCAAAAGGAATGAAATAAATATGGAAGTGAAGCTCAAAACAGGCAGAGTAACAGAAATTATTTCAAGTGCTTTCCTGCTTCTTTCCCATTGTGTTCAGCTGTACGTTCCTGTTAAGAGCACAGGAAAAGAAATGCTGCTGACCTTGACACACACACAGATGTTATTGTTCTGCAAGGTTTTCGAAAATAAAAGCTCATGATATGTGGGTAACATATTTGTATGAATATTTATATGGCTAGCTAACAGGAAGCAGAGAGCAGGCATAAATGGGTCATGTTCATTTTATTTAATTTACTCATAGGATGTGGACATTGATAACTGGCCCAGTGTTTTTTCACCCATCCCTAGTTGTCTTTGAAAAGGTGGTAGTGAGCTGCCTTCTTGAATCAATTCAGTTCATGTGCTGTACATAGACTCTCAATACTGTTAAGAAGGGAATTCCAGGATTTTGATATAACAGCACTGAAGGAACAGTGGTATGTTTCCAAGTCAGGATGGTGAGTGGCTTGGAGGGGAACTTGCAGGTGATGGTGTTCACAAGCATTTATTACCCTTGTCTTTGTAGATGGTAGCAGTTGCGGGTTTACAAAGTGCTGTCCAAGGAGTGTTGGGTGAATTTCTGTTGTGCATCTTATAGATGGTACACGGTGCTGCCACTGAGTTCTGGTGCTGGGGAAAGTGGATGTGGTGCCAATCAGTGGACTGCTTTATCCTGGATGGTGTCAAGCTTCTTCAATACACTTGAAACTGAATCCATCTATCATACTCCTGATTTGTGGATGGTGGAAAGGCTTTGGGAAGTCAGGAAGTGAGTTACTTGCTGTAGGAACCCCACATCTTGTAGCTATGTATTTATATGGCTAATCTAATTCAATTTCTAATAAGTGATAACCCTGAAGATGTTGATGGGGGCTTTAGTGAAGGTAAAACCATTGATGCGATGGTTAGATTGTCTCTTTTTGGAGATGATTATTGCCTGACATTTATGTGGCCATGGTGTTGCTTGCTGTTTTTCAGCCCAAGTCTGGATATCGTACAGGTAATGCTACATTTGTACATGGACTGCAGTAGCCTTGAATGGTGCTACATACTGTGCAGTCATCAGTGAACATCCCCAGTATTGACCTTATGATGGCATGAAGTTCATTGACAAAGCAGATGAAGATGGTTGGGCCTAGCATATCACCCTGAGGAACTCCTGCAGAGATGTCCTGGAACTGAGATGGCTGATCTCCCACAACCATCTTCAAATTCCTTTTGTGTCAGCAATGAATCCAAACAGCAGAAGGTGTTCCCTGATCCTCGATTCCAGTTTTGCTCGAGCTTCATGATGTCACTTGGTCAAATGCAGCCTTGATATCAAAGGCAGTCACTGTCTCCTCACTGCTGGAATTCAGCTGTTTTGTCCATATTTGAACCAAGGCATAAATGAGGTCAAAAGTTGACTGAACCCAAACTGAGCACCAGTGAGCAGATTATTGCTTGTTAGCATGATTGATGACAACCTCCATCTTGGTACGGTGGCTCAGCAGCTAGCACTGCTGCATCGTTGTACCAGGGATATGGGTTCAATTCCACTACAGGTGACTGTCTGTGTGGAGTTTGCACATTCTCCCGTGGTTTCCTCTGTGTGCTCTAGTTTCCTCCCACAGTCCAAAGATGTGTAGGTTAGGTGGATTGGCCATGCTAAATTGCACACAGTGTCCAGGGATGTGCAGACTAGGTGGATTAGCTGCAGGAAATTCAGGGCTATGGGGATAGGGTGGGGTGTGGGGGGGTTGTGGGTCTGGGTGGGATGCTTTTCAGAGGGTCAGTGAGGATTCCATAGGCTAAATGGCCTACTTCTATACTGTAAGGATTCTATGATTCTTTACAAATGATCGAGAATAGACTGATTTTCCTTTACCACACCATGCTGGATTTGTTCTGCTTTTCGTGTACAGGACATACTTGGGCAGTTTTCCACATTGTCAGGTAAATGCTAGTGTTGTATCTGTACTAGAACAGCTAAACAACAGGTGTGGCAAGTTCTGAAGCACAAGTTCTGTGTACTATTGCTGAAATATTGTCAGAGCTCATAGCCTTTGTAGTTTCCAGTGCTTCCAATTATTTCTTGAAATCAGGTGGAGTGAATTTATTTAAAAGAAGGGTTCAGAAGAGTATGAGGTGATGATTGAAACATGTAGAAGTGAATCCTGATAGAGTTGAAATGATGCTTCTTCTGATGGGAGAATCTAGAACTAGGGTTTACATGTTGTATTAATGAAATCTTTATTGAGATTGTTACTGCTTTTTGTTTTGGACAGGATTCAACACAGCAACTAATGTGGTGGTTTTGGCAGGCACAAACCGCCCAGATATCCTGGACCCTGCGCTGATGAGGCCCGGTCGATTTGACAGACAAATTTTCATTGGTAGGTCTGAACAAATGATGCTTGCATTATTTATTCTGAGGCTTGCTGACACCAACAGAACGTACTTTATGCAAAAATACATGTATAGGAGAGTAAAGCACAAGAACAGGAGATAGGAGGAGATCATGTGCCCTGTCAAGCCTACTCGATCATTCTACATAATCATGTCTGATCTTGAACTTCTACTTTATTTCCCTGCCCACTCCCCATATCCCATGATACCCTGAGAAACCAAAAATCTACCAGTCCCAGCCTTGAATCAATTCAATGAAAAAGCATCTACAAGTCTCTAGATAAGAAAATTGCAAAGATTTTCAACCTTTCACATGAAGAAATTCCTCCTTATCTCAGTCCTAGCGGTTATCCCCTTATCCTGATACTGTGTGCCAGCATTTTAGATTCCCTAGCCAGCAGAAACTGTCTCTGTGTCGCCCTGTGAAACACCTTCAGAATGTTATGCAGAATGCTGGAGAAGCTCAAAAAGTTTGGCAGCATCTGTGGAGAGAGAAACAGTTCTGAAGAAGAATCAAAGAATCATTCTCTAGACTTGAAATGTTAACTGTTTCTGTTTCCACAGATGCTGCCAGACCTGCTGAATTCCTGCAGCATTCTTTGTGCTTGTTTCAGATTTCCAGCATCCACAGTTTTTGCCTTTGTCTTTCAGAATCTTGTAAGTTTCAGTTAGGTCACCTCTGATTTTTAAAAAAAAAAATCTTCTCATCCCAAGAATCAATCTAGTGAATCTTTTCTATAACAACTCCAAAACATGTATATCCCCATCCTTAAATATTGAGACCAAAATTGCACAAAGCCCAGTAGAATTGTAGCAAGATGTCTTTATTCTCTAAAACTCAACAAAGGCCATTTGTTTTCCTATGTGTTTGCTGTACCTACATGTTTCATTTCTATGCTCCCAGCATGAGCAAACTTAAGTTTCCCTGAACATCGATATTTACAAGTTTCATGTTTTTTTTTTTAAGAAATAGTCTGTTTTTCTATTATGTCCAAAGTAAATCTCTCACTTCTCACATTATGCTCCATTTGCTATCTTATTGCCCACTTGATTAATCTGTCAATATTTCCTTGCAGCCTCTGTGTCCTCACAGCTTAGATTTCCACCTATCTTTATGGCACCAACAAAACAGATATTGGAATTTGAAATGTGCACACTTGGTTTAACAGTTACAAAATAATTCATGGAAAATTGAATGCTAGTTTGGAGAAGCCATTCTCTTTGTCCAGTCCATGGGATAGCTTGCCTCGCAGCTGGACCTCGGGTTACAGTACAAAACCTAGGGAGTAGCTGCTGGGATATCATCTCCATTTCCATCATTGTCGTACCTAAACAAAAATCCATCAGCTTGTGAACCTGTCTGCAACATACCGTTCTTAGAGTAGAAATCATTCCTCTGACGAAACAGTTTTGTCATCCCAACCATTCTCCATGCTGTCAGGCAACCTGGAGGCAAACTGTTAAATTATCACCTTCTGGAAAGAGCAACTGGAAGACTCACTATTCTTGCATTCAGGCTCCCAATGCAAAATTCATTTGGATGCTTTGTGCCCAATATTTCAGACTGACGTGGTTTTCTGATCAGGCTCAGCAACTAGTGATCAACTCTGGGCTGCACAAGGAGTTCCTTTTTATAAATTCACTCATGGGTGTCACTGGGCCAGCATTATTACCTGTCCTTAGCTGCCCTTAAGGTGATGGTGTGCTGCCTCCATGAACCGCTACAGCCCATATGCTGTAGGTGGACCCACACTCACCAGACTCCAGTCAGTTGAGGGTAAGATCACAGTTGGTGTGATGTGCGGCCCATCTTTCCATGCTGTATTGGAAATTGTGATTGTTTAAGGTAGAGCACTTGCAAATTTGTCCTGGCTACAAAACTATATTGAGGAAAGAGGTGGGAGGCTCTAAATAAAGATGGAGAAAATTGAATTTTAAAAATGAATTAAATATAGATTGGTTCTGGTAGCTATTATGAAATGTGTGAAACCTACATTTTCAAAGAAATCCAGGGAGAAAGTCATAACTTGGTTGAGTTGGTTGAGCAAGCTGTTCAATGTTGTGTTCATGGTTTGGTGTAGGCCAAGGAAACCAACACAGTTTGTATTAGTTCCAATCGGGAGGCTAGGTTGGCACTATCCCATGTTTTATATAATATCTATCTTGTTTTAACAAAGCATTTTAGTGGGTAGAACAGAACAAATGTTGTACCTTGCATATGCTATCGTTATCATTTTCATTTGGAAAAGGATGTGTGGCAAATTGAGCTTCTCACCATGGGCAGGGAAAAGTGGAAGACCTGTTAATCAGCCCTGCTCTTGTGCATTTCCAAGTCACCTCACACTTCTAGAAAATTATTGAAGCAGACAATGAGTAGATTGTGTTGATACAACCTTTTACTTAAAGCCCTCCCATACTAATTTCGCAGTCTTATTTTTGTCTTAATAAAGGACCACCTGACATTAAAGGAAGGGCTTCAATTTTTAAAGTTCATCTCAAGCCCTTGAAATTAGAAACCTCTATCAAGGGCGAGGATTTGGCAAGAAAATTAGCAGCTTTGACTCCTGGATTTACAGGTAAATGTTAATACTCCTGTCAATAGTCCAGAAATAATTTCCTCCTTTTCAAAATTGCAGAATTTATAGTTGAATCCTTTCATTTTCTCAAGTTTATTTTTCAATCTTTGAATTAAATTTATATATCGCTTCTCCAAGTTTGAAAAAAATCATAAGAATACTACTTTTCTCCTTTGCCTTCCGCACTGTCACCTCCACAACCGTAAGAGAGTCCTGAACTAGGTTTCCAGAGTCCCTTTGTGCTTCAGATTTCCAAAGCCTTTTCCTGGTTAGAAAATAGTCAGTGCCTCCATTCTTCCTACCAAAGTGCATAATCTTTCCAACATTGTATTCCATCTGCCACTGCTTTGTCCACTCTCCAAGCCTGTCCAAGTCCTCCTTCAACTTCTCTGCTTCCTCAACACTACTTGCCCCTCCACCCATCTTTGTCTCATTTGCAAAGGAAGTTCCAGGATTTTGACCCAGTAACACTGAAAGCATAGAGATATTTCCAAGTCAGGATGCTGAGTTATTTGGAAGGGAACTTGCAGGTGGTGATATTCCCACATATATGCTGCTCTTGTTCTTCTAGATGGAAATGGTTATGGTGGAGGGTGTGATTATGTCTGGAAATGGTGCCAGTCAAGTGATCTGCTTTGTCCTGTACAGTGTCAAGCATCTTGAATGTGGTTGGAATTGCACTCCTCCAGACAATTAGAGTGTATTCCTTCGCACTCCTGACTTGGGCCTTGTAGATGATGGACATGAGTCTGTTACTCACTGTACGATTCTTAGTCTATGACCTGCTCTTGTTACAACAGTACTTGTGTGTTTCGTTCGTTCAGTTCCTGTTTCACTATTTTCACCATTCCTGTACGATGGCATGAGCTAAGCACCAAAGAGGCCAGGTGTATAATTAATGAGCTGAAGAGCAGATGATTGCTTCAGAAAGTTGCAATGTGTTATAACAGATTACCTGCTGTGGATCATGTCGAAAATGACACTAGACCTAAAAATGGAAACATTTACAGCCCACAGTCACTAGTTAAACTGAAGTCTGTGGGAATTTAAGGAACACCATCCAAATAACTGGAATCATTCCTGGCGTAAAAGAAGATATTAGTAATTGTTGGAATCTAATCTCGGCTGCAGCACATCACTACAATAGTTCCTCGGGGTACTGCTCTAGTCCCCGCCTCCGTTACTTCATTAAAACCTATCCTCCATCATAAATGCAGAGTGAGCTGATGATTCTGCTGTGTTTGGCTTTATTTGCAATTTCTCAGGTAATGGACTAGCTCTTGTCTGCCTGCAACAAGACCTGGGCAACATCTATGCTTTGCCAGATAAATGGTGCAAGGCCTGGGCAATGACCATCTCCAACAAGGGAGAGTCTAAACCCTTGACATTGAATGGCATTACCATTGCCAAACCCCATCAACATCCTGGGAATTGAGCACAAACTTAACTAGACTAGCTATATAAATGCTGTGGCAATTGGGGCAGGTATGAAGCAGATGACTACTCTTGGGGGCTCGATCTCTATCTTACATGTTTCGCTTGAGCCAGTTGCACAGCCTTTAGGGGAAGAGAATTCCAGATTTCCATTATTAATTTATCTGCAAAATTGGTTCCTGATTTCACTCCTCAATACTTCAGATCTAATTTTAAGATTGTACCCCCTTGTTCTAGATGTCCACACCAGAGGCAATACGCCAAATCCTCATTGTCTGTGGGGGATAGGAGCACAGTCTTCCCGCAGATAACAAAAAAAACCTGGATACTGCTCTTTTGTAACTCTTATGGATCATGCAATCTGGCCGGATGTGTCAGAAAAGGGAAAAAAAAATGGGTTTTGGGGCTGATTTGGCGAGTATATGGATCCACAGGTCGTGAATCACCAAATAACGAGGACTGAGTGTAGTTTCTCTGGATCTGTCAGTGGTGAAACACATATGTCTGAAAATGTTGGTTTACTTTCCAGTGAAACATTACTTTCTGCCAGTGAAGACTTTTGCTTTTGGAATGTCTTGCTGGAAGTGAATTATTTTTCTGTGCTTGCTGGTTTGTTTTCCTTCAGGAGCTGACATTGCGAATGTATGCAATGAAGCTGCTTTAATTGCTGCCAGACATCTATCTGAGGCCATTATACAGAATCACTTTGAACAGGCTATTGAGCGTGTAATTGGAGGTAAGAATTTCAGTGCTCTGAATATTGATATATTATCAGTGACATTTAAGGCATCAGTATTGAAACAAAGAATTCATAGATAAATAATATCTGCAGCCACCTTATTGATATTTCAATAAATTGTGTAGAGAACTGGTCGCATGTGCATTGAAATGTGGGCCAAGTTCTCATTCTAATAACACAAGTTACCTCCTTGAACTCTGTAAGGAAAATAATTCAAGGCATTGGCCACCCAGTGTGCTGCTGCACATCTCGTAGAAAATAGGCAATGTTCCCAGTTGATGGTAGACAAAGATTCCAAAGTGAAAGCTAGCTTATAGACCATAAGATTTATTTTTCTTTTTTGTTTACCATGAAGGTCAGTCGCAACATATTCATAAAGGCTGCTGATGTACTTGTAACAAAACAACATAAAAAGAATTACACAAAGAAAATCACAAACTAATATTACATTATTCAAGAACTATTGGAACAATATCATTCCAGCTATCAAAAAGATTAATTTATTTTATCCCAGCAATAGCCTTTCTAACAGTCAGCCTCACTGAAGAGTGACACCTTCCTCCACACTAAAGCTTCTTGCACAGCTGTCATTGATTTCCTTTTGGTAAACTGCTGTGAGTTCACTTGATTTTTTTTCTTTTGTTACTGTTTCTCCTCAAGACCCTTAAAACAAACTACTAACTCAGCTCATTTATGGCTTTACGCAGGTTCCCTAAACTCTTATCTTCAACAACCCTGTAGTATGGGCTTCCTCTCTGAAACCTCCACACCCTTCTACTTCTGGAGTTTCCTTCTCACTGACTTTTAAATGAAGCTGCTTTAATTGTTGCCAGACATCTATCTGAGGCATTATACTCCTACACTCTCAGTGTTTGAAGACTGCTAAAAACAGCAAACTGCTGCCATGCATTTTCTCCCTGCATGAGCCTGTTTTTGTCACCCCCTCCCCTCTTTGGAGATTTTAAAAATAAACAGATTTAAGCAGAGGTGATGGCCTAATGGTACTATCACTAGACTATTAATCTAGAGAACAGATGATGTTCTGGGGACCCGGATTTGAATCCTGGCATTGTCAATTGTCAAAAATCCAGCCGTTTCACTGAGATAGGGAAGGAAACTACCATCCTTACTTGGTCTGGCCTACGTGAGTCCAGATCCACAGCAATGTCATTGACTCTTAAATATCCTCTGGGCAATTAGGGATGGATGATAAATGCTGGCTTAGCCAGTGATGCCAGACAGAAAAAACGCTCCAGATAGTGAACACTGAGCAATTATATCCCCAACGGCTAGCTGGTTATTTGCATAAAAATACATTACTTCTGGTAAAGCCTGCTTTGACCCAATGTTCAAAATGTCATTTTTAAAAAAAGACAAGCAAGAAACGTGTAGAACTTTGTGAATAAGTCTAGAAGTGGTAGGTTGTCAGACAGATTGAAATAGACAAAACTGGAAAAGCAAACTGATCCCATGTCAATATTTCAAAGTAGAGCAGGGTACTCTGGCCAATATTTATCCCTGAAATAATTTTTTAAAAAAACAACATATTTTGATTATTGCCACATCCTTGTGAGATGTTGCTGAGTGCAGATTGGCTGCTGTGTTTCCTAACTTATTAAAGTGACTGCACTTCAAAATGACATAATTGACTGGAAACTACTTTTTCCAGTTGTCATGGATTTATAAATGCAAGTCTTCCTTTTCAACCCAGGTGAACAGCATCTTTTTTTAAATTGAGTATGGGCTGTCTTCTGTCCGTAATATTGACAAATAACTTAGACTTAGCTAGAACTCCCACTTGACAACAGATAAAATAATGAAGAGGGTTGAGATTATAGTGCAGATCCACCACACCAGAAAGACTTCCGGTACAAGCATGGAGTAATGAGGTTGTATGGCCACAACTCTACTGGCTGAAAGTCCCAGTGGTGAAGCAGTAATCCAAAAGAATGCTATTATTTGCTTTGTGTTGTGTGTAGATCTGAATGGCAAACTCACTTAATCCTGACTTGAATTCACTTTGTGTAAATCGTAAGTTATTAAATACTTCATTGATTTGGTTGTGTCTTCAGTGTTATGTTGCAAAAGAAGCAGTTCTCCAGAATTCTTATTCAGAGATGAATGTTTCCTCCGCCTGAAATGTTCACTGAAGAAATGGTTTGTGTTTTGTGAATGTTTATACTTTGTAATATTTTCCCCTAATCCTCCAATTTAGGGCTGGAAAAAAAAACCCAGATTCTACAGCCTGATGAGAAAAAAACTGTAGCATATCATGAAGCAGGCCATGCAGTGGCTGGTTGGTTCCTGGAGCATGCTGACCCTTTGTTGAAGGTGAGATAAATCATAGCAAATATTGCAGTGCTAAATCATTTTATAAGATTGCTGAGGGATTTCTGCTGTGCACCTTTGTTTCAGAATATCTGTATTAGAAGGCCTAAAATATTCAGTGCTAACTTGGTTTACTGAATATTCCCATTCGGGCAATGAATTATGTAATAATATATGGAGAACTTTTTCAAATGATCACCAAGAGACAATAAAATTTCTTGGAACATTTAGGAGAGAAAAACCAGAACATTTGGTAGTGACTGAGAAAATTGAGGCTAGCAGAGTAAAAGGGAGACAAAGGAGGAAATGCATCAATGGTTTAAGAAATAGAGCAAATGTGAGATTTGAGAACATGATGCCTGGATAAGAAAATATTGGAACGTCCTTCTTTGTTCAAGGCACCTTATCAATACAAATTTACGATTGCAGAATACTCAATAGTACAAAACTTGCGTATTGATGAAAATATCAAAATGTTGCTGAAGGGTTACATTTTGTGCTCTAATTGGGACAGAGACGGGAATAGGGAATACCAGGTTTCAAGCAATCACGCCAATTTATGTTCCAGGATGAAAGGGTGCTGATTAGTTGGTAGGCCAAGCTGGATGATTGTTGCAAAGTTGGTATAGTACTTGTGGATTGGAAGGCAGGACATTAGAAATTGTTTAAGTATAGTGGGGAAAGAGTGTGTGGTCCCTTTAAAAGGTGCATTTTTTGTCTGCAGGCAGCAGCAGATGCACAGAGTGTTCTTGAAATTGAAGCATTGTATCAGAATGGCTATACAGTTAGCAAGCAAAGCAGCATTTTTACCAAGACAAGTTTTTGAATTTAGCCAATTAATTTAAACTAGCATTCTTAGTAGTGCTACCAGTCAACAGCACTCCTAGCTAATACTCCTGACACAAGAATTTGACAGAGGAAGGTGTTATGACTGGAGAGCAGCAGAGAAGACCAAGAACATTCTGGAAGACTTATCCTGGCTGTAATTTTTGAGAGACTTAAGTTTTAATTTATTTTTCTCATTACTTTGGTTTATATAAGTGGGGCTTGTGTTTACTGAAGCAGCATTCCATTAGAATTTTGTTTTATTTGAGAATAGTTAGTAGTTAAAGGAAGGAATTGTTCAGTTTGTTAGGAGTTCTGTTAATTTGTTCACTGTTAAGAGTTAGATAAATTGTTACTTGTTGCTTATATAGTGAGTATCAGGGATTTCTTTCATTTAACCACTCCTTTATAACCGTTTGGGGGTGAGAGGCAGATTCTACTACTTTTCACACTTCCTTTAACAGATTACAAGGTGAGGCAAGCTGCTTTGGGCGTTTTGGTCTTAATTTTCAGAGAGGTGTCAACCACCCCTGATGCAGTGTCATGTTGAAAGCAAAGAGCAACTTTATGCTCCACAAGTTCTGCTACTGCTGCTGTTAGCTCATAGTGCCTCATGAATGCCACGAGTAGGTTTATCCTGTACACAAAGCAAGGCAAATCCAACAAGGCCAGTTACCACCCCATTAATCTACTTTCCATCACTAGTGCTTGGTTAGCAGTAAACTGTTCACTAATGCTCAGTTTGGGTTCATCTGGATCTAATCTGCTCCTTACCTCATTAGGGCCTTAGTTCAAAACATTAAAAGTTTTACATTAAGATTGTGCCTTTTACATCATAAGGGCATCCCAAATTGTTGTGGAGAATGGAAGAGATTTACAGGGAATGGAGCAACAAACTTCTACATAAAGTTCTGAGAAGTTCTTACTTTGTATTTTTAGGTGTCCATCATACCTCGTGGGAAAGGACTTGGTTATGCTCAGTATTTACCCAAAGAGCAATATTTGTATAGTAAAGAGCAACTTCATGATCGAATGTGTATGACACTAGGCGGACGAGTTGCAGAACAAATCTTTTTTGGTAGAATAACAACAGGAGCACAGGATGATTTAAGAAAGGTTACCCAGAGTGCCTATGCTCAGGTATGTTGTTAGTCTAACGACTTTGATAAAATGTGGTGTGTTTCAATTTTTCCATTTCAGTTTACTCCTCAACATTATTTCTGCAGTGTTAATTCCTAATTAACTGCAAATCCCATTAATGCATAAAATTTATATATAGAATATCTTGAGGGTATTCTTGTTTCAGTTTGACTGTCTTCTGCAAGTTTTCAGCCTAGTGTTTGGCTAAACAATGCGAGCATTGTTAAAATCCATATCAATCCATCTCAGATTGGGAGGATGGACAAACTGCAGTATAACTTAGATTCCAAATTTGACGGCATGTACCAAGGAACTATGTAGGAATGATATCTTGTACTCCTTATGTTAACTGCTTTGAATGACAGGAACTGAACCACGTTGTCTTCAGATTGCAGCCTTAACTCCTGAATGGTGACACCCTGTCCCTTACTGATGCTTCCCTGCGTGTAATGTACACAATCTGGCATAGTCCTATTCTGTTGCTTACATGGATTTCATCCCTTTTCATATATTAACTGAATTAAAAGCCGAGATGCTGAGGTCACTGGTAATTTTATATAAATACATTGGTCCAGTCTTGATAGTATAGTGTCATAGCACAGAAGCCTTGGTCCAACCCGTCCATGCCAATCAGGTATCCTAAACTGAACTAATTCCATTTGCCTGCATTTGGCCTATTTCTCTTTAAACTTTTCCTATTCAAGTGCCAGTCCAAATGTCTTTTAAATGTTGTAATGTACTCGCCTTTACCACTTCCTCTGGCAGCTTGTTCTATACACGCACCACCCTCTGAAAATGTTGCCCCTCAGATCCCTTTTAAACCTCTCCTCTCTCACTTTAAATCTATGCGCCCTAGTTTTTGACTCCCCAATCCTTGGAAAAAGACCTTGACTATTCATTTTATCTATGTCCCTCATGATTTTATAAACCTTTATAAGATCATCCCTCAGCCTTTGCTCCAGGGAAAAATGTTCCAGCCTATCCAGCCAATCCTTATAATTCAAACCCTCCAGTCCTGACAACATCCTTGTAAATCTTTTCTGTACCCTTCGTATTTCAACAACATCCTTCCTTTAGCAGAGAGTCCAGAATTGTATGCAGTCTTGTGCAGCTGCAACATGACTTCCCAACTCCTATACTCAGCGACTGACAAATGAAGGCAAGGATGCCAAATGCATAAAAAAACACACCACCCTGTCTACCTGCGACGCCACTTTCAAGGAACGATGAACTGCACCCAGGTCCCTCTGTTTAACAACCCTTCCCAGGGCTTTACCATTAACTGTGTAAGTTCTACACTGGTTTGCCATACTAAAATGCAACACCTCCCATTTATGTAAATTAAACTCATCTGCCACTCTTCGACGCGTTGGCCCATCGATCAAGGTCCCATTGTACTCCTAGATAACCTTCTTCACTGTCCACTACGTCACCAATTTTGGTGGCATCGGCAAACTTACTAACCGTACATCCTATATTCTTATCCCAATCATTGATAAAAATGACAAACAGCAATGGACCCAGAACCAATTCTTGTAGTACACCTTTGGTCACAGCACCCCAGTCCAAATAATGACCCTGTACCATCACCCTCTGTCTTCTACCATCAAGCCAATTTTGTACCCAATTAGCTATCTCTCCCTGGATCCCATGTGATCTAACGTTACTAACCAGACTACTATGCGGGACCTTGTCGAATGCTTTGCTAAAGTAATCAAAGGGTAAACTAATGTTTCTACCCATTATAATTTCACCCATTTGAAATGGCCTAGAAGCATTTGTAGGTCACTAGAGATCATCATTTTCCAGCCCCTGTCTCACTGCTGTGACTTTTCTGCTTTTCACTATCATGTGTACATTGCCCCTTGTTACATGAAAAAAGATTTTTTTTTTGTCTTAGGCCACTGATCCTGAGATCTGTAACTTAATTTCCTCTGCAGTAGTCTTCATATAAGAATATAACAAATAGTGAAAGATGGATTCTTTTCTCTGTAGCTCCCTGCAATTCCTTGTGAGATGGCCCACCAATAGGTTGGATCACCTGACCCCCAACCTTCCTCACTCTAACCCCACTTGTTCACCACTTTTGATTTTAACTAACTTTGTTAGATCTCCATGGTTTCAATTTCCTTCATCCCCATTACTGAACAGAGATCTGTGTTTCATGCCATAGTACTTTGGTGATTTTCCATTTCTTTGCATGTGTTAAAACACCTTAAAGAAAGTCTGTTTATGAAAAGTTGGAATTTTGCAGTGCAAGAGGAGTGTTTGCTTTATTTTTTTAATTTGTGGAACATCCAAGTCAAAATTACCCTTCGTTAACACAGGATACTGGAGAAAAAGGATTTTTGTTTACTTGGTTTGCAATGAAATTGGCCTTTAATGGGATCATTAGAGTGTGTACTATATTCTTGGGCTTTGCAGCTTCATGAGCAATGTTACTATGTGATAAACTCCTGTTTAATTTTCATGATGTTTTCCTAGATTGTCCAGTTTGGTATGAATGAAAAAGTAGGCCAGGTTTCCTTTGATTTTCCACGACAAGGCGAGATGACTTTAGAAAAGCCATATAGTGAGGCCACTGCCCGACTGATAGATGAAGAAGTGCGATTAGTCATCAATTCTGCGTATGAGAGGACTCTGTCGCTTCTAACGGAGAAAAGAGCAGAAATTGAGAAGGTTGGAAAATTTGATATAAAACTTTAAAACTACCTTTTATTAACAATTGCAAAAAATTTTTTGCTACAGTGGGAACTGGCTAAGTTGTTCTGCCTGCCATCTTAATCCACAAATTCATTTCTCTTAAATGGAAGGAAAATTGGCTTGGCTCCACTATTTGGATGTGCGCAGATTTCTTCAGGTTTCTGTCAGATTTGTCTGGGCAGCCACCCAGGAAAAGCATGACTTGTGTTTCCTCCATGGGTCTTCACATAGAGCTGTTAAAACTGAATGTTTCTTACACACAAAGGACAGCACTCCTCACAGGCAGCCAAGTAGCTTATATTGTGAAGTTTTGAAACTGTAACAAAGCTGTCACAAGGTCAAATTGCTAATTTACTTTTAGAAGTCACCTAATCTCTAAAAGGCCAATTTTGCAATTTTGGATCATGCTATAAGGGAAACCTAGTAGGCTTAATTTTTAACCCTCATTAGATTAGCATGTGAGCATCTATAATGTCCATAAATAAGGTAACAGCCCATACCATTTGGTGTCTTCATACAAATACATAAGTATATACATTTTCTATTTATACCTGAATTTTTGTTTAGAGATGATAGGGCTTGCTGTATTGTATGATGCTGAGCTTGGAAAGTCAAAGTTACAATCCCTGGTCTGTGCTAAGCTAGCTATCTAGTAATCTGATGACAGTAGTAACCTTAAATTCCTTAGGAAAGAGAGAAATCAGTAAGCTTTATCACCTTTTATCAGTTGCCAATAGGCCATACGTCTGCATAATCTATTTACATCTGGTTTAAAAAAAAGTCATTCACAAGGCTTCCTGCAGTCTCTACAATTGAGCTAACATACAAAGATTGCTTTCTTGAAAGACCTAACATAGGCTGCCGGCACCTGTGGATCTGAACTGTATCATGAAACATTCCTTATATCAAGCAGGAGAGAAAGGGAAACTTATTGCCGATGATTGTGTACTGCTAGAGGTTCTTCTCAGCTTCATTGTTTCAGAAATAAGAAGATTTCCTGCTCTTAAGACTTTATGTAATCATGAAAATTGCATAATGCAGCCAATATCTTAATGGTTTAGATTGTGGTAACTTGATTCTAAAGCTTACCTTTTATTCAGGAACAAAAACAAAGTTGCTGGAAAAGCTCAGCAGGTCTGGCAGCATCTGTGGAGGAGAAAACAGAGTTTATGTTTCAGGTCCGGTGACCCTTCCTCAGAACTGATGGTGGCTGGGGAAATGTCAGTTTATGTGCAGAAAATAGGGAGGTAGGTGGGGTAGGGAGTAAACGATAGGATAGAGCCCAAAGAGAGAGAGAGAGACAGTTGGACAGACAAAGGAGTTGCTAATGATCAGGTTGGGAGGGTGAATAGTTGTTAATGGAGACTGTTAGTGACTAACAACAGGGGGTGTGCAGTGGCAGGCTATGTGGTAAGAAGGCCTGGTGTGTGGGGTGGGGGGCTGGGACATGGGAGAGTTTAGGCCTTAAAATTACTGAACCCAATATTGAGTCCGGCGGGCTGTAGGGTCCCCAAGCGGAAAATGAGGTGCTGTTCCTCCAGCTTGCACTGGGCTTCACTGGAATACTGTAGCAAGCCGGAGACAGAGATGTTGGCCAGGGAGCAAGGTGGTGCATTGAAGTGGCAGGCAACAGGTAGTTCAGGGTCTTTTTTGCGAGCAGAACGTAGATGTTCTGCGAAGCGGTCGCCAAGTCTACGCTTCATTTCACCAAAGTAGAGGAGACCACATGGTGAGCAGTGAATGCAGTAGACTAGATTCTTGGAAGTGCAGGTGAAGTGTTCCTTCACCTGGAAGGTATGTTTGGGCCCTTGGATACTGGGGAGGGAGGAGTAAATGCGCAGGTGTTGCCCTTCGCCGGTTACAGGGGAAGGTGCCGTAGAGCTGTGGAGAGGTGTTGGGGGTGAAGGAAGTATGGACCAGGGTGTCCCGGAGGGAACGGTCCCTGTGGAAGGCGGACGAGGGAGGGGAGGGGAATATGTGTCTGGTGGTGGCATCTTGCTGGAGGTGGCGGAAATGGCGTCTGATCTTCTGGATGGAAGGTATGTTTGGGCACTTGGATACCCTTCACCTTGGGGCCTTCACCTTCCAGGTGAAGCAACACTTTAACCTGCACTTCCAAGAATCTAGTCTACTGCATCACTGCTCACTATGTGGTCTCCTCTACATTGGAGAAACGAAGCGTAGACTTGGCGACCACTTCGCAGAACATCTACGTTCTGCTGGCAAAAAAGACCCTGAACTACCTGTTGCCTGTCACTTCAATGCACCGCCTTGCTCCCTGGCCAACATCTCTGTCTCTGGCTTGCTACAGTGTTCCAGTGAAGCCCAGTGCAAGCTGGAGGAACAACACCTCATTTTCCGCTTGGGGACCCTACAGCCCTCCGGACTCCATACTGAGTTCGATAATTTTAGGGCCTAAACTCTCCCATGTCCCAGCCCCCCACCCCACACACCAGGCCTTCTTACCACATAGCCTGCCACTACACACCCCCTGTTGTTAGTCACTAACAGTCCCCATTAACAACTATTCACCCTCCCAGCCTGATCGTTAGCAACTCCTCTGTCTGTCCAACTGTCTTTCTCTCCCTTTGCGCTCTATCCTATCGTTTACTCCCTACCCCAGCCACCTCCCTATTTTCTGCATATAAACTGACGTTTTCCCAGCCACCATCAGTTCTGAGGAAGGGTCACCAGACCCAAAACGTAAACTCTGTTTTCTCCTCCACAGATGCTGCCAGACCTGCTGAGCTTTTCCAGCAACTTTGTTTTTGTTCCTGATTTACAGCATCCGCAGTTCTTTTGGTTTTTACTTACTTTTAATCATTGTTTTAACTTTCTTTGATCCTGATTTATTGTAGCTGTTTACAGTTTGCTTTGAAATTCTAGAGCTGGAACATATTGTTTATCCTATTTAGGTTATGATATTGTTCAGTTGTAATTGTAAAATGATTTGATGTCCAACTGCAATCCATCTATTTTGTTTAAAAGTCCCATCCTCGTGTCATCAGCTAGAGCTCTATAGATGACCTATTTGTACATATTGAATATGACGGTGTAACCTTTGGAGGTTTGGGACATTGCTTTAAGGCAGTGGCATTCTTTTGGATCCCTTCTTCTGCACCCTACCTGCCACTTCAAGCAGTTCCTAACCTCCACCCAGTAATTTGAGATTGCAAGCTAACTGTGGTGAGGTTTTGAATGTCTTTCTCCATGCTATTATTTCATAGCATTGCATGGAATGTACTGATAAATACAGACTATTGGTTATGCTTCAAATGAACTTCCTCTGACTCTCCTTCGTCTAACCCTAGTAGCATGTTTTTAATCAACCTTCCTGTTAAATGCATCAATGCTATTCACCTCAAATTAGTCCTTGTAGCTAGTTCCACATTTCTGGATAAACCAGTCTCCTGGATTCCACATTAGACTTATTTTGTCTTCATCATCCCTAGTCTTAGTTTCCCTCACACATAAAGGAATTTCTTTACTGAGCTCTTTCAGTAACCATGTGGACTGGTTAGTAAAGTTAGATCACATGGGATCCAGGGAGAGCTAGCCAATAGCTGCAAAATTGGCTTGATGGTAGGAGACACAGGGTGATGGTAAAGGGTAGTTTTTCAGACTGAAGGGCTGTGATCAGTGGTGTTCTGCACGGACCAGTGCTGGGTCCACTGTTGTTTGTTGTTTAAGTAAATAATTTGGAAGAGAATTTGGGAGACATGGTTATTAAGTTTGTGCATGACACCAAAATTGGTGGTATAGTAGACAATGAAGAAGGTTATCTAAGATTATAACGGGATCTTGATCAGCTGGGCCAATGGATTAAGGAGTGGCAGATGGAGTTTAATTTGGATAAATGCAAGATATTGCATTTTGGTAAGACAAACCAGGGGAGGACTTAGATGGCTAATGGTAGGGCCCTGGGGAATGTTAAACAGAGAGACCTAGGGATGCAGGTACATAATTCCTTGAAAGTGGCATCACAAGTAGACAGGGTGGTGAAGAAGGCATTTGGCACACGTGCCTTCATTGGTCAGACCATTGAGTTTAAGAGTTGGGGAGTCATGATGTGTCTGTACATTGGTGAAGCCACTTTTGGAGCAATGTGTATAGTTCTGGTTGCCCTGCTATAGGAAGGATATTATTAAATTGGGAAGGGTAGAGAAAAGATTGACAAGGATGTTACCAAGACTGGAGGGTTTGAGTTAGAAGGAGAGACTGGATAGGCAGGGACTTTTAGCCATGGAGTGTAGGAGGTTGAGAGAGTGACTTTATAGAAGTTTATAATATCAAGGGGCATAGATAAGGAGAATAGCAAAGGTTTTTTCTCCAGTGTATGGGAATTCAAGACTAGAGGGCCTAGGTTTAAGGTGAGAGAAGAAAGACAAAGGGACCTGAGGGGCAGTGTTTTCATACAGAGGGACCTGAGGGGCAATGTTTTCACACAGAGGGTGGTGCATATAAGGAATGAACTGCCAGAGGATGTGGTAGATGCAGATGCAGGTACAGTTACAACATTTAAAAGACATTTGGACAGGTACATGAATAGGAAAGGTTCAGAAGGATATGGGCCAAGTGCAGGGAAATGGGACTATTTGAGTTTGGGAACATGGTTTGCATGGACGAGTTGGACCAAACAGTCTGTTTCCATGTTGTATGACTGTATGACTCTGATAACCTTAAAAAAAATCAGGTTTGTTTTGTTTTCTTGCAAATTTTAGATTGCTCAGCGATTGTTGGAAAAAGAGGTATTAGACAAGGCAGACATGATTGAACTGTTGGGACCTCGACCCTTCGCAGAGAAGTCAACATATGAGGAGTTTGTGGAAGGAACAGGAAGCCTTGAGGAAGACACGTCCCTCCCCGAGGGTCTCAAAGACTGGAACAAAGATCGTGAAAATGAAAGAAAGTATGAGAAGAGGAGCAAATTGCAAGAGGAGTCGCTGGAGGGCTGGCATGCTAAATGAGGCAAAATAATTATTTTGCTTTTGTAATTTTAAGAAATTGTGAGCCTACAACAGAAAAATTGTGCCTCCTTGATTGTGTTCAGACTTGTTGGTTAAAGAATTTTAAAACTCATACGGTTCACCAGCTCAGCTCTCCGCATTCAGTGTGGCTTTAACAGTAATTAATTTCCTCTAGGCCAATTTGTTCTGTGGAAATGAACATGAAACAAAAATGCCACTTTGTTTTAAGGTTGTAAGTGTATTTTAACAAAAATTGCTGCTTCACTTTAGCACCTGATATGCAAGTCTCTGACTGTGCACACTGCATCTGGTTTCATTTGAATGGGACTTTTATTTATTCCTCAATTTTGCCGCACATTTGAAGATGCAAGGGATTGTCTGCTGAGCTAGCAGGAGCTCATGGCTGAGAATTAATGTATACAATTTTCCATGTGGCTTCTTTATTTGGGGCTGTGAGCAATTGAAGACTTGAATGTAATTAGTTTGTGTAAATATTGTTTATTTTCAAATGTCAAAAGGAATACTTAAATAAAAGATAAAATATTGAATTTTGCTATTTATCTTGGGCCGGCAGGTGATCTTAATTTGGGAGGATAGGCTGTGATTTCTACTATTAAAATGCTCATTAATCAAATACATGGTATACCCAGTCATTGAATGATTTTGAAATGAAACTTCAAAGGGCAGCATGACAACAAATAAAGTTTTCAAAGACCTCTATCTTAACGTTAATATCAATAACTATTTACTGATGACAGGTACATACTACAGGGGCATGCTACATTCTGTTCTGAAGAGGAAACTTTAGACTCCATATGAGCTCTTGTTTTTCTCTCTCCTTACAAGTTCCCAGAACTGCTGACTTTCTCCAGAATTTCACATTTTTAATTCAGATTTTCAGCTTTTGATTTATCAGTGTTCTGCTAATAATTGTTCCAAAGATTTCTTAGTAATTTCAGAAGTTTTCTAATCTCGGTGTAGTATTGACATGAGGTTGTCTTGATTTTTCATCAGTTACTACATGTTATATTCCATCTCACTCCCTTTACTAAGCTTGTGCAAATAAAGAAAGGGATAGTTAATCAGTTATTAGGCTACTGCTATCAAACCTGCACTCAACAGTTACAAGTTAATTTCTAAACAATCCCCAGCCTTTCAGGAAATTGACAGAAGTGTGTGCAGGACCTTGAAATCAGACCCCATTATAGGAAGGATACATGACTGCTAAAGAATTCTTGGGTAATGCATTATCTTACAATGATCACAAACTTTAAATAATGCAAAGTATTGTTAGCACTGCAAAATGTGGCATTATGGTTCCAAATATGAGGGTTCATGAGTTATGCAAAGAATGGTGTATCCAAGGATGTTAGAAAGTGTGTGAAGTGCAATTATTCATGTAACTAGATCCCGCAACAATTACTTCATGGGAAAGATGCCGTATTAATATATAACATGCCATACCCATTAGGGTTTAGAAGTATTTGGGATAATCTAATGAAACATAACAGTAAGGAGTCTTGAAACAATGAATGCTGAGAGAATGTTTCCTCTTGTGGTGATGTCTAAAACAGAGATGCCATTTAAAAGTTAAAAAATGAAATGAGAATTTATTTTCTGCCAGGATGCAGTTGTTCCGTGGTGTGCAGACGTTTCATTACCATTCTACGCAACATCATCAGTGCAACCTCTAATCGAAGCGTTAGTGTTTTGCTCTGTTCCGTATTTATATGGTCTCCGGTGTGATGGGCCTTGTCACTTCCGGTTATGTTTTTCAGCAGCGGTCTGCGTACGAGGTCTATTTTTATGTGTTTGTTAATGGAGTCCT
This sequence comes from Rhincodon typus, assembly GCF_021869965.1. Taxonomy (NCBI): domain Eukaryota; kingdom Metazoa; phylum Chordata; class Chondrichthyes; order Orectolobiformes; family Rhincodontidae; genus Rhincodon; species Rhincodon typus. The sequence continues at coordinate 109,975,871 of NC_063335.1, read as the reverse complement.
GTGTTGAGAACCAGGCCTCCCTTGCATGTCTGTTGTTCATTTGTCCCAGTCAAACTGATAGTCCTCATTGTGTGTATCAAGATAAGTGAATATTGGTCGTGCCTTTTTACTACCAGCTGGTTTTGTGTATCCTGGTCGTCAGTTTCCTTCCCATTTGTCCAATGTAATGACTATTGCACTCGCTACATGGGATTCTGTATATCATGTTAGTCCTGTTTACTGTTGGTATGGGGTCTTTTTCTACCAGGATCTTTTCTTTTTTGAAATTCTCTTCCCTAGAGGGGCTGGGTCATTGAATGTATTCAAGGCTGTTAGTGTTACAAAGATACTTTATATTTAAATTGCTGGAAGGACTTCCAAGTTTTGAAGGATTGTGAAACATTGACTTTCTAGTTCTATGGGGATATCTGGAGTTGTTTTCAAAAGCAGTCATTGAAAGTTTGCTATGGACACTGGAATTGTTTTTAAGCCAAGGCTTCCTGCAGATCATCTTGATTCAAACATGGAGGGAAAAAATAGCTGAATTCTAGAGGTGAGGTGAGGGTAACTGTCCTTGGCATCAAGCCTGCGATTGACTGAGTCATTTGAGAAGCCCTAGCGAAACTGAAGTCAATGGGAATCTGAAAACACTACAGGTTGGAGTCCTACTCAACAGAGAAGAATGTTGGGTGTGGTGGTTGGAAGTTGGTCATTTCAGCTCCAGAACATCTTCACAGAGTTCCACAGGGTAGCGTCCTAAGCTCAACCATCTGTAGCTACTTCAGTAATGACCTTCCCTCCATTTTAAGGTCAGAAGTCGGGATGTTCAATGATGACTGCACAATTTGCAACTCCTCAGACACTGAAGAAGTCAATGTTCAAATACAGCAAGATCTGGACAATATCCAGGCGCAGGCTGACAAGTAACATTCTGGACTCAGTGCCAGGCAGTGACCATGTCCAAAAAGAGAGAATCTAACTGTCATTCCATTGATATTCAATGGCATCACCACCACTGAATCCCCCACTATCAACATGCTGGGGGTTACCATTGACTTGAAACTGAATTGGACTTGCCACATTAAAACAGTTGGTACAAGAGCAAGTAAGAGGTTTGGAATACTGCTGCAAGTAACTCCCCTCCTGACTCCCCGAAGCTTGACAACCATCTACAAGGCACAAGTTGGGAGTGTGATGGAATACTCTCTACAGCCTATACTCTCAATACTGTCTGGAAGGGTGCAGCTCCAGCAAAACTCAAGCTTGACACCATCCAGGACAAAGCAGCCTGCTTTATTGGCACCTTATCCACAAATATTCAGCCCCTCCACCACCAGTGCAAAGTCGTAGTATTGTGTACCATCTATAAGATGCACTGCAGAAATTCCAAGGCTCTTTAGACAGGTTCTTCCAAACCCATGATCACTTCCATCTAGGGTAGCAGATACATGGGTACGTTACACTTCCAAGTTCCCCTTCAAGTCAATCACGATCCAGACTTGGAAATATATCACATTTTCAATGTCGTTCAGTCAAAATTTTGGAGCTCCTGCCTTAACTGTGTTGTAGGTATACTTATTCCAAATGGACCACAACAGTTCATAAAGGCAGCTTACCACCATCTCGAGTGCCATTGGAGATGTCCAATAAATGCTGGCCCAGCCAGTGACACCCGCATCTTGAGTGAGAAAAAGGTGATTATTTAAAAGCCATCTGGATGGGTACGTGAATAGGAAGGGATTAGAAAGATATGGGCCAAATGCTGGCAAATGGGACTAGATCAGTTTTTAAGATATCTGTTCGACATGGATGAGTTGGACCAAAGGGTCTGATTCTGTGCTACGTAACTCTTTGACTCCATGGTGACAACTGCTTGCTTTGCTGGGACTGGTTTTGCACAGTGACTGGCTTGGAGATGTTTTCCTTAATCAACCTGTGCAGAGATGTTATTACACACCTCTGGAACACCTTTGATATGGTCCCTACGTCTCCTGGTTTAGGGGTAGTGAGTGACACTACCACTGCACCATAAAACCCCTAGTGACTAGCTTGAAGAGGTGCTTTCATTATCTGGTTAAGCTGCAGGAAATCCTGCTTCGAGCAAGGACAGCCCAACTGGTGTGTCTCATTTCTGAAAAGGAAAGCTCTTTGGTGAGTTCAAGGTGAAACCTATTTTTTAAATGTGATTGAAGAAACATCTTAAGATTGTATATCCTGAGCAAGGCTGTGTCTGCAAAACCTACAGGCAACAGTTTATGATTAGTGACTTCACCATACATGCCAGGACACCAGAGTAACAGGCTCTGAAACATTTTGCACTTTAAGTTTTTGCCTTGTGGAATATCCTGCTGGCCAAAGGTATTTTTTGGAAATCCAGTCTCTGCACCGAAAGCTTTTATTCTCTTTTTCTGAAATACACGCGTGTTTTTTTTAGGATTATTTAGAGGGATATTCTTCTATATTACTGACAGACAACTAACCAATTATAGCATCTTGCTTGAATAAGTTTGCTTTGATAATAAACCAATAAGTGTGTTTACTAAGAAATCTGGCTGATTGTTCTTTAAAATCTGAAATTAACAGGTATTGGCCATCTTGATAACTGGAGAAAGTACTTTTTGTTATGGCGTAGTTGGCCTACAGCAACAATGAACTCTAGCCTCCATCACAACAGAAGTGAAGGGATCCATCAGGACAATGAAACTGAAACCAAAACCAGATCAATCATGATCCAACCATGGCAAATGCCCTATTGCTGTCAAGTTCTTTTGTCGTGTCAAGGCTGAGAAATCTCCGCCAGACTTTCCCCGCTCAATGTGGATGGCTGATGTTGGCTGCACTGTGGCTCCTATCTGAACCACCCTCAGGGCCTCAATATCTGTCGTGTAAAGTTCAGCTTAAAGCCAACCAGTACAAATAGTAAGGCCTGAATGGAGCACTGTGCAATTTAAGCAAAACTTGCTCTGACTTCAGCATGAGCTCAAATGTTGGAAAACACCTAAAATGACAAAGGCAATAGGTGCATAGGATCACTACCAGCTCCAGTCCCACATTATTCTGATTCTGAAGTATTACTGAATATGGTAGAAAATATTTTCCTTCAATCACTCAGTCTTTTTTGACAGCCATTCTAAATTGGATGTAACATTGATACTAAATGGCAATGAGGTAAGATGTTTTAATGGAATACCCTTTAAATGTCAAATCTATTAAATGATTTCAAGAACTTTGATTGTTAGCACAGAACTTGATTTTGCTGAAAAAAGGCATTTTGTCTTGCACTCGGGGCATTTGCAAATAATACCAATATCAAGGAAACAACATTGAGAAGGAAGTGCTGATTGGTTGGCAAGCATACTCTAATTGGGAGAATTGTTGCCATGGAGAATATGCTAATTAGTTGATGACTGATAGTTAACTGCTAAGCTTTGTTTAAACCAGACAGGTTGACTTTGGTTGGTCAAAGCACTGAGCTGAGGATTGATCAAGAGAATAGCATTGCCTGCTTTGTTAAATTGAAATGTGCAATATGTGAGCATGATCTTCTTCACTGCAAAGAATAGGGTCCTGCGCATTGATATGTGTAACTTCTAGTCTGCTCAAATGCTCCATACTTCAAACCTACCTTAAATTGGTTGTCTGTGTATTTCTTTATTCACTCAGGATTATTTAGCAAATGTCAAATTGCAGAGTCACATCAAATTTTGGACATTTTTAAAAGAGTTTTCAAGCCTTGTCTGCTTGAGTGCAGTCGGTACTTTGCCTGATGTGAACAGGTGAAGGAACTGCTGAAACTGTTTCCACTTGTAAAAGAAACTAGATCAAGAGATAATCAATTTAATGTGATGTGCAAACCAACAAGGGTGATGTGAAAACTTTCACACAATGAGTAGTGAGGGTATGGAATACACTGGCTGGAAATGTGATGATGTGCAGAGATGGGGAAAGGCAGGAAAATGGCACCATCTTCAGCTGCTTCATCAATTACCCTGCTATATTGTGGGGTCTGAAGTGGGGATGTCTGCCAATGATTGTACAATGTTCAGCACCATTCATGCCACAAGTATCAATGCCAATCTCCAATGATAGAATCTAACCATCACCTTCTCCTTGTCAACACTGAATCACTATCAACATTCTGGGGCTGCTACCATTGACCAGAAACTGAATTGTTCTCACCAGTCTAGGAATTCCCTAGTAAACAACACATCGTGCGTCTCCCAAATTCTTGTCTACAAGGTACAAGTTGTGAGTTTGATAGGATATTACTCACTTGCCTGGATGAGTGCAGTTCCAACAACACTCAAAAAAAAACTCTAATATTATCCAGGTCAATTGACTGGCACACCATCCATCATCTACAGCATTCACTCCATCACTACTGATACATAATGGCAGCACTGTGCATCATCTACATGATGCATGGCAATAACTCAACGAGGCTCCTCTGACAGAACCTTCCAAACGCATGCCTTATACCACCATGAAGGTCAAGGGGAGTAGACACATAGGAACATCATCACCTGTAATTCTCCTCCACACACCAACCTTACTTTATATTGCCATTCTTTCACTCTACCTGGGTCAAAGTCTTGGAATTCCAATCCTAACAGCTGTGGCAATTCCTACAACAAATGGACTACAGTGTAGGTGGAAGTGGTGGAGAATGATATGTTGAATCTGGAGGTTTGTAGGGTGATACGTGAGGACATTCTCTGCCACCTGCAATCTGACCCCACAACCAAGGATATATTTCCCTCCCCACCCCTATCTGCCTTCTGTAAGGACCGCTCTCTCTGCGACTCCCTCATCCGCTCAACACTTCCCACTAGCCCCACCACCCCTGGCACCTTCCCCCTGCAACTGCAGGAAGTGCTACACCTCCATTCAAGGAACCAAAAAAAAACCTTCCACATCAGACAGAGGTTCACCTGCACATCCACCAATGTGGTCTACTGCATCTGCTGCTCCCGCTGTGGCCTCTACATTGGTGAGACCAAGTGTAGGCTCGGAGACCGCTTTGTGGCGCACCTCCATTCTGTTCATGACAAACGACAACACCTTCTGGTCGTGAACCATTTCAACTTCCCCTTCCCACTCCCTGGACGACACCTCCATCCTGGGCCTCCTCCAGTGTCACGACGACAACACCCGGAAACTGGAGGAGCAGCACCTCATGTTCCGCCTTGGGATCCTACAACCCAGTGGTCTCAATGTGGACTTTACCAGTTTCAAAATCTCCCCATCTCCAGACTCATCCCATGACCAACCCTCCCTCTCATCCCCGCCTCCTTGACCTGACACAGCCTGTCCATCTCCTCTCCCACCTATCTGCTCCTCCCACCTCACTGACCAATCCCCACCACTGTGTACCTGCACTTACCTATCACCATCCCAGCTGCCTTCCCCACCCCTCCTCTATTTATTTCAGAGCTCCCTTCCCCCCTCCCCCATTTCTGAAGAAGGGTCCTGACCTGAAATGTCAGCTTTCCTGCTCCTCTGATGCTGCCTGGCCTGCTGTGTTCCTCCAGCTCCACGCTGTGTTATCTCTGACTCCAGCATCAGCAGTTCTTACTGTCTCTGAGTAAGTATTTAAGCATGATATCTCACAAGGTCCAAGTATAAAACACCCTTAATCTGTTTGAACAGAATCAGACAGGAAGTAGCAGAGGTTCTGAGCATAACTTTTTAATTATACTACAGTTTGTAGACAGTTTTTTGAAAGTGGAGAAGCCAACATAACATCCAAATTACTATACACTAGTTGGTCAAACATCATTTGTGGGAAATTCCTAAAATGCACAATTTGTATTAAAACCAGTTTTGTTAGTTGGATTAATCAAGAACAGTGTGAACGGATTTGTTAAGTCACATTGGACAAATATAGAGTTTTTGAAGGAGGCACCACTTTAGGTAAACAATGAGAGTGCAATTGAACAGGTGTACATGGATTTTTCACAAGGCATACAGTAAGATTAAGAGTCTTGTCAGAAATCAAATCAAGCATGTGGTGTGAGAGGGAACACAGCAGGCAATCATAGGGTTGGTTAGTAGGCAAGACTGCAAGTACACAAGATGAAAAAGGCCAATAATCTTTTGAATGTTATAAATGGGGCATAAAGTATATCAGAAGTGATTATTTTATATCAACCATTAGGCCATAGCGCTTCATGGAAAATTCAGTGAGGCCATATTAAATGCTCACTGTAGATTTAGGATGGTTCAGTTGAATGCTGAGTGAAATGAGGACTATAAAATCATGAGTGAATAGGAAAGACTTTTCACTTCCTTGGGGATTCAATGATGTGTTATCATTATCACTTGGAGGAAGAAATCAGTGCAATCGTTTTGTGATAAAGGTTCATAATATGTTGCATTGTTTCATTCTAAGATGGAGGGAATCCGGGTTGTAATTTTCAATTCTGTAAATATCTGACTTTTTTGTTAGAAAATACCAGGAAGTCCTTTGAAAGAACGCTAAAGACAGCATTTCCAGAAATCATGATTTTAACTGCAGGCAGGTTGCAATGGGGACCGTCTAGAGTCTGTTCATAAGTCGATCTGTATACAAGTCAGAACACAATACAGGACAATGTAAAGCAGCTGTTTGTAAGTATAGGAAATGTTTGTATGGTGGTCTTTAAAATTACATCCTGGATTGAATCGGGTTCATTCGTGTGAGTGTTTGTATGCTGGACATTCGTAAATCCCCTGGAAATGACTAGCAAACCCTCCCAGGAAGATATTGCTAAGCTATCTGCTGACTTGAGTTTTACAATGCTGACAGTAGTCCAGACACAGGTTAATTCAGAGAGAACAGCTCTACAGTGACGGATGTGTTGTCAGTTCAGCAGTCTCAAAACTAGGTTGGAACAGAAATCCCTAACTTGCTTAGAAGTTTATGTTTTTCCCTTGTGTGATAAACTTTGTGTTCTTTTGTGAAAAGTACACAGGCAGCTTCTTTGAATTTGACCTCCATGGTAAACACAAGAAACAACATGCCAGGGCTCATTCTGGGATCTGACTTGTCCAGAATGACTTTCAGCTGAGATCATAAATTTCTCTTTTAATAAAGATCAATCACAGATCATCGGACACATGGTCTCCTTTTGGACTGAGTTTTTAATGATTCTAAAACAAAGAATAGGAAAAATTAAAGTAAAAAATGCATGATTTTGATCTTGCATGGTGTGCACAATACTTAACCTGTCTTGTAATATCAGGCCTCAGATTTCTACACAAGATTCGCTTAAATCCTTAAGTTTTACACTTTTACACTAGGGACTGCCAAAAAGTTGCTATACTTTAAGGTAACAACACTCAGCCATATTGGATAATACTTGTGGAGAAAACAAAAGAATATCCTTCCAAATCCATGTCTGCTGCTACTTTGAAGATCAAAGGTGAGCAGTGCCTGAAAATCACTACCTACAGGCTTCTCTCAAAATTACACATCACCCTGACTTCACATGACACCAGGTTATAGTCCAACAGGTTTATTTGAAATCACAAGCTTTCCGATGTGATTCGGCAGATGTTGTGTAACCTCTGACTTTGCCCACCCCAGTCCAACACTGGCACTTCCACATCATCATCTGACTTCGAAGTATATTACAGTCTCTTCATTGATGCTGGGTCAAAACCTGGAACTCCCTCCGTAACAGCAGTGGATTCATAAGATGGACCAAGGGCTGGTTTGAAGTGAGCTGCTTTGAATTGATTAATACCATGGCAACTTGTCGAACTTAAATTCAATCAATAAAAAAAGTCTGGAATTGAAAAATTAATCACAGTAGTGATCGCGAACCTACCTTTTTGTTATTCGTTCATGGGATATGGGCGTCGCTGCCAGGTGAGCATTTCCTGCTGTAGAAGGTGGTGGTGGGCTGCCTTCTTGAACCACTGCAGACCACGTGCTGTAGGTAGACCAATAATGCCCTTAGGGAGGGAGCTCCAGGATTTTGACTCGGCAATAGTGAACAAATGGCAATATAATTCCCAGATAGGATGGCAATTCATTTGAGGGGGGGAAACTTAGAGGCAGTGGTATTCTCGTGTATTTACTGCCCTTGTCCTTCTAGGTGGAAGTGGTTGTGGATTTCTACAGAGCATCTTGTAGATAGTTCACACTGCTGCTACCAAGTGTCAGTGGTGGAGGGAAGGGTGTTTCTGGATGTGATGCCAAGCAAGTGGACTGCTTTGTTCTGGATGGCGTCAAGTCTCTTGCGTGTTGTTAGAGCTGCACCCATCTAGGCAAGTGGTGAAGCATTCCATCAAACTCCTGACTTGTGCCTTTAGGGAGCAAGGACTTGAGTTACTTGCTGCAGTACTCCTAGCCTCTGACCTGCTCTTATAGCCACTGTGTGTGTCCGGCGAGTCTAGTTAGGAAATCTGCCATCCTTTCCTGCTCCATCCTACATGTGATTCCAGACCCACAGCAGTGTGCTTTACTGTCCAAAGTGGCCTAGCAAGCCCCTCACTCAGGTAGTAAGAACTGCTGATGCTGGAGTCAGCAATAACAGTGTGAAGCTGGAGGAGCACAGCAGGCCAGGCAGCATCAGAGGAGCAGGAAAGTTGACATATAGTTGAAGGGCAGTTTTGCATCTGCTACAAAGGCTAGCCTTGTCAGCAATGTCCATATCCCATGAAATGATCGATTTAAAAAAAACCTCACACTAAGGCAACAGAGAGATGCAGGGCTCAAACCACTTTGGGACAGCGAGCAGGTTTTCTTGGAAAATTCACTCACAGGTGTAACTTCCCCCTGAGAGTAGAACTGAAGGAAATGGTGATGAGTGGCTCCTCCAGTCACTCAGGAACAAACACAGGAGAGGAAGCAGTTGCAATTGGCAGTAGAGGCAGCAGTTATAGAAGCATATCCTGGTAGTGAGGGAACTGCCAGGCAAGGATCAAGAACTTGGAGGCTCCAGTGCAAAGGGCTGGAGGAGAGGGGAAGGATTTGGAAAAAAAAACAAAAAAAATTCAGCACCAGCTAGTTTCTGCTTGAAGGGATTGGTTAGAGAGGGGTGGGGGGGGGGGGGGGGGGGGGGGGGGGGGGCGGTTAGTATGAGGCAGAGGAAGGCTCCAAGTTGATTTTGGTGGAAATGGGGAAGTAGTAAAAAGGGAGAAATGAAGAGAAAGTTTTAAGCCAAAAAAAAAAAAAAACTTAAGTCACTGGGTGTAATAAACAATCTTTAAGTTGTTAGGAGATAAATGTGAATGTAAGGAAAAACAAAAGCAAGTTTTAAATAAGCATTAAGTTAAAACAGAGATTGATGTTTAGAGATAGTAGGAACTGCAGATGCTGGAGAATCCGAGACAACAAGGTGCAGAGCTGGATGAATATAGCAGGCTAAGCAGCATCATAGGAGCAGAAAGGCTGACATTTCAGGCCTAGACCCTTCATCAGAAATTGATGAAGGGTCTAGGCCCAAAACATCAGCCTTTCTGCTCCTAAGCCTGCTGTGTTCATCCAGCTCTGCACCTTGTTGTCTCTTGATGTTTAGAGAGACAGTTTAAAAAAACCCAGTTCCTTCCTAGTAGTTTCCAGCTTTGTGAACAGATTCCTTACTAGGTTTATGACTACCTCAAAATCAAAAAGTATGTTTGGAGTGGAGTGATGGTTTTTCAGTTGCAGAAGTGAGTATCAGTTATTCTGAAAATAAAAACTTTTATGCTCCTGCTCTTGTGCCAAGTCAAACACTAATGTTTTGGAAATCACTACTTTCCTTGAGTTCTGTGACTTTAAATATCAAGTTGATTAGAAGAACTCATTTAAATTCTGCTCAAGAGTTGCATTATTGCCTACAATCAATATAAACAGAAAATATTACATCAAAATACTAAGTTAGCAAGAATGAAAACTGCCCCTGAAACATTAAGAGCCCTTGATATAAATTAAGAAACCCAGCTCTGTCAAGGCACAATTATTGATATATTCAGTATGTTGAACTTTCAGCACAAGCATTACTGAATTTTAATTAATTGAACCTAATACAAAACAGTCACCATTGTGTTTATTGATCTACAAAGTTACTTCCAATATTCATTGTTAATTACAATGGCAGAGTTCAAAATCTGTAAGAAACAAAGGCACTTAGGTGATAGACAAAAGTAACTTTAAATTAGAGTGTCACATCTTTTAACCCAGAAAAACCACTTATCAAATGTTGACAAATGCAAAGTATTGAACACTATCAATTGTTTCATTGAGCCTCATCCAGTTCTTCCTCATCCACTTCGAAATCCTCACCTTCATCAGCTGTTGCATCTTGATATTGCTGGTACTCTGACACCAGGTCATTCATATTGCTCTCGGCTTCAGAAAACTCCATCTCATCCATTCCTTCACCAGTGAACCAGTGCAGGAAAGCCTTTCTGCGGAACATGGCTGAAAACTGTTCGGAGATGCGTTTGAAGAGCTCTTGAATGGCTGTACTGTTCCCAATAAAGGTGGAAGCCATTTTCAGGCCCCGGGGAGGAATGTCACACACAGCCACTTTGACATTGTTGGGAATCCATTCCACAAAGTAGCTGCTGTTCTTGTTCTGAACTGCAAGCATCTGCTCATCTATTTCCTTCATTGACATGGCACCACGGAACACAGTGGCAACAGTCAGATAGCGTCCGTGACGTGGGTCGCAGGCAGCCATCATGTTTTTGGCATCAAACATCTGTTGAGTGAGCTCAGAGACTGAAAGAGTGCGGTACTGTTGACTGCCTCGAGCAGTCAGAGGGGCAAAGCCAGGCATAAAGAAGTGTAATCGAGGGAAGGGCACCATGTTCACAGCCAGTTTCCTCAGATCTGCATTCAGCTGGCCTGGGAAGCGCAGAGATGTGGTCACTCCACTCATGGTCGCAGACACCAGATGGTTCAAATCGCCATACGTTGGAGTGGTGAGTTTGAGAGTACGGAAACAGATATCATATAGGGCCTCGTTATCAATGCAGTAAGTTTCATCTGTGTTCTCAACTAACTGGTGAACTGACAAAGTAGCATTGTAAGGCTCAACAACAGTGTCTGATACTTTTGGAGACGGCATGACACTGAAGGTGTTCATAATTCTATCGGGATATTCTTCACGGATCTTGCTGATCAGGAGCGTGCCCATGCCAGAACCTGTACCACCTCCCAGTGAGTGAGTGAGTTGAAACCCCTGGAGGCAGTCGCAATTCTCACATTCTTTTCTCAGCACATCCATCACAGAGTCAACCAGTTCAGCACCTTCTGTGTAGTGTCCTTTGGCCCAGTTATTCCCTGCACCAGTTTGTCCTATTAGTCAGAGACAGGTACAAAGTAAAGAGAAAAATTCTACAGGTTGACTTAAGCCAATTAATGTTAGAAGTGCACTTCTGTTCGAGAACAAACCTATACAAAATCTCAAGTTACACTTTCATAACCAATAAAGTTGTTTTGTTCCAAGTCAACACTAAAACCAGTTTCTTCTTGCATCAACTTCTGTAGTCACATTTACATTAGAGAGGCTTAATAGCCAACCTTGACTCATTGGTTCAGCTGGTGAAAAGTGCAAGATTTGTTAATTTCATGTGGATTTTAAACATAGAAGGCAGGATGGATATGAGAGTGACATGGAATCCCAAGTCTATTCCACTCTGTGATGGAAGCTAAGTGAGTACAGGTACTTTGTGGGATGAAGTTGGTTACCTACAATGTCATCTCAACAGTTTTTGGTCTGTCACTGTTGGAAAAGTGAGTAATGAGTAATAACCTTTTGGAATATATTGTGTTCAACAATTCCAGACAAGTAATTAGAGAATGCAAAAATGCTAAGAACCATAGCAGTAACAGAGTGAACCTGAGAGTGAACAGCAGTAACAGGATAGATACCTAGTGAAGGGGTCAGGCAGAGCAAACATCGGGGTGAACAGCAGGATAAATACCTAGGTAGCAAGGTCAGGGTGAATCTGGGGTGAACAGCAGTGTGTTGGGACTTGGCCTCTTTCAGGAAAAGGAACAGCAGCAGCTGCCACCAGATCAGTGGCACCACACTAGCTCTGTTGTATAGCATGGGAGGTTGGAGTGTAGGCAAATTAGTAGTGATAGGGGATTCTTTTAGACTGCGGCACAGATAGACAATGCTTGTGGCCACAGCAAGACTCCAGGATGGTAGGTTATCCTTGACCCTGTCATCAGGGAGATGTCTCAGTTGGCATAGGATATTCTGAAAGTGGAGGGAGAAGAGCCAGAGATAGTAGTCCATATTACTACTAATAAAAAGTCAGAAAGAGACAAGGTCCTGCAAAGGGAGTTAGGAAGTTTAAAAATCAGGACCTCCAAGACTGTAGTGTTGGCATTATTTCCTAGCCTCACTGGCACAAGACACAGGAATAGGAAGATAGTACAGCTAAATACATGGCTAAAGAGCTGGTGTAGGAGCAAGGACTTCAGGTACATGGATCACTGGAAATCTTCTGAGGCACCAATATCCCAGCAGAGGTTTGCTAGTGCCACTTGGGAGAGTTTAAACTAATAACGGAGTGGGAACCAGAGCAGTACATCAGCAAGTACAATGACTAAGGCCAGTGAGACTAAGAGGAAGAACAGACAGGGAAGGGTTACTGAAAACAGCAGGATTGAAAGTTTGAGGTGTATGAGGAGTAAGGCAGATGGACCTGCAGCTTGGATTGATAGTTATATACAACTACGATGTTGCACCTATTACAGACTTGGTTGAGACAGGGACAAGATTGACAGCTTAACGTTCCAGGATTGAGATGTTTCAGGTGGGTGAGGCAGAGGGGGCTTATTGCATTACAGATAAGGAGAAATAAGGAAGAATATACAGCTGTAGGAGGGAGGGACACCTTGAAGGTCTCATCCAGCAAAGCCATAATGGATGTAGTTCATAACGAGGAAGGGCACAATCACTTCAATAGGATTGTACTACAGGCCTCCCAACAGCCAGTGGGCAAGAGGGGAAACAGATAGGACGACAGATAAAAAAAACATAACTGTTGTGGTGATTTTTAAAAACTTTCCTAGTACCACATGTTTGGATGGGGTGGGGGTAATTTGTTGGGTGTAATTTGTTGGGTGTGTTCAGGACAGTTTTTTGAAACAATATATAAACAGCCCCTCTTCAGAATGGGCCACACTAGACCTGGTATTGGGGAATGAGCCTGGCCAAGTGAGCAAAGTTTCAGTGGGGGAAGCATATCAAGAACAGTGACAATAATTCTGTAAGTTTAAAATTACCCATTGAAGAGGACAAGGGTAGTCTTCAGGTGAGTGTTAAACTAGGGCAAGGCTAACTATGACAATATTAGCCAGGAACTGGTGAATGTCGATTCAGGACAACTGTTTGAAGGCAAATCCACATCTGGCATGTGAGAATCTTTTAAAGGCCAGGTTCAGAGTTCAGGACCAGCATGTTCCTGTGAAAATGAGGGATAAGGTTGGCAAGATTAAAGAACCTTGGATGACAAAAAAAAAAAAAAAAGAGCATTGAAGAGAGGTGGTATGCACAACATTTAAGCTTGCAAGATGGATACAGAACTGACTTTATCATAGAAGATAGTATAGCAGTGGAAGGGAGTTTTTGATTGCAGATCTGTGACCAGTGGTGTTGCACAGAGATCAGTGCTAGGACTCTGCTGGTTATATCTTTATAAATATATAAATTTATTTGGAAGAGTGTAATGGAGATTTGGTGACCTGATGTTTGTGGATGATACAAAGATTGGGTGGGGGAGGAGAGAAGTTGTGGATAGTGAGGAGGATTGCCAGAGGATATAGCAGGAAAGAGATAGGTTGGAGGTTTAGGCAGAACAATGGCAGATGGAGTTTAATGCAGACAGATGAGGTGATGTTTTGGAGGAATGAATGCAGGAGGGAATGGTAGAACCCTTAGTTGCATTAACATAGGAGGATTTAGGCATACAGGTCCATAGTTCCCTGAAAGTAGCAACTTGAGTTGATGAGGTGGTCAAGGCATATAGCATGCTTGCCTTTATTGGTTGGGGCAGAGTATAAAAATTTGCAAGTCCTGTTGCAGCTGTATAGAACTCTAGTTCAGCCACATTTGGAATACTGCATACAGTTTAGTCACCATACTACCAGAAGGATGGGCAGGGCTTGGAGAGGGTAGAAACAGTTTACCAGTGTATTGCCTGGTTTGGGATATTAGCCATGAGGAGAGATTGGACAAACTTGGTTTGTTGTTTTCACTTAACTGAAAGGATGAGGGGTGACCTAACAGAAGTTTAAAATTAGAGGCATGGATCATTGGAATCTTTCCCCCACCCCAGGGTAGAAATGAAATTACTAGGGAACATAGTTCAAGATAAAAGGGTGTAACTAAAAAGTAGTGAGGCAAGTTTGTTTTTTTTTTTAAAAAAAAATAAATTAAAAAAGGGAGGCTGAAAAGTGCCTGAATGCACTGTCAGAGGTGGTGGCAGCTGTACAATAGCAACATATAAGAGGCATCTTGATAGATCTGAATAGACAGGGAATAGAGGGCCACAAACTGCCTAGAGGCAAAAAGTTTAAGTTTAGAAAAGCATTATGTGTCAGAGCAGTCTTGGTGGGCCAAAAGGCCTGTTCCTGTGCTGTATTGTTCTGAGTTCTTAGAATTTTATACACCAAATCAAAGCAGTAGAAACAGATGATGGAGGTTGGGTCCCTTTGAGGTTGCCCACAAGGTTAATACAATCATGGCTGATCAAGCTTGAACTCCTTCCCAATTCCCCTGCCCATTTTTTCCCCAAAATGGATTGCACCTAAGCAGTACTGCCTTTAAATTCTGCACAATTTTAAAGCCACACAATGCAGGAATAAGGCCATGCATACTTATGGGAAATTAAAGGCCACATTGCCACCCATGTCCCAGGCCCCAGGCATTCTGTTTTGTACATCCCTGGTTACTCAAAATTAAGATCAGAGTTTGGCCTGTAGCCATATGAGAGACATAATAGCTCAAAGGGTAGCAGGTTCCCTTCCCAAAGAAACCAGTGAACTAGATGCATTTGCTAACAAGTGACCAGATTTGTTGAATTCAATTTGCCTCAATGCCAAGGCAAGATTTGAAGGCGTTGTTAGTGATTGTAATATTAAGTAGCTATAGCTAAGTTAGTGTACCTACATCTCTAATTGGAATTACCCTTCCACAAAGCAGAATGAGATCAGGTCCTCACCACATCAGGTAAACACAAATGGGACTTTAGACATTGCAGATTGAATTCCACTTTACAATATTGCTATTCCACAATCAGACAAACAATACTGAAGAGGATAATCTTGGTTTTCCTGTTATTTGCCTCTTCAGCTCTTAAATTATCTGAACTCCAGACAATAAATCACAGTCAGTTGACCGAGGTCACAGACACACTGCTGAACAAGCTGAACAGTACTGCTGAGATCAGCCACACTTTTCAAAAAAAGAGAGTGGTCTACAGCTGGAAAATAAAAACAGTGTTGTGGTCATTATAGCTGAATCATCTCATTGCACTGGCCAACTGGTTTCCACAGCATGTCTTTTCAGAAATTGTGTATGCTTAAGTCCTCTGGTAAAGTTGTGAACTTTTACCCCAAAAAAGTGGCCATCTGCGTTCTACAGGGATAAGATTTTAATACATCACACAGACTAAATCCTACAAGCCACCCCCACCACCACTCCCATGTGATTCTTATAAAAAGAGGCCAAGTCAAGCTACAACAGCTGCCACACTGCAGCCTGAGTCTTCAAAATTGTGTTTTAAGCATAAGCTTCAAAACATGAGGGTCAGAAGCTCAAAGTTCTGCCTGCAGGCATAAAAAATCTGCATCATTCCTTTGCAGTTATGTCATTTGTACTTACACTGATGCCTATATTTGTAGAGAACAGAAAGCAAGACTCCACCTCCAGAACACAGAGCAGTTAATTGGTTTGGAGATTCTCTGTGCTATGACCCACAGACATTGTGCAATTTCAACACAAGGTGGCCAGGTCATCATTGACAGTTTAAGATCCTGTAGGATACCATCCTGTCCAAACAGGACTGTCCCCCATTTTCAGTGGAGAAAGCTCAGACTCATTACAAAATAATAAACTCTTGCCCATTTTAGAGATAGGAAGTTGCCATTTTATATTCAACTCACTTAGTTTATACATTGTACAGCTTGTGGGCTGTGCATTGTTCTGATGGTGTAGAATTTTAAAAAACTGCTACTGGAGGTTAGAATTAGAGACATGACAAATGTGAAAATAAATTCCCTTATTCCAAATTTAATTTACTGCATACTTTTCTTGAAAAGCTGTGTTTAGTTTCATGTTCCCAGACATAGTATGTCATGTAATAGAATATTAACTTCACCTCAATGAAGATTAATATGTCTCTCCTCCCCCTGCCCATGATAAAAATCAGAGGTAAATACTGTTTTCTATCATAGTTAGAAGTGGAAGCTAAACTGGACCATTATTTTAAAAAGCAACAAATTGCAGATGCTGGAAAATCAGAAATTGCTGGGAAACTCACTAGGTCTGGCAGTACCTAGGGAGAGAAAGCAGAATTAAGGTTTAAAAGGTCCAATAATTTCCACACTGTAGGGATTCTATGATCCATGAACCCTTCTTCAGAACTGTTCCAAGTTCTAGCTCACCGGAGCCGACACATTAACTCCTTTCTCACCATTATTTAAATTGGGTTCTATTTCAGATTGCTTGGATGGAGAAGGAAAACCTTACTAGTGAAAACAACTTGGACCTTTAGTAACTAGAACCTATTTTAAGTAATTCTATAGATCTATACCAAGCCATTCAGTTTTGTATTTTAGTCAACAGAAGATTAGAATGAAGCAGGTGAATTAACACCAGTGTGGACCCATGGGCTGAGTGGCCAGTTTCTACACTGACATTGTATATAATATTGAGCAGTGACTTTTCTGCTGTCATAGACTCTTGTATAAGAGCCAATTTGTCCATTGCTCCATTGCTAGCTCTTCTGATCAAGCTAATTTTTTTGGGCATTAGCGTGTCATTCAAGTCAAACAAAGCAATTCACCAACGTGCTCTGGAATAATGCAGCAGGTACTGCAGCACTGGTGGAGGAAGCAACAGTTAATGTTTCAAATTTGAAATCACACTTACCTAAACATTAACTGTCTCTCTCTCCACAGATGCTGCCAGAGCCTGTTGAGTTTCTCTAGTATTCAATGCTTTTATTTCAGCTTTCCAACATTCATAGCATTTTGCTTTTATTAAGTTAACTCACCATCTGGATTTGGATTATAAATGGCTATTCCTTCACTGTCACTGGGCAAAAGTTCTGGCACTTCCTTCCTAGCAGCACTGCAGGTATTTCTAAACCAAGGGCTGCAGTGATTTAAGAATTCACCCTTGAGCACAATAGGATTGGGCAATGAGTGTTGGCCTAGGCAGGAATGGCCACATCCCATGAATGCACAAAAGGAAGAAGATTTGCAGTAAAGACTATCAGGAATTGATACAAGACTAAGTTATCGCAGATGAATTTGTACAGAAAACAAAAAGCTTCTGGAAATCAGTTGATTAAGCATCATACAGACTCCGTGCTCTCCTGTGGATACTCCCTGACCTGCTGTGATTGCCAGCATTTTTTGTTTTCTCCAGGAATTAATATTCTCAACAATACTTCCAAAGCCACTCTAACACAAGCTAAATTGTAGTTATTTTCTAATCAACTTGTTTAGATGTGGTATGATACATCTTTGGAACTGGTGGAAGTTGAACCCAGACGTTGCTGTTCAGAGGCAGAGACACTAGCATTGTGCCCCAACGACCTTACAAATTAAGTTACAGCAACTTTCCACCCATTCCCCACACCCTGGTGGTATGTCTGTCTCTACCAACTTCTGGTCCTATGATTTTCCTAACTCCTGGCAGTTTGAGAATTTTGGGAACTGTGATCATTTCCTTACACCCAGGTACATGTAGTTTTCTGACTGGGAAGGTTTTTTTTGGGTGGATAAGAGCACTTTAAGGAAGACTACAGCAAATGACTGTAGCAATATGTCATTTGTACAGCAGCATTGCTAAAGATCAGTGACACACAGATTATTCACTGAAGAGCATGACTCTTATGGCGCAGCGGTAATGTCCGTACTCCTGAGCCAGGAGACCCGGGTTCGAATCCCCACCTACTCGAGCTGTGGACTATGACAGCCCCTGAGGAAAGTATTACTTACCGAAAATGAAGTTATCGGGTCTGAAAAGATGTCCCAAACTTCCCGATCGGACACTGTCCATTGTCCCCGGCTCCAAGTCCAATAAGATGGCCCTCGGAACATATTTCTGCGCTGAAAAACAAATCAGATTCTTTTAAGAAAGGAAGAGTTAGAGTTTGAAAAATGTGTGATATGAAAAAAACGCGTCTCTCCACAACACAGGCGGTAGTTTTATTCCCCCCCCCCACGGAAGGTGGTGTGTGTCAGGAATGAAACGAGCTCGAGTTAGGATTTGGGGCGCGGGCTAATAGAGTGAACTCACAGGTCGCTTCGTTATAATAGACATTAATCCTCTCCAGCTGCAGGTCAGAGTCTCCGTTATAACTGCCTTCAGGATCGATCCCATGTTCGTCACTTATCACCTCCCAAAACTGGGGGGAAAAAACCAAACAGGCAAAAGTTAACGTCAAATGAGAAAGTATTAAAAAAGCTGGGGGGGTGGGGTTGAAGCTTATCTTTCTCTCCTTATTGAAAGAGGGCCGGTCTGATTTTAAAGACTTTTAAGGGATCTAATTAATCTTTTCACTGAGTATCTCTGTGGCGAATACACTCGACCATGTCGAGGATAGAGACAGCTGCAAGTCCAGTCCATGCCACTCCCTGCGCTCAGGGACTCCCAGAGAGAGACAGAGACAGAAAAACTAGTTGGAATAAAGAGGTACAGACTTCTTCTAATCCCGCTTTAAAAAAAAAACAAAATCAGAGCAACTGCTTCGGAATACAGCTCCCCATTTTATTTCTTTTATTTATACTGCCCTCTTCAAATCTACCACCAAAGCCTGACTGAATTTACAAAGTCCCATAGGGACTTAAGTAAGGAGATAGGTCAGGGGGGAAAAAACCTACACACACAGACGTCAATCGCCTTCCTAAATTAAACTGGGGGTGGGGGGGTACATATTCAGTAAGTCAACCCCAAATGAATCCAGATAAGACAGATTCTGTTCCACACTGAGAATGCAAAAGGATCCACCTCACCTTGCTTCCAATCTGGTTGCCACATTGTCCGGCCTGTACGTGGACGATTTCACGCATTGTGCTGCTGAAGGTATTTTAATTTTTGTTTGCCCTTTCCTCTAGTGTTTCTCCGTCAGCTTTTTTTTTTGGCCCCCTCACCCCCGGCTCAATGGCCTCCCGCCGCCTCTCGCCCTCCTTTATAATGCGGGCAGCCCTTCTTTCCTCCACCCCCTCACTGAGGGCGGGACACATCCGAATGCCTGCCTGCCTGCTAGTGCTAACTTTTATTTCAGTTAAAGAAACATCTTCGGTCTGGAAACAGGATTCTCTGTCTGTTTTTCGAGACGGAATTCCAGCTTTTATTTGAGTTAACGCCGGAATTAATTCCCCATCGGGTACCATACTCATCCATTAGCACTTTCCTCCAATTCTCCAATTGCGCAGAAGTGATAAATTTAATTGAAAACAGTGCAGAAAGAGGCTCTTCAGCCCATCGTGTCTGTCCCTGTTAGCTGATTGACTATCCCATTCATGTCAACGCCCCTCCCTCCACAATCTCGAAAAATTCTCTTTTCCAAGTACCTTTCTGTTTTCAAAGTTGCCATGGAATCTGCTTCCATCAACTTTTCAAAGAGTTTAAGCCAAATAGCTGAGTAAAATAAGTTTCTCCTAATCTCCCCTCTTCACATCTATCTGTAATTCTCAATCTGTGTCTTTTTTGATTTGGACTCTCCTGCCAGCACAGTGATATCTTCCAGTTGTAGTCAGAAAATTATTGAATGATACAAAAATCCATCATGTTCATTTATCAAGAGTTCAATTCATCAGCTAGTCCCACATTCCCTTTCCCCACCCAAGCCCTGACCAGAGATAGTAGGAACTGCAGATGCTGGAGAATCCGAGACAACAAGGTGCAGGGCTGGATGAACACAGCAGGCCAAGCAGCATCATAGGAGCAGAGAGGCTGACGTTTCGGGCCTAGACCCTTCATCAG
>NC_063335.1:109937998-109955342 GCF_021869965.1 Rhincodon typus | reverse complement strand
TTCGGGCCTAGACCCTTCATCAGGGTCTAGGCCCGAAACGTCAGCCTCTCTGCTCCTATGATGCTGCTTGGCCTGCTGTGTTCATCCAGCCCTGCACCTTGTTGTCTCAAGCCCTGACCATATGTTTTTCTCTTGAGGTGCTGATTCCCTTCCCTTTTGAAAACCTTAAGTGAATCTGCCTCCACCATGTCTCAGACATTGCATTCCAAATTCTAACAAGTCCACTGCAAAATAGAGTTGTTTCTCGTATAAAATGAAACTATTGCAGATGCTGGGAATCAGAAACAAGCACAGAGAATGCTGAAGAAACTCAGCAGGTCTAGCAACATCTGTGGAGTTAACATTTCAAGTCCAGTGTAACTTCTTCAGTTGTTTCTCATGTTGCCTCTGCTTCTTGCATCAATCATCTTAAATCAGTACCCTCCAATTTGAAACCCTTCTGCCGATTTTGTATACATAAGACCTTAAAAAATGGGAACAGGAATAGTACATTCGGCCACTTGAGCCTGCTCTGTCATTCAATAGAATTATAGTTTATCCCACATTCCTCTGTTACAGGCTGCCAATCTGAAAATCAACCCCTTTTCCCCACTTGCTGTTTCCTGCCCATGAGCCAATTCTCTATTCACACCAATGTACTACCACCAACACCATGGGCTCTTATTTTATGACAACCTTTTGTGAGGTACCTTGTTGAATGCCTTCTGCAAGTCACAGGGCCCTTATTATTTTGAACCCCATCTATGAAATCTCTTCTTGACCCTAGTTTCTCTGGTTTAACCACTTAACTGATGTATCACATTCCTAGAACTACTCTTGTAAAGCTTTTCTGCTCCTTTTCTATTTCTAAACCTTCTCATGCTTCCTAAAGTATCAGACACAAAAGTCCAGTTGAGGCCAAACCCATGCTGTACAATGTTCACCACAAATTCTTGTTTTTGTATTCTGTGCTGTTATTTCTGAAGCTGAAGATCCTGTTTGTCTTTTTAATTACTCTTTGAGCCTTTCATCCCATTCTCAACAATTTGTGCACATCTATTAGAATAGTGCCCTTCATATTACATTGCTTCTTCAATTTGGTCAAGTCCAGAAGAGAAGGCTCAGCCTATACAGGAATTTGGTCAAGATTTTTAAAATTTTCTTTTCCTTAAATTATTCTACACCCAAGGCTGTCCAGTTTTTGAGGCATAATTTGTCTTAATGATCTTCTCACTTCAACATGGTTTTATTTTACTGTGTGGGACTCATGTTTTCATTCCTGTATATGCTGACCCTTCTCTTCTGGACTTGGAAGCTTTTAGTACTGATAAAAATCATAGATGATAGAATCCCAAGAATGTGGAAACAGGCCCTTCATCCCAACAAGTCCGCACTGAACCTCAGAGCATCCCACCCAGACTCATCCCCCTAATCTACACATCCCTATGAGCAATTTAGCATGGCTAATTCACCTACCCTGCACATCTTTGGACTGTGGGAGGAAACCAGAGCACCCGGAGGAAACCCAAGCAGATACAGGGAGAATGTGCAAACTCTATACAGACAGTCGCCCGAGGCTGGAATCGAACCTGGGTCCCTAGCACTGTGAGGCAGCAGTGCTAACCACTGAGCCACCATGCCTCCCAAAATTTGGTGGAGGGGTGGGGGGCTGCGGTGGTGGGGCGGTGGTGGGTGTGTAGAGAGAGTGAGGAATCTGTCTGGACCTCAGCGTGTTCTTCTTGTTTGAAGTAATGTATCTTTGACTATAATCTGTGTCATGTAAAGTAGGGCAGCCATTTAAAACAACAGGAAGACTTGTATTTACATAGAGCTTTCATGATCATCGATGACTTAAAACTCTTCACAACCAGTGAAGTGCTCCAAAGTGTAGTGTGGTGTTGTGATGTGGGAAAGACAATGAATAAAGACCAGATAACGTGTTTTCATGATGTTGGTTAAGGAGTACATATTGGTAGGACACCAAGGATTACTGTCCTATTCTTATTTGAAAGAACATCATGGGACCTTTGCAAACAGGCACTTGGAACCTTGGTTTAACATTTCATTTGAGAGACATCACCTCCAACAGTGCAGTACTCCCTGGGCACTGTGTTGTGTGTTTTGGATTCCTTCAAGCCCAAATTGGTCTTGTGTGGATGAGAATATCCATCTTTCAAGTCTAACTAGAAGAGTCTTATTGAATGTGAATATTTCATTACTGCAACTATTTATAATAATCACACGAATATTGCCAACATTACTACAGAGAATATTAGGAGTACCATAGCCTCAGGTCTCTCTCCTACAAGCTGCCAACTTGTTTTGGCCAAATCCTCATGACATGATCACAATGGGTGCCTTTTGCTCTCAATCAACTACTAACCCTCTCAGGTCCATGTACAAGACACTGAACAGGAGTGTTCACTTTGATATTTGTGCTTAAGCTCAGGAATGGGATACAAACTCAGAGCTTTGTGACATAGAGCCAGCGCGATAGTAATTAAGCCACAGACAGTGCTACTTGGCTTTTCTTTTATCGAGCCATCAAGCCATAGAGTCATACAGCACAGAAACAGACCATTCGGTCCCACTCATCCATGCTGACCGAGTTACCCAAACTAAATTAGTTCCATTTGCCTGTGTTTGACCCAACTCTGTCTCACCTTTTTCTATTCATGTACCTGTCCAAATGTCTTTTAAATGTTGTAACTGTACCTTCCTCTGGCAGTTCATTCCATGTAAGAACCACACTTTGTGTGTGAAAGTTGCCTCTCAGGTCCCTTTTAAATCTTTCTCCTCTCACCTTAAAAATATGCCCCTAGTTTTGAACTGCCTCAACCTAGGGAAAAGACCTTTGGTATTCACCTTATCTACACCTCTCTGTCCATGATCAATTTATGAATGGGAGAGATGGCAAGAAACGTTGGCCAGCGGGCGACGCCCACATCCCACAAATGAATAGAAAAAAAAGGTGGGGCACAGACTGAAACTGGACACAGAATGAAACATGCAGGAGAATTTCAGACACAATGAGACAAATAAAACTCAGTCAAACAGAATGGAAGAGCATTTGAGATGGTGCAAGTATCATAGTGACAGAGAGTGGAGTGTGGGAAGAATCAGGAATGTATAGCAGGAAAGTCTTTGACTCTATTATGTTTTCTTAATGTCACACATAAACTGATCAATTAAACTTGTACCTCCACCTCAGACTTACTCCTGAATTGTAGAATGTTAATCTATTTCAAATATTTCTAGAGTTTCATTCCTCCTTACTTTGTGATCTTCCCACACGGAACTCTCTGACATTAGCCAACTTCATATTGTTCACATCCACTGCTCCACCATCAGCTGGCACTGAGCCATTCGCTCTGCCACTGTAATTGCTCTAGAGAGAGTAGCGAGGAGTTTTACAGAAATGTTGCCAGAGCTTGAAAATTGCAACCGGAAGGAAAAATTGGATAGGCTAAGAGTAGAGGAGGCTGAGGGTGGCTTAATCAAGGTATACAAAATAATGAGGGGCATGGACAGTGCCCATGGTGGTAAAGTCAGTTACCAGGCAGCATTCATTTTCAGCTGATTGGTAGAAGGATTAGAGGGTACAAGACAAATGGTGTGTGCCTGGAATTCACTGTCAAGTTTGATAGTGCAGGCTGAGACCCTGAATTTGTATAAAAGACACTGGGATCTGCACCTGAAGTGCTGTAACTTGCAAGGCTATGGACTAGGTGCTGATGAATAGAATCAAAATTGGTGACGAATTTATTCAGCCGGTATACTCACAATGGACTCAATGGCCTCTTTCCATACTGTTCTTTTTTTTGAGTTCGACCCAGTAGACCACTCTCCCTTAGCATCTCTATCTTGTTAACTACATAGAATGTTCTCATTCACTGTTCTTTTACTTTCTTTGGACTTACACCTCTTCCTCAGAACATAGACACTGAGGGATGGACAATCTAGCAATATGTGAAATGTTCTATGATGTATCTTTGCATTTTATGGTGGGGTGGGGTGGATGGATATAGAAATATAGGCTGCTGTTTGTCATTATCCCTGGAAACAGAACTTGAGATCCTTAAGAACGAGAAAAGACTATTAGGCCCATTGAATAAACTTCTAACAAACTATTTGAAATTGGCACCATCAAAATGGGCAGGGAAGGCAAACTTTGATTTTAGAACCAGCTCCACATATCTTTACATGATTTCCTACCCATAATAGTTTTTTGTCCGCTTTTACTACAGATAATTTCCAGCTAGTGGAAGGATTGTTTTGAGTCCATTTGAAAGGTGATTTGTGCGCAAGTCAGAACGCAATGCAGGACAATATAAAGTAGCTGTTTGTAAGTACAGGAAATGTTCATGCTTGAATCTTTAAAATTCCACCTCTGGCTGGGATTACATTCGTAAATACAAACATTCATAAGTCAGACATTCATATATCGAGGATGCCATGTACTTTATTTGTGTTGTGTTCATCTCTATTCACTTTACTCCTTTCAAACAAAGTTCTGGTGCATTCCAAGACTGGGATCAGTGTGTTGGAATCAGGATATAAGCAAGACAATGAACCCTTTACCCCACTTTTGCCTAATTCTGAAAAGAATCAAAGTGAACACCTTGTTGATGGCAGTGGTTATATTTTATTCAGTGTAAATAAGACTCAACGCAGGACAAAATCAACCTGGGCTTTGATTTCGGAGTCTGGGTGATAGATATAATTTAGCTCCACGTGTGGAAGTTTGGGAACTCCCCTGTATCATGATTCATCTGTCATGTACTTCATTTCCTGATCAAAATAAACAGCCCCAGGCACGTACTGCAAGTGAAGAAGATTCTGTGGAATTTCTTCCTGATATTATGATCAAGGTTGGAGGAGTGCAGTCATTCTCTGCTCCTACTATGTCACTGGTCAAGCAAATATCTAAATATTTACGAAGTTACTAATGTGGCTCATCTATTTATATCAGTTCTGCAATACAAAAAAAAATCCACCAACCAGATTTCTTTAATGAACTACAAAATTGTGGAAATGGCATAACAGGCCACCCAGTTGTACCAATCGCTACAAAGTCTGAGCAAAAAAACAAAACCGCACGGAGCACCTGGTATCAATCTAAGCAGCGGAAAACACAATGGTAGAAACAGCCCTGTCGACCCTGCAAAGTCGTCCTCACTAACATCTGGGGGTTAGAGCCAAAATTGTGAGAGCTATCTCATCGATTAGTCAAGATAGTCTGACATAGCCAAACTCACAGAATCACACCTTACAGACCATGTCCCAGACTCCACCATCACCATCCCTGGATATGTCCTGCCCCACCGGCAGGACAGACCCTGAAGAGGTGATGACACAGTGATTTAGAGTCGGCAAGGGGGCGCCCTTGGAGTCCTCAAGATTGACTCTGGACCCCATGAAGTCTTGTTGCTCCAACTCACTGGAGGAGACGCCTCCACAAATATCTCCATCCTCAATGATGAAAGACCCAACACATCAGTGCGAAAGGTAAGGCTGAAGTATTCGCAGCAATCCTCAGCCGGAAGTACCAAGTTGATGATCCATCTCGGCCTCCTCCAGTAGTTCTCAGCATCAGAGATGACAGTCTTTAGCCAATTCGATTCACTCCACATGATGTATAGAAATGGTTGGAGACACTGGATACTTGGCCAATAGTACTGAAGACTTGTGCTCCAGAACTTGCCACATCCTAGTCAGTGCAGCTACAATACGGGCATCTACCCAACAATGTGGAAAATTGGCCAGATATGTGTGTACATAAAAAGCAGGACAAATCCAAACCTGGCCAATTACCGCCCCACCAATCTACACTCGATCATCTGACGTGATGGAAGGTGTCATCAATAGTGTTACGAAGTGGCTCCTGCTCAGCAATAACCTGCTCAGTGACGCCCAGTTTGGGTTCCAACAGGGCCACTCAGTTCCTGACCTCGCTACAGCCTTGGTTCAAACAAAAGAGCTGGATTCCAGAGGTGTGGTGAGAATGATAGCTCTTGACATCAAAACCACTTTTGACTGAGTGTGGCATGAAGGAACTCGAGCGAAACTGGAAAAATGAGAATCAGGGCAAATTCTCTGTTGATTGGAGTCAGACCTGGCACCTATGAAGATGGTTGTATTGTTGAAGATCAATCATCTCAGCTCCAGGGCATCTCTGCAGGAGTTCTTATAGGTAATGTCCTCAGCCCAATCATCTTCAGCTACTTCATCAATGACCTTCCCTCCATCATAAGGTCAAAAGTAAGGACGTTCACCAATGATTGCACAATGTTCAGCATCTTTAATGGCTCCTCAGGTACTGAAGCTGTCCATGTTCAAATGCGACAAGATCTGGGCAATATTCAGGTTTGAGCTGACAAGTGGCAAGTGACATTTGTGCCACACAAATGGCAAGCAATGACCGTCTTCAGTAAGAGACAATCTAATCACCACCCTTTGCATTTCAATGGTGTTACCATCACTGAATCCCCCCACTATCAACATTCTGGGGGTTACTATTGACCAGAAGTTCAACTGTACTCATCATATAAATACAGTGGCTACTAGAACAGTTCAGAGGCTAGGAATACTGTGGTGAGTAACTCACTTCCTGACTCCCCAAAGCCTGTCCACCATTTAGAAGGCACAAGTCAGGAATGTGATGGAATACTCCTCAATGTAGGAATACTCCAGCAATGCAAGATGCTCACCACCATCCAGGACAAAGCAGCCCACTTGATAGCCATCACATCCATAACCATCTATTCCATCTACCACCGACGCTCAGTAGCTGCGGTGTGTACTATCTACAAGATACCTTGCAGAAATTCACCAAAGCTCTTTAAACATCTTCCAAACCCACGACCACTTCCAGCTAGAAGGATAAGAGCAGTAGATACATGTGGCAAAGGAGTGGGAACCAGAACAGTCAGTCAACATGTGGACTGATTGAGGTGAAGGTAGAGATTAAGTCAAGTAAGTTTAATAGGTGGAACAGGCTGGGCCAGCTTAATGAACATGGGACCAGTGGTCTGAAGTGCATTTATTTTAATGAAAGGATATGACAGGGAGGCAAATGAGCTTAGAGCCTGGATTAGTACATGGAGCTACAATTTGGAGCCATTACAGAAACATGGCTAATAGAAGGGCAGGATGAGCAGTTCATGGTTCCAGGATTTAAATGTTTCAGGTAAGATAGAGAGGTATGTAAAAAGGGTGGGGGAGTTGCATCACTGCTTAAGGAGAATATCAAAGCTGTGACAAAGAGAAGGCGTCTTGGACAACTGGTTCTGAGGAAAGGTTACCGGACCCGAAACGTTAATTCTGATTTTTTCTTCACAGATGCTGAGCTTTTCCAGCAACTTCAGTTTTTGTTCCTGATTTACAGCATCTGCAGGTTTTTATCTTGGACAGCTCATCCAGTGAGGCCATATGGGTAGAACTCAGGAATAAGAAAGGTGCAATCACTATAAGGGGGTTATACTAAAGGCCTCCCAATAGCCAGTGGGAGATAGAGGAACAGAGAGGAACAGATATTAGTCAGATCCTGAAAAGTGGAATCTGTAATGTCAGGACGATGCTGGAGCTGTTATACCAGCGCACTGTGTAATGATGGAAGCAGAGAGGGCTTTAAACTGAGTCGTGTGGGAACAGAAACAAAGGTGGGAAGAAGTGATAAGTCAGAGTAGAGACAAGGCAAGACTATTAATATAGGAAATGATAAGCAGAACGTGACAAGGATAGAGATTGTGTGTGTTAGAAGAAATCAACAGATATGGCTAGAGGTTGCAAACGTAATAAAAGAATAAAACTAAAGGTTCTGTTATTTGAACTATTGCAGCATTCAGAACAAAGCAGAGGAACTAAACCATAAGGTCACATGCAAAGGCACAAGTAATAGGATCTTGTCAGAAAGTGCATCCTGGGGGATTTTAATCCTCATATCAACTGTAAAAATCAGATGGCCAAAGACAGCCAAGATAAGAAGCTCTTAGAACAACCTGTTCTGGAGCCAACCAGAGAGAAAGCTATACTCAACCTGGTACAATGAAATAGGATTAATTAGTGACATCGGTAAAGGTACCCCTTGGTAGCAGCAAGCATAATATGATTGAATCTTGCATTCAATTGGAGGGGGAGAGGAGAGGCTAGTATTTTAAGCTTAATTATGGGAATTGTGCGGGTATGAAAACAGAGCTAGCTGAAATGAATTTGCAAATTAGCTAAATGGGAAGAGCTACCATTTTGCAAGTTTTTGAACAGTCTCAGCCAAGAAGCACTTATCTTCTTTACTTCCCTTTCTGACTGATCAGGTTTTGAATGTAAAAGTATTCCAAATTCACAAATTATTACCTTGGCTACAAGAGCAGGTCAGAGGATATGTCCCAGGTATGTCCTGTACATAAAAAACAGGACAAATCCAACCCACCCGCTTACTCCCCCCTCAATCTATTCTCAATCATCAGCGCAGTGATTAACAGTGTAATGAAGCAGCAGTTGCTCAGCAATAACCTGTTCAGTGATGCCCAGTTTGGGCTCGACCAGAGCTATTCAGCTGCTGACCTTATTACAACCTTGGTTCAAACAAATTCCAGAGGTGAGTTAAGAGTGATAGTCCTTGACATCAAAGCCACTTTCGACCAAGTGTGGCATCAAGGAGCCCTAGCAAAACTGGAATCAATGAGAATCAGGGGCAAACTCTCTGCTGATTGGAGTCATACCTGGTGAATATTGGTATTCAAGTAAATGGATATTCTTTGCACAGTGGGTTGTTATGAACCAGATCAAACTGCCTGAATGAGTGGTGGAAACAGATTTAATTGTACTTCCAAAGAGAATTGAATAAATACTTGAAGGGAAACAAGAAAAGATAAAATTACAGGGAAAGGGCAGAGTAATGGGGTTTGCTCTACTAAAGAGCAAGCAGAGATTAAATGTTTCCTTCTCTGTGTAGAATTTCATGATTTTAAGAATTAATTTAGAATTTTTACATAGATAAGGAGTCTGGATCAATGGTCATAATTTAGACCTATTTTCAACAGTTGCCAAGTTTAATTTTATGGGTCCACATTTCTGGAAGTGTTTCCAACCCAAAAGTGTTAAGGAGATGACTGTAAAAATTTTGCATTGTCACTTCCTTTTTCTTTTTATTTCCTTTGTCAATGTCTGGCCAAAGTGAATAGAAACATAGAAATATAGAAGATAGGAGCAGGATGAGGCCATTTGGCCCTTCGAGCCTGCTCCGCCATTCTTCACGATCACGGCTGATCGTCCAACTCAGTAGCCTAATCCTGCTTTCTCCCCATAACCTTTGATCTCATTCGCCCCAAGTGCTACATCTAGTCCCCTCTTGAATACATTCAATGATTTGGCATCAACTACTTCCTGTGGTAATGAATTCCACAGGCTCACCACTCTTTGGGTGAAGGAATGTCTCCTCATCTCCGTCCTAAATAGTCTCCCCTGAATCCTTATACTGTGACCCCTCGTTCTGGACACACCCACCATTGGGAACATCCTCCCTGCATCTACCCTGTCCAGGCCTGTTAGAATTTTATGAGTCTCTCTGAGATCCTCCCTCATTTGTCTGAACTCAAGCGAAAACAATCCTAACCTAGTCAATCTCTCCTCATATATCAGACCCGCCATCTCTGGAACCGGCCTGGTAAACCTTCGCTGCACTCCTTCGAAAGCAAGACCATCCTTCCTCAGAAAAGGAGACCAAAACTGCACACAATATTCTAGGTGTGGCCTCACCAAGGCCCTGTATAACTGCAACAACACATCCCTGCTCCTGTACACAAAACCTCTCACAATGAAGGCCAACATACCATTTGCCTTCTTTACAGCCTGCTGCACATGCATGCTTACCTTCAGCGACTGGTGCACAAGGATATCCAGGTCCCACTGCACACTTCCCTCTCCCAATTTACAGCCACTCAGGTAGTAATCTACCTTCTTGTTTTTGCTTCTGAAGTGTATAACCTCACATTTATCCAAATTATACTGCATCAGTCATTAATTTGCCCACTCACCCAATCTGTTCAGATCATGCTGAAGGATCTCTGCATCCTCGTCACAGTTCACTCACCCACCCAACTTGGTACCATCTGCAAACTTGGAGATGTTACATTTTGTTCCCTCATCCAAATCATTAATACATGTTGTGTATAGCTAGACTCCCAGCACCGATCTCTGTGGCACTCCACTAGTTACTGCCTGCCAATTTGAAAAGGACCCATTAACTCCTACTCTTTGTTTCTTCTCTGTCTACCAGTTTCCTATCCACCTCAATACGTTTTCCCCAATCCCATGCACTTTAATCTTACATATTTATCTCTTATGTGGGACTTTGTCAAACGCTTTCTGAAAGTCCAAATATATTATATTGACTGGCTCCCCCTTGTCAACTCTACTAGTTACATCTTCATAGAATTTCAACAGATTTGTCAAGCATGGTTTCCCCTTCATAAATCCATGCTGACTCTGTCTGATCCTGCCACTGCTTTCTAAATGCTCCGCTATAAAATCCTTGACAATGGATTCGAGAATAATAAGATGGTGGTAGTTAAACAAGAATCGATTCCAAAGTAGTTGACCACTGAAACACAGAAAAAGATGAACTAAGGCTGAGTACTGCACAAAATAGTGGGATCGATTTTACTTCCAACTGCACAACACAAATTTGAGAGGATGGAAAGTGAAGACTGATGGGGGTGACTTACGGCCCTGGATCCTGCATGGTTTAATTTTAACCTCACCTGACAGATTCTTCACCTTAATGCACAGCTTGGGATCTGATTATGTCATCTGGCCCTGATATGGTTTGAATTCTGGCTTGAGTCAGGAGCCCACTATGATATATCCACCAGACAACATTAACGGAGAAGGTGATCTGATTTGGAAGAGTCCATTCAAGATTAGTTTTCCATCATCCTCTGCGAACCATCGCTGGAGGAACTAGAAATAGGAATCAATCTCCATGTGAGGTGTTGATCATTTGGATATGAGATGAGGAATAATATCTTCATTTAGCAAGGTGTGAACATTTGGAATGCTCTACCCCTGAGGCTTGTGGATGTTCAGACTTTGACTATTGTGTAAATTGGAACCAAGGCCAAGTGAAGTTCATTGACTATGAGATCCTTGATCAGCGTTGTTAACCTGGGCCAATCAGGGAGCCCTGGCTGACAGATATAAACAGGGGATTCATAGAGTCTCCTAATTCTCCTGAGCTGGCAGGTCGGAGACCATGTACAAACCACATGAAAAATAAAGGGTAACTTTGTGATGGGATACCGGCCTCTGTGCAATTATCTCAATGGTATTCAAGACTAAGATTGAAAGGGCGCCAGAATGGTTTTGGTTAATATGGCATATTTTGGCGGCATTATTTCTTGTGATAACTGTTTATTTACTGCAGTCAGCATCACAGTGACACAGTCTGGGAAGACTGTCCTGCAATCAGCATCATGGTAAAGCAGTCTGGGAAGACTGTCCTGCAGTCAGCATCATGATAAAGCCATCTGGGAAGAGCATCCTGCAGTCAACATCACGGTAAAGTAGTCTGGGCAAAGTGTCCTGCAGTCAGCATCACAATGACACAATCTGGGAAGACTGTCCTGTAGTCAGCATTATGGTAAAGCAGTCTGGGCAGAGTGTCCTGCTGTCAGCATTGTGGTAAAGCTGTCTGAGAAGAGTGTCCTGCAGTCAGCATCGTGGTAAAGCAGTCTGGGAAGAGTCCTGCAGTCAGCATCGTGGTAAAGCAGTCTGGGAAGATTGTCCTTCAGTAAGTTGTTGAAAACAACAGGAGTGATGTCTCAAAAAATTTGTCAGGTGTCTTTTAGACTTTTCTAATAAGTAAGTATGAATAAATATTACATTTTTGCTAAGGTTACCAGTCGAGTTGTCGGGACCACTTACCCGAAGTGCTGAAGAAGGGTCGTCTCACATGAAACATCAACTTTGCTTTCTCTCCACAGATTCTGTCAGACTTGCTCAGTTTCTCCAGGAATTTCTGTTTTAATTTCAGATTTCCAGCATCTGCAGTTTTTTTCTTTGATTTGTTTTGTGTTTTCCCAAGTGTGGCTTTGATTTACATATAGATTTGATAAATGCTACTTTGGAGGAGGAATTTCTGGAACATGTACATGATCATTTTTTAGACGAGTATGATAAGGAACCAACTAGAGAATTCTAGATTGGGTATCTTGTAGTAAGAAATGATGATTAACAGTCCCTAGTTGTGCAGGGTCACTTGGGAATGAGTGACCATGATATTCATTAAAATGGAAAGTGAAGTAGGCAAATCTGTAACGAGGGTCCTAAATCTGAATTAGAGGATTTTTGAGGGTATGAGGTGTGAATTGTCAAGGATGGATTGGGGAACATTATGAAAAGGATTGATGGTGGATTGGCAATTGTTCATGTTTAAAGAATGTGTGCATGAATTACAACAGTTACTCACTCGTGTCTTGCTCAACCACAGAATTATAGAATCCCTATAGCATGGAAGCAGGACTTTCAGCCCATCAAGTCCACGACAACCATCCAAAGAGTATTCCACCCAGACCTACACCCCATCCCCGTAACTCTGCATTTTCCATGGCAAATCCATTTAGCCAGCACTTCATGGACAATTTAGCATGGCCAATCCACCTAACCTGCACATCTTTGGACTGTGGGAAGAAACTGGAGCACCAGGAGGAAACCCAAGCAACATGGGGAGAATGTGCAAACTCCACACAGACATTCGTCTAAGGCTAGCGCTGTGAAGCAACAGTGCTAACCACTGAGCCACTGTGCTCCCATGGCTTGCAAATGAAATTAGGGATGGTATTGATCCAAAGCCGAGACATACAAAAATTGCCAGAAAAAAGCAGTGAGCCTGAGGATTGGGAGCATTTTAGAATTCAGCAAAAGAGGACAAAAAGTTTGATCAAGAGGGGAAAAATAGAGTATGGGAGTAAAATTATAGGGAACATAGAAATTGACTGTAAAAGCTTCTATAATTATGTGAAGAAAAAGGATTAGTAAGGACAAATATATTTAGAAGCTGGGGAAGTTATAATAGAGAATAAAGAGATGACAGAAGAATTGAACACAGTGTCTTCACAGAAGTTGCCACATATAGCCTCTCAGAAATGTTAGGGAACCAAGGGTTTAGTGTGAGGGCAGAATTGAAGGAAATCAGTATTAATTAGAAAATGGTTCCGGGCAAATTAATGGGGTAAAAGGCTAACAAATTCCTACGGTCTGATCAGAGCACGAAGGAAAGGGGCCTTGGAAATATTTAATCCATTGGCAGTTATCTTTCAAATTTCTGTAGACTCTGGAGCAGTTCTTACAGATTGAAGGAGAACAGATATAACCCCACCATTTAAATGGAAGGGAGAGAGAAATCAGAATGACAGACCGTTAGCCTAACTTCAGTTGTAGGGAAAATGCTGAAGTCTTTTGTAAAACATGTGATAGCAAAATATTTGGAAAGCATTAATGATATTGGACAAAGCCAGCATGGCTTTATAAAACGTAAATCATGTTTAACAAATCTACTGATGTTTTTTGAGGACATAACTGGTAGAATAGATAAAGGTAAACCTTTATGTGGAGTATTTTGATTTTCAAAATATTTTTATAAGGTCCTTAAGAGGTTAGTGGGTAAAATTAAAGCACACAGGATAGAAGCTAATATACTGATATGGATCGCAAATTGGTTGACAGACAGAAAACAGACCGTGGGAATAAATTCCTCTTTTCCTGGGTAGCAAACAGCAACTAGTGAGCAGTAGGTCAATGCTTGGTCCCCAGCTATTCATAATCTATATAAATGAGGAAACAAAATGCAAAATACTAAGTTTGCTAATGATACCAAACTGCACAGGATTGTGACTTGTGAGGAGGAAGCAAGGAGGCTCAAGATGATTTAGAGACGTTGACATGGCAAATGCCGAACAAAAGTGGCTAAACACAAAGTTATGCACTTCAGTGTGAAAAACAGAAAGGAAGTGTATTATTTGGGAAATGTGGACATGCAAAGGGCTCTAAGTGTTCTTGTACACCAGTCAATGAAAGTAGACAGTCAGGTGCAGCAAGCAATTAGGAAGGCACATGCTATATTGTCCTTCATTGTAAGAGGATTTGGTCAGAAGTAACGATGCCTTACTATAGTAATACAGAGCCTTGGAGAGACCATAACTGGAATATTATTTTGGTTTTCCTACCTAAGAAAGGCCATACTTGCCATAGAGGGAGTACGGTGGTGGGGGGGTTCACTTAGCTGATGTCAGGGATGGCAGAACTATCCTATTGCAGAAGATTGGCATAACTGAGCTTGTGTTCACTACAGTTTAGAAGGATTAGAGGGGATTAAAAAATTCAAACAGGGTTGGACAGACTAGGTGCAGGGCAGATGTTTTTCCTGGTTGGGGAGTCTCAAATCAGGGGTCACCATCATCATGGGGTAAACCATTTAAGACTGAGATGAGGAAAGATTTCTTCACTCAAAGAATCATGAACTTGTGAAATTCTTTACCACAGAAGGGCATTGGAGGCTGAGTCACTGAATATATTTAAGAAAGTGACATTTTTTTTGTTTTTAACAGTGTCATTAGGTATGGAGAGAAAGCAGTAAAATGGCATTAGAATAGAAGATCAGCTATGATCATATTGAATGGCAAGAGATTTGAAGGACCAAATGGCATCATTCTGATCCTAGATTCTATGTTTCTACATTTCTATGTTTACTGGAGACTCCCTGCCTGAGTTTATGACTTTCAGTTTCAAGCTTCTGCTTTGGATATTGTTTGGAGTAGTAATGGAGCAGCTTGCTGAAAGAAATAAACTTTCCAGGTCAAGTAAAAGTAAACTACTGCAGATGCTGAAAACCTGACTTAAAAACAGAAAATCCTGGAGAAACTCAGCAGGTCTGGCAGCATCTGAGGAGAGAGAAACAGAGTTAATGATTCGAGTCCAATGAATCTTCTTCAGGATCAGCTGAGTTCTCCTGATCCAGGAACAGAGCCCTGAGTGTAGGTTCAGAGTGCTACCTTCAGCTTGGTCTATCTGCTGTCAATTCAGAAATCTCTGAAAGAGTTTGTTGATATTTCCTTAATGATTGCGTCTGCAAAGGCCATCAATGACAACTGCATGAGTTCAGGTAACATCTGTCTCTACACTGGGAATTCAGACCCACATCCACCTGAGCATCTCAAACCTTAGCATTGTTGCCATCAAGAATTAAGACTCATTGGATAAAAAGTGTTTTTTTGTAAATGAATCCCACATGTGGAAATATCTTTTTCTTTCCTTTCCTTTGTGTGTGCGTATTTTGGGTTATTTATATTTCCACATTATAAAATGAGTGTGTTGACCAATTTTGCATCATTATGGAATAAATGTTGTTTTGCAATAAAGCAAGAGTTTTATATTTATCAAAGGTTAGACATAACATACTGTACAAAAAGCAGCCACCATTTTGTGCACAGTGGGTTTCCACAATGGTGATGTGATAATGACTAAATAATTTTGTATTGTTGATCGGGGGTAAATATTGACCAGGACAAACTCTCCTGCAAAGTGGTGTCATATAGGATCTTTTGTGTCCACCTTTGAGAGCAGGCAGGCTCTCAGTTTCCATCTCTGACAGTTCAGCACACACCCACAGTAGTGCACTGGAGTGTCGGCCTAGATTTATGCACTCAAACAGGGCTTCAACTCACAAATCTCAGACGCACAGTTCTACCAACAGAGCTACAGCTGACAGTCTAACAGGGGCAGCTTTGATTTTGATCCTTTCTATTATTTTTTTGTTCATTCACAGGACATGAGTGTTGCTGGCTCGGCCTGCATTTATTTCTCTTTCCTGGTTGCCCTTGAGAAGGTGGTGGTGAGCTACATTCTTGAACCACCGTAATATGTTTGATGCAAATACATTCACAATGCCATGGGGAGTGGGGGGTGGAGTTCCAGGATTTTTACCCAGCAACGTTGAAGGAACAATGATAAATTTCCAAGTCTGTTGGTGCATAGCTTGGAGGGGAACTTGCATGTGATGGTATTCCCACCTATATGCTGCTCCTATCCTTCGAGATGACAGTGGTCATGAGTTTGGAAGATGCTGTGTAATGATATGATACTGGACTCCTAAACTTAGGAGATAAAGCATGTTCAGGCAGAAAGGCAGACTCTTGTGTGAGCTACAGGCTGCTGTTGCCTGCAGTTTTACGCCCTTGTGTGAGTCAGTGCCTGCAGAGCGAGAAAGATTTGTCATATTTTAGCACTTTCTAGTTTCTGTGTTTCATCTAACCTCAGATGTTCACCAGCTGATTGCTTAGATTTGTGGGCTGCTATTAATGCAGTGTCAACTGCGTGAAAGATTAATGTTTGCTTGCTGACCAATGGCATTTCTAGAATGACAATAATTACTCACTAGTACAGTCACATTCCATTAGATAATGCGAGCATTAAAAGGTTCAGTGTACGTGCTGAGACTCTCCAGGTGCTTACCATTGTAACATTGAGACGCAAAGGAACTGTCAGAAGCCTTTCTGTTTGCTGCCTCCCAACTTTGTTTTAGTTAATTATACAAAAGTCTGTTCCAATTGCAGACAAGGCGAGACATGTAGAGAGCAGTATTATTTCTTACGTAACATCTCAGTCATGTGTGGAATGTAGAAGGTCAATGAGACACACAGCTCTTTCATCCTGCTGTCCGCCTACATTGAGCACTGTGCTTTCTGTGGTCCATTTGTTGTGCACTATAATTGGAGCCGGAGGCTAGCCGAATACAATACACATTTTGGACACAGCAGAACTATTTGTATGATGGAAACCTTTTGTGTTATTGTCTGGAATTAGGGATGTCAAAAGCTAAGAATGTATCGGTGTCATAATTACACATAATTACAGATAATTGGTGAAAGACTTAGAATTGAGACGAGTGAATATTTTTAGTACAACACAGTGAATTATTATGATCTGGAATGCACCTCCTGTAAAGTCAGTGGAAGAATCAGTGCTAATTTTCAGGAAACAAATGAATCAATATCTATTGGTGTAACTTTGTAAGGCTGTGGAACAAATGGGATTAGTTAGAGAGGAGGTAGTGTGATGATCTTATAGGAATAGAGGAGATGGCTTGAGCACAGTCAAGGTACATTCCCTGAAAAGTGAAATGTAGGATAGACAAATCCAGAGTACGATGGATGACAATGGACTCAGAAATTAAGAAACAGTATGCAAATAACAAGTGTCAGATACTAAATACAACTGAGAAGCAAGCTGAAAACAGAAGGTTCAGAAAACAGAGACAACAAGGTGCAGGGCTGGATGAACACAGCAGACCAAGCAGCATCATAGGAGCAGA
>NC_063335.1:109853283-109937598 GCF_021869965.1 Rhincodon typus | reverse complement strand
AAACGTCAGCCTTCCTGCTCCTATGATGCTGCTTGGCCTGCTGTGTTCATCCAGCTCTACACCTTGTTATCCCTCAAAACCTTTCCTATTCATGTACCTGTCCAAATGTCTTTTAAATGTTGTAACTGTATTTGCATCTATTACTTCCTCTGGCACTTTATTGCACATATGAACCACACTCTGTGTGAAAAAGCTGCCCCTCAGGTCCCATTTAAATCTTTCTCCTCTCACCTTAAAATATTCCT
Organism: Rhincodon typus; assembly: GCF_021869965.1. Classification (NCBI taxonomy): domain Eukaryota; kingdom Metazoa; phylum Chordata; class Chondrichthyes; order Orectolobiformes; family Rhincodontidae; genus Rhincodon; species Rhincodon typus. The sequence goes on along the minus strand of NC_063335.1, from coordinate 109,937,353 downwards.
CCTAGTTTTGAACTCCCCTATCCTAGGGAAAAGACCTTTGCTGTTCACCTTATCTATGCCCCTCTTAATCTTATAAACCTCCTTAAGGTCACCCCTCAACCTACTATGCTTCAATGAAATAAGTCCCAGCCTATCCAGTCTCTCCTTATAGCTCGAACTCTCCATTCCTGGCAACATCCTTGTCAATCTTTTCTGAACCCTTTCCAACTTTAATAATATTCCTCCCTTAGCAGGGTGATCAGAACTGTACACAGTACTCCAAAAGTGGTGTGACCAATGTCCTGTACACCCTCAACATAATGTCCCAACTCCTATGCTCAACGCACTGACCAATGAAAGCAAACATGCTAAATGCCTTCCTAACCACCCTATCTACCTGTGACGCAACTTTCAAAGAACTATGTACCTGAACTCTCTGTGTGACAACATTCCCGGGCCCTACCATTAACTGTGCAAGTCCTGGCCTGGTTTATTTTACCAAAACGCAACACCTCATGTTTACCAAATTAAACTCCATCTGCCACTCCTTGGCCCATTGGCCAATTGATCAAGATCCCATTGTACTCTTAGATAACCTTCTACACTGTCGACTGTACCACCAATTTTGGTGTGATCTGCAAACTTACTAACCATGCCTCCTAAATTCACATCCAAATCTTTAATATAAATGACAAATAACAGGGGACCCAGCATGGATCCCTGCAGAACACCGCTAGTCACAAGCCTCTGGTTCAAAAAAACCCACCACACGACCACCCTCTGTCTCCTACCATCAAGCCAATTTTGTATCCAATTGTTAAGCTCTCCCGGAATCCCATGGAGACAAGAGGCAGGGAGGATGTGTTAAATGAACATTTTCTATCTGCCTTTATCTACAAGTAATTACTAAGTATTTAAAGTTGATAAGACACTAGGACTGGATGTAAGGAGTCCAGGATATTGAAAGAAGTGAGAGTGGAAATCGCAGAGGCACTGGCAATAATCTTTCCATCTTCCCTGGATTTGGGGGTAGTGTTGGAGGATTAGAGAATTATGCCCTTGTTCAAAAAAGCCTATCAAACTAGACCCAGCCATTGCAAACCAGTCAGTTTAACTTTGCTGCTGGGGAAACTTCTAGGAACAATTATTTGTGATAGAATTACAAATTTTGCATTGATTTGGGAGAGTCAGCATGCGTTCCTAAAGGGAAAATTGCATCTAACCAAGTTGCTTGAATGTTTTGAAGAAGTTGATGATTTTCAAAGGGCATTTGATATGGTGCCACACTTCAGATTTTGAAGGTAACTTAAGTGTCATGGAATAAAAAGAACTGGAGTAGTGTAGCTATAAGATTTGGCTGAGAGATAGGAAATAGAGAGTAATAATCAATGGATATTTTTCGGACTGGAGGAAGGTCTGTAGTGGAGATCACCAGGGGTCAATATTATGACCTTTGTGTTTTACAATATATAAATATAGATCTTGCTATGATAAATGATTCAAATCTTGGTGTGCATGGGACAATTCCAAAGTTTGCAGATGTCACAAAAACTGGAAGAATTATGGCGAATAGGACAGTATAGAATTTAAGAATAGGACTTGGGAGAATTGGACAGCGTAGAATTTTGAAAGGACATTGACATGTTTGCAGTGTGGGTGGATAGGTACAGATGAAGTTTATTATGGAGATGTATGAGTAGATACACTTTGGTAAAAGAACATGGACAGACAGTATTGAACAATGGGGATGATTCTAAAGGCTATGCAGGAAGGGAGAGACCTGGGTATGTATCTGCCTGTCAGTAAATGTGGAAGAACAGGTAGAGAGCACTGTTAATAAAGCCAACATTATGCTAGACTTCATTCATAGGGACATGGAATGCAAGAGTAAGGTATTCTGCTGAATTTATATAATGCACTAGTTAAACCTCAACTATAGTCTGGGTGCCACACGTTAGGAAGGATGTGAACACATTGGAAAGAGTGTGGAAGAGTTTTATGAGAATAGTTCCAGAGATAAGAAACTTGACGATAGACTGGAGTAGTTGAGACTGTTTTGGTCAGAGAGAAAAAGGCTGAGAGGAGATTTGATAAAAGTTTTCAAAATGATGAGGACTTTGGATTAACTAGAAAGGGAGAAAATATTCTTGCTCATAAAAGGACTGAAAACCTGAGGACATAGTTTTAAAGTGGTTTTCAAGAGAAGCAAATGCAAGATGAGAAAATCATTTCCATACAATGAGTAGTTAGGTTCTGCAGTGTAAGTGTGGTGGAGGCAAGGTCAATGAAGCAGTAAAGTGGGTGTTAGATAATTATTTAAATTGAACCAATGTGCAGGGTTATGGGGAAAAGGCAGGAGATTGTTACAAAATCAAAAGTTCAGAGAGCAGTGCATACATGATGTGCCAAATGGCCTTCTCCTGCACCATATCAATTCTATGAAGGTTTTGTGATTGCCTTGCAAAATACCATACCAGTTGTCTCTTCATCTGTTCATGTGCATGACATTTATAAGCTTGTAATTTGATGTAGAAACAGCTTATCTTAATGTATCAGAGATAGTAGGAACTGCAGATGCTGGAGAATCTGAGATAACAAGGCGTAGAGCTGGATGAACACAGCAGGCCAAGCAGCATCAGAGGAGCAGGAAAGCTGACATTTCGGGCCTAGACCCTTCTTCAGAAAATCAGAAAGCTCTACACCTTGTTATCTCATCTTAATGTATAATAGGTTACAGTTCCTAAACAGACCACCATCAAGTTCTGCACTTCAATGCTGCACTTTGGAGATCACCAGCACCGCTCATTATGATGTTGATGCCAGGACACTGTGTACACAGGATAGGCACTCAACTCATGGACTGGACCAGAGAGCATCTCAGGACTCCTCACTTGCTCTCTCAGCACTCACTCACTTTGTGCCTCCTTAGTTGCTCACAGCCTTTCTGCCATGTTTGGCTTTCCTTTCTGCATTTTGCCCTCTCAGCCGGATATTGAGGTGCTCAGTCTTTGTGAATTACCTTGCCTTTGAGTGCTGACACAAAACCGGGTAGCTTGTCATAGTTGTGAGGAGTGATCAGTCAAGGGGTGGCATCATGCTACGTCAGTGCCACAACTGGCAGCCATGTACCAATAGTTTATGTGACAAACTTGTTGTTTGTGCTTCAACCAAATGACCATGACTCAAACTCTAAGGGAATAATTTTGGTTAAGGAAGACTGCCTTCAGTTAGAGGTTACCAGTGCAGTAAGTCAAGGGCATTGTTTACAATCATTCCAGGGGTTTGGACACAGTCACTCAAACACTTGTGACATCCGTGGTCGGGGGTCTGTACTTCTACAGTTCAGGGAGTGGACCATGGTCAGTCCTGCAGGCCCAATGTAACTAGTTCAGGATGAGCAGTAAATCAGTCAGGGAGCTGTACTAGGTTCCGTTCACTCATCATTCGGGGTTGTCTTTCCAAGTTGGTCAGGGGTGGGAGATAGTAACTTCACTGAATGTCTGTGGGGGAGATGTCCTATCCTATTTTCTGTGTTGTTTTGCCTCCAAAGCAACGAGGGTCAGTTTCTCAGCAGTGTCCCAGTGCAGATCCGTTTGTACGTATGGTCAACCTGGTAATTAAAACATACATCATGATCTCAATTACCATTCTTGTTGAGTGTTGCCGTTCCAATCCGTTAATGCTTCTCGTCAGTTTCAGCCGAGCCCTTATCCGCGTTGAAGGTGGGATTGACTCACACCCTCACAGGCCATCCTGTGGTATGACTTTATTTCCTAATTTCTTTAATCAGGGTTATGTTTCATAGAATGAATGCAAAATGACAATTTCCAGGCAGTGTTTCAGTGTTAGTCTATGGGACAAAAGCATAGTTATATGTTGAGGGAGCTGAAGACCCTACTGGTGGTTTTTTGAAAGGGCTTTTCCATAGAAGTTCACAAGGAAATGAATGTGGTTGCAGGCCCTCAGGCAGATCTGTCCCATTGCCTGGCTCACAAAAGTGGCCTCTTCTAATGCACAGATACCAGCAGTGGCTTAGCACCTCAGAAGGCCATAGGTTCAAATCCCACTCCAAAAATTTGAGCAGTGAGTCTCGACTGAGCATTTAGCTCTGTGCTGAAGGATGTGTCATCTTTTGGATAAGGCATTAAATTGCGGTCCTTTCCATCTCTCACAGATAATGATAAAATATTTCAATGGCACTTTCTGGAAGAAGAACCTGAGAGTTGTGCTCAGTGTCCTGGCCAAAATATATCTTTCATTTCTACAGTGCTAATATGAGGGTTTATTGTGCATGAATTTACTACATTATAATTGGGACTACACTTCAAAAGAACTTTATTGGCTGTAAAGTGCTTTGGGCTGTCCTGAAATCAGGAAAGATGTGACTGGATTGTAAGTTCTTTCTTTGACTTAAGTCTTCGTCTTTTCTGAACAAGAATCGTATTGGACTCAAAACATGAACTTTGTTTCTTTCTCCCCAGAACTGCTGAGATTCTCCAGCATTTTCTGTTGCTACTTCGCACATGTTGTTTTCCCTGAGGTCCTCATGAGTGAGGATGGGTTAATTTCTGGTGGGGCGCATCCTCCTCTAATGCTGCCATGCATTTCCTTGCTGCCAATTCCCCCTGACCATTTCCTTCACAATAATAAGTTACAGGGATGTAACCATTGCAATGACATTGTGCTGTTGGATGTAGGTCGTGGGGAGTGGGGTGGGTAAGGGATTTGGTAAAGGAATATTTCCTAGTAGTCTGTTACTGACAGAAACACCAGAGACAAGCTCCCACGCCTGTGTAAGCAGAATCACTGCAGAGGGTAATTCTCAGCTCCGGAAATTGCTGATGAAACGTTCCACTCTCTTCAAGCTCCAAAACATCTCAGCTGCTCCTGCTAACAGCTGCGCCACATAATTCTCAGCCTTACGTATGCCACTGTGCGTGAGAATTAGGAATAATTGGAGCTTCAGCGTTCACAGGCCCACATTATAATAGCTCACTTGAAACTTGGCGTGGAAATGTTTGAGGCAGAATAAATTTATGGACAGAAAATTACAGTCAACGATTTCATATTTGTTAAAAGAAATGTCTTACTTGTATACTGATATGATTCGGCATAGGTTCAATGGCTTGTTTCTGCACTGCGTGAATTATAGCACCTAAAATGTCATGGAAGTGCCAAACCTTACAGCACTCTTTACAAGTTAGCATTTGAATAGAGGAGCCCTTTGGTGCAGTGGGTAGTGTCCCTGTCCCTGATAGAGTCATGAAACTCTGGGCTCGGGTCCCACTCCAGGACTGGATGGTCAATGATGGTGCATTCATGATGTTGGGTTTCAACCTTTCAATCCTTTCCAAATACACCAGTGGCAGAATGTGAGAGGTTCATGGTCACCATATGGAAACAAATTCAAAGTTTCTCTCATTACCCTTGAGTTGGTAATCCAGACACACAACATAATGGGCAGAGTCTTTCTCCTGGGAATGGAAACAAGTTAGGTACTTCATTTGGCCAAAACCCAGACTTCCAATGGCAGGGTGGAAGTTTTTAATCTTTGAGGGCCGGTCAAGCTCCTTGATGGCAATTGTCAGAAAGTCAATTGCTCATTAAAGGCCAGCAAACCAGAATTAAATTACCTTTCCCAATTAAATTCTCTGCAAGTGAACAATCTGACTGGAGGAGGGAGACATGGGAAGGAGAATTTGGTTACTGGGGTTAGGGGGTATTGCTAACTGGGAAGGGGGGCTCGCTGACTGAGTTAGGTTGAAGGATCAGGTTCCAGTCCAATACAGTTCAATACAGGGAATGCGTGTCTGTCCTTGATGTTATTTTTTATTCACTCATGGAATGTGAATGTCACAGGCTGGGCCAGCGTTTATTGCCCATTTCTAGCTATGCTTGAGTAGGTGGTGGTGAGCTGCCTTCTTGAACTGCTGCAGTCCATGTGCTGTGGGTTGACCCACAATGCCCTTAGGGAGGGAATTTCAGGATTTTGACCCAGCGACAGCGAATAATGGCGATATGTTTGCAAGTCGGGATGATGAGTGGCTTGGAGGGGAACATGAAGGTGGTGGTGTTCCCATTTATCAGTTGCCCTTGCCCTTCTCAATGGAAGTGGTCATGGATTTGGAAGGTGCTGGTCTAAGGATCTTTAGTGAATTTCTGCAGTGCATCTTAAAGATAGTACACACCACTGCTACTTAGTGTCGGTAGTGGAGGGAGTGGATGTTTGTAGATATGCTGACAATCAAGCCAGCTGCTTTGTCCTGAATGGTGTCAAGCTTCTTGAGTGTTGTTGGAACTGCACTCATCCAGGCAAGTGGGGAGTATTCCTGACTTGTGCCTTGTAGATAATGGACAGCTTTGGGGGTGAGTTACTCGCCACAGTATTCGTAGTTACAATCTGTCCTTGTGGCTGTTGTATTTATATGGTGAGTCCAGTTGACCTTCTGGTCAATAGTAACCCCCAGGATGTTGATAGTGGGAGATTCAGTAAAGGTAACACCATTGGATTTCAAGGGGCAGTTGTTAGGTTGTCTTATTGGGATGGTCATCATCTGGCATTTATGTGGCGCAGATGTTATTTGCCAATGGTCAGCCTAAGCCTAGGTATTGTCCTGATCTTGTTGCATTTGAACATGGACTGCTTTAGTGTCTGAGGAGTCATGAATGGTGCTGAACATTGTGCAGTCAACAGTGAACATCATCACTTCTGACCTTATGATGGAGGGACAGTCATTGATAAAGCAGCTGAAGATGGTTGGGCCTAGGACAGTACCCTGAGAAACTCCTGCAGAGATTTCCTGGAGCTGAGGTAACTGATTCACAATCACCACAACCATCTACCTATGTGCCAGGTATGACTCAACCACTGGATAGTTTGCTTCCTGATTCCCATTGATTCCAGTTTAGCTAGAGCTCCTTGATGCCACACTCAGTCACATGCGGCATTGATGTCAAGGGCCGTCAGGGTGGGATGCTCTTCAGAGGGTTGGTGCAGATCTGATGGACTGAGTGGCCTCTATCTGCGCTGTAAGGGTTCTATGATTCTTAGTGGCCCTGGTGGAACCCAAACTGGGCATCGCTGAGCAGGTTATTGCTGAGCAGGTGCTGCTTGAATGTACTGTTCATGACACCTTCTATCACTTTACTGATGATCGAGAGTAGACTGATGGGGCTGTAACTGGCCAGGTTTGATTTGTCCTGCTTTTGTGTACAGGACATATGTGGGCAATTTTCCACATTGTCAGATAGAAGACAGTGTTGTAGCTGAACTGGAACAGCTTCGCTATGGGTGCGGCAAGTTCTGGAGCACAAATCTTCAGTACTATTGCCGAAAGGTTGTCAGTGTCCATAGCCTTGACAGTAACCAACCATTTCTTGATATCATGTGGAATGAATTGACTTGGCTGGAGACTGGCATCTGTGATGCTGGGGACCATTGGAGAAGACCAAGATGGGTCATCCATTTGGCTCTTCTGGCTGAAGGTGCTGTATCACCAACATGTTGGGCTCTTCCATTGCTGAGGATGGGGATGTTTGTCGAGTCTCCTCCTCCAATGAGTTGTTTAATTGTCCACCATCATTCAGAGTGGATGTGGCAGGACTGCAGAGCTTAGATCTGATCTGTTGGTGGTGGGATTGTTTAGCTCTGTCCATCACTTGCTGTTTATGCTGTTTGTCATGCAAGTTGTCCTGTTTGGTAGCTTCACCGGGTTGACACCTCATTTTCAGGTGTGCCTGGTACTCCTACTAGCATGCCCTCTGGCACTCTCCATTGAACCAGGGTTAATGGCTGAATGGGGGATATGCCGGACCGTGAGGTTGCAGATTGTGCTGGAGTTCAACTGTGTTGCTGATGACCCACACTGCCTCATGGATGCCAAGTCTTGAGTTGCTAGATCTGTTCAAAGTCTGACCCATTTACCAAAGTGTTAGTGCCACATATGGTGCCAGGTCTTTTGATTCCTTAAGGTAAGGAATGCTGTTAAGTGAGGAGCGGCCTTCCTGTCTGTTCCCACCAAAGGGTTCACTGCGTTCCTTGTTTATGGACTTGTAATGAGCTCACACCTGTATAATTACTTGAGGAAAGCTGACGCAGCCTCGAGAAGGAGTGACTGTAGTGATTGTAATGAGGTCAGCTAGGTAAACCTCATAGAATATGAGTTCCCTGATGGGGGCTGTTAACCTGGTCTACTCAGGGAGCCTTGGCTAACAGATATAAACAGCAGTGTCAGACTCTGTACAATCTGAGAGTTGGTTCTGAGGGAGCTGGATCAGTGTCAAGGGCTTTCCCTGTGTAAATAAAGAGTGACTCAGTGATAGGGTACTGGCCTCTTTGAAGTTATTTCAGTGGCAATGAGAGCAAAGCGCACTCCTGAAGAAATTCACTTGCAATAGTCATCTTTGTGTTGGGCTAAGCATTTCTGGCATCATGTTGTTATTTGGAAAGTTTGCCTCATTCAAAGACTGGGCCCGGTATGTGGAAAGAATGTATTATTTTTTTCTGGGCAAATGGCATTGAGGCAGGTGAAAAGCAATGAGAAATTCTCCGGATAGCTTGTGGACCCATGGCTTTTTCGGTTATTAGGAGTCTAACTTTCCCTGAGGCACCAGAGGCTTTAGCCTTTCAGCAGTTGATGGATTTAGTTAAGGAATATTATGACCCAAAGCCTCCTCTAATTCTGTGATGGTATCAGCTTTACTCAGAAATTCGAGAACCAGGGGAATTTATATCAGGATTTTTGACTATGTTAAGATGACTGGCAGAGGCATGTGACTTTAATTTAAACCTTAATGAGATGCTGAGAGACCATTTGGTATGTGGGATTAATGACATAACCATGCAAAAGTGCCTACTAGCTGAAACCCAACTGGACTTTAAACAGGCACTACAACTGGCTTTATCATTGTAAAGTGTGGAAAGTGGGGCATATGAGTTGCAGAATATTCCAATGGAAGTGGACACTCTCACCAGTTCGTCTGAGCTTGGGGCACATAACTGGAGTGAAGGCAATTGCATAGCCTTGCTCAGGCCATACCCTGAACAGAGGAACTGTAGGTCAGCCCACATCAAAACCCCAAAACAAAGCCAAGCCTCAGGCAAATGGTTCAAATTTTCTTCAGGATCCGGGCCAGCAAGCCATTGTAGTTGCTGCCATATGGTCTCTTTTGCCATCTGTGGACTCCAGCTGACAAAAGAGACCGTATGAAAATTGAAAACCTGCAAACAGCGTGGGAGCAAAATGTGCATGGTTCCTCAACAGCCTTTCTGACTGTTCAGGAATCCATGAATTCTCTCTCTCCATCAAGCATTGAAGACTGGAATCTGAGATGGACATGGCAGATGTCTCCGCCTTGATTCCTTTGCCACCTGAAGAAGAGAATGAATTTCTTCCAAGACACTCTTGGTGCAAGAGTCGAGCTGCTGTGCATTATGCACTGCCAGTGCTAAAATGACCCAGGAGGAACTACAAAAAAAAAACGAACCGGCCTGTGTCCTTGGACTTGGAGGTGGGGGTGGTGCAATGTAATGTTTGTAATGAGGTCAGCCAAGTGGAATAGGAGTTCCCTGATTGGGTGTGTTAATCTGTCCAATCACAGAGCCCTGGCTGACAGATATAAACAGGATTTCTGAAGAAGGGTCTAGGCCCGAAACATCAGCCTTCCTGCTCCTCTGATGCTGCTTGGCCTGCTGTGTTCATCCAGCTCTACACCTTGTTGTGTCAGACATCCTGTTGTCTTTGGGGGAGCTGGCTCAGTGTCAAGGACTGTCCATGTGTGAATAAAGGGTGATTTAATAATGGGATACCAGTCTCTGTGGAGTTATTTCAGTGATGTTCATGTCCACATCGGCCCTGAATGTAGACTGCTTAGTGGAAGATCCCATCCTCATGTAGTCACAGTAACATTACAATCGCCAACTCATTAACAACCGTGATATTGATTTAAGGGATAAATATTAACCAGGACATTAAGGAGAGTTCCACAAGCCTTCTTAAAATATGCCACAAAGTCCTTACTGACCATTTGAGAGGAAACTGGGACATCAAATGAAAGACAGCACATGGCAGTCGAACGCTCCCTCAGTCCTGCACTGGACAGTCAGCCTAGGTTGTGTGCTGACAGCTCTGGAATGCAGCTTGAATTTGTGACCTTCTCAGCTCAGAGGGAAGAACACTACCATTGATCTAAAGTCAACCTGTTACACAGTGGATAAACCAGCTGTACAAGTAAAATTGTTTTAAAAATAGAAAAAGAGAATTTATGCATTTACATAGCACATTTCTTGAATACCTCACGGTGCTTTGGAATAAACAAAACAAGTTAAAATTTAATTGTAGGATGTAAGAATGCCAGCGTAACACAGAAAGCACCCACAGTAATGTAATATTGACCAGTTCACCTGTGATTTGTCATTCCCCGTGGCGATACCTTGACCAATCAGAATCCATCTGCCAACCAACCAGTACCCTTTTTGCATGCAGTATAAATTGTTGTTCCTTTTGAGACTTGGTATTCTTGTGATTTTGTCCTGATGAAGGTAGTACAAAGGTTTCGGTAGTATGACCATTTTCTCAGCAAAACAACAAATATTGAAACGATTATTCTGCCATAACAAACTATATCAAAAGAAATCACTATAAAGTTATAACTGCATGAAAACATTAAGCATGTCTAATAGCATAAAAACAAAGCTTCTATCTAAATGACACCTCTCTGACTTGATTTCTGATAAGGAGCCTGTGAGATCAAGAGAGCTGAATGGAGGGATGGTGCTGGCCTTGCTGTAAAACAGCAGTGTCTGCAGATGGTTTTCTTGACGGGAAGCACATAGATAAAGAAAATGAGGGGTTAAAGATAGGTGACCATACAGGCAATGCTCCCCTCAAAGTGGGCGAAATGGAACCCACTCCTGGAGGGGTTCTGGGTGCATTTGGATTGATTGGAATGTTACCTGCTCACGGATTGAGATGGACCTGAATGAGGCAAGAAAAGGCAGGCTTTGAATTCTGTGAAAAGGTTCCAAGGAAACAAGAGGGTTAGGGCAGAGTCGTCACAGACATTCTACCATTCCTTGGCATCAGACTTTCAATTCAACCCCACCCTGCTGCTAAATTGAAAGCATCACCCCCACTATTTAGGAAAATGCCTACACTCAGTTTTTGAGCTTTCCCAAACAGGGAAGAAAGCAAAGCAGTTCATTTTTTTTTTAACATCTGTGACTACAACTAAAGCAATTCTGTAATTTTAGACAATCTCTAAGGCCTCCTGTCACTGGGTGTGTGTAACAGGGCAGGTGTCAGGGTCAGCAGTGTTTGCTCACTGCAGCACAGTGACAGCTGTCTGACTGAGGATGTGTTCACACTCCATTCGACTAGAAAGACTGAAACAAGTTATTCGATTCTATACTTTACTGACTCACTGGCCGTTGGGGTTTTGAGCTGAGCCACAAGTTTGAGAACTCAGCTAAACTAGTGGTGAATTATTATAAACAACAGAACTTCAGTATTTTAAAAAGGATTGCTTTCAAATGTAGCTGTTACAAAATAATTGTCACTTAGTATTGAGATGTGTAATTTATTCTCCAAGTTTTACTTAAGGATTACGTAGAAATTACAACAAGGAAGCTGTGCCGATGTTTATCTTCCCTGTGAGCCATTGTTGAAATTTCTTGTGTCCAACTTGTTCCCATTTCCTATTAACACAATGCCCCAACACGCCCACCCAACCCTCCACCACCACATTATTTACTAAACAAGTGACCTTCCCTCTGGCCAGGCAGAATATTAAACAACAAAACAGACGACTATAAATAATGAAACTTCATTCATGAGACTATCTAGTAAATGTTCCTCCTTTCTCAACTGTCATTGCCACAGCCATTCACTAAACGGTGGTAACCAAAGTTTATTTTCAAATAAATCCTATTATCCAGAGTCAATATACCAGAGTATTTGAAACAAGGGATTATTTGATAAAAGTAATCTTATGATTGATATGTATAAAACACTCCTTCCACTCACAAAGTGAAAACGCAGTGACACGTTCAGTGAAATTCACTGCTTTACTTGCTCAGTTAATTAAATAAATTTGTGGGTTTTGTTATCTTAATGTATCAGACCTTCAGCAATAAGTAGTTTGCTGTTTCAGACACAAGTTGAATGGAGGTATAATTCAACTTCAGACTCCAAACAAATGTTAGCTGGCTCCAAAATCCCTGAGGGGTGTTTCTTGATTTAGTTCATGTCTGTAATATATGGTGAGTCAATCTCATCCTGATTGTAGTGTTAGCCACTCCACACACTCCCTGCCAGCTGTTCCATTCCTTACAAATCAAAATGAGAAAAGCCACAGCACCATTCAGGATACTAGTGGAAATAACAGGTACATCAACACTGAGACCGTCAGATGTTTCATTTCAAATGTGAGCTGTGAGCTGGAAACAATCCATTGGGAAGACACTAAGGTGTAAAATTAATCTTGATGCTCCTATATTATCATCTTAAATGGGTGTGCAGAGAACCAGGGTGAGAAGCCCATGCCCACAATGCGTGGTCTCATCAATGGCTGTTCAGGCCACTGTTAAAGCAGTCAGGACTTTATTTTGCAGAACATCTAATTGAACACAGACCTAATACTCCAGAAGGAAAATCATTAAAGATGGAATTGACGGGTCCAATTCATCCGTATACCTGAAAAATGGGACTTCAGTATGCCTGGTCCATTCATTTCCCAGTTTTACTGGCTTTGTATTGCCTAGAGGAGTCCAGACAGCATTCACTCCCTTGGCATTCTTCTCCCCACATGCTTCATCCCAAGCAGTTCCATACTTCTCCTTAGTGGGCATCAGGGCACAAGCATTTACCATGGACCTGTATGCTATGAGTATTGGCAGCAGGTCTCTTCCAGGTCCTCAGAGATAGCAAGAACTGCAGAAGCTGGAGTCAGAGATAACAAAGTGTGGAGTTGGAGGAACACGGCAGGTCATACAGCATCAGAGGAGCAGGAAAGTCAACATTTCGGGTCTGAACCCTTCTTCAGAACTGATGAAGGGTCCAGACCCAAAACTTCGACTCTCCTGCTCCTCTGCTGCTGTCTGACCTGTTGTGTTCCTCTAGCTCCACACGTTGTTATCTCTGACTCCAGCATCTGCAGCTCTTGCTATACCAGAGAGAGATGTTGAGGTTTAGAAAGGGAATTCCTGACTTTGGGATCTGGTCAAATGAAGGCAAAGTTGTTAATGACAGAGGAATTAAACTTCAGATAGGTTCAACAGTCTAAAACTGGAAAAATGCAGTTATCTCAGAGAATTGTAGGACTAGAGAACATTACAGAATTAGGAATGAACAAGGCCAAGGAGAGATTTGAAAAGAATCCAGCCAAGAGAGGAAGGTTTGAGGAACGAATATGAAACAGTTGTGTCTTGTTTCGGTCTGATAGCTATACCTTTAAATCAGGCACAGAGCACGAGATCTGAAAAGAAACTGCGTACAGCCTCAAACTATTTTGTTACATTATTTTCCAGGAATTGGTTGTTATCATCACCCTGGAAACAAGGTTGAAAGGAGATTCAATCCCAATTTTTAAATATACACAAATTCTGTGATTGGTTCAATTATAAATTTAGCACTCGGTTATTTCCATGATAGTAGAATATCCAGACTAATTCTCAGCAGCAGGCCAAGGGGTATAAAAAGATATGGGTGAACAATCCTTGCCAGCTTCATTAAATTGAGAAAGCTGAGGTCTTTATAGGAAACCAGGTTATAATTAGTGTCCAATAGATTGTAAGGAGATCATTAAACTTGCACATATAACAGCTTCATATGGGAGTATAGATTACCATTTAAATTTATTGGTCTGCAATTTTTTTGCCTGTTTGTACACCCTGATTTCTGGGCAAGCCAGATAGAATCAACTGAAGTAGTGTGAATATTTGCATGTAATTTAACAATCTTCAGGGGAATATATAGCATGGCTACCTGGAGAATGTGGAGGAGCTTAAAAATAGGGGACTTACAGTGTGTTCCAGGTACATTTTCCTAATTGTACCTCTCATGTGAGAAGGGCATTGCCCATCAGATCCTTTATGCATGCCCAGTCTCTGTGTGTCACTGCACACTGCCCTGAAAGCACTGGTGAAGCCTTCTGGAATATGTCTATGCAAAGAAGGTCTGGAGAGAGATCAGTGTTTTTTGTTGAGGTTCATCCCAAGCAGTTCCAAGATGCAGGATTTTGTGCTTTACGGGTTGTTGCCCAGGACATACAGTGAGATAAACATTGACTGCATCTGGAAGACCATCAGCTCAATGAAAGACACTCTTTAGACTGCCCAAAACCTGTTGGTCTTCAGTACAAAGGGTTGACCTCGACTGAGTGTTGCAGACTAGCACATTCCAGGACTACATGATGAAGGACGCACTCAAACTTGGGGCACAAATAGGTTCTTGCATAAGTAGAAATGCCTTTGTATTTGGCATCTGTAGAGAAATTCTGAGAAATGTCAAACTTCCAATGTTTTGCTTGTTTTTATTCCCTGCAAAGACTGTACAGAACGGATTTAGAACATTTGCATTTACTTGCAGATGATTCTGAGAATAATGTATATTTTTGAAATAAAAACAATGTGCCTATCACAGATCATTAACCTTTGGTACATTTTCTCCTTCTGTTGATGAGTGAGGGGGTCTCGTGGCTGGAGGTCTCATAATCTCTGAGATAAAAGCTTTGAGTTCAACTTTAGCCCCAGGACTTAATGGCCTTGGGAAAATACATCCATAATGTTGACAAAGCAGTTGATTATCAGTCTACAAATCCTTTCAATACACCATTTATGGGTGGTAAGAGTCAGGAAGATTCCTGAGCAGCCCTGCTTGATACTGAGTGGTGTCCCATTAGCTAGAGATATAGCTATAGCCTCAAGCTTCAGGCTGGTGGAGTGGCCTGTTTCAAGAAATGTGAGCTCCAGAAAACAAAGGTAAACACATGCTTCGTCTGCCTCACGCAGGAAGCTGTCTAAATCCACTCATTATATAACCCATGAATGGTTTAAACTGTGTGAATATTCACTTGTTAATAAATGTCTTAGGTTTGAAAACTAGTATGAAGGCTGACGAGGTGTTCTCTCACTTACAAATAACTGGAGAAAAATCATAGGGAAGCAATATAATCGTCATTCCAATAACTTTAAATATAGTTGGCAAACTGAAGGTTCTTTGTTCATCTCCTGGGTGTATTAATGCAAGTTTCACTAAGCAAAACCATGGAGATATCCAGTCTAGAGCTGCATTTTACTACTACAAGTGATTAAAGGTACAAGAGCCAGAAAAGACTTTTGAAAAGCACAGAAACAGAAAGTTTCCTTTAAGGAAAGAATTCTGCTGCCCTCACCCAGTTAGTTTCTGAGGTGACTCCAAACCCACAACAATGTGATTAAACTGCCCTATGAAACAAACAATTGTATAGGGATGGCTAGTGGATGAATAAGCAAACATGTAACAGTATTTTTTACAAGGGTCGCTAGAATAAAGAATGCAATATCACAAGTTAATCTCAGCATTACAAAGGAATTAGATATAATTGAAGAGGAAGATATTGAAAGGAAAATTCAGAAAATTGTGGTTAACGGAGAGTCGTGCTATTGTTCATTTGATAACAGCACAGGCCCTATGAACCAAATTACCTCCTCTTGTCTATAATTCTACAATAACAGTGTACAGGACTTTCAGCAATGTGCTCTGGAAGGTCTTGGCTTTACAATTTCACACAATGTTGGTTTTCAATGTTTATAATCGACAATGATTATCATCACAGCCTTTCCAAAATTGTCGTAAGATTTCCTTCAGTGCATCATACATTATATTTGTGCTTAATCTCTAAGTCACTTTTTAATAAAAGGATATTTCTCAGTCAACTCTTGAATCAGTAGACAATATCTGGCTCTTTGGTACAAGTATTAACTTGTAGAATTTACCTCAACTTGTTTTCAAATGTGAATGTTTCGAATGCCTTCTCTTGGCCGCATACATATCTTACACATGAAATCAGACCTTAATGAATATACCAATAAATATCAGTATGTTAATGCATTGCTTCATGGCAAGGTATTTATCTGTAGACTATTCTTCTTGCTCCAAATAGATTTTCTTTAAATAAACAACTGAAGTCTAGGAGTGCTCTGATTATTTCACTGGATGATCTTGCATCAATCCTAATACTTCTTCAATTACCGTGGCTTCTCCTGTGCAATCGCAGAACATGTAACACTAGCCCATTCACTTTCTCCCTCCCCACTGTGCCAAGGTCCCAAAAGTACCTTTCAGGTGAAGCAGCATTTTACCTGCACTTCATTCAATCTAGTCTACTGTATTCCCTGTTCTCAATGTGGTCTCCTCTACCCTGGCGAGACTGAATACAGACTGGGTGACTGCTTTGCAGCAGATGTCCATGCTATTCCTATAAATGATCCTGACCTTCCAGTTGATTGCTATTTCAATAAACCATTTTGCTCACATGTTAACATTTCTGTCCTGTTTCCCTCTCCACAGACCTGCTGAGTCTCTCTAACATTTTCTGTTTTTATTTCAGAATTCCAGCATCCACAGTAATTTGCTTTTATTTTACACTCAGCCTATTTGTCTGTATTATGAAAGCAACTTCCTTGGTCATAAAGTGCCTAAATGGGACTTGAATCCAAAGCTCCTGGCTGAGAAGTAGGGTCACTACCATTGCACTACAAGATCTCTAACATTTCACTGTACAGACTTGATTTTTTTTTAAATCATGAAAATTTCAAAGTTTTATAAATTCTTGCATGGGATATGGATGTTTCTGGTGAGGTAGAATTTATTGCCCATCCCTCAATGCCCAGAAGGCAATTAAGAGTCATTCACATTACTGTGGATCTAGAATCACACATAGGGCAGAGTAGGGAAGAATGGCAGATTTTCTTCCTTAAAAAACATTAGTGAATCAGAACAGTTTTAAAAAGACAATAAACCTATTACATGGTCACCATTAGGCTAATTTTTAAGTATATTTACACTTTATATTTATTTCTATTACATTGAAATTGTATTGAATTCAAGTTTCACCATCTGCCTCTTCAAGTGGTTAATTGCTAATAAAAATAAACTTCTGATTATACTTTTTAAAAAGCCTCTTTAAACTGTCAATCAAACAGTTAGTGCAGAAAGTTCTGTTAAGATAATTGTGATGTTTGAAGCTCAGCCAAACATTTGCAATGATTAACGCTTGGGCAAAATGAACTAAGTACTCTATTGAAACAGTTGAAGTACATGTTACACCAACTGGCCTGTTAAACAGGACGGTAATGATTCTCTTGACCGTCACTGAAAGATGCAACCAGATTTTCATTTCTTTTAATTCATTTGTGGGATGTGGGTGTCGCTGGCTAGCCCAGCATTTGTTGCCCATCCCTAGTTGCACTTGAGAAGATGATGGTGAGCTGCCTTCTTGAACCGCTGCAGTCTACCTACAGAGGGATGGAATTCTGAGGAAGGGTCACCAGACCCGAAACATTAACTCTGTTTTTTCCTTCACAGATGCTGCCAGACCTGCTGAGCTTTTCCAGCAACTTTGTTTTTGATCTTGCAGGTGGTGGTGTTCCCATGTATCTTCTACCCTTGTTCTTCTAGATGGAGGTGGTTGTGGAATTAGAAGGTGCTGTGTAAGGATCTTTATGGTGAATTTCTGTGGTGCATCTTGTGGATAGTACGCACTGCTGCTAATTAGTGTCGGTGGTGGAGCGAATGGATGTTTGTGGCTATGGTGCCAAACAAAAGGGCTACTTTGTCCTGGATGGTGCCAAGCTTCTTGGGTGTTTGTTTAAAGAGCGGAAGATTTTTAAAAATTCAGATCAATAAAGCAGACCATATTTGACGTTTAAATGTGATTATATCTACATCATAAATTTGTGGTTCCCACGTTGTGGGTCAAAACCCTTACGACAGCTTGTGGGGGTTTGAAAACAGCAATATGTACCTGTTCAGCCCCCATCAGAAAAATGGAATCGGTTGGAAATGGGACGGTGCCTTCAAAATCCAAGTCTGTCCTGTCAGATTTAAAGATCAGCAGAGTCTTTCTAACTCCAGAAGAATTTGCCACCAAGTATTGATTACAATGATCATAAACCCAATAAACCATTTCGCTCACTT
Source organism: Rhincodon typus (assembly GCF_021869965.1). Taxonomy (NCBI): domain Eukaryota; kingdom Metazoa; phylum Chordata; class Chondrichthyes; order Orectolobiformes; family Rhincodontidae; genus Rhincodon; species Rhincodon typus. The sequence continues at coordinate 109,919,198 of NC_063335.1, read as the reverse complement.
TTGTCCTTTAGGGAGGAAAATCAGCCATCTTGCCCAAACTGGTCGACAATGTGATTCCAGACCCAGCAATGTTGCTATCTCTTCATTGCCCTCTGAAATGATCTCACAAGACCCGCAGTTGTATTTACAGTGGTCATCACAAACTCCTCAAGGACCATTGACTATGGTCAATAAACGTTGGCCTTACCGGTAATATTCACATCCCATAATAAGTAAAAGGAAGTAAATTTTAAAAATGCTAATGTACCAAGCAGGTCAATCAACTAAGTGTCACATTATTGGTGCCAGTTACGTCTCAGTGGGTAGCATGTTCACTTTTGAGTCAGTAAGTTGTAGGTTCATGTCGCATCCTAGGGGATTGAACAGAAAATGTATTGTGATGTCTCAGTGCACTGGACAGGGGGACTGCTGCACTATCAGAGGTCTTTCAGAGGTCATGGAATCGGAGATGTCTACAGCACAGAAAAAGGCCCTTCAGCCCATTGAGTGTGCACTCATCACCAGTTCTAATCCTACTTTCCAGCAGACACTGAAAGATCTCAGCTCATTATTTTAAGGAAGAATGGGGTTGGGTGGGGAGGTTTCCCTGGCCTATTTTATTCAAGCAACTTCACTAAGAAACATTTGTCTTATTCCCGTTTGTGGTAGCCACATGAGTACAATTTGGAGGTCATATTAACTATATTAATTCATTTTGAAGTGTCTTTAATGTTGTGAAGTATTTTGGGTGTTGTACTGCATGAACAATGCAGTGTAGATGCAATTTATTTCTTCTTTCCTTAAAAAGAAAGGATGGGTTTAGGATTATTTGTGAATGTATTTGAAACAGAGCAAATGCCCATTTTGCAGCTCCTGATAATGTTCCAGTGATTGGGCATGCATATCAAGATACAGGAAAAACAGATGGTCAGAAAACTACGGTTCTCTGCTGCCAATGGTGGAACCCATAGACATAATTTTATACAGCTAGTGAACTCAGAATGAACTCTTAACAGTAAAGTATAGGTCTCTGTATATTGTTACAGCTGTGTGTTTGAAAGAAGTGAATTACATAAAGTGCAGTTTGACTGCTCCAAACTCTTACTGGGTGCCTAGATTAATTAGCTTTCATGTTATCACAATCTGTTCTATTTATATAAAAAAAATACATTGTACATGTCTGCAGAACTCATCAGATTCTCTGCAAAGTTCATTAATAGTTCAGTAATTATGATTACAATGCAAAAGTAACTTATCAGCTTTGAAAGATAGATCTGTAGAAAATTGATTTACTAGGGAGACTGGATGGTGCCAATGGTGAGTAAAGGGATACTTCTTATTTTCTGATTGTGCTCGTGGTCATAGACAGGAGCTTTTTCTCATTCAACCTTAAGTTCAATATACAACAATGAAGCATCACTTGTGTTGTAGTGCCACCTGCTGAATCTCTGCATCTTTTGAGTTCCTGTTATAAGTAAATGATGCAGTGGACATAATTGTCCTGAACATTTATGTGCTGCAATCCCAGTGGTTATGGCTGGAGTTTTCAGTCAGCTAGAGAGTGTCTCATTTACATGCATTACCTACCACACAACAGGCACTTCTCTGCAAAGACTAACTGCACTGTGGGTTGGGGACTTCACTGTCCACGAAGGATGGCTCAGTCATTACTTGCTGAGCTGGCTTAGACGTGAAGGATATGGCTTGTGTCAATTGGTGAGAGGACTGACCCATTAGATCTTGCTGTTATCAATCTACCAATGCAACATATCTGTTGAAGATAAGTGAAAGGTATCACTCTACAATTCTCGTGAAGCCCAAAGTGTAAATACTCCTTGCTGCCATGCTGTGTTTCAGGCATACTGGGTGTCAAATCTCCAGTACAGCAGGAAGCTAATGCTCATGGTGAGGCTCACATGCATTCCTCCCACCTTATTGATATTGGCAAAAATAAAGATATCTAAAGCTGAGGCTGCAAGACATATTGGGCTGGATCAGGACCAAGATAACATCCAGCTTTGGTGACCAATGGCCATTTGAAACAAGAAAAGGTCGAATTATCTTTTCCTGAACTTCAAAATGCCAGTATCATCAAGTTCCACTTTATCAACACAATTTGGAACCCCATTGACTAATAGTTTGAGTTGCACAGCTTTCTCAAAAATATGGCTACAACTGCAGGGCAGAGAACTAGGCACTCAAGTCATAAAGTTCATCCTCCTACCACATCTTTCCATTTTCTGAATCTGGTCTTCTAGAAAACTCCATGTTTTTTTTCCAATTATTGATGGTGGAGCTTTCAAATACCTAAATGCAATACTTTGGAACACTCTCCCTAAATATTTCCACCCTCATTTTCCCTCCTCATTAAAAACTTTTCCAAACCCATTTGAACCCATGACCGCAGATTATTAGCCTCCCCCTTGGGATTACTAGTTTAGTGATATGCTTTGGAAAGTGCCTTGGAACATTTTGTATGTTGTAGTTATTACCTAAATGCATGCAGTAAATAAATGAGAAAAATGCATTTTACTGCCGTTGTTTTTGTATTAAATTGAACTCACTCTGAGCTCATTTTGCAAAGAGATTTTGAAAGGCATTCACACAATAGCAAAACCTAGCCATAGGGAGCTGGGAAACATTTTATAAGCAACGGCTCACATCGGCTAACTTGGTAAAGAAAAGGATAGAATAATGTAATGCCTGACCAGTCAGAACCCAGGTTGTAAATGGATGTGTATTGGAAAAATCTCAGATATTGAAAGCACACTCCCATGTTGGACCCAGTCTACCGTTCATGTGATGTTCTTGTGATAATTGACCTGAGAAACTTGCAGAAAACAGTAAGTCTTTCAGCAATGATTGGAAAAACAGTGTGAGAAAGAGTGGAGATACATGTTCAGATCAAGAGGATACATTTGTTATGCCATTATACAAAGCTATAGAGAATTTTTTTGAAGTGTAGGTCCATGATTCCAAAATGTGTTTTTGGTTGTAGGACCTCTTTTCAAATGTTTTATTAATCAAAGACATTCTACCTAAATTATACAACTATACAACAGCCAAATGCATGTGAAGAATAATTATTTAATAAAACCCATTTTTTCTGTTGATATCAGCGAGACGTGTCATCCTGCTTCTTACAGTGCTGAGTGTTTATTCTTAATATGATGTTTGGTAATGACACTCATAAAGCTTTGTCTACTTTCAGATGGTACCTGTGATTGCCTTCAATACTTCCACAGCAGAAAACATTGCTTCAATAATGTACGCTGTTGGGAAAAGCAGCAACACTCCCATTACCAATTCACACCAACAGATGGTCACAACTAGAAAGGTGTAGATTCAACTAACCTAATTCTCAGCAAGCGGTACAAACTAGTTCAAACAACTCCTCTGCTGTACTCTTTTTTTCATGGGATGTGGGTGTTGCTGATTTTTCCCACTGGTTGTTCTTGAGCTAGGCCATTTCAAAGGGAGGTTAACAGCCAAACTCATTGTTGTGGGTCTGGAGCCAGATGTAGGTCAGCCCAGGTGTGGAAAGTGGATTTCGCTCCTGAAAGGGCGTGAGTGAACTTGATGGGTTTTTACAACAATCCATGATCATTTCACTATTATCAAGACTAACTTCATGTTCCAGATTAAAAATTGAGTTTAGATTTCTCTGGTTACCGTGGTGAGATTTGAACCCATGTCCCTAGAATATTAGCCTCCCCCTTGGGATTAATAGTTTTGTGATATCACCACCACACCAACATCCTCTGAAGGGACGACAATGTAGTAAATGTTTTAAATAGACCCTGAACTAAATTGTATTTATCTATGTCTATGTTTTGATTGTAAATATTAAAGTCTTCTTCCAAGGTTGAAAAATGAGAAATAATCCTTTCTTTCACACATTCAACAGCCATTATGTTTGCATCCAGAAATGCAGTCGGTGGTGGGAATTTGTCTGAAACTCCATTGTTTAGCCCAATCTTCCCAACCTCAATTAACTTCTGAAATATTGCAGTCCTGTCACTCATTTCAATTGCGGTTGTATTGTTTCCTTGGATTCAGGTTCAAACATCCGCATGGTATTCAAGTTTCATCAGCTATAACTGGACAGTGAGATTTTCAGTGAATGCAGGATTGCACACAGAAAACAGTGTTTTATGAAGTTCAAAAACTCTTCAAATGCCTCTGCATTGGGACGGTCAATGAGATACAGTATGAAACAATCAATTTCATGTCAAGCAGCATCATTTCTGAAAACAACTAGTCAAACAAATGTGAATTTGCAAATCTGGACTTCACAAAGTTTATAGTCACCCCAGTTATAGCACTGAAGCTTCCCTGTTTTTTGAAGTAACTGTTCAGGAATATTATGCTTTCCTGGTTGTTTATAACTTTTATTCATGTAACACCACTCCTATTGCCTGTCAGGGTGGCAGCACAGCCTGAGCTAACAGAAACACAGCTGCCTCCATTTAAGCAATTCTGATTACCCTGAAATTATCCAGCAACTCGAATATTTTTTCACACACTGATTGGTCTGGTAGCTCCTGACAACAAAATAAAATCTTTCACCGTATCTTTCAAGTCAAACATGACAAATATAAAGTAATAATTGTGCTGTATTACCATTGTTAATTGTCTCATCAAGCTGAATTTCAAAATGCTCATGTTCATAAAGCCTTTCTCTCAGTGGATGTTTTAAATCACTTAAAAGGTATTTGATTTTATTTCTGCTAAAGTGCTATTCAAAATTGGAATGGCCCAAAGCACGAAGGGATTTGGGAGTCCTGTGTTCATTAAGCATAAAAAGCTCACATCCAAGTACAGTGGATAATAGGGGAGGCAAATGGAATGTTGGCCTTTATTTAAAAAAGAATATAAAAATAGGGAGATCTTGTTAAAACTACACAAGCCATTAGTAAGACTACACATTGAATACTGTGGAGGCAGTCCAGAGAAGGTTCACCAGGTTGATCTTGGGTATGAAGTGATTTTCTTATGAGAAGAGTTTGAGTAGGTTGGACTTGTACTCCTCAGGGTTTAGAAGAATGTGAGGAGACCTTATTGAAACATATAGAGTTCTTCTGGGGCTTGACAGGGTAGATGCAGAAAGGTTATTTCCCCTTGTGGGAGAGTCTAGGGCCAGTGGATATAATCTCAGAATAAAGAATCACCTGTTTGAGATAGAGATGATGAGGAATTTCGTCTCCAAGAGGGTACTGAATTTGTGGAATTATTTGTCATAGAGGGCTGTTGAAGTTGGGTTGTTAAGTATATTCAGGGCTGAGATAGACAGATACTTTTAATCTGTAAGGGAATCGGGTGTTATGGGGAAAGGGCAGGAAAGTGGAGTTGACGATTATTAAGATCAGAGAGGCTGACGCTTTTCTGATGAAGGGTCTAGGCCCGAAACATCAGCCTCTCTACTCCTATGATGCTGCTTGGCCTGCTGTGTTCATCCAGCCCTGCACCTTGTTGTCTCGGATTCTCCAGCATCTGCAGTTCCTACTATCTCTTGACGATTATGAAATCAGCCATGATATCATAAATAGCAGTGTAGGCTGAATGGGCTAACTGAAAGTTTCTATTCCTTTGTCTATGGTCTTGTATCACGTTGTTGCCAACTGTGGCAGTCTTCACTTTGATAATCTGTCAGCTGGACCTCAGTCATTTATTGCTGGTTTCTTCTAATGACAGTCCTTACTTTGTTTATACTTCTGTATTTTACTCTCCATTATTCTAGTATCTTGCTGAATCTTACCCGTTCCATCTATTACTTGACCTAAAAGTAAAGATGACAGTATTAGCTTGTGAACATTGGTCTGGGGGACATTTGCTTTAATGTGGCTGGTGAGTTTCCCATGTAATCTCCAAACTTTGATACCATCATTAGCGGCCAATTATCAAACATGGGTATGTAGCTTTTGGTGTGTAGGAATCTCAGAACCCCGTGGATGTTGAGCTTTCTGTCATTAGAGAAAAGCATGATAGTTATCATGATTCTAAATTGCCTCAGTTTGTGTACAACTGGGTCAACATTTGTAAGAGGTGATACTGGAATTGGCACAAGCTGCCTTCCTGATTGTGTGTCCAGTACAATGACAGGTTAATGGTAGAGAGCTCAGTCAGTTTATTTTGGTAGGGACAAGGGGACAGACATGCTGCCCACGTGCTATTGCGCATTCAATACCAGGAGGATCCCGCATTTCATTCTGTGTGGAACTGGCATAGAATGGAGTGATAACAACCCAGAAGAAGGCCGTTAGACCCATCATCTCCATGCTGTCTGTCTGTCAGAGGATCAAGTCACATATGGTCACTCACCCTGTTTCCCCCTCACATCTCTGTACATTCTGCATTTTTAAATATTTACAATATTTATAAAATGTGGAAAAAAAATTATGGCATAAGAAGAGGCCACTCAGCCCATTGTGTTGTTTCGGCTGTAAAATGATCCAAGCAGCCCCACCCCATTTTAGAATAGAAATTCACTGAATGGAAATTTAGTATCACGTGTACTTTTACATGGACAATACAGCGAAAAGTTTTATAACTCATCACCACCACAGCGCCTACATCAATGACAGAAGTCATACATAATAATTAAAAAAAGTAAAATTAAGATAAAGTTCATCATTGTTTAGTTAACAGCTCCTGGGCTCAGGGAAAGCTGATTAAGGAATGATGGAATATCCTGAAGACACAGCGGGGTGAGAAAGCCATTCCGGGACAAGACCACTATTCCGGGACGAGACCACCATTCTGGGTGAGAAAGCTATTCCGGGATGAGACCACCATTCTGGGACAGGCCAGGACAAGAACGCCACACCAGGCTGGATGCCTCCACCAAAGAAGACCGCCATGCTGGGCCGAAACCGCCATGCCACGCCATTGGAAGCTACCTCGTTGCTGGGCTGGGAGAAGCTTCCGGTTCCCCAAACGATGCTCCTCCAGATGCTGCTGCTGACCTGTTGTCTGTCCCCTTCGCAAATGCTTCCTCCTCTTCAGGCACCAGGGCCTAGCTGCGGACCTGGAGCCTCGGCTCAGCCTGCGAGTTCGGGCCGGGGATTAAGCCCAGAGCTTACTGCTCACTCGATGGGAGACCCTGGGCTGGGGTGGAGCCATGTCCAGATTGTCCTGGCTTTGCTGTCACTGCCGCTGGATGCCTTCTCCTTCACCCGCCACAATCTCGGCGTTAAAGAGAAGAAAAAAGAAAAAAAAACAAAAAAGAGCAGAAGTAAAAAAGAAAGATAGCTGACAGGAGTGGATAAGCCCCTGGCTCAGGCCCCCTAGTCTGCCACCATCTTGGATCTTCCATGCAGCCTGGGTAACAGTAGAACTGTAATAGGCAGCATATATAAGCACAGGTCATAAACAGCTGGGGCTGCTGCTCTTATCAACTATTGACTAACCCCGCTGCTAAAGTTTGCACATGTGGGTCTCCAGTGAGAGGAGGGGTGGGCTCAGTTATATTACACCATCTTGGTGGAATATTTGCCAATGTTCCATGTCCTGACTTGAACATAGCACGAATATTCACAGGAATACTGAGGGCTGCCTAGCCTCTGGGATCTCACTGCCTTTACATCCAGCAGAGATGAGGTGACATGAGGGCAAAGGTAATTCATTTGGCTGAAAGGAATGAATCTGCTCCCATCACCCTAACTAACATGGCGAATTTGGATAGATATTGGAAGGATTTGCAGGGACAGAACAGGAAACGGGGACTACAATCATAGAATTGTACAGCACGGAAACAGACCCTTAGATCCAAATTGTCCATGCCGACCAGATGTCCTAAATTAATCTAGTCCCATTTGCCAGCATTTGGCCCACATCCCTCTAAACCCTTCCTATTCATATACCTATCCAGATGCATTTTAAATGTTGCCATTGTACCAGCCTCCACCACTTCCTCTGGCAGATCATTCCATACATGCACCACCCTCTGTATTAAAAAAGTTACCCCTTAGGTCCACTTTAAATCTTTCGCCTCTCACCTTAAACCTACGCCTTCTAGTTTTGCACTCCCCCCATCCTCGGGAAAAGATGTTAGCTAATTCACTCTATCTCATGATTTTATAAACCTCTATAAGGTCACCCTCAGCGTGATGATCCGGGGAAAATAACCCCAGTCTATTCAGCCTCTCGGTATAGCACAAATCTCCAAACCCCGCAGCATCCTAGTAAAACTTTTCTGAACCCTTTCAAGTTTCTCAACATCCTTCCTACAGCAGGGGGACCAGAATTGCACACAGTATTCCAAGTGTAGCCTAACCGATGTCCTGTACAGCCACAACATGATTTGGAAAAATTTTCAGTTCTGAAGAGGGGGTCACAGGACCCAAAACGTTCACTCTGTTTTCTCTCCACGGATTCTGCCAGACCTGCTGGGTTCCTTCGGCAATGTTTGTTTCTATTTGCGAGTAATTTGGAAGCTCTCCCAAACAGCCAGCACGGGCACAATGGGCTGAGTGGCCTCCCCCTGTGCTGTGCCGGTCTATTAATTTCAGTAGGTTTAATTCAATTTCAGGCCGCTGAAAGCTGTATCTCTCGGGCCTGCTTTCGGTGAGTGCTCATTGCAAAGTTCTCCTCTCTACCATCAGCTGAGCTGGCGCTTTCCCATGTGACTCCCTCCCCCGGCAGCAGGAAGCCATGGCGTTTCAAGGTCGGCTGTCTCTCTACCTGGTTCTCTGCTTGTCCTGCTCCTTTGGGGCAGGGGAACGATACTTTAACCCTGATCTACCATGTCACAAACCGCTAGCCGGGAAAATCCGGAGCATCAAGTAAGTCAAATGATCAGCAACAAAATGTAGCGTGTGTGGTCGTAGTGAAAATCTGCTGCCAGTATTTCCCAGGCTGAAATACTGCATCGTGAGGACTAAGAGCGGAGTCCCAGGCCGACTCCCTGGCAGCACGGAACCTGCAGAAAATTAACACCGCTTGTGCCAGTCCATTGCCGAGCGCTTTGGGGAATGCTGTGGTTGTGTTTAGTGTTTAATACCTTAGGGGCTGGGGTCAGCAGCTGGGAGAGTTCCAGTATCACACTTGGGGCAAAGCTCTGGAGTCCGAAAGTGTAGCTGTACAGGGCATTGGTGAGACCAATCTCAAATACTGTGTACAGTGTGGGTCACCTTATTTAGGGATGGTGTAAATGCATTGGAGGTAGTTGAGAGGAGATTGATACCTGGACTGATTGGGTTGTTTTATGAGTTAAGTTAGACAGATTGGATTTGTTTCCACCAGAATTCAGAAGAGTCAGGAGTAACTTGATTGAAGTGTATAAGATCCTGACCAGTCTTGACAAAGTGGAAGTAGAAAGAATGTTTGCTCTAGTGGGTGAACCCAAACCCTACAGGGCTCAGTTTACAAATTAAAGATTGCCCCTTTGGGACAGGGATGGGGAATTTTTTTGTCTGAGGATTGTGCGACTTTGGAGCTCTCTGCCTCAGCAGCAGCGGAGGTGGTGTTACTGAATGTTTTTAAGATAGAGTCATGTTCGGCAGGGAAATCAAGTCTTGTTGGAGTTTGAGGAGAATGTGAAATTCGAAATCCTAACAGATCACCCGTGATCCTATTGAGTGGTGAAGCAGGCTTGAGCGGCCAAATGGCTTAATTTTGTTTAATTCACTCATGGGACATGGGCATTGCTAGCTGGCCAGCATTTAGTGCCTGTGTCTAGTCGCCCTCGAACTGAGTGGCTTGTATGACCAGTTGAGAGTCAACCACATTTTACTGTGGGTCTGAAGTCACATGTAGGCCAGACTGGGTGAAAATGGCAGATTTCCTTCACTGAGGGACATTATTGAGCCAGATGGGTTTTTCCCTCCTGACAATCAACATTGCCACCAGTAGATTCTTAATTCCAGAATTTTTTGTTTTGAATTCAAATTCCACCATCTGCTGTGGCGAGATTTGAACCCTTAAAATTAGATGAATTTCTGGATTAATAGTCTAGCAATAATACCACTAGGCCATTGCCTCCCCGTTTACCCCTAGCTCATATGTTTTATATGATTGGAGAGTTTTAGCCCTCAGACTGGTCATTTTGCATACTTTGAAGGTGAAGCAAAGGCAACAATAATAAATTCCAATTTTGTTGCTACTGTAATTCTTCTTAGTAAAATAAGTACCAACATTTAAGAAACTAGAAAAATACTTCTTGCCTTTCTTACTATTATTTACTTTTCCTCTTTTTTTCTATTCCCACTTCCCACCATCCCAGCACCCCCCCAAACAAAACATAAATTCTCATTCGTATTTTTTTTTAAGTTTTGAACCTTTGATTTTCTTTGCTTCCTGGTTCCAGTCCGACTGAGATATTTTGGTGTGAGAGAACATTTGAGAACAAGTCATTGTTGGACTGAAAACCATTTCCGCAATGTGACCCTGCTAAAACACTGAAAACTGAAGGCTAATGTACTCATATCACTGACTTAACCAACTCTATCCTGAGAGGGCTTTTTCACACCTGAAATTTGTAATTATGGCCTCTCCTGATAGTCTAGTTGGTAAAAGGACTGTGTGTTTGAGTCTACAAAACCAGAAGGACACAGATTCCTAAACCTGTGCTGAACTCAGCTTAGAAATCAGCTGGAGTACTAAATTGACCTGGACACCTCAGACCAATGGAGAGTCATAATAGTCAGGCAGCATTCCTTTTGTCTCATGACTATCTAGAAATCTTCATTGGTGAATCGGTGTGATTGTTGGTTGGGAATAGACTGGTTTCAGCTGTAACTCATCCTGAACCCTCAAACAGCCTCTGGATAATTGCTCTCCCAGAAGCCTTATGTCAACGGACAGTTAAAGACATCAAAAAATGAGACCATTGGTGAAAGCCTGCCAGCACAGCTTAATTATACCATTTTGAGGGCTAATAGTGCCAGTTAACCTCCCAGGCAGTGCAGCACACAGCTGGTACTAGCACAGTGTTGTGAAGTCTTTTTCTGTGAAATTATTTGTAAGAAAGTACCATGTTTAGTCAGTAGGTGTGGAGATTATTACATTCACTATTATATTTCCCACCCCTCTTATTCTTGGTTATTTTGGCTCTAATCATTTGGGTCACTCTCAGTCCAGGCTGACGCACCATATTTTGAGAGTACCTAGCCTTCAGAACAATGCATGGCTTAGGAAACAGAAAACTCCGACTATCAGTTACGGGGAGTCAGACTAATTTGGTCTTTCAGGGGCTGTCACAGATATGATGGACCAAATAGCCTCCTTCTGTGCTGTGTGATGTTATCTTTTTTCCTATTAAGTGGCAAAAGGGTCACCAATCAAGTACAAACTTGCTCAGTTAACAGACAAAATTGTTACAAAACCATTGGTTCTCTGACTGTTTGTAAAACTTTCATAAGTTGCATTTAGATTCTACACTAATTGGTTGTCACACTATTGCCTGGTCAAATCTCATAACATCTCTCCATTGGAAAGTCTGATGCTTTCCCTTTAATTCTGCAAATTGTGCATTCTTGGAGCATATGGAACAAATTTTCCCAAGGGAATGGTTGAATGCGTTTTCAGTACGGCTGACTTGGAAGTCTTGCCACTGAATTTAGAGAGATGACAACCAAACCAAGACCAGTACAAATGTAAACTCAGTGTGTGTTGTTATAGAGTCATACAGCACAGAAACAGACCCTTCGGTCCACATGTCCATGCTGATCATAATCCCAAACTGAACTAATTCCACCTGCCTGCGCTTAGCCCATATCCCTCCAAACATTTCTTATTCATGTGCTTACCGAAATGTCTTTTAAACATTGTAACTGTACCTGCATCCACCATTTCCTCTGGAAATTCATTCCACACACAAACCACTCTCTGTGTCCCCATGTCTTTTTTAAATCCTTCTCCTCTCACTTTAAAAATATGCCCTCTAGTCTTCAAATTCCCCCATCCTAGGGAAAAGGCACCTGCCATTCACCTCATCTATATACCTCATGATTTTGTGCACCTTTATAAAGGTGACCCCAAAAGCTCCAGTCAGGAAAGTCTCAGCCTATCTTGCCCCTCCTTATAACTCAAACCTTCCATTCCCGGCAAATCTCTTCTGAACCCTCTCCAGCTTAATAACATCCTCCCTATAACAGAGAGAGCAGAACTGGACACAGGTGAAGTGGTGCTTCTGGAGATCAAAGTTGCATTCAATCTTCAAATGATAGTGCATTAACAGTTCTATTTTGGAATAATCATAACGATAATCATCTCCTACCTTTGAATGCAGCAGAAGCCTATTTTCAAGTTGACCGAAATCATAAAAGGGAATTCTAGGTTGATGTAGCACAGAAAGAGGCCATTTAGTCCTGTGTGCCTGTACCAGCGTTTTGAAAGAGTGATTCATTTGGTTCCATTCCATGCCTTTTAAACTACAAATTTCCACCCTTAATATCTTTCCCAAAAAGTATTTAGAGAATAGTGACCAGCAAATGCATTTCTGTATAGCTAGGTGTAGCTTCAAGGGAGCTCACAAGATGCCGAAATACATTTATCTTTTGTAATCGTAGCTTGGGAGTTATACAAAGCACTGGATGTTCTCCCCACCTTATAAATTAGTATAAATTGTGCTTGTTTCTGCATCAGACATTTTTCTTACATGCAAAATCAATTTTTGCCTCAATGGACCAAACTGATAAAGGAAGGAATTTCCATTTATATTGATTCTTTCGCAAACTCCTACTGATCTTTTACGACTAAGGATATATTTTGAAGTGTGGTCATGCTGTAATGTAGAAAATGTGATAATGAATTCACACCAAGCTACCTCCTCCAAACACCATAATGCACAGTGGCCCACAGTGCCACATTGATGCCTCCTTCTGAGTTGCTAGATGTGTTCGAAATTTATCCCATTTAATTCATTGAAATGTCAAACAACACAATGGAGAGTATTCTCAGTGTGAAGGTGGGGCTTCTTCTCCTCAAGGATTAATACTGATACTGTCTTGGATTGATGGATCTGCAGCAAGTAGTTTGGGGAGTATGGAGTGAAGTAGATTTATTCCCCCTCTTCTTGGTTCCCTTGCTACCTACTGCTGACCCACTTTAGCAGCTCTGTCCTTTAGAACTAAGACAGCTCAGTCAGTAGAGGTGGTACCGAGCCATTCTTGGTGAGGGATATTGAAGATTCTCACCTGGAGTATGTTCTGAGGCCTTGCCACTCTTAGTGCTTCTTTCAATTGCTGTTCAACGTAGAGGACCACTGATTCATCAGCTGAGGAGGGTGGCAGTTCCTGATAATCAGCAGGAGATTTCCTTGCCCACATTTGACCTGATGCTATGAAGCTTAATGGGGTCCGGAGTCAATGTTGAGGATGCCCAGGTCAACTCCCTCCTCCCAGTATACTACTGATCTGGTACCTCTGCTGCGCCTGTCCTGTTGGTGGAACAGGACTTATCCAGGGATGGTGTTGGTGGTGTCTGGGACATTGTCCATAAGGTATAATGCCGTGAGTGACCTATGCCAGACTGTCACCTGACTAGTCTGTGAGGGATTTCTCCCAATTTGGTACGATACCCAGATGTTAATAAGGAGGACTTTGCAGTGTTGACAGAGTTGTGTTAACTGTGATTGTTTCCAGTGCCTAGGTCAATGCTGAATGGTCCATCCAGTTTCATTTGTTTTCTTGGATTTTGCAGCTGTTCCATGCAATTGAATGGCTTAATGGGCCATTTCAGAGGGCAGTTAAGAGTCAAACACATTGCTCTGTGTCTGGAGTTACATGTAGGCCAGGGCAGATAGGAGTGGACACGAGTGAACCTTTTTTTATGACAACCAACAATATTTTCATGGTCACCAATAGACTAGCTTTTAATTCCAGATCAATAATTGAATTAAATTCCATGGTAACGTGCAAACCCATCTTTCCAGAGTGTTACAGGTCAGACTAAACCGCTCAAAATATATTAAGAAGATAGCCTAGACCCTAACTTTTTCTTATTTTGAAGGCAACTGTAAAGTGTTGCGTTTCAGATGCAATTTGATTGGTCAAACTACTTGGCTTGAAACAAAACACACTTTATTCATACACTATAATTAATCTACAGGCAAAGGAAAAGAATTGGTTTAATTATAACTCTATTTGAAATGATTAACAAAATAATATATATTAATTACCACTAATTAATTGTTTCAATATAGTAACATCCCATAAACACACCCTTGGCAAAGGCAAATTCAGTAAAATAGATTGTCTCACATCCAATTCTAGCAGCAGGAAGAGAATCCCAGCTTTTAGCTGTAACAGAGAGAGAAAGAAGAGCTTCCACATCCAGCTTCAAGATGCCAGCAACTACAGAAAGCTAAAATTAAAAATCCTGGTTCTGTGGGAGCTTGACTCCACCCATTCAGGCTGCTTCTATTGTTCCAACTTTAAAAAAAATCCCCAAGGCCTCACAAGTTGATTATATTATTGACTTTGGAGCAGACTGCTTGGTACCTCTATGTCAACTCTTGTTCGTAAAAAATTGACAAAATAGACCTCTTAAAGCCATAGTATCATCACAAGATTGGTTGGGCCTTGGTGTTACCTTGCTGTAGTGAGATGGAAGCGTAGGACTAAATTGAGTGCTATGATTAGATTACATATAAAGGAACAGGTATTTTCCTGACCAATAGACAGCTCCAAATACTCTAGAGCCACTGGAGAATTTTCTTGCAGTTTCATGACTGTTGGAAGGTAGGAAACATGGTCACCAAATTTTATGCAGCAAGATCCTATGTAAAGCAACATGATCATGACAGAGCAATCTGTTACTGTCCAATGTCGATTGATAGATACATATCAGCAAGGATCATTCCCTTACTCTCCTCTGAGATGGTGACCTGGGATCTCTTTCATCTATCCAGCAGGAAGGTAGGGCCTTGGTTTATCATTTCATCTGAAACACTGCAGCTCTCCCTCAATTCTGCACTGGAGCGTCAGCCTTGATTTTTGTGCTCAAGCTGTAGGGCAATACTTGAGTTTGGAATGTTGTAATTCTGAGGACAGAATGTTGCCAACTGAGCCTCATCTGTTATTTTAATATCACCATTGTCTACTGTCTGGAATTGGCAGGTTTGACAGGCCGAATGGCCTCGAAATGTACCATGCTTTCAAGTAAATATCTCTCTTTCCAGGACTTATCCTCGACCTCATGAATATCTGAACACCTTCAATTTGCCAAAGGTCTGGGATTGGAGAAACGTGAATAACAAAAGTTACGTCAGTACAACCCGCAACCAGCATATTCCTCAATACTGTGGCTCATGCTGGGCTATGGCAGCAACTAGTGCACTTGCAGGTGAGCTTAAACTAGTTTCCAGTATCTGTTTACCCACCCAACTCTACTCTCTATTTGTTAAAGTATATGAAATAAAGCCAGGAATGCTGTAAATAGTCAGCACCGTCTATAGAGTAAGAAATAGTTAACTTCTCAGATCACACCATTCTCTGAGAGAAAAGAATCCTCTTCTTCTCTGTTTTAAATATGCAACCCCTTATTCTGAGATTATGTCCTCTGGACCTAGACTCCCCCACAAAGTGAAACAAGCTTTCAGCATCTACTCTGTCAAGGCCCTAAGAATCTTGTATGTTTCAGTCAAGTCCCTTCTCAGTCTCCTAAACTCCAGTGAGTACAAGCCCAAACTACTCAATCTGTCTTCATAAGAAAACCCCTTCATACTCAGGAACAACCTTGTAACCATTTCTACACTGCCTCCAATGTCAGTACGTCATTCCTTAGACAAGAGAACTGGAGCTGTTCACAGTATTACAGCTGTGGTCTGACTACTAGCTTGGATTTTTAACAAAATTATTTTTATACTGTACTTTCTTTGAAATAAAGGCTGACATTCTATTTACTTTCTCTATTGCCTACTGAAATTGGAGTCTAGCTTTTTGTGATGCATGCACACTGTGACAATGATATGGCCTTAGGAGGTGTACTTTGTCCTTTTTTTGTGAAGTAAGGTTGAGACAGAGGTGCTGAGCAGGCTGCTCCAAAGCCAATAAAGTAAACAACTTATGAGGCCTTGGGGTTGTTTTAAAGCTGGAACAATAGATGCAGCCTGAATTGGTGGGGTCAAGCTCCCACAGAACCAGGATTTCTAGTTTTAGCTTTCAGCAGTTCCTGGGGTCTTGAAAGGGGATGTAGAAGCTCTTCTTCCTCTCTCTGTTACAGCTAAAAGCTGGGGTTCTCTTCCTGCTGCTAGAATTGGATGTGAGACAATCTATTTTACTGAATTTGCCTTTGCCAAGGGTGTGTTTATGGGATATTACTATATTGAAACAATTAATTAGTGGTAATTAATATATATTATTTTGTTAATCATTTCAAATAGTTATAATTAAACCAATTCTTTTCTTTTGCCTGTAGATTAATTATAGTGTATGAATAAAGTGTGTTTTGTTTCAAGCCAAGTAGTTTGACCAATCAAATTGCATCTGGAACACAATGCCTTACAATTACCTTTAAAATAAGAAAATTTAGGCTCTAGGCTATCATCTTTACATATTTTGAAGGGGTTAGGTCTGATCCATAACAGTGAGTTCTCTTAAAACCCTCTGTTCCATAGCTTTCTGCAGTCTTTCCTCATTTAAATAACCTTACAGTTAGTAAATTACCTCTGGAAGAGTGCTGAGTGTTGTAATGTCTGAGAGAAAAAAAGACTTGGGATGCAGGAATCATTTTCTTGGCTTTCACAGATCGTACCAACATCAAGAGGAAAGGTGCATGGCCGTCTGCGTACTTATCTGTCCAGAATGTTCTAGACTGTGGAAATGCTGGCTCTTGCTTTGGGGGAGACCATTTGGCAGTTTGGAGTTATGCTCATGATAATGGAATACCGGATGAAACCTGCAACAACTACCAGGCTAAAGACCAAGGTAAGTTCTCTTCTTAATTTCCCTTCTAAGAAAAGTTTAGACTTGGCAGAAGGTGGCAGCCTAACGGTAGGTGCTGCAGGATTAACAATCCAATCACCCACATCATATTCTGGGAAGCCGAGTTCAAATCTCACCATGACAGATGGTGGAATTTAAATCCAATGAAAATCTGAAATTAAAAGTCTGATGATGACCATTGTCAAAACCCAGCTGGTTCACTAATATCCTTTATGGAAGGAAACTATCTTCCTTACCTGTCTGGCCTGGATGTGACTCCAGACCAAATCGATGTGGTTGACTCTTGTCTGCCCTCTGAAATGTCCCAGCAAACTACTTAGTATCAACTACTAGAAAGGCGAAAAAAAGGAAACTCAAAGCTGCTTAAGCCATGAAGCTGAAACAAACAATGAGAGTGCTGTGATGGTAAATAACTGCAAATAGTGCCCATCTGTGACACCAGATAGTTTAACAATTCATTTTGTTTTGCATGTAGTTGTCAGCTCCGGTATTATTACAGAGCAGTGAATAGTGTAAATGGTGGACTTATGACTGAGTGAAGCAAGTTTGTGGACATTTCAAATTTTTTTGCCCTTTATTTTCAGAGTAACCAGTAATAAGGTCTAAACCCACCATGCGTAATTTGAAGACCTCTGGCTTTTAAGGGAGGTAATTTTTGGTCACTTAGATTTTGATGTGCACTTATTGATTGTTACATTTGTTTGCTGTAGAGTGTAAACCGTTTAATCAGTGTGGCACATGTACCACTTTTGGTGTCTGCAGTGTGATCAAAAACTATACCCTGTGGAAAGTTGGAGATTATGGTGAAATTAGTGGACGTGAGCAGATGATGGCAGAAATCTACACCAATGGGCCTATCAGGTAATGGACTGCTTAGTCAAACCTGTTGTATTGTAACGTCCATTAGCCTTCCTAACAGCTTGCTGCACCCACATGTTAGTCTTCAGTGACATATTGACAGGGACACCCTGTTCCCTTTGTATGACTATACTTTGTAATATCTTAGCATTTCAGAAATTCTCTGCCCATCTGATCTTCCTGCCAAAGTGGAGAACCTCAGATTTTTCCACAATATATTCGATCTGTCATGTTCTTGCCTAATCTTTAAGTCTATGAAAATTAAAGTAGCTTTGCATCTTTCACACAACACACATTCCCACCTAGCTATGTGTCATTGGTGAACATGGTAGTATTACATTCAGTCCCCCAGTTCCAGATATTTTTTATTCAATCTGCTCAGAAATGTTATTACATATCTCTAGAGCAGGTGGGACTTGAACCCAGGCCTCCTGGTCCAAATCACTGCAGTACAACAGTTCCAGTCCTCACTTCTGGATATTTTCTACTCAACCTGTTTGGACAGACCCTAGAATCAGACACTGAAAATGGCAAACAAAAAATAGAAAACTTGTTGACTCTGCAAAGTCCTCCTTATCTGGGGGCTTGTGTCAAAATTGGGAGAGGGGTCTCACAGACTAGTCAGGGAATAGTCTGATATAGTCTGACTCATGAAATCATACTTTGTAGACAATGACCCAGACGTCACCACCACCATCCCTGGATATCTCACTGGTAGGACAGACTCAGCAAGGATGACAGCTCAGTGGTATACAGTCAGGAGAGAGTTGCCCTGGTAGTCCTCAACATTGAGTCTGGACTCCATGTTGCTTCAGGTCAAACTTGGGCAAAGAAATCCCTTGTTGGTTACCATGTACCACCTGTTCCGTCTCAGCCTTCTCCATAGGTTCAGCATCAAAATCTACTGCCAATTCAATTGACTCCTTGTAATACCAAGAAATGACACCGGATACTGCAAAGGCTCTGGACCCTGGACATTCTAGCATTAGAACTGAAGACTTATGCTCCAGAACTTGCTGCACCCCTAGCTAAGATCTTCTAGTACAGCTACAACACTGGCATCTACCCGACAGTGTAGCAAGCTGCCCAGGTATGTCCTATTTACCACAACAGTTCAAATCCAACTGAGGCAATGACTGCACCATCAGTCGATCATCACTAAAATGATGGAAGGATGAATAGATCATACTTTGCTTTGGTTTTAGTGAAGTTGTCTCTTGCTGAAACACAAGTATGCAACGTTTCAGATTTAGCTTTAACAATAAAATGGAAGTTTATTACAAAAGGAAGACAGAATAATCCAAACTACCTACTACAATACAAATGCAAAAGTTTTAAGTGCACAAAGTATAATCCCACTAATCCCAAAAGCTTCCTTATAAATTAAAAAAGAAACAAAACGTTTTTGTACGGTACCCAAAACACTACTCCTGGTACAGTTCCCAACAATGCCACTTGTATAATATTCACAGTGGAATCCCAATATCTAACACCTCGGTAGGTTTAAGTCAGTTTGCAACTTCAACTTTTAGACCGCAACTGTGATAGCTTCTTTTGGCGGCAATACCTCAGCTTCAATGCACTCAGTTTAAACACTTATTTCTGGGTTTGTATGGCAACACTTCTGCACTAGGACTAGCACTGACTTTTCACTCAAAGGTAATCTAATTCATTAGATCTATTATTCCTTTCTCAGGAGCATTGCTATATACAATCATTGTGTTCCAAGTTCTTCCCAGGACTAACATTACCCAGAGGCTTTGGGACAAGTGCTGGAAGATGGGATTAGAATAGTTAGGTGGTTGTTTTTGACTGGGCAGATTTAATGGGCCAGAGGTCCTTTTTCTGTGCTGTTGACCTCTATGACTCTATGACAAAGTTAAAAAGTGAAACCTAAATTCTCTCAGTTGTGGGCATTTTCCTCTAGCTTAAAAAAAATTCCAGAACTCTTTGATAAAAACTTTTGAGACTCCATTCTTTACCACGCTAGGTCACAAACGCATGAAAATAAACAAAAATCTAGTCATGCACAAAATCCATTCAGTCTACAGCCAGGCTTCAAAAACTGCTTCTTAAAATAAATCACCGTGGCTACAGAAATACTTAAGTTAACAATTAATTTCAGACAACACAGGAAACCCCATCAGTTACTAACTCAAAGAAAACTAGACCCAAACATATCCTAAATATCATTTAAAAGTATACATCTAAATCTCAGTGTCTTTATTACAAGTCTATATCACCAAATCCTCAAATGTTGACTGTCTGTATCACTGATGCTCAGTTGTAGTAGTGTGTACCATCTACAACCTGCACTGCAGAAATTCACCAGGTCTTCTTAGGCAGCACTTTCTAAACCCACGACTATTTCCATCTAGAAGGACAACAGCAGTGGATACAAAGGAACACTACCACCTGCAAGATCACCCTTCAAGTCACTCACCATCCTGACTTGGAAATGTATTGCCGTTCCCTCGGTGTCACTGCTAGTAATCATCCTTTCCGCTGAGGGTATGAATGATGTTTGCCTCGGAAAGTTGTGGCAAAAGTTCTTCAATGGCCGACATTAGGGAGTGAGATCTCTTCAAAGCATGGTTGAGATCTTTTCGATGTATGCATCTCTTCTGGCATGTTTTGGGTTACTAATCCAAACCTCGACTGAGTTGAATGGATTTTGCTTAAAGTCTTATCACTGGAACTTGAGATGTTCACTCTTCCCATTGCATTGGGCTTTCAGCTTAATTTGTTCTCTTGGATTGAATATCGTTCCATCATATAACTTCAACCTACTTTTGTAGGCTTAATTTTTGCTTATCTAGAGTCACTTTGCACAGATCTGTGAAACTCAAAGTTGCGTAGAACACCAGTATCTATTTGGCACTTCATGTTGAATTGACACTGTTCTCCAGCAGATATCATTCTAATAGTCAGAGACTAAAGCCTTTAGACCCGACGATGCCATCCTATTTCATAGTATAGAGTGATTGTCAGAGCCATCAGCTGACATCTCTCCAGCAACCATCTCTATAGTCTTGTTTTGCTTCTTTCCAGCTAACCACTTGTGTATAAAGTGATCCAGCTCTTTACTCTAGTTCTAACCTCTTTGCTGTTTTTTCCAAATCTGTTCTATCATTCAGCCAGGAATATCGCTCAGTGTAATGCAATGCCTTGTTTGTTCTCCCATTAACTGCTAGCTGATGAGTAGCAACCTCAAAGCAAGTAATTTCCCACAAGATAATTTCTTGCCTTTCCTATTTCTCATCTCTATCCAAACTGTTTCCACATCTTGGCTTCCTAAATAAAAACATGAGCTTTTTTTTTATGCAGGGCATTCCAGATTGTAACAATGCACTGGGTTCAAAAAGGAACTTTTAATCTCTTCCTCAAAATTATTTTGCAAATCATTTTCAAATCTCTATCAACTCATGCCAGTGGAGACTTTTTGGAATCGTAACCCTTTGTGCTCTATCTGGGTTCTAGCTGTGGTATCATGGCAACGAAGAAACTGGATGCCTACCGTGGAGGAGTGTTTGCAGAATACAAGCCACTGGCCATCACGAATCACATTGTGTCAGTAGCAGGCTGGGGTGAGGATGATGATGAAACAGAGTACTGGATAGTACGGAACTCCTGGGGTGAACCATGGGTGAGTGCAATACTCCTCTTGTATAGTTCCTTGTGCTGCAGAGCAAGTACCTTCAGGGTCAATATCCAGTTGGAAATGATGGTGGCTGTTGCAAAGCGCAATGGAGAAGGGTCTAACCATTGTAAATATTGCAAGTATTCTAGACAGAGTGAGTGAAGTGTCAAGACAGGAATGCCCTTGGCCAACAGACAATGGAAAAAATGTCTACTTAATTTTAACTCAAGCAGTACCCTCCAGTAGACTCTTCACTGAGCCAGCCACAATGTCACTTTTTAATAGAAACTTGTTGAAAATTGAATCTTTGGTAACATTTTGTCCATCAAGCTCACTTACTTCTAAACTTATTGATGAGCGATACCACAAAGCAGATCCGTTGCGTAGTTCATTTTTAGTTTCTGTAATTATCAATGTAAAACATTGGAATTATTTAAAATGGTTGATTAGTTGCTTCTCTCTGTGATCGCCACAGGGAGAGTCCGGGTGGCTGCGGATTGTCACTAGTCTCTATAAGGATGGGAAGGGCAATCATTACAACCTTGGCATCGAACAGCTGTGTGGCTATGGAGATCCTGTACTACAATGAAGAGCTGCTTTTGCAATGACAAAGGAACTTGGAGTGGAGTAGCCATATTTTATCTGTATGAACTTGAAATCAATGTTAATACAACCCTGTATAAAGCTGCAGAGTATGACAAATCAGATCAATATCGCATATATGCAACATACGGCAGAGTGGGACTGAAACTCTACAATTTTGTTTGAACCTTTTCAAAAAGGATTGAGACAACGTCCCCTCTGCACTTTCTCTAGTGTCTTGCTGTGTTATAATTCCACTGTCACATGTGGCCATCTGAATCATTGCTTGACACGGATGTGTTGGAATCAGAGGCTATTTACCTACAGCCCTATCCTATTCACATCCTACACATATTTCCCAGCAATGGTCACTGAATTCTGCCCCAAATCGCGGTCCAATGTTAAGGAACACTGTTAAGTAATCTTGCAACATCTTGGAAACAATATGGAATCATCGTATAATACAGTGGATTCAGCTGGCCCATTTGGTCCATCGTATCTCTACCAGATCTTTGAGAGAGCCATTCAATTTACTCCACTCCCCTGTTCTGCTTCCCATTCTCCTCAGATACTTATCTAACACCCTTCTGAAAATTATTATTGAATCTTCATTTATCACTCCTTCAGAGTGCATTCCAGATCATAACAGGAAAAAGTCTCTCAATGTTGTTTCTTGTTCTATCTCAAAATCTGTGTCCTCTGGGTAACTGATCATTTTGCCATTGAATCGGTTTCTTTTTGTTCACTCCATCAAAACTCATGATTTACAACATCTCTATTAAAATCACCCCTGAATCTCCTCTGCTGTATGAAGACCAACATGTAACCAAGGCAAAAACACACACACAGAGTAACAGGACCACCAGTCCACACAGAGGTACAGGCAACCATTTTACAAGTTAATTGACTCCAACAATGTTGGATTTTTCAATGTTTCATTTTTTAAGCTTCAAAATCTTTCACAGAAATGATTACAGCACTGGATCTCTGAATGAGCAATACATCTGCTGCAGTGTCCTAGGTTTCTCCACTGCACATTCTCCCTGCATTCCCTCTCAAATGTTTCAATTGAACCAACCTTTCATATTAATTATGTTGGTCAATTGGTTTTCATAGAACCCGTACGTATGAAAAAAAAAGTAAAACAATGAAATGATACAGCAATTTAAAACGATTTATTAATCAACAGTTATATTTTATTTCTATGCCAAAATTCCACTCAGTAAAATGATTAAAACCCCGAAATAAAGATTTAAAATAGGACTTTTTTTTTTTAAAAATAGTCATCTCATGTGTCTATGTTTACAGACTGTTACACTGCAGTGAAAACTGTACTTGATGGAATTATGATGGTAACCAGTTACAAACACATCAACATTTGGCTTCAGTTATTGTGGGGAGACATTGATCTTTGATGGTATGGATTATAGGCACAAACCAATCTGGAGTCTGTTTTAGACGCTGTCCAATGTTGCAAGGGAGGTGACATTTATGCCACTGGAACCTCAGGATAATGTTTTGGGGATACAGTTTTAAATCCAACAAAGCTAACCTCAGTAATGGTGAACATGTCAATTATCATTAATTTTTGTTAAAATCCCATCTAGTTCAGGAAATCTTCCATTTCTTACCCAGTCTGGCCTACATGGACCCACTGTGATTTGTTTGACTGCCCTCTGAAATGACCGAGTAAACCATTCCATTCAAGACCAGTTAGGATTGGACATTAATCGCTGCCAGCAACACCCTTGTCTCATGATAGAATTAACTGATAATGGGTCATGGGTTTCATCATCCACCCTGCTCTCTACTGATCCATTTTACTCCGCTTAAATCTGATTCAACTTGTTTTTATGTAGTATAAAAGATGGATGGGATTGCAACTAAACGAAAAATTGTTTAAGTGAAGAAACAAAGATATCATCCATGATTTCTGTTTTCTTTATTAGTAGGTGAATTCTTTTTGAATTTGTTGAAATATTAGATAAGAGATGGGAGATTAACCTAGACATAAATCAGAATAGTGACCATTACGTGAATATGTTAGATTTTTGAATTACTGAAATTTTACACAATCACAGTCATAGTTCCAGGTTTTTGCACAATCCCATCAGGCATCAGTAAGTTTCTGTCAAAAACAGACTGCCAAGTTTTAAATAAATGATGTTGAAGGGGTGGGAGAGGTTTGAGCCTAGTCTGTGCGTTAAGTAACTGACATGACCAGATGCGATTCTGACTTTACACCTTATCGAACACCTCACTTCATCGAAGTCATTGTAAACCAGAGGTCTACCCAAATCCATACCTCCCCCATCCACTGCACCATCAGTGTTAGGTTACATTTATTGCCATCATCAGACTCTCCAAAACATTTAACAGCAACAGTAGAAAGTTCAATCAACATAGTTCATAGAAGATACATATTGCTGATGCTTGAGGGAGAGCAGGACCAGTTTGCTATTATGATTTTTGTTACAAATATCGGCACGGTATGGCTATCACAGCCGCTTGTCCCTGTTGAGTTACTTGTAAAGATTCAGCAGTGTGATTTCACTACGGTTTCACCAGTGCATGTTCTGAAATGGTCGTTATTTGGATAGCGAGTGACTTGTGCCTTCGGTGCCGTCATCCCGTTCATAGGCCACGGGCTGTAGTTCTTTAACAATCTGACACACCATCTCCAAAGTGCCAGCTGCCACCACTCTCCGAGACATTAGGTCCAGTGGTCCTCCTAGAAACAGGATTATCAGAACTGAAGGCTGCTCTGTAAAAGCAGGTTGAATTTTTCACAAACCTGAAGATAAAACTTGGATGTTGTAAGCTTTGACAATGCTGGTAAAAAAATATCAACCTGTTGAGTGTCAACACTCGACTTATCTCAATGATGTCCACAAAGTAATATAGAAACATAATAACAGAAAATCTGGGAATGAGTGAGGGAGAAACAGATGAAAATGATACGATTGACAACAGTTGTAAAATGATCTGAGTCAACAAGTTTGCTCCGTATCAATGATGGCATTCAGCACTGCCCAACAACATTGTGTCTGTACCGACACTACACAGACTGCAGCAGTTCACCACCAACTTTTCAAGGGCGATTAGGAATGGATAGAAAATGCCATGCCCACAGCCAATGTTGCTGACAAAGGGGCAGTAGGTGCTATGGAACAGATGATGCCCAGACAAAAAAAAAAGTCAAAACGAGTGGTGGTGATGGGTGAAATGGAGGGATTGAGGTGCAAAACTGGTTTTAACATTAGGCATGGATAGTTGAAAACAGGTGGTCTTTGCACATGGCAAACAAGAGATGGGGGCTTGGGGGTGACAAAGGGGAGAAATGTAATCAAAACAGAAGACAGAGGTCATGCTATGAAGTTGTTGAACTCAATGTTGAGTCTTGAAGCCTGTAAAATGCCTAGGCAGGGGGTACAGTTACTCCAGCTTGCACTGGGCATTGCTGGAACATTGCAGCAGACTTAGGGTGGAAAAGTAAGCAAGATGGTGTACTGAAATTACAAGCAACTGGAAGGTCAGGATCATTCTTCCGCAAAGCTGTCACCCAGTCTGAGTTTAGTCTCGTCAATGTAAAGGAGACTGTATTGTGAGCAGTGAATACACCAGATTAGGTTGAAAAAAGCACAAGTGAAACACCGCTTCATCTGCAAGGTTTGGCACCTTGGGCAGTGAGGAGAGAAGCCATGGAGGGAGTGAGGAAGTGTTAGGAACAATGAATGAGTGGACGAGAGTGTCATTGAGGGAATGGTCCCTGTGGAATGCTGACAGTGGAGGGAAGGGGTAGGATGTGTTTGGTGGTGGCACTTTTCTGAAGGTGCTGGAATGGTTTAGGATGATCCCTCGAATGAAAATACTGGTGGCAAGTAAGGACAAGGGAAACTCATTGTTGTTTTGGGAGGAAGGAAAAGGGGTGATGGCAGAAGTGTGGGAAATAGGGTGGGTGGGCACAGTCTTTGGTTGTAGATTGAGGAGGAAATATCAGAAATATCTCTGTGAAGGTGGCATCATCAGAACAGATGCAACAGAGACAGAGAAACTGGGAGAATGGAACAGAATCCTTACAGGAAGTAGGGTGAAAGGAAGTGTGAGCAAGACATAAAATGCAGGTAAGTCAAGGACGTTGACTAGCTGACCAGGTTTTCAGCAGCATAGATGAAGTAGTCTCAGCCCTCCATATTAACAGACCACCCCCTGCATATTTCATTAGGGACACCGCTCTCAAGTTATGATTGATTTAACTTGAGTCAATCAGTGAACGGCTCTGCTTGCTAATTGTTAGACATCAGAGGGAGGCAACTTCAGAGGCAACCACAGTCCATGGAAATGGAAGGAAATAGGATGGGCTTGATACTCACTGGATACTAACTCAGAAATGGAGAAGAGAGTGTGGTACTACAGGCTTTGAGCCTGGGCTTCTTGGCTGGATTTGATCCCAAAAAACTGAAGCGCCAACACTAGACCAAATTTAATTGGTCGGTGTCTCCCTACCTGCTGTATCCATCATGATTCCTCCAGCTTCCCGTACAATGACAGCTGCAGCAGCCATATCCCAACAATGGAGGCCAAACTGGTAAAAGGCATCGACATCTCCGGCTGCAACGTGGCACAGATCCAGAGCTGCGCTTCCCACAATCCTGATGCTGGGAATCAATAGAAAACAACAAACAAAATAATATCAGTGCGATTGAAGTCCAAAACCTGCACGGAGAAAGCCCAGCAAAAATAGTTCATTATTCTTGCCTTAACATTTTGGAAATTTGAAGGGTCCTTCCTTTCAGGGAAGAAAGGGATTTGAGGTGTTCTCCTCGTTTAACCCCAGTTTCAAACCGTGGGCATTAAAGTGAGGATGTTTACATCTACAAGTTATCTTGTTCTAATGATCAGGCAAAGGTATGGGGCATGGGGAATGTACAGTAGGGCCAGAATTGGAAACACATAGAGCTCTCCTGACTGTTATCCAGCTGCAGAAGGTTAGAGAGATAGGGAGGGATTAGGCCATAAAAAGGGATCAGAATACAACAAAGAGTATTTAGTATCAGAGGCTGTGAAACACTAGGATGTAGATCAGTGAGCAATTGAGAGTTTAGAAGAATGAGAAGTGCTCTCACTGAAACACTAGGATTCTTAAGGGACTTGGCAGGGTAAATACTGAGATGTTTCCTCTTGTGGGAGACTGCCATACTCTCAGAATAAAAGGGCACCAATTTAAGACTAAGATGAGGAGGAATTTCTTCTCTCAGAGGATTGAGAGTCTTTGGAACTTCTTGCCACAGAGAGCTATGGGGGAAAGAGTCCTTCAGCATGATTGATTAGATCTAGATAAGATCGATAGTGCACCAAAAGTTTTGAGAAGAACACAGAGTTGTAAAACAGGTGCTCGTAGATTCGGGACACAAATTCAAGGATTTTGGAGAGGAAAGAGAGGTTAGACATAATGTGGCAGTTTACAAGGATGAGAGAAGACCACCATAAATTATATACGTAGGAGCAGAGGTAGGTCATCAAATCTGTTCTGCCATTCATTAACATGACGGCTAATCTGATAATGCACAACTCCACCTTTTTGCTTTGTCCCTATAACCCATAATTCCCTTACCCATTAAAAATCTGTTTCTCGGCCTTGAATAAACTTAAATGACTCAGCCTCGACATCTCTCTGCAGTAAAGAATTTCACAGATTCATTATCCTCAGAGAAGAAATTCCTTTTACTCTGTCTTAAAATGTGCAACCCCTTATTATGCCTTCTGGTCCTAGTTTCTCCCTTGTGGCAAAGTCAATCTTTCTGCATCTATTCTGTTGAAGAGGCTAAGGGGTGACCTTATAGAGGGGAATGGATAGGGTGAATAGCCAAGGTCTTTTCCCCAGCGGTGGTGGAGTCCAAAACTAGAGGGCATAGATTTAAGGTGAGAGGAGAAGATTTAAAAGGGGCCTAAGGGGCAACTTTTTCATGCAGAGGGTGGTGCATGTATGGAATGCCAGAGGAAGTGGTGGAGGCTAGTACAACTATAACATTTAAAAGGCATCTGGATGGGTATATGAATAGGAAGGGTTTAGGGGGATATGGGCCAAATGCTGACAAATGGGACTAAATTAATTTAGGATTTCTGGTCAGCATGGACGAGTTGGACCATGATGTTTCCATGCTGTACAGCTCTATGACTCTAAGTCTACTAAGAATCTTGTTTCAATAAGGTCACCTCTCATTCTTATAAATTCCAATGACAAGTCCAACCTCTTCTCCTAAGAAAATCCCTTCAACCCAATGAACCTTGTGCTACTTGAATATCAAGGGCTACTTTTAGAAGAGGTGGTGATGATTGATTACAGAGTTTGAAAGGGATGGGGCTGGTGCCAGATGAGATAGACAGAATCACTTACAATGTCAGTTCCCGTGGGAGTCAGGCAGGACAGCTGAGTGGACAATAGTTTAGAGAAAATGAGGTCAAGAGACCAAATGGTGATGTGCAAGATGTTGAGAGGATGATGGGAAATGGTAGAGAAACTAGAAAGTTCGAATTGTAAACAGTTCAACATGAATAGACGAAGGAATAAGTCAGAAAACAGTGGAAATACAGAGCAGTCAACATCCAAAACAGAATGACAGTTGCTGCTTTGGCGAATAACCTTAAACATCTTCAGTCTTTTATGTGGAGGTTACAGTGTTGGACTGGGGTAGACAAAGTCAGAAGTCACATGGTTATATTCCAACAGGTTTATTTGAAAACACAAGCTTTCAGAGTGCTGCTCCTTCATCAGGTGAAGTGGAGGGAAGTGCACAGGCACAGAATATATAGGCAGAGAGATAATGGCAAGATAATTCCAGCTAATTAGGGCTGCCAAGAGATAAGCACAAATCTGTCAACAAAAAAAAAATTGAAAATTTGGGGCTGTTTTTAGTTTTTTATGTCTCCTTTCATGGGATGTGGGTATCAGTGGCAAAGTCAGCAATTGTGACCCATTCCCCCATTGCCCTGAGATTGGGAGTTTTGTTAGGCCATTCCAGAGGGTATTTAGGAGTCATGTGGGTCTGGAGTCACAGGTAGACCACACTAGGTCAGGATATCAGGATAGAGATGAAGCAGATGAAGCAGGAATTGATTGTAGTTCACGGGTACCATTTACTGAGTCTAGCTTTATTTTTATGAATTGAACTCAAATTTCACCAGCTGCTGTGGTAGGGTTCAAATCCATTTCCCCAAAACCTTTTATTTGGTCTCTGGATTACTCCTCTAGTGGCATTAAGACTATGCACCAATCTTTCAATTAATGATATTCAGATCTAAAGAACTTAATTCTTGTTAATACTTTCTAAACCTCGTAAATAAATTATAACTCTTTTATTCACGCTTAAACCCCTCAGATTTTACTCTGCATTTGGAAAAGGTTTTGCGATAATCTAACAATTAGTGGATCAGGAGTAAGCAGCCTGCCTTCATTGTAAAAGAATGTTTTAAAGCTCTGTTGAACATTGGTTAACAACTGCATTATTTAGACCTTCTTACCCATGGGCTGACACCTTTAGTAACCTCTCCATGTTACTAAACAGCAGCTTTACTGCCATAGGATCACGAATCGAACCAAGTTCAGTTAATATCAGAGCCTTTGACAGGTCTGGAAGAGAAGACAGAAAGTTGTTCGGTGAACTTACATTAAACCCCGTCAGATCAGCACTGCTCAAAACAGAAAAGGTGTGTGTTAGCTCCAAAGTCCTTTGAACTGTAGTACCCTCTCTACATGACTGGCTCACTCCAGGACAAGAGAGCTGTTCAGTCTAAACACCAACAGTAGAATAAATGGGGGCCTGGGGAGCACATTGTTTAATTGAATGATTTTTAAAAAAATTTCTGCAGCTTGAGTTTAAACACAGACTAGAACAACAGTTTGAAAATCTTCCTCTCGGATTACATTTCACCCAGAAATTAATGTCTCTTATATCTGAATGGAGAGGGCAAAACGTGAGGAAACGCTCTCTGATCAGCTCACACATCCATGAGTTTTTAAAATAACACATTACACATTCTGTATAGCACAGAAACAGGTC
The DNA here is from genome assembly GCF_021869965.1 of Rhincodon typus. Classification (NCBI taxonomy): domain Eukaryota; kingdom Metazoa; phylum Chordata; class Chondrichthyes; order Orectolobiformes; family Rhincodontidae; genus Rhincodon; species Rhincodon typus. Next base: position 109,889,193 of record NC_063335.1, on the reverse strand, counting down.
AAAATGCAGATGGGTCGTGTCCCATCCTCCCTCAGCCACATGTCCGTCTACTCCTGAACAGAAGTCTTAATACTGGTTATATGTCAGAGATATTTTTACTGTCACAGTAAATACATTCATTTTTATATACAGATTGGATTCCAGAGAGCAGAAGGTTTCCTGAACACTAAGATTTAGTATGTACAAATAGAGGAGAAGGGATTCACAAGGATGGTTCCAAGGAGGAGGAAATTCAGGTATGTAGATAGATTGGAGAAGTTGGAACAGTTTTCCCCAGAAAAGAGGGATTTGAAAGAGATGTTCAAAATCACAAAGGTTCTGGTCAGTGTAGACAGGGTGAACTAGCAAAAATGAGAGGACCCAGGTTTAAAAGCAGCATGGAAACATGAGGAGAAGTTTCATGTGACCATTGCTACGATCTGGAATGCACAGCCTGACAGGGTGTTGGAGGCAGATTCTATTATGTTGTTCAAGAGGGAACTGAATTATGACCATAAAGGAAGAATTAGGAGGGTTGTGGTGAGAAGTAGGGGACTACTGTTAGGTGTGTTGCCCTGGTGAAGAGCCAGCCCAGAGTTAGATGTGATCCATCCAGACTGGGCAATGCATCCCCTCTGAGCACAGCCAGGCTTTGCCATACCTCCTGCTCCCCCAATTTTCACCTACGCATTCCCTCCACTACCACCTGATATTTTGTCTTCCTTAGTAAACATTGATAGAGTACACAAGTATTCTAACCTTGCCCAGAGTCTCTAAACACATAGCACTCTTTTTGGTTACAAAGAGCCCTTATCACCTCATACTAGATCCCCTTACTGTTTACATCTGGTAAATGACAGTTGGGCTATCTTTTCTGTTAATTGCCATTCTATTCTCATCTTTTTTGACCAATTTTACTTTCCTCTTTTCAACATATTCCATTTAGCCTGGCTCTCACTCAAATCAAAGATAAAACAAACAAAAAATGTGGGTTTATGGTGTACGTTAGAGGAATTCCTTTTCTTTCATCATGTTCTCCATCTTCCTTATCATCTAAAGGAAAAATGGTATTGCTTCCTGTACCCGTGGTTCTTGTTGGAATGTACCAAACATGTTTTTCCCTCAAAAGTTCACCCACTGCTCCATTACAGTTTATCCTGCCAGTCTTGACTAGCTAGATTCCCTCTTTTCCATTGAAGTCAGCCCTCTTCCACTTCGTATGTTCTACTTTAAAAACTTCTTTCCTTGCTGTTTTCCATTGCTAATGCACACTTTATGATACAACGTTCACTGTTACCCAAGTGCTCTCCCACAGACACTTGGCCATCTAATTCTCCAGCACCAGATCCAGTAATGCCACTTTGCCAGTTAGACGAGGAACTTACGGTCAAGGAAGTTCTCCTGAAAACAGTTCGCAAATTCCTCCTCATCCTTATTCTTCACACTAATGTTATCCTGATTGGCATTTGGGAAAGTCAAATCTCCTGAAATCACCTCTCTAATTCTTGCATATCTGATTCCCTTGCATATTTGCTCCTCTAGCTAACAGCAGTGTCGTTATCATATCGTTTTGTTGAACTCTTAACCAAATGGAATCTGTCCTTGTCCCTGGAAGGACATCTTCCTTTCCATATCTTGCCTAATCAATACTGCCACCTCACCTCCCAATTTTCCTTCTCCGTATTTTCTGAACACTTTGTATTCTTGAATATCAACCAGGAAGCTCACCATTTATAAAGCCATGATTCTGTTGTTTTCACTACATCATAGACCCATATGAAAAATAGGTATGTGTGTGCTTGGAACTCACCAACCTTATTCACCACTGTGAGAGCTTATATACAGGCATTGGAAATTTATCTTTGTATTCCTCATAGATCTGTTTAGACTCTTTCCTGATATGGTCGTACTTAGGCTCATAGAATCCCTACCGTGCGGAAAGAGGCCATTTGGCCTATTAAGTCAGCCCCGACCTTCTACAGAGCATCCCACCTAGACCCAGTCCTCCACCCTTTCCCCACATTTATCATGGATAATCTGTATAGTCTGCACATCCCTGGACACTACTGACAACATTACTGAAGGCCTGTCCTCCAGAACATGCCGTTGCCCTGGCTTAGATGTACTAGTACAGTTACAACACTGGCATGTACCCGACAATGTGGAAAATTTCCCTGGTATATCTTGTCCACAAACAGCAGGACAAATCCAACACAGCCAATTACTGCCCCATCAGTCTGCTCTTGATCATCAGTAAAAAGATAGAAAGAGCTGTTGACAATGCTGGCAAGCAGCATTTAGAGTCATACAGCACGGAAACAGACCCTTCGGTCCATCTCGTCCATGCCACTCAGATATCCTAAATTATCTAGTCCCATTTCCAGCATTTGGCCTATATCCCTCGAAACTCTTCCTATTCACCTACCCATCCAGATGCCTTTTAAATACTGTAATTGTACCAGCCTTCACCACTTCCTCTGGCAGCATTCTATATAAACACCACTCTGTGTGAAAATGTTGCCCCTTAGGTCCCTTTTATATCTTTTTCCTCTCAACTTAAACCTATGCCCTCTAGTTTTGGACTCCCCTACTCTGGGGAAAAAGGACGTTGACTATTCACCCTATCCATGCCCCTCATGATTTCAAAAACCTCTACAAGGTCACCCCTCAGCCTCTGACACTCAGGGGAAAACAGACCAGCCTATTCAGCCTCTCCCTATAGCTCATTACAGCCTTGTTTCAAACATGGACAAAAGGGCTGAAACCTGGAGGTGAGGTGAGAGTGACAGCCCTTGACATCAAGGCTGCATTTGACCAAGTGTGGAATCAAGGAGCCCTGGCAAAACTGGAATCAATGGGAATCAGGGGAAAATTCTGTGAAGTGCTCAGAGGTGTTTGCCCATATGGGATGCACCAAGATGTCGTGTCTATTCTGCATGACTAGAGAGTGGTACATATTAATAGGCTGGTAACAGGAATAGTGAACAAGGAAATGACCAACAAAACCCCACTGTCAGTGGCAATTCCATTACTTCCTTCTGTTCCCTGAATTCAAAGATTATTCAAATGGCCATTTCACATGAACACCCAAAAGCATTAGACAGAGAAAATTAACAAACCTGTCTGAGTAGACGCCTGAAGTTTCTGCCCATTACAAAATGCTCCATGACCTTTTCTGCCAGTATATAACTTCTCTTCAACACAGCTATAAATTACGCCAAGTTCAAGCTATTGGGGGGAAAGAAAACAAATGGAGGAAAACAATGTCATCAGCAACCTGGCATGCTACAACAATGTATTTATATAGCACCTTTCACATTAAAAAGGTGCTTCACAGAGGCGTTATGACACAACACATGACACTAAGCTACATAGGGAGGTGTAAAGTAGATGACTACTACTGGTGTCAAAGAAGTAGCTATTGAGGAATATCTTAGAGGAGGAAAGTGTGGTCGAGAGGTGAAGGGAGGGAATTCCAAAGGTTATCATCTAGCATCTGAAGTGACACCCACCAATTCGGGAGCAATGAAAACTGGGGATGCACAGGGGGCCAGGATTGGATGAGTACAGACATCTCAGGGGGTTGCGATGTTGGAAGATTTGAGAGATAGGAAAGGGCAAGATGATGGAGAGGGATTCGAAAATAAGGATGAGAATTTGAAAAACCAAGATGTTGCTTGACTAGGGCCTAGTGTAAGTAACGAGCATAAGAATGACAGATCAACATGGGGAGGCGATGGCCTAGCGGTATTAATCGCTGGACTGTTAATCCAGAGACCCAGGTAATGTTCTGGGGACCCAGATTCAAATCCTGCCACTGCAAATGGTGGAATTTTTCAACTAAGAGTCTAATGATTAAATGATTGTCAGTTGTTTAAAAAACCCATCTGGTTCACTAATGCCCTTTAGGGAAGGAAACTACCATCCTTACCTGGTCTGGCCTACATGTGACTCTAGACCCACAACAATGTGGTTGACTCATAACTGCCCTTTGGGCAATTAGGGATAGGCAATAAATGCTGCCTGGTCAGCGACACCCTCATCCCATGAATGAATAATTTAAAAAATAATTCCAGATTAGGACACAGGCAGAGTTTTGGATGGCCTCAGGTTCACAGAGGTTAGAATACAAGTGACCAGCAAGGAAGGCATTAGAATAGTCTCGCCTCAATGTTACAAAGGCCCACAGGTAGGCTTCAGCAGCAGGCGAGTCGACACAAGAGCAAGTGCTGAGCACGATTACAGAGGCGGACAAAGGCTTTCCTAACGGCAGCATGAACATGCACCCAGAAGATCAGTTTGAGATGAAGAATCACACACCAAGGGTTACAAACCATCTGGTTACACTTCAGATGGTGTCAGGAAGTGGAATAGTGTCAGTGGCCAGGGAGAGATGTTTGTAATAGGTTTTAGTTTTCCTAACAATTAATTGGAGGAAACTTCTGCCCATTCATTACCAACAGTGGGACCAGCAAACTAGGTATTGAGTGGAGTCATCAACAGAGAGGGCAAGTCTAAAGGTGGACGTCAACAGGGAACGTGAAATTGGCCTCTGGGAAGGGAAAGGAGGGAGAAAAGGGTAACAGGAAGGAGGGGAAGAGAAGCAAGAACAGGAAGGAAGATAGACTTGTATTTATATAGTGCCTCACATGACCAGGAGTCTCAAAGCATTTAATAGACAGTGAACTTTTTTTTATAGAAAGCAAGTCCCACAGCATAGGAGACGCAGCAGCTAGCTGGTGCATAGTAAAATCCCATAAACAATGTGATAATGATCAAATAAATTGTTCTTTTACGCTGTTATCGGAGGGATACATCTTGACCAGGTCACCAGGCTAACTGCCTTGGTTTTTTTTTTAAAAAAGAAAGGAGTGTTAGGGAATCCTTTACAATCTCTGGAGCAGGCGGATAGAGTCGATCTCTGACAGTCAGTGTAGTATTAAAGGGAGCACACAGAGTGTCAGTTTTGATTAAGCCCTGAGGTAGGACTTGAACTTTGTGGCTCAGAGGCCAATGTTAGATGATGGAGGAACCAGTGGAGAGGGGGTTAAGAAAGCAATGTGCCGGGCAGTAAAGCAGCTGAAATTAATGTTGCATTCCACAATGATCTGGACTAGTGAGCAACTTTTACACATCTGCAGGTGAGTGTATTAGCATTGTGTCATTTTTAGGACAAAAAATATCTTCTGAAGTAATTGAAAATAGAGAAAATAGTTGCTAACACCAAATAAATCAAAATTTTAGAAAATAAGTGAATGATTTGGGCACAGGGGACAGTAATTGCTGGAAAAGGTCAGGAGGTCTAGCAGCGTCAGTGGAGAGAAATCAGAATTAACATTTCAGGTCCAGTGACTTGGGGCTGGGAACAGGTTGGTCTATATGCCGAAGATGGAGTGGGGGAGGAGGGAGGTATAAACGATAGATGGAGATGGAGCCCAGAGAGGGAGGGAAGAGCAGTTAAACAGAGAAAAGGAGTGGGTAAAGGTCAGCCTGGGAGAATGAATAGCTGCTAATAGGGACCATTAGTAGCTGACAATGGGTTGGTTGTGGTAGCAGCCCATGTGATGACACGGCCTGGTGTGTGGGAGTTGGGGTAAGGACATGGGGGAAAATGCTCAGGCCCTAACATTATCAAACTCAATAGAGTCGAGAAGGTTGTGGGGTTTCCGAGCAGAAAATAAACTGCTGTTCTTCCAAGACAACAAGGTGCAGGGCTGGATGAACACAGCAGGCCAAGCAGCATCAGAGGAGCAGAAAGGCTGACGTTTCAGGCCTCGACCCTTTATCTCTCTGTTCTTCCACCTTGTGCTGAGCTTTGCAGCAAGCCTGAGACAGAGATGTTGGCCAGAGAACACGATGGTGTGTTGAAGTGGCAGGCAACTGGAAGCTCAGATAACAAGGTGTAGAGCTGGATGAACACAGCAGGCCAAGCAGCATCAGAGGAGCAAGAAAGCTGACGTTTCGGGCCTAGGCCCTTCTTCAGAAAATGAAGTCTTTTTGGGTCTAGGCCCGAAACGTCAGCTTTCCTGCTCCTCTGATGCTGCTTGGCCTGCTGTGTTCATCCAGCTCTACACCTTGTTATCTCAGATTCTCCAGCATCTGCAGTTCCTACTATAACTGGAAGCTCAGGGTCATTTTTGTGAACAGAATATACGTGCTCAGCAAAGCGGTCACCCAATCCGCACTTTGTTTCCCCAAAGTGACTACATTGTGAGCAGCCAATACAGAAAACTCGATTGAATGAAATTCAGATAAATCACTGCTTCACCTGGAAGGATCTCTGGGGCCTTGCATAGTGGCAACGGAGGTGGTAAATAGACAGGCGTTGCACCTTCTGTGATCACATGGGAAGGTGCCGTGGGAATTTGGGGATGTGTTGGGAGCGACGGAAGAGTGGGACAGTGTGTTCTGGAGGGAATGGTCCCTGTGAAAGGCCGACAAGTGAGGGAGGGGGATTATGTATCGAGCTGAGGCATCCTGCAGGAGGTGGAGGAAATGGCAGCTAATAATCCTCTGGATGTGGATACTGGTGGCATGGTAGGTGAGGACAAGATGAATCCAATCGCTGTTGTGGGGGTAAACAAGGGTGGGGGGGTGGGGAGGTGGAGGGAGGACGAAAGCATGGGAGATGAGTCAGACCCAGCTGAGGGCCCTGTCAACAATGGAGCTGGGGAATCCTCAGTTAAATGAAGAAGGTGGACATTTCAGAGGCCCCCTTGTCAAAGTTGGCATCATTGGCACAGATGCGATGGAGTCGGAGAAACTGGGAGAATGGAATGGAGTTATAGGAAGCCTGGTGTGAGGATGTATAGTTAACTGTGGGATATTGATGGTCACTCTATCCCCAGAAATGGAAACAGAGATGTCAGGAAAGGGAAGGGAGGAATCAGATGGGCAGGGTGAAGGTAAGAGCGGGATAGAAATTGGAAGTGAAATGGATAAACTTTTCTAATTCTGGATGAGAGAGGGAAGCAGCACCAATGACATTCTCAATACACTAGAAAAAAAGAGTTGTGGGTGGGGGCCAGAATTGTATTGGATCAAGGAATATTGGACATACCCCACAAAAGAGACAGGCATAACTAGGGCCCATGCGAGTACCCATGGCTACCCCTTTGACTTGAAGAAAGTGAGAGGAGTTAAAACAGAAGTAGTTCAGAGTGAGGACAAGCTCAGCCAGGCAGAGGAGGCTAGAGGAGGGTTGGGTCGGTTCAGGCCTTTTTCCCAGAAAGAAGCGGGAAGCCCCGAGTCCATCCTGATAGGGAATGGACGTGTAAACAGACTGCACACCCATGGTAAAGAGGAAGTGGCTGGAGCCCCCAAACTGGAAATTCTGAAGCGTAAAGCATCAGAGGAATTGTAGATGTTAGTGGGAAAGAACTGGACAAAGGCAGAGAGAAAAAACAAACAAACAAACAAACAAAAAAAAACGATTTGAGGTAGCTATTATCCTAGCTACAATCAGTTCTGAAAAAGGTGACCAGACCCAAAATGTTAACTCTGCTTTCTATCCACAGATGATGCCAGATCGGTTGAGTGTTATCAGCAATTTTTGTTTTTGTTTCTGACTTCCAGAATCTGCAGTCCTTTGCTTATTTTGTTTAGAAACAAAATGCAGATATTTTATCTCAAATGCTAACCTCGCACTCTGAAGATGACTAACACATTGTGGACATGTGCATACTAGTGCGTAATTCTAAGTCCAACCTTTAAAACAGAGTCTTGACAAAGGAGAAAAAAAAAGGACTTAGATTTATATAATGCTTTTCACATCCTCAGGACATTCCAAAGCTGTTTACAGTCAGTCAGTCTTTAAAGGACTCTTTGGGACAAATAATCTCCTGTGCCACAATCACTATGTACGGTGTAGTCACATGACAATATGTAACAGTAGAAAACATGGCAACCAATTTACATATAGTTAATGTTCCGCAAACAGTAACATGGCATTGACCAGACAATCTGTTTTTAAGGTGCTGTTTGAAAGATTAAGAGAAGACCTCAGATTAACATCTCATTGAAAAACAGCCAAAATCTCCAAAAGGTGCACCAGTACTAGAGGGCCAACCTGAATTTGATGCCCACATTGCTGGAGTGTCACCTGAACCTTCATCTTCTGACTCCAAGGATAAAGTGCTACCCAGTGAACCTTGGCTGGTATTCAGACTGCCAAGCATCAATATTCCCTTTCCTGCTAAGGACGACACACACACATTTGCAGCTGTACTACAGAAAAATGGTGGCCATGCATATGCATTAGATTTTCTGTTTCTATGAGATGTTTTATGCACCCTTTTTCTTTACATAGTTTTACTTTCTTGTCCCATCTTTAAAACCCTTTGAAAGGTAACTCTACAATTCTGTGCTCTCAGTCAGTAAACTACACTTTTGCAGGGAGAAGGGCAAGTGAAAGACAAAATGCTAAGGCTATAGCCTTGATTTGCCAATCATGTCACCACGAATGTGACACTCCACTTGGATAAATCTATAATTCATTCTTAAAATCCATTTTCTACTCCTTCTCATACAGCCATGATTGGTTCTCCTTCATTCTTCAATTTCTATATTGTGCCATCTTCCACCATGCCTTGAAAATGAATTTCAGTCTGATCTATGAATCTCTTCCATTCACATTTAACATTTCAGATCAACACACAACCATTTCTCCCCCCCTCAGAATACTTGTGTTAACAACAACTATCTCAATACAGGTCTACGATAAAAAGTGTTGATCTTTACATTTGGTGTAAGGAGGAGGTAATGTAATGGTTATACCACTGGGCTAGTAATCCAAAACCCCAGGCTAAAGGTTGGGTTAAATCCCACTGGGGCAAATGTTGCAATTTGAATTCAAAAATCAAGAAAACAAACTCTGGTCTGAAAAGCTAGTTTAATGGCTACCATGTAACCACAATGGATTGTCACAAAAACCCATCTGGTTCACTAATGTCCTTGAAGGAAGGAAATTTGCCATCTTACCTACATGTGACTCCAGGCCCACAGCAATGTGGTTGCCTCTGAACTCATGAATGGACAATAAATTCTGGCCTAGACGTCGACATCCATATCCCATGAATGAATAAAAATTCTAATTCTTTAGCTCTAACTGATACAGCTCCAACTCTTAACTTCAAGCTTAGCCAAAATCTCAGTCCAATTCCCCAAATATTCCATATTTGATAATCTACGCCAGCTTCATTAACAGTTTCCTGCGGTGAGGTTGGTAGGCTATCCAGTAAAAACACAAGATGAATGGCCAACAGGTTTCCAATCAGATTTGTCTGCAATGGCCCAAGTGGCCCTGTTCTCACAAATGGAGATTGCTAGCCTGCCCCAGATAACCAAAGAGTTAATTTTTTGAGGAAGTGGAGGAAATTGGGGAGGGGAAGGAAACAGATGAAATTGTGATGCAATTCGAGGAGAAGTTGAGGGTCAAAGTGGAAGGCCGGTTTAATCACACAATTTTTTCTTTTTACCTCTTTTTTGACAGAAAGTCCAATAGAAACTGCCACCACCGGTGTTCTAAAAAAGAGAAGTCAGTGTCACAATTCTGTTTGATTTAATAACGTCACTTTACAAAGTATGAGAGAGAGAGAGAGAGATACACAGTTGTTGGCCTAATGGGAAAATCTAACTGATATTCAGATGGATGATGGGAAAATGACCGTTTCCTTGCTGTGTGGTTAAACTACCACTAATAACGTTTGTTCACAAGAACATGCAACTTTCTGGCACCCAAACGAGTTTCATAGACGTTAGCTGCATAAGAATTTAATCCCCTCCCTTTCATACTGTACCAGCTGTGGCTCAGTTGGTAGCACTCTCACCAGTAAATTGCAGGTTCAAGTCCCACTCTAGCACAAATTCTACGCTGATACTCCAGTATAATACCTGTCTGAGGCTCAATCTCTGGTGAGGGTCTAGATGGAAACTAACTGTCCCTCTCATGTTAAAGATTCTATGGCACTTCTTCAAGGAGCAGCAGTTCTTTCTGGTATCCTGGATAATATTTATCCCTTAACTAGCACTGCTATCTATTTACTATTCTTGGGACTTCAGTGTGTACAAACTTGCTGACACATTTCATACGTTACTATAGTGACTACAGTTCTAAAGTACTTTATTGGCGGCAAGTGTGGTTTGGAATGTCCTGAGGTCATGAGAAGGTGCTGTATAATTGCAAGCACTTTTTCTTTTTTAATGAGGTGTTATAATTACATCTTCATTGCCTCTGTGGAATCAGCTTCTTATATTTGACAATGACATTCTTCCTGGTTTTGTATAAAACTCCACAAACAGTAAAAGTGTGCAATAATGATTTATCCATTCCTGTTTTCTCATGGAGATTAGGTTAAAGGTGAAGACAGCACTAATGTATCTACACATCTTTAACAGCATAGGACAGATATTTCCTTCTTTAAAAGTCCTCACATCCAACACAGAACCTGAGCTCACACTGCCTTTCCAATTTGAGACACTAATGCTGCTAAGAAACTGGTATGGATATGCTGTATCCACAAAGATAGCAGTGGATTTAATTTGTGGATGCTCATTTTCAAATGCAAAAAGCACCCACCTAAAACATTGCCAACATTCGTTTTTAACACATTCAAAAGCAAATATTTCCTTCAGTTAATGAACAATAAGATGACTGAGTGGAATTATGATCAATATGTAATGTTATATTATTCCTGTACAATATTTAAGCATGGACACATAATGTAGTTTGGTGTGTAAGATGACTTTCTTTTTTAAATGAAGGACTGGAAGTAATCTTTTGAAGCTCAAATTATACCCGTGTACAAAGTTACAAGTTCCATCGATGGGGTCTATTATCCAAGTGGGGTCGTCAGTCAGAATGCATTTTTCACCAGCTGCAACTGATTCTTCACCAATAAATCTGCAACAAGAAGCTGGATTCAATTAAAAAATGGCAACAATGCATTGCATACGTCCATCCAACTATATTTCACATAATGACCAACTGTTTGTACTGGAGGTTTCTTAGGGTCAAATGGCTCAAAAAAATGGAGCAGTGCTTTGACTGGAAGGGATTCTTCCTTAGATTTTCCACCCTCTTTCAAAAGAGCCACCAAAACTGAGAATTCAAGTCATTACAAGTTTAAATTATTTTGTTACATAACTACTGTCATTTAGTGTTATAAATATTAATCCAACTAACTAACTTTACTGTAGCAGGATAGGACAATTCAATATTGAGGTCAAAACATTATATTATCCTTTAAATAAGAACACAGCGTGAAAAAAATCCACATAAAAACAGACAGAGCCGTCAATCAGACTTGGTAAATACAGGACATTATTATTGAGCTCTAAAAAAAAAGTCATATTGGACTCAAAACATTAACATGGCTTCGTTCTTTACAGATACTGCCAGACTTGTGGAATTTCTCCAGATTGTGATTGTTTATGAACAATCCAGTTGCTTTGATGTTTTTAAACAAGGCTACACCTCAGAATTAATCCTAAAGTAATTAATTAAGAAAAGCAAAATACTGTGGATGCTGGAAATCAGAAACAAGCATGAACACAAACAAATGCTGGAGAAACTCAGCAGGTCTGGCAGCATCTGTGGGGAGAGAAACAGAGTTAATGTTTCAAGTCCAATATGACTCATCAAGATTTCAGTATTGAATTGAAAGCCTGTAGTGCCTTGCAACCATCGAATGCTAGGGTGATTCATTTATACTGAGGATAAAATAAATAATAGATTGCAAGGAAAGCAAACACATTGGGGTTGTGGTCATGCTGTTAGTGTAACTCCAATACAAATAGCACAGGATTCATTGGCAACAAATAACTCCCATTCTTTATTCCAAATCTTTCCTTGTCCAAGCTCCATACCCTTACAGCTAAGTTTTAAATATTTTCAAATGCAGCATTCACACTTTCCAAACACAATGACGTCGAGTTTCTGAGATAGTAGGAACTGCAGATGCTGGAGAATCCGAGATAACAAGGTGTAGAGCTGGATGTGCTCCTCTGATGCTGCTTGGCCTGCTGTGTTCATCCAGCTCTACACCTTGTTGTCTCTGACGTCGAGTTTCTGCAGGTTTGTCCCAATAATTTCATTGTAATATGGGAGGAATTTTCTGAACTGGTGCAAAATATTTGGGCATTTTTAATGCAAATGAGTTACACCCATATCTGCTTACGTTTGTATCTTCCCACTTACCCCGGGTGATTTGTGACTTAATTTGCTGCCTACAAAATTGGTTCCTCCTCCCTTTCACCCCCACACCCTCCCATATTGATGGGAGAGTGGAGTCACACATAGGTCAGTGTGGGCAAAAATAATAACTATCCGAAAGGACATTAGTGATCCAGATGATCTTCCATGACAATATTAATATACAAAATAGGAGCAGAAGTATATCATTCAGCCCCTCAAGCCTGCAGTGCTATTCAATAAGATTAAGGCTGAGCTGTTTGCGTTTCAAATTCCATATTTTCATCTACCCAATAACCTTAGATTCTTGTTAGGCTAAGGAATCAATCTACTCGTGATTTACAAATATTTAACAACCCCCACATCAAGTGCTTTCTGTGTCCAAAGTCACACAACTCTAAGAGATTAAAAAAAGTAAACTCTGCCCTGAAAGGGCAACTCCTAAAGTAAAAACAGTGGCCCCTAGTTCTAGATTCCCTCACAAGAGCAAACTTCTTTTCCACATCCATTTTGTTAAGACTATTCAGGGTCTCAATCTTCAACTAAGTCATGTCACTCTCTTCTAAACTCCAGTGCAAACAAGCTCAGCCTGCCCTATGTGTCCCGAAAAAAAAAACCCATTCATTCTTGATATTAATCTTGTAAATCTCGCTGAACTACCTCCAATGCATTTATATCTTTCATTAGCTGCGCACAGTATTCAAGATGTGAACTCACCAATTCCCTGTATAACTGATGAATAACATCCAGACTCAATATGATCACAGCTCATCTGATATTCCTCAACTCTACTTCCTGTATTTTCGCTATAACCCTTAATTCCGTTACTGTTTAAAGATCTATCTTTCTCAGCCTTGAATATACTAAATGACCCAGCCTCAACAACTTCCTGTGGTAAACTGTTGGCCTTCTTGATTATGTGCTGTATTGGTGTCCTGACTTTGTGATCATGCATCTAGATTCCACATGTATCTCAAAATTCCAGAGTTGTTCTCAATTTAAGTAATACTCTATCATTCTTCCTGTCAAAGTGAACTATTTGACATTTTTCCTCAGTATATTTAATCTGCCAGATTTCTGACCACCCACTCAACTGGTTTACATCTTCAGCAACTTCCTGGTGTCTTTTACACAACATGCTTTTCCACCCAACTTAATTTTGTCTGTAGCTGCCATACCTTCACTCCCCTCGTCCAAGTCACTGATGCGAATTGTCATCAGTTGAGGTACGAGCTTAAACTCCTAAACTTCTAATTAATTCACAGGATGTGGGCATTGCTGGCTAGGCCAACATTTGTTGCCCACCGCTAACTATCCAAAGGGCAGTTAAGAATCAACCACATTGCCAAGAGTCTGGAGTCACATGTAGGCCAGGCCAGGTAAAGATGGCAGATTTCCTTTCCTAAAGGACATCAGTGAACCTACGGGAACTTCCCTCATCACATCCTACCAATTAGACAAAAAGACCTGGTTATGCACTCTGTTTGCTGCTAGCCAGCCAAGCTTCTATATAAATATGTTATCGTCTATAATCATAAGCTTCTATGTTCCACAACAACCTTGATGAGCATCTGACCAAATACCTCTGGAAATCTAACCACAGCATGTCTCTCCTTTGCCTTTATCCAAAACAGAGACCTCCCTCCCTTTACGCTCTTGTTTATGATGCATTCAATCTCTTCCTTAGGCTTGTTCAACTTGATAGCACAATGCCTATTTCTCTTGAGGCATAAATCTACAAATTATTGCAACAGTGCCTCTGCCAAGAAATCTAGCACAGCTCCCTTTTGATGTTAGGTCAGGACATGCCTCTGAATTTACACTGAAGCAACACACTTTTCAAGGTCCAACCTACCTGTGTAAATATATTATGTAAATAGCGAATATAATGAGGTAGGTTATACTGTTTGTTCAATGAGTACCGAACTCCACAAACCTTCTCAAATATCTTTTATGGCTGCAAATATATTGGTTTGAATGTGACGTGCAAGGATACTGCCTCACCACATAGGTCATGGATGTAGCAGTGCAGCTGTAAGCTGGTTTGACAAGGGTGGGAAAGTAGTTTTTCTCCCTAGTTAAGAAGATCACAAGGCCACTGCAATATTCAGCTACAGAGTCCCAGCATCACAGCTGAAAACCTTTGTGCATGGAATGGAGGTGGGCTGAAAAACATGATTCTAATCACAGGAAAGGAACAAAAATCTCTCTCTTTTTCAAACTAATGTTCAGAAATGCTCCTGACACTGCAGGAAGTTTCATTACAAAAAAAAAATTCCTCACGTTGCCAAAAATTTACTAGTATGAAGGCAGCAATGTAAAATGGTGTTAACACAAACAAATACCTTATTGCAGCGCAGAGATACTAAAAATATTCACGTTAAAGATACCGGAGCAGAGAGGAGCAGAGAGGCTGACGTTTCGGGCCTAGACCCTTCATCAGAAAAGGGGGAGGGGAAGGGGGTTCCGAAATAAATAGGGAGAGAGTGGGAGGCGGATAGAAGAGGGATAGAGAGGAGAGGTGGAGAGGAAACAAACAGGTCGAAGAGGCGGGGATGGAGCCAGTAAAGGTGAGTGTAGGTAGGGAGTTAGGAAGGGGATAGGTCAGTCCAGGGAGGACGGACAGGTCAAGGGGGCGGGATGAGGTTGGTCGGTAGGAGATGGAGGTGCGGCTTGAGGTGGGAGGAGGGGATAGGTGGGAGGAAGAACAGGTTAGGGAGGTAGGGACAAGCTGGACTGGTTTTGGGATGCGGTAGGGGGAGGGGAGATTTTGAAACTTGTGAAATCCACATTGATACCATTGGGCTGCAGGGTTCCCAAGCGGAATACGAGTTGCTGTTCCTGCAACCTTCGGGTGGCATCGTTGTGGCACTGCAGGAGGCCCAGGATGGACATGTCGTCTGAGGAATGGGAGGGGGAGTTGAAATGGTTCGCGACTGGGAGGTGCAGTTGTTACACTCACCTTTACTGGCTCCATCCCCGCCTTTTCAACCCGTTTGTTTCCTCTCCACCTATCCTCTCCTCTATCCGCCTCCCACTCTCTCCCTATTTATTTCGGAACCCCCTTCCCCTCCCCCTTTTCTGATGAAGGGTCTAGGCCCGAAACGTCAGCCTCTCTGCTCCTATGATGCTGCTTGGCCTGCTGTGTTCATCCAGCCCTGCACCTTGTTGTCTCGGATTCTCCAGCATCTGCAGTTCCTACTATCTCTGGAGCAGAGAGGAAGCTGGTTACTCAATGAAACCGCTTTGGTCAAGAGTTGTAAATTGTTAAGTCACAGTAGCGTATGTGCAACATCAAACTGAAAGCTCATGTCCTTCCAAGAAAGAAAAAAAAACTTCTTGGAACTTAGAGAAACACAGTAATCCATTAATTATACTTTTTTGTCTAAATGTTCATTTAATCTCAAAAATCATGTCAGCTCTGGTCAACCATTGACCAAACTGCACAACGGCCAACAAATATAGTCCATACACTAACAAAATGTCTTCATTCTTATACTTATTAAATGTAAACATTTTCATGCACAGGTAGGAGAGCAGGGAATTGTAACTGTCAGATACAGACACAGGAATGGACTTCCCAATTCGATCATTACTAATCTGTGTCTCAACTTCATTTTCTTGCTGTTGACCCCTGTTCCATGAGACAAATAATCCAAAGATCAAGAGTTCAAATCCCACCAATGCTAGCTCGGAAAAATTAACCCAATCTATCTGTTAGCTGTAGGCCAGAAACAGAACAGTTGACATGGTCTCTAAAAAGGCTTTTGACAAGGCTCTACGTGGCAGACTAGTCAGGAACGTAATGATCCATGGGACTGAAGGAAAAGTTACGTCTGAAACAACTCACAGCCAGGAACCAAATTGTTATGAACAAAGTAGGAGCAAATGGTTTTGAACTATGGGTCATTTTGCAACTGAGAAAAGCTATTTCCAGTGAGGTTACATAAGGCTCAATTTACACAATGATTTAGAATTAAATGTAGGAGGCATGATCAAGAAGTTCGCAGATGATACAATAGTCATGTGATTAATAGTGAGGAAGTAAACTATAGACTGCAGAAATGGACTGGTCAGATCAGTAAGAAAATAACAATTGGAATTCAATCCAGAGAAGGGTGAAGTTGGATATTTGGGAATAGAAAACAAGGCAAAGAAATACTCAATGAATATTAGGGTACAGAAAAGTATGGGGGAGCACAGAAACTCGACAGATTCCTTGATAGGAGGTAACAGGTCAAGAAAATAAACTGAGTTTAAAAATATGCAGGATAATTTCCTTTCTTAATAGAGGAATAGAACATTGTATAACATTACATTTCTGAAAGAGTTGATGATAAAGTTGATGATGTAACAGACTTTGGTTGGAGAATTGGGCCATTTTGCACTTAGACACAGACAGGTAATTTTTGACTCCTCATAGTTGTAGTTATGCCTAACATTAATTGTAATGACTGCAAATGTAAGAGACAGCATCGTTTTCACTTATGAGACGATACTGTAAATTGAAGTGGAACTTGGACTTCTATAAACAGGAATATGGGAACGTTTTGCAACTTGAAAGATATTGTTGAGCTGTGTAAGGAAATGTCTTTTTGAAAGAGGTATGGGATAATGAGACTGAACAGCACCAGGAGTCTTTGAGTTATGGAGATCCTTCCTGACAATAGCCATCTGATTGGTTGAATTGCGGAGTGTTAAAAAGTTGTAAGTGTCAAGAGCAGCACAGTCGGAAAAAATATCAGTCAGAGGCCACAGACTGAAAGGGTCTATCTCTTCCTTTCTTTATGTGGGAAAAGACTGCAAATCCAAGAAAATGTAGAAGAAAGAATTTCATACAAGACCCAAGTTAACCTGCTCAACCACTGAATTGAAGGATGACCATCACCCTACAGACAATAGCACATCATCATGGCAAAAATCAGAATGAAACTTTCTACTTTGTTGATCTTTGGTATACTGTGTATATTCTTTGCCACCCATAGTTTATGGTTAAAACATTTATCTTTTGTCTGTGTTAATCATGATTAAGGGATGTTAGTGCAGTTTTGAAGGGGTAAACTTTAAGCTGCATAAATTAGAAAACCTTTTGTTTTGCTGTTCTTGTCAAAGCGAAGCATGTTACAGTAAGGAAAGTTCTTTCTGTATTACCAAAAAAAAAAAACTTAAAAATAAAAACCAAAAGAACTGCGGATGCTGTAAATCAGGAACAAAAACAGACGTTGCTGGAAAAGCTCAGCAGGTCTGGCAGCATCTGTGAAGTAAAAAACAGAGTTAACGTTCCTCATTCGGAGGGTCACCAGACCCGAAACGTCAACCAAAAAAGCCTGATGTGAATTACTTTTATCCTGAGTAGCAGTCAGGCAAATTACACATTTTGGTGATTACATTGGGATTTTGTACATTTACATATTATGTGACGGCTTGTGGAACACTGGGGCACTCTTGTGCACTCTTTCCAGTGAAATTGTGACACTGTCATGCAATAAATTACACCATATTATGCAAGACAAGTGCCTCTTCTTGTTAAGACTCTCTGGTAGTTTATCCTCTATCACTGACAATTAGAAAGGAGGATTGGTAGCAGCAAACTACCCTACCCACAAGCCACCAGTGGTTGGTACCCACAGCCCAATATGATATGGTAATCAGCGGAAAACAACATTGCAGAAGTACCTTAAGATCACAACGGTGAGTGATTCCATTCTACCTGGGAAACAACATTCTGAAGGTGATTAAATTTACCCTTGAACATGACACAGACAATTAGCAGCTAAAACCTGTAAACCAACTTGCAGTCAGCAGCACTCCAGATAAAACCTTTACCTGAGAGGTAACACAAGACTGAGAAGAAAAACAATGTGGGCAAGGAAGGAAGAAAGTAAAAGCTAGCCACACTGGGAAGAGGCAGACTCCTTAAAGAGAAAGGATCTATGGGAGTAAAATTAAAGGGCAAGGAAAAGCTTCACAGTAAAGGAACAAAAGACTATGCTGGGAAGGAAAGAAGTGGAAGGGAGCATTCGCCCTTCAAAATAATTATCACTGCCATTTAAGCAAGCTCCAAGCATGTCAACAGTATGCAGAGAAATGGCCAGGAAATTAATTTATACCAACAGTACATTATCAGGAAAGTAGCACATTTTAAAATGACAATTTAAAATAGCTGAAGAAAGAGTTTAAACCGAAGAAAGTACTAAGAATTGAAAGGCTTTTAGAAGACTGGGACACAATTTAAACTGGGATTTCAGTGGGAAAATCTACTAAGGCTCAGCCATAGAAATTTGTTGAAAAAATATTTTGCAACAGGAAGCACAGTGTGCTTTGGGCCAGGTAAAGTGAGAAAAAAAAATCCATTTTGCCCATGACAAATGTGGGAAACCTCAACCTTGGCTGGAGAAGGTGGGAACTCACTTGAGAAGGTGGGGAATCACCATTTTAATTGTCAAGGCTGGAAAATGCCAGTAAGCAGTACAAAGATACAGCCTTATCATTTAACACAGGTTAAAGCTGGAATGAAGTAACAACAGTTTTTATAGTGAATTTAATTAAATTTAATGCTGCATTGGAAAAATTTCACACAGTATTGTCAAAATGCAGATTTTAAAAATTTGCAGACAATGGAAAAAACATGAGGGTTTAAAAGTCTGAAGAAGCTTCAAGGCAACACAGCTATACTAGCATTGATTTAACACCAGAATACAAGATTGAATACTGTAGATTAAAAATAGTATTAGAATGCTGTACATTTAATACAGCTTTAAAAGGAATAAACAAACACATTAATAAGAAACGGAAGGATTCTAAACCAATTGAAGAGTAAAGATTGCTTAATTAAAACAGAAATAAGCCATAAATGACTCCTTGGAACCCCAGGCCCACGTCCATAACTTCAGGACACAGTCAAAAGAAAGAAACTGGTCTTAAATCCGGGACACCACAAAACAAAAAAAAACTATTCAAACCAAAAAGCAATTGGTCAAGAAGACTAGGATACTACAAGGAAGAAAGCATGTGTTTTAACTGTGCTGTTGTCCTCAATGATGGATATTCATGAGATTAAAGCACCCCATGTCATACCTAAATTAGCAGAGAAGAACTTACCTGCGAAGGAAATTAAGAGAGTAAGGGACCTCCATATAAAAAATAATATGCCAACTATTGGGTTTAGCAGGAATGACATCCTCCACAAAAGGCGTTAAGATAAGGGGTAGTAAATTTAAAACAGAATTGAGGAAAAGCTACATCACCCAAAGGGTTGTGAATCTGTAGAATTCACTACTCCAAAGTGCGGTAAATCCTGGGACAGTGAGTAAATTTAAGGAGGAGTTAAACAGATTTTTAAATGGTAATGGGTTGAAGCGTTATGGGGAGAAGGCAGGAAAATGGGGATGAGGAGCATGGCAGCCATGATCAAATGACAGAGCAGAATTCAATGGGCCGAATGGCCTAATTCAGCCACCATATCTTATGAATTTATGAAATCTGAGAGATAAAAGACTCCACCAGAGGACAAATGATTTACAGAATTTGAAAATCAAGGTCCACAGTCCTTAAGTCAGAGACTTCCCAATCTTCCAAGTCAGAAGGGAATGTGCTCTGGAAGAATAGATAGCCCTCCACTGGGATCCTCACCGCCCAGTGGCAAGTAGGCATGCCAGGGCGTGTCTGGGTGGCAGATGTAAGAGTCGAGGTGGATGGTGCAATGGGGGATGATGCTCAGGCAGAATTTCACTCACAGAAAGGCCAGATATCCTGCATTTGTGAAGAGGAGATTTGTGGGCAGTCGGGGCAGGGGGATAATAGTAAACATAAAATGTACTGCATAAACATTAACATTAAACAGCTTGGGGACAGATGTTGTATAAGGTTATAGTTCTGAAAGTGTCAACATTGAAGTTTCATTAGCTTCTCCCAGCCTGATGATATAACAGTCTTTGGTAGAGAATCATGCAAGTCTTGGTCTAGGTCCTAATGGAGACTGACATGCCATCTACAGTTCCTGATAGTTGCAATTATGCATGAAAGGTTCATGATAATTGCACCTATTCCGATCACCTTGTTGTGGAAGGTGGTATCTCTTCTTGTTAAGACTGTCTAGTGATTGATTCCTTGTCATTGAGAATTAGACAGGCCCTTAACTCAGCAGATTAACAGGTCCATGCAGCAATCTGTGGAGTGGGTCATTGTGCCCGATTGCCTCTGTTGAGAGGGAGCATGTGTGTCCACGGGCACCCATAGTGGCTTTTAAAGAGCAGTGGGTACTGCAGGGGATGGAGCGCATCATCAGCCCAGACAAACATATACTGATTTAGTAAGTTTCCATTCATCAAAAGGAGACTAGTGCAGCGAATGACCCCAAGTATAAGCCACTCATACAGGGAGCCCGGTAGGACATAGAATGTTACCAACAGTGAGGTTTTGGGAGAACTATACAACATACCAGTTAGGCTGCAGCTGGAGTATAGCACATAGCTCCAGTCACCACATTGCAGGGAGCATGTCGGTTTAGACTGGCTCTTTAGGCTAATACATTCCAGATTTTCCAGCATGAAGGCTCCCAGACTGCTGGAAAAAGAGAGACTAGTTCACTATGAATTGATTCATCAATCATAGAATTATAGAATTCTAACAAGGTCTTACTTTGGACGATCATACTTTACTCAGTGATGTTTAGTGCAAAGTTTTACATATTTGTTGTTGGGATGTTGGTGGCACCTGCACAGTTAACTGAGTTTTACAACTGATGGGCTATAAACTAGAAAACCAAGATGCTGAGATTCAATTCGTTGGTGTCATTTTTTTTTTTGAGTATGTGACAACTTTTTGGCATTTTCACGTTTGCAACTTTAAGTAGTGGTGCACCACAGGAATCAGCGTTGGGATTAAACTACTTGCAATCTATATCTATGGCTAGGATAAAGGGAACAAATCAATTGCCGCTAAATTTGCTGATGATATAAAAGATAGGTAGGAGAGTAATTTCTGAAGAGGACAGAAAAGGAGTCACTCCTTCAGAATCTGCAGCGATACCTTTATGTGGGAGCTCCTGCTAGGTGGTGTGCCCTGGCGATGTATTTTTTTTCCTCCAGGCTCACGACCATAATTATGACACTTTGGTCCTGTTTACTGACCGTGAGGGTCTGCAAGTCACCCTCGGTACACTGCCTGTCTTTTACCAGGTCCTGATCAGTGTGTGGAACATGGTGGACTCACACTGGGCCTTTCTGGCATCAGGAGTAGCGGCTATAGTCAGTGAGCCATTGCTCAGGAAGCCTCACCTCCACAATCACGAGTTTGAGTGGCTGGCAGAGGAGAGGGCCATGGCAGTGGAGCTGACCAGAGTTGGGGGATATGCTCCCTGAGGCAGGCCTGACTACAGGAATTGGCCAGCAAGGCAGCGGTAAACTTCCAGCTCGCGGCCGATGTCACCGGAGAAAGGTGGTGCTCCGGCCCGACGTCGTACACCAGTTGAAGGATGCTCAGGCGCGTGGTGGGATCCCATCTGCACGTACCCCTGCTTGGGCGGAATTTCACTTTGGCCCCAAGGTCCCGACCCTCTTCAGGGGCCTGCACCCCTCAACCTGAGCCACCTCCTGAATAGGTGTTGCGTGTCTTTTCACTTCGCAAAGAGGCGGTTGTTGTACAGTTGCACCATTCACCTCGACTCTTACATCTGCCGCCCAGACACGCCCTGGCATGCCTACTTACCACTGGGCGGTGAGGATCCCAGTGGAGGGCTATCTACATGGGAGACCTCCTCTTTCCATCAGGGACCTGGGGTAGAGGATGTTGCACGTAGCAGTTGGTTATAGCCACAAATTGTGGCAGTTCATGGACTCGCAGCCCAACTGTTTATTTTGTGGCGCTGTGGAGTCTTTGGACCAAGTATATACTGGATGTGGGCATTTACACTCCCTTTTTAGTTATTTGAAGAACATTTTGTTGTGTTTTTTGGGTGCGCTTCAGCCCCATCTTCCTGATCTCTGGGCACTCAGTGTTGGAGGGGTGTGGGCAGAATGGAGGATCTCCTCATGGGTTTGCTCCTGGGCCTGGCCAGGCTGGCTATAAACAGGTCCTCAGGCAGTGGGCCATGGAGGGGGTCATTTCTGTCAACTGCCTGACCCACTTCCAGAGTTATGTTTGAGCCCAGGTGTCCTTGGAGAGGGAGCATGTGGTGTCCACCACTAACTCTATTTCACCACTATTACAGATGTGGGCACCGGGAGGGATTATCTTCCCTATCTTCCCCATCCCACCCTAACTCCATTTTGATTTAGATCCCTCCCTCACTTTTTCTCTGTTTTTTGATGTCAGCAATGCCCCTAGGCTTTGCTTGTTAATGCATATTTGGGCACATGGGTATTTTCCTGGGGTGGAAAATAACATAATAAAGCCTATTCACCAAGGTGTCTTTTCTCGTCTCATTTATATACAATATATGTGTGTTTTTTAATATATTAAAAAAAAACCATGGGTGATCTGAGGAAAACAGAAAATAAAGGGCCCTATTAAAAAAAAAGAAACCTCAAATAAAATATAAAAACGAGTCTACAAATGGATATAAATTGCAGAAGAAGTAGTTCAGAGAAGGTTCATTTGAATGATTCCTGGGATGAATTGGTTATCGTATGAACAAAAGTTAGGCAGGTCGTGCCCGTATCCAGAAGGGAGCCTGAGAACACAAGTGCTGAAAAGCTGCTTCTCCTTACGGGAGAGACTCGAACTAGGGAACATAGTTTCAAAATAAGTGATCTCCCATTTAAAATGGAGAGAAGGAGAATTTTCTCTTTCAAAGCACAAGTCTGCAGTATTCTCTCTCTCCTCCTCCTCCTCCTCCTCACGTCCTCACCTCCACCCACCCCCCCCCCACCCCCAAGGTTACAAAAGAACAAAGAAAATTACAGCACAGGGCACCAACATGCTGCCCGTCATAACTAAAACCCCCTACCCTTCCGGGAACCTATCCCTCTATTCCCATCCTATTCATGTATTTGTCAAGATGCCCTTTAAAAGTCACTACAGTATCTGTTTCCACTACCTTCCCCGGCAGCAAGTTCCAGGCACCCACCACCCTTGGTGTAAAAACGTACTTGATTAACTGTGGATTTCAATGATATAGGGAGAAGGCAGGCAAATAAGGCTCAGGTTATAGTCAGATCACCCATCATCTGATTAAATGGTGGACCAGGCCTTCAGGGTGAGTGATGTACTCTTGCCCCTAACTCTAATATTTGCTCATAATGTTCATATCAAAACTATTCACCACCAATTTGGAATTGGTCACTTCAATATTCATTTGTTGAACTCAAAATTAAGCAATACCAAGTAAGCAAAAGACACTGAATTTTTGCACTGATTCATTTTTAAAAATGATATGCATTACAATAATGATCTCTCTCTCTCTGCCATTCTCCCCTTAGATTGATTGCTGAGATGACAGGTTCTTTTCTATGAGGAGATTGAGTAGAATGTACTTACTATCTCCGAGTTTAGAAGAATGAGACACAATTATCCGGAAACAAAGCTTCTGAAAGGACTGGATAGGGTAGATACTGTGAGGTGATCTCCCCCTGGCTGCAGGGCCAAAAAAATAGGGAGAACAGACTTGGGACAAGGACAGGCTATTTTAGGACTGAGAGGAGGACAATTGTTTTCACTCACAGGAACAGTTATAGGCCATTCAGCCCCTCAAGCTTGTTCCACTATTCAATGATATAGTGGCTCCAGATATCTACCTTTGCTTAAATAAAAAAAAAAATCTTCAGAATTAAAAAAAAAACTTATCCAGCACCAATTGCTGTTTGTGGAAGAGAGTTGTAAACCTCTACCACCCTTTGTGTGTAAAAGTGCTTCCTAACATCTCTCTTGAATGGTTTGCCCTAATTCTCAGGCTATGTTCCTTTGTTGTAGAATCTCTAACCATCAGAAGTCATTTATTTTTATCTACCCTGTCGTCATTTCCTGTTAATATCTTGAAGACTGCAATTAGATCACCCCTTAACCTTCTAAATACTAGAGAAACAGATTTGTTCCCTAATTTGTACAATCACTCCCCATAACTTAACCCCTGAAGTCCAGGTATCATTCTTGTGATAGAGAGTCGTAGATCTTTCAAATTGTCTATCTCAAGGTGCTGCGGGCACTCAGAATTTGAGTATCTTCAAATTTCTGATCAATAGCTTTTGTAAATTAAAGGGAATCAAAGGAGTGGGGTGGGCAAGTGTAGTTGAGGTGTATGATCAGCCATGAACTTATTGAAATGGTACAGCAGGTTGGAGGAACTTTAGGACCTACTCATTTCCTTGCAGCTGGCACTGGCTTGCAGAGGCAAAGCCGTCAAATCTGGGAATTGTTTCTTTATATAAAATAAATGTGCTTCTCCCCGTTACCTGAATTAAGCGAGCTGAGCAATTGAACATTTCTAGTCAGTGGCAGGAAGTGAATGTTGCACTTGCCAATTATATACAATGCAAAAAAAAAAAAAAACCCCTTAAACTGCAATTCCTTCCAATAACTTGTTTTCACCCACGCTGCTCATTGGAGTCATAACCATTGAGAGAAAGCATAACATTTAGACTTGAGTAAATATCGCAGCAATTTACAAATACACCAAGCATTTATTTCGATGAGTAAAGATTGGTCTATTGGTCAGACCAAGCTTCATCTTCTTTGATAATACTACTGGATCTGCATCTAATGTGAGAGAAGGACAAAAACAGTTAAGTCATTTTTGGGACCTAAGCTGTAATTGAAAACTACATACCTGTGTGAAGGAAACTTGTTGCTTAGAGTCGAGATGATGAGATTTTCAACAAGCTGGTCTGTTTCTGTTACGAGATCTGCTGCTGATGACTTCGTCTGCACTCGCTTTTCAACTCTTAATGCTTCCCTAATTATCTTTGAACAAGATACAGTGTTTAAAGGACATTATAACAGTAATTTTCTTTTGCTGTTGGATTAAATTACATTTATTACTCTCCTCTCACACCTCAGGAAATTCTCATTTGGATATATATATGTATCTCTATTTTAAAACCAAGCAGACACGCAACATTAGGCTACCAGTATTTTCCTCGAGCAAGTTTGTTCATAATCCAAGCTTGACTGAAATACCCACTGTATTCAAATCAACATGTTCACTATGGAATACATGGCATTCTCTCCATTTGGAAAAATTCATTGTACAAAGAGAAAGAGTTATGAACTGGCAGATTTTCATGAAGAAACTGCATAAAGTCAGGGTCACTTTTTATTGGTGAAATAAGGCTAATGGCATTTGACCATAAGAAATAGGAACAGGAGTGGACCATTTGGCTCTGCAATTCAATAGAATGCTGGCTGATCTGACACTCTTCACATCTATTTTCCCATCCTTTCCCCATACAGTTGATTCACCTACTGATCAAGAATTGATGTATCTATTTATCTCAACCCTTGACACAGACTCTGCCCCCACAGCTCTGTGGCAAGCAGTTCCAAAGACTTAGTCCTTAGTGAAGAAATTCTTCCTCATCTCAATCTTAAATTGGCACGCCCTAATTTTGAGACTATGCCCTCCGGTGCTAGACTCTCCTATGAGGGAAAACATCCTCTCGGCATTTACTCTGTCAACCCCTTAAGAATCCTCTATATCTCAATAAGGTCACATCTCATTCTTCTACATTCCAAGGAGTAGAATCCCAACCTGTTTAACCTTTGCTCATAACACAATCCTTCCATATCCTATTGAACATGCTCTGAACTGTCTCCAAGGAAACAATATCTTTGTTTCATTTAAGGAGACCAAAACTGCTCAAAGCACTCCAGATGTGGTCTCACCAGCATCTTGTACACTGCAGTCAGTCTTCCCTACTCTTACAAGTCGAACCCCATTGAAATAAGGGCCAACATTCCATTAACCTTCCTAATTATCTGCTGCTCCCACGTGAAGGTAATAGACAAGATAGAAGCAGGGAGGTTGTTTCCACTGCCGGGTGAAACTAGGACTAGGGGGCATAGCCTCAAAATAAGGGGAAAGAAATTTAGGATTAAGTTGAGGAGGAACTTCTTCACCCAAAGGGTTGCGAATCTGTGGAATTCCCTGCCCAGTGAAGCAGTTGAAGCTACCTCATTGTATGTTTTTAAGGCAAAGGTAGATTTTTGAACAGTAAAGGAATTAAGGGTTACGATGAGCGGGTGGGGAAGTGGAGCTGAGTCCATGAAAAGCTCAGCCATGATCTTATTGAATGGCGGAGCAGGCTCGATGGGCCAGATGGTCTACTCCTGCTCCTGTTTATGGTCTTATGTCTGTTAGCTTTCTGTGTTTTGTGCGCAAGTCCCCCCAAGCCCCTTTGTGATGCAGCTTTCTGCAGTTTTTCCTCCATTTAAGTAACACTGTTCTCTTTTACAAAATGAACAAGCTTGCATTTTCCACCATTATAATCCATTTTTGCCCACTTATCAATATCTCTTTGTAAACTGTTTGTATCCCTCTCAGAACTTGTCTTTCCACCTATTTCTGCATCATCTGCAAATTTGATTACAATACCTTCACTTCCTTCCTCCAAGTCATTAATATATATTGTAAACAGTTGCTTGCTATTACTTATGGCTGAAGCTATAGTGGCTTTGGATGTGGGCAGATCCAATTCACCAAGTTTGCCTGAGATGCGCCTCTCATTTGTGTCACAAAAAAAAATCTCACTCTTTGAAGAAGTGATACTGGGCTCAAAATATTAACTCTGTTCTCTCACTGCACAGATGTTGCCAGAACTGCCAAGTTTCTGTAACTCTTTCTGTTTTCAACTCACTATCTGACTTGAGCTCGAGAGGCAATGAACAGCATAAGATTGCTGTATGTGTACAGTGGATAAACAACTGTCATCCCAAAGTTTAAGCCTCAGGCTAAAATGAACATCTACAATTTTAATGGTGTGACAACTTAACTATTACCAGTCAACTTCTCTGCACTGAATAAGCTACACGTGTGGAGTATCAGTCCATCAGGTTTTCACTGTTGTTGGGTTTCTTTAAATGTAACACTAAACTTTTAATTAAGAATTACCTTTTCTTTCTATCACTTTCCTCCTGTCTTAATAGAATTGTTTTTCCCTCCCTCTGACTCTCTTTCATCCTGATTTGATACTGAATACAACTACTCTAGTTTTCTGAGGAAGGGTCACTGGACCTGAAACGTTAACTTTGATTTCTCTCCACAGGTTGGGATTCTACTCCTTGGAATGTAGAAGAATGAGATGTGACCTTATTGAAATATATAGGATTCTTAAGGGTTCTTAAAGTTTTCTTAAAGCTTCAGACCTGCTGAGCTTTTCCAGCAATTTCTGTTTTTGTTTCTGATTTTCAGAATCTGCAGCCCTTTCATTTTTTTTTAATGCATTCATGGGACATGGGCATCACTGGCTGAGCCAGCATTCATCGCCCATCCCTAACTGCCCAGAGGGTTACATTTGGTTACAGTACATTCACTTCCTTCCTCCAAGTCATTAATACATATTGTAAACAGTTGCTTGCTGTTACTTAAGGCTGAAGCTATAGTGGCTTTGGTTGTGGGTAAGGAGTCACACATAGGCCACACAAAGGGTAGCAGTTTCCTAAAGAACCAGGTGGGTTTTCCAATTGACATTGGATTCATGGTCATCACTAGACTCTTAATTCTAGATTTTTATTGAATTCAAAATTCCACCATCTGCCGTGGCACGATTCGAACACAGGTACCCCGAACACCAGCTGAGTTTTCTGGATTAACAATCCTTCAAATCATACCACCGCCCCACTTTTATTTGTTGAAAAGAGCTGGCTGATGAGATGGCCACAATGTAACCTGGGGATCTGGGACCTGAGAGAACAGTTGGAAGCAGTAGTGCTCCTCCTTAACCAATTAAATGAGAAGATTGCTAAGTAAACCGCACAATATAACAGGAGGAAGCGGAAATGAGAAGAGGCAAATCCAATGTTAAATCAGGTCCAGAAAGAGTGTGTGTTTCACACGAGCCTTCTCCCTGGTCTTATTTCTACTGCACCCTCTCTATTCCTACTACACTATTCTTCCCTCCGCCATGTAAACATCCAGGGGCAAGGTACATGGGCTACTCCTTGTGAGAGCAGATTCACACTGTAGCCACTCCCATGAATTCTCCATAGAAGTTAAAGGTAACCAGTTTCTATTTCTAATAGTTAGGGGCATTTCCACACAAGTAAGCAGGGTCCGGTATAGCAAACCCCCATCATTAAAAAGAACACCCTTAACCTTTTGTAAAATGGCAAGGCTGACCCTACTAGCTGTGACCCCTCAGATATCCTTGTAATTTCCTCATCCACCCCCGGCTCCAATTCTCTTCAGGAAGAGTGAAAATCCCACCATGGGTAGTCGAATCTTCCTATAGACTTCAATAACCATACCATGCTAGTGTGATTTGAGCAGGAGGTTGAAATCTGGAACATGAACTATAGGGGGGCTGCAGTTTAATTTCAAGGTCTCTCTGACATTCAGTCTGACTCTGACTGGGGATTTCTCCGCACCTTTGAGATGACTGGTGGCGGAAGCAGCTTTCTCGGTTTTTGTTGCGGAGCTTAAAACCAAGAAGGCTGTACCTCCTTGACAACAAGGTGCAGGGCTGGATGAACACAGCAGGCCAAGCAGCATCATAGGAGCAGAAAGGCTGACGTTTCAGGCCTAGACCCTTCATGAGAAATGGGGGAGGGGAAGGGGGTTCTGAAATAAATAGGGAGAGAGTGGGAGGCGGATAGAAGATGGATAGAGGAGAGGATAGGTGGAGAGGAAACAGACAGGTCAAAGAGGCGGGGATGGAGCCAGTAAAGGTGAGTGTAGGTAGGTAGGTAGGGAGGTAGGGAGGGGATAGGTCAATCCAAGGAGGCGGGATGAGGTTAGTAGGTAGGAGATGGGGGTGCAGCTTGAGGTGGGAGGAGGGGATAGGTGGGAGGAGGGGATAGGTGGGAGGAAGAACAGGTTAGGGAGGCAGGGACGAGCTGGGCTGGTTTTGGGATGCGGTAGGGGGAGGGGAGATTTTGAAGCTTGTGAAATCCACATTGATACCATTGGGCTGCAGGGTTCCCAAGCGGAATACGAGTTGTACCTCCTTAACGTTTTTGAAGTGTTTGAATCGTCTGCCCACTCATTCCCAGGCTGGCTATGGATCTGACAATCCGTGCAGTCATGACTTGGAGGGGAAACATTAAGACTGGGCTCCCTCTTACTGCAACTGAATTGGAAATGTCATTGCTTATAATAACAATTACATTTTCTTTAATCAACTCCCCATCCCCCACTTCCTTGGCCTATCAGATGATTATACAGCACTAGACCCTGTTTTGCTGGGTTAAAAATCCAATACTCACTTCAATGGAACTATCAAACCCACTTTTGTTTTATAATCAGCAGCGGCCTCTCCGGACATAAAGTGCCATTATAAAGACATCTCATGCCTGGATCAGCTCCGGTTACATTCATTGAGTTACTCCCCCAGCCTCTGTCATTCACCTGGCCGGCTTCCAGAGCCACCTGTACGGCCGCTTCCAGATACTCTTCCAGCGGCTGCTGTCTGCTCCTCTCCCCCGAGCCGGCCATTGCCTTCCCCTTCGCTCGGGCAGCTTTCAGAACGGCTGACTCCTCTCTCTCTCTCTCTCTCTTTCCCTCCCTCTCACTATATATAGATATAACATGCACACTCTCTCTCTCTCCCTCTCTCCTTCTCTCTACTGCTCTCTAGTGTGAATCCCAGCTACAGCTTACTCACCACAATTAACAATTATTTGCCTATATCTCACACTCTAATCTCTCTGTCGCTCTCTAGTGAATGTACTAGCTGTAAGCCTGCTCACTCACTCAGATCCACCGCACAGAAAAAAGACCCACTAGCCCATTGAATCTGCATAGGTCAAAAACAGGCACCTATTTAAAGGAAGGGTCACCGCACCCGAAATGTTAACTCTTGATTTTTTTCTTCACAGATGCTGCCAGACCTGCTGAGCTTTTCAAGCAAATTCTGTTTTTGTTAGCCCCGATTTAAATCCCATTTTCCAGCACCTGGTCCATACATTTGCAAGGCATGCAAGACTATGTCCGAATATTTCTTAAATGTTATGACGGTTTCTGCCTTTACCAACCCTAACAGGCACTGAGTTAACCCTATCCCTATCGCCTTTACACTTTCTACTCCTTACACTCAGCCACAACTACCAATTCTCTGCCTATGCAGTATCTCACACACCAGTCTCTCTCTTTCTGCTGCTTTCTATTGTGAATCCCAAAAGCAATCTACTCAGCCACAATTAACAATTCTTTCTCAATTCCCTCCCTATATCTCACAAACCAGTCTCTCCGCCGATCTCTAGTCTATATCCCAGCGAGCAACTTTGGCTGTCCTGTTTGCTCCCTCTCAAATATTTCCAAACAGCACTCTTTATAATTTGCTTGCACATTCTAATTAACTTCAATTCTGAAAGATCAAAGTTGACTGAGCTCTTCAATTTATTGGTTTTTATGTTGCAAAACTCATTGAGGTGGTAGGTTTGTAAATAGATGCCAGTCACTAACATTCCATCCCTAATTAGTCACTGTAAATAAACTCACTTAAAGCAGAAAGATGAAGGGTACAGAGACATCAGTGTGGAGCTGGAGGAACACAGCTGGCCAGGTAGCACCAGAGGAGCAGGAAAGTTGATATTTCCAGTCAGGACACTTCTTCAGAAATGGGGAGGGGGAAGGGAGCTGGGAAATAAATAGAGAGAAGGGGTCCTCAATAACTTACTGCATAAATAAAAATTGTTCCATTCTAAGATTGAAAGTGGGAATGTTCACTGATAATTGCACAATGTTCAGCACCATTCATGACTTCTCAGAAAATGGAGCAGTCCAGGTTCAAATACAGCAAGACCTGGACAAAATCTAGGCTTGGGCTAGGAAACAGCAAGTATAACTTGGGTCACAAAATGCCAGGCAATGACAATTTTGACCTCTTGCACTGCCCTGATTTTAATTATCCATCACTGGGAGCCAAAATGTCAGCTGCCTAGGCCATAACATCAGCCTGAAACCTTTCTGTCTCTCCAACTCTGTCTCATCCTTTAAAATGCTTCTTAAAATGTTTTTTCTCTACAAGTTCTGGTCATTTCCTCCTGTATCTCCTGAGACATCTCTCATCGACAAACCTGGTCTGTTTACTCTCCTTTGAAGCATCTTGGGACAATTTACAATGTTTGTAAAATTTAACAATGTGATGTACAATGAGAATAACATATCAGACGATAAGACATATGAATTAATGAATGGTTTTATCGTCATGTGTGTTTACAGTGAAAGATACAGTTAATAGCTTCCACTGTTGCCATGATCCGGCGCCATTTTGAACAGTTTAGGAATATTAAAAACTTTAAAAGATATAACTTACAGACAGCCCATAACCCTTCCGCTACTGCTTTGCTGCTGCCAGCGCCATACCCAACCAACGTTGAAGTCACCGCTCCTCAGGTGCCACCTTTCTCCATTGCATCTGCCAGTGTAGCAGCCAATGGCTGGGTCCCGTGCTTGCCCGTCTGCCAGCCGCCTCCTCGCCGCCATCCGCCAGGGTCCCATTCCACATTCACCAGCTGCCTCCACAGCCTGGGCTCCAATGAAGCTGCCTTTCTCAGCAATGCTATTCTTGCTGATGCTGCCATGACTGAGCTCTCCCCAGAAGGTCCATAGAAGCAAAAGCTAAAAAGAAGAAAGAAAACGAGAAAAGAAGGGAAAAAAGGAAAGTGGACAGAGTGGACGAGACCCGGGCTCAGGAGCTCGGAAGCAGCGTACTCCGCTGCCACCATCTTGATTACAAAGGAGCAGAAGTAGGCCATTCAGCCCATCAAGTCGATTTTGTTATTCAGTTATGATAGAGTTATGTTCATTTATTTGATTTGATTTGATTTGATTATTGTCACTTGTACCGAGACACAGTGAAAAGTATTGTTTTGAGTGCTAAGCATACACATTGTACTTTACATATGTACATCATGGTAATAGAACAGAATGTAGAATATAGTGTTACAGCTACAGAGAAGGTGCAGAGAAAGATTAACTCTAATATATGAG
Source organism: Rhincodon typus (assembly GCF_021869965.1). Classification (NCBI taxonomy): domain Eukaryota; kingdom Metazoa; phylum Chordata; class Chondrichthyes; order Orectolobiformes; family Rhincodontidae; genus Rhincodon; species Rhincodon typus. The sequence goes on along the minus strand of NC_063335.1, from coordinate 109,856,941 downwards.
AGCTCATGAGTCTGATAACAGCAGGGAATAAGCTGTTCTTAAATCTGTTGGTACATGTTTTCAAACTTTTGTATCTTCTACACAATAGAAGAGGGTGGAAGAGAGTATAACTGGGGTGGGAAGAGTCTTTGGTTATGATGGTTGCTTTCCTGAGACAGTGGGGGTGTATAGACAAAGTTAATGGATGGAAGGCTGGTTTGCATGATGGACTGTGCTGTGTTCACAACTCTCTGTAATTTCTTACACTCTTGGGCAGAGCATACCAAGTTATGAAGAGAGTTTGGAATAGACTGGGGTTGTTTTCCTTGGAGCAGAGGGGACTGAGTGGGGGACATGATTGAGACATATAAAATGATGAAAGGCATCGATAGGGCAGAAAGGGAGAAAGTTTTTTCTTTGGCAGGGGGGAATCAATGACTGGTGGCATAAATTTAAGGTAAGGGGCAGGACATTAAGATAGGATGTGAGGAAAGATTTTTTTCACCCAGTGGGTGGTGGGAATCTGGAACTCACAGCCTGGGAGGCTGGTAGAGCCAGCTACTTCAGAACGATTAGGGATGGGCGATAAATACTGGTCCAGCTAGCAACACCCACATCATAGGAATGAATCATAAAAGAAACATTGAAGAATAGAACAAGTGCTACCATGTGAATTAATAACAGAGTTTGATCAGCAGTTATACAGTAACCACAGAAACTCAAAGATCAACAGGCCTCCCTCTCTGATACAATGGTGATAATGGACGCTGTCAGTAATGAATTTTGTTTGACTCTAAGTCCTCCACAATCCTTAGCCCAACCCCGATGATGCAACACTCTCATTCAGCCTAGAGTCTGTCAAACATGCAAAACACTGTCAAGTCTTGCAAAAGCAAGGTGTCCTTCATAGACTTCAGAAATTCAAATTAAATAGGATTGAGGAAGGATTTAAAATGTTACCAATCTTTAGGCATGTATTAAAATCTAGATTGGGTTATTCCATAACAGAGTGATCGGATCCAAAGGCCAATTAGTGGTTGGCGAATCAATAGGGCAGCTCCAAAACAAAACCAAAATAATGCAGATGCTGGAAACCTGAGAGAAAAAAACTGAAACTGGTACCTAGGAGTGGGCCTTATTAGACACTATAAAGGAAATTTACGCACGGAGGCAGAGGTGTTAAATTAATATTTATAGAGCAGGAGGATGCTGCCCAAGCCATGGTGATAGAGGAGAAAACTTTGTCATTAAGATACAAAATTAATAAGATAGAAGTCTTGGATAGATTATTAGCACTTAGAATTGACAAAGCACCGAGGCCAAATGAAATGCATCCAAGGATTTTGAGGGAAGCGAGGGTAGAAATTGCACTGGCCATGACCTTTCAGTCTTTCCTAGAACAGGGGGAGATGCCAGAAGTCTGGAGAATTGAAACCTTACAACCTTGTTCAAGAAAGGTTGCAAGGATAAACTCTGCAATTACAGACAGTTAAATTAACTTTGACAGTGGGGAAAACTTTGGGAACAATTATTCAGGATAGAACTAGTAATCATATAGTATAAGGTGGGCTGATTAGTAAGAGTGAGCACAGATTTCTAAAGAAGAAATCATGTTTAACAAACTTACTGAGTTTTTGAAGAGGTAGTGGAAAGGTTCAATCATCAACTGTGCCTGGAAGACCATCAACTCAGTGAATGATGCTCTTTGGTCAGCCTGAAACTTGTTGGTCTTCCAGTACAAAGAGCTGACCTCGACAGTGTGTTGCAGCTTGGCACGTTCTAAGGTCCAGGACTATGTGCTGAGGGACGGACTAAAGCTTGGGGCAGCTACCGCCAGGGTGCAGTGGAGAAAGACTACCATGTGAGATCTTTCTGCCAAAGCACAATGGGGATCTGTTCAGCTATCAGACCATCTTGGTGCCTCAACTGTATGTAAATATTGTCCTGCATCAGTAAAAAAAAACCTTGATGTTTCTTTGCTACGGCAGTGAGTGCCAAATTCCAATGTTTGTTTGCTCTTCATGTGAAAAGACGGTACAGAACTGCTTCATTAACTATGTATGTATGTAAAGATATTTAATGAATAAAGTATATTTTTGCAATAAAAAAGAACAGAAAGGCTCAATGAGAGTAATGCTGTTGATTGGTGTACATGGATTGCCAGAAAACATTTGATACAATGCCACACAGCAGACTTGAGGAAAAACGTAAAAGGGACCGTAGCAACATTGATACAAAATTAGCTGAGTTAAGAAGCAAAAAGTAATGGTCAATGGATATTTTTAATGCTGGAGGAAGGTTTGTAGTGGAGTTCCTCAAGGGATGGTATTGGGACCCTTGCATTTCCTGCTATATATTAATGATCTGGATCTTGGTGTGCAGGGGATAATTTCAAAGTTTGCGCATGACACTAAACTTGGAAGTACTGTAAACTGTGAGGAGGACTATGGAACTCCAAAAGGACATTGACAAGTCAGTGGAGTTGATGAATAGGTGGCAGATGAAATTAATTCAGAGAAGTGTGAGATGATGCGCTTTGTTTGGAAAAACATTGAAAGACAATAGAAAATTCTAAGGGGGGAGGGTGCAGGACCATGGGGACCTAGGTATATATGTACAATGATCACTGAAGGTGGCAGGTCAAGTGGAGAGAGCAGTTAATAAAACACAGAGCCCTCGGAGCGGCATGGAGACCCAGTACATAGCTTTGCTGCCTCGCAGCACCAGGAACCTAGGTTTGATTCCAGCCTCAGGTCAATGTCTGTGTGGAGTTTGCATGTTCTCCCTGTGTCTGCATGGGTTTCCTCCGGGTGCTCTGGTTTCCTCCCATAATCCAAAGATTTGTAGGTTAGGTGGATCGCCCATGGGAAATAGAGGGGTGGGGTGGGGCTAGGTGAGATGTTCTTTGGAGGGTCAGTACGGACTCGATGAGCCAAATATTCTGCTTCCACTCCGTATGGATTCTATGACTGCATGAGTACAAGAGCAAGAAGGTTATGTTAAACTTGCATGGATCGCTTGGTAGACATCAGCTGCAGCGTTACGTACAGTCTCGGACACCATATTACAGGAAAGATGTAAATGCATTGGAGTGCAGAAGCAATTGACAAGAATGGTTCCAGAAATGAGAAACTTCAGTTATGAGGATAGATTGAAGACGTTGGGACTGTTCTCCTTGGAAAGAAGGCTGAAAGGAGATTTGATAGAGGTTTTCAACATCTGGAGCAGGCAGGGCAGAACAGATGGGGAGAAGCTGTCTGTAATTATAAAAGAACAAGAGGCAATAGATTTAAGGGGATATGCAAAGTAGCAAGGGTGATGTCAGAAAAAAAACTTTTTCAAATAATAATTAGGGTCTGGAACACACTATCTGGAAACGTGACGGAGGCAGGTTCAATGGAGGCATTCAAGAGAGCATTGGACGATTATTTGGATAGAACTGGTGTGCAGGGAGATGGGGAAAAGGCAGGCGATTAGCAATAGGTAATGGAACCCGGGCAGGCACAATGGGCTGAAAGGCCTTCTCCACAGTAATAATTATTTGATTCGGTGATTCCTAGTCAGCACTGCTCGGTCCTCCCCGGGCGAGAGGGCGCTACTCGGTCCTCCTGCGACGAGCAGGCGCTGCTCCATTCTCCCGCTGAGAAAGGGGGCTGCTCAGTCCTCCTACGGAGAGAGG